>NC_067402.1:233981317-235184493 GCF_016432865.1 Antechinus flavipes | reverse complement strand
GAGCCACGTCCATCAGAATTGATTGTCATATAATCTTGTTGTTGCCATGTATAATGATCTCCTGGTTCTATTCATTTCTCTTAACATCAGTTCATGCAGGTCTCTCCAAGCCTCTCTGAAACTATCCTGTTGGTTGTTTCTTACAGAACAATAATATTCCATAACATTCATATACCATAATTTATTAAACCATTCTCTAATTCATGGGCATCCACTCATTTTCCAGTTTCTTGCCACTACAAATAGGGCTGACACAATCATTTTTGTACATGTGGGTCTCTTTCCCTCTTTTAAGATCTCTTTGGGATATAATCCCAGTAGAAACACTGCTGGATCAAAGGGTGTGCACAGTGTGATAACTTTTTGAGCATAGTTCCAAACTGCTCTCTAGAATGGTTGGATTTGTTCACAGTTCCACTAACAATATATCAGTGTCCCAGTTTTCTCACATCCCCTCCAACATTTGTTGTTATCTTTTCCTGTCGTTTTAGCAATCTGACAGGTATGTAGTGGTATCTCAAGAGTTGTCTCAATTTGCATTTCTCTGATCAATAGTGATTTGTAGCACCTTTTCATGTGACTACAAATAGATTCAATTTCTTCATCTGAAAATTGTCTGTTCATATCCTTTGACCATTTATCAGTTGGAGAATGGCTTGAATTATTATAAATCTGAGTCAAGAATGTATTTATTCTTTAGTGAATAAACTTGTTGCACTTGTTTTTTTACTTAGCACAAAATCCAACCAAAAAAACTGTGCAGTTTGTAAATAAATATAAATATAAAATACAGACATCTGTATATAAATTCATCTGTGCATAAATTTATTTTATTCTCAAGAATTTGGGGACCAAAGCGTTGCTAAGGAAAAAGGATGATATTCTTCAAATAATTATAGTTTTTGCAAGTAAAAAAAAATTATCAAAATTGTTTTCAGATGAATTTACTTTGAATAAAATACAAGTCTTAGAATTCTTGCGATTAGAAATTCATTTGACTCTAGGAGGTGTACTGCATTTCCCCTCATTAAAGATCTTCATGTAGAGGCTAGATCATTATGTGCTGACTACGTTATGGTGCGAATGCCTTTTGAGCACAGCGTCTTTTCTGTCAAATTCTATAATTCTATGATCTTATTTTAAATAAATTTATAGAATATGAGTTTTTCTCCAGATATTATTATTATATATATCTTGGTGTGAAGTGAACTCTTATAAAGTGAAAATCTTAAAGTTCAAGATATCCAGCCATTGTGTTCTCATGTTGTACTTTATTAACATTAGTTATACATGTTTAACATGGCTTGTCAAATATCTGAAACTATTTGTGATAGTATATTTTATTAAAGGATTTGTTATTTCATATTTTGTTTTGACCATCAATTTAGATTTTAACCATTCTCAATCTTAGTATGTGGTTTCATTAGTTGCTCTTAGTTAAAATAAATTAATATCTTGTAGCTATCATTCTGGCAATGGGGTTCTTCAAATTTAAGCAGTCTTTGGAGGACCAGTTGAGTATAACAGGCCCATACTTGAAATCTGTCCTGCTTGGTAGGACCTGCCATTACTTTCATTCTGCCTTTAACAAAAATTTGATTGGCCTGTAATGCATGCAGTGTGAGAAACTGAAAGGACTTAAGTGAAAGTTCCATTTGTATCCTTTAGTTTTCCCCTGATTTTAAGTGTATCATTTCATGATGGATGCAGTATAAATTATAATATGATATATTAATAGTAACCTAATAATAGCAATAATCTAATATATTATTTGTACTAGTCATTAGATCTTGTCAAATGGAGGGGGAAATACACAGTTAATTGTTAGAATTTTTACAAGGTGCTAAGTCATGGAATTGATAGAGACAATAATTATCTAATTTAGCATGGTATTTAACAGTTCTCTAGTCCAGAGTTTGGACCTTTTACACCTTTAGAGTTCACACCTTTAAGAGAGCATATATATAAGGAGGACCCCACTAAAGGACAAGCCCACTAGAGACTTTGGGAGATTCACAAGTCAGAAACCCACAAGCCCTCTTTCTGGGAGGCAGAGTCAATTCATTCCATTTTTGTGCTGGCTTTGAATTCAGAGAGAGCTAGAGGCTGAAGCTGGAAGAGACAAAGGACTAGAGGCAAGAGCTCTTGGAACCAAGGGGAGAGAGAGGCCTCTAAGGAAGCTAACCAGGCTATTCTGGAAGAGACAATAAAAGACTTTAACTCCTGGCTGCATTTGAGGTGATTATTACTCTGAACTGAAACTAAGGCTGTCTCCAGAAGCCCCACAAAAAATCTGATCCCAGAGAACAATTATATTTTAGAGAAGAGAACATTACAGTTAATAATCATAATTGTGAACATGAATGGGGTGAACTTTGTCTTTAAATTTAAGAAGATGCTGGATGGATTAGGAAATCGAATTTAGTAAAAAAAAAATTTTTTAAACATGCTTGAAAAACAAAATTCACATAGAATTAAAAAGGGACTGGGGCAAAATCCATTATGCTTCAGCTGAAATTGGAAAAAGAGGTAATAACAGTCATGATTTCAGAGAATCCTATAATGCAGACAAAATAAAAAAATGAACAAGAAAGTTATATTATGTCACATAGTACCATAGATATCAATATTAATAATTGTACCTAATTATAATTAAAGTTATTTTAATTAGAAGGAGAAAAATATAGTAAAACTATAAAAGTGGGATCCCTCAATGTATCATTTTAAAACTAAGACAAATCTAAGCAAAAAGTAGCATTAAAGAAATTAAGAACCTGAAGAGACCTTTAAAAAAAATTTTAAATAATAGATCTCTTGGAATTATTGAATATTAGAAAGGAATTTGCATAAACTAAACTTATACAAGTAACCTTTATGAAAATTGACTTAATCGGTGCATTAAAAACCTCATTAAAAGTATACAGTGTAAACAAAAATATATTCAATAAGATGAAATTCAAAATTATATTCAACAAAATGAATATTTAGCAAAAAAAAAGGTTAAAAAATAACTAAGGAATTAAATAGAATAATTCTAAATTAGTTTAGTGGATCAAAGAACTTTTTTTTTTTTTTTTTTTTTTTTTTGCTGAGGCAATTAGGGTTAAGTGACTTTTGGGTCACACAGCTCAGAAGCGTTGTCTGAGGCCAGATTTGAACTTGCATCCTCCTGACTGGTGCTCTATCCACTGCGCCATAGAATAGAATATTTCATCAAAGAAAATGACAATAATGTATTGGGCAATAAATCAAAACTAATGAATATATCTAAAGTAGTTCCTAAGAGAAATTTTTACATATATAATATATGAAGATTAAAGAAATTAATAAAATTGAAAATAAAAGGACAATTAAGTTATTGTTATGAGCTAGTTTATTTATATGTTTATTTATTTCATGAAAAGCTTCCCATTACATGGAAAAAAATTTAACATTCATCTTTTAAAAATTTTAGTTCTAAATTCTCTCCCTGCTGCCTCTCACCATTTTAGAAGAGAAGCAATAAATCAGTTTTACATAAAAAGTAATACAAAGTATATTTCCATGTTAGCTATGTTACAAAAGAAAAAAAACAATAAAAATAAAGTTTTAAAAATATGGTTCAGTGTGTACTCAGAGTGCATCAGTTCTTTCGGGAGGTAGATAATATTTTTAATCACAGGTCCTTTAGAATTGTCTTGCATCATTATCTTAAATCAGAGTGGCTAAGTCTTTCACAGGGCATTTTCCTTCAAATATTGCTATTGTTATATACAATATTCTGGTTCTGCTCACTTAACTTTGTATCAATTCACATAAATTTTCACACATTATTCTCAAACCATCCCCCTCGTCATCTGTTATAACACAATAGTATACTATCAAAATCATATATCTTAACTTATTCAGCTGTTCCTCAATTGATGGACATCCCTTCAATTTCTAACTCTTTGCCACCCCAAAAAGAACTGCTATAAATATTTTTGTACAAATAGATCTTTTCCCCTTTTCTTTGACTTGTTTGGGATAAAAAACCTAGCAGTGGTACAGTGCATGCACAGTTTTAGTCCTTTGGAGATAGTTCTACATCATTCTTCACAGTGGTCAGACTAGTTCACTATGTCACCAGTAGTTTATTAGTGACCTAATTTTTCAACATAGCCTCATCATTTGTCACTTTCCTTTTTTTTAATGTTAAGTAATTTAATAGGTATGAGAGATATTTCAGAATTGTATTAATTTGCTTTATTGAATATTTATATTCAATATATATTTAATGAATATTTATATTCAATATATATTTATTGACTATTAGAAAGTAATTTGCATAAATTTAAACTATACAAGGTCCAATCAGTAATGATTTAGAGAATTTTTTCAGATGACTATTGATAACTTTGATTTCTTCTGAAAACTAACTTTGATAATTTATCAATTGGGGTGTGGCTCATATTTTTTATAAATTTGGCTCAGAGAAACTTGCTGTAAAACTTTTCCCCCCACTTTCTTATTTGCCTTCCAATGTTGACTACATAAGTTATGTTTGTGTGAAAAACTTAATTTCATGTAATCAAAATTATCCATTTTACATCCTGTGATCTCCTTTATCTCATATTTGATCATACTTTTCTTTTCTGTATCTCTGAATAGGTACATTTTTCCATGCTCTCTTAACTTACATAGAATATCACCCTTTATGACTAAATCATTTAGCCACTTTGACCTAATCTTGGTATGGGGTATGAGGTGTTGATCTATGCCTAGGTTCTTCCAAACTGCTTTCTGATTTTCCCAGAAATTTTTGCCAAATCATGAATTCTTACCCCTAAAGCTTGAATTTTTAGGTTTAATGAAATACTAGATTTCTATGGGCATTTGCTACTATATTGTGTACATAATTCATTCCACTGAATCACCACTCTGTTTCTTAGCCAATACAAGATTGTTTTTGATGATTAACATTTTTAATATAATTTTAAATCTGATACTCCTGGGATACTTTTCTTCAAACATCTGCAAAAAGATATTCCATTCAGAATAACTAGAAAAGATGTAAAATATTTGAGAGTATCTCTACCATGGTAAACCTAGGAACTATATAAATATTATTTGTGGGTAGGTTGAGTCAGTATAATAATGACTAAATTAGTTTGCTTATTCAGTGCTGTATGAAGGGACATTTTATGGAACTAAAAAATTAATAGTAATTGAATTTATATGACTAATAATAAAAATAAGAAAGAAAAAGCCTATATCTATAAAAATATTTATAGCAGCTATTTTCATACTAGTCAAAAATTGGGAATTAAGGACCTGTCCTCCCATTGGGGAATTATTAAACACATTCTAGCATATAAATGTAATAGATATGTTATTATATCTTAAGACACATGGAGAACCTCTTTAAACAAAGTTCAGTGAACAGAACTGGAAGAACAATTTATACAATAACATAAAAATTTTTTTTTGAAAGACTTTAAAAATCTGTTCAATCCAGTGGTAAACCATAAGTACAGCAAATTTTAAATGAAACATTTTACTCCCCATCAGAGAGGTGATGAATTTAAAATGCAGAGAACAATATTTTAGGCATGGCCGGTATAGAAATTTGTCTTACTAAACTGTGCAGATTTATTACTGTGAACATTATTTGGCAGAGCCAGGGGGTGGGAAGAGTCACCAGAATTACTGTTCAATTTAGACAGGGGTGAGGGTACACTGGGAAGAACAAATGTGAAAATGTGCGTGTGTATACATATGCATGTACATATACACATATATATATATACACATGTATGTACATGTGCATTTATGTATGTTTGTATATATTTATAGAGAGCTTTGTATATGTGTATGTATAAATACACACATATATTTATATTTTTTTATTTTTAAAGAAATCCTAAGTCCAGTCCCTATCCCTGTCCTATGTACATATAAATAACATTGTTTATGTGAATTATATATTTATATAGAGAGAAGCAAGGGGACATAATGTGTGTTTATCTATATTTAGTTAAGATAAATAACATAGTTTAGGAAATTCACATTACCAATGCAATTTAATTCCTTTTCTACTACTTATGGTCTTAGAAAGTTGTCTAGAACATAGACAGGTTAAGTTCCAGGTCACATGGCCAATAGATATTAGAGGCAAGACTTATACCCAGATCTTCTTGCCTTGGACACTGGCACTTTAGCTGCCACGTTTTGTGTGTGTGTGTGTGTGTGTGTGTGTGTGTGTGTGTGTGAAGGTTTCCACCTTCATTCTAGGATTGAGATTTACGCACTGTCCTAGAAGTCTTAAAAACTAAGACTTGTGGATACCCTATGTATACACTACATGTACAGAACATTTATACCTCAAAAGATCATGTGTGTATACACAAGTACATGTGTGTTTTATGTGCAATGTGTCTATATGTAGCTAATTATATGCGATCATGCTAGCTCTCACTTATCACCCAGGAGACGTAGTAGCATCAGGTTTACTCATACAGAATCCTAATAAGCAGCCTCGTGATAGTCACCCAGGTTCTGACTCCAGACCACAAAATCCAGGAATATACTGGACAGCAGCAGTAACGGCTGACCGACCTATGCTCACTATCTATATAAATGGCCTACCATTGGAAGGATTGGTAGACACAGGTGCGGATCGTACAGTTATTAGAGGTGCCAGTTGGCCCAGTCACTGGCCAAAGATTAAAGCAGATACCTATATGTCTGGAGTAGGAGGATCAATAGCAGCTGAAGTTAGTGCTGCCCCTATGAGATGGACTTTTGAAGACAAAACAGGAGTTTTTACTCCTTTTATAGTTGAAAAAATCCCCATCAATCTGTGGGGAAGAGACGTTTTACAACAATTGGGGTTAAAAATGAGTACTTCGGTTTTTTAAGCAGGGCTGCTGTTGAAGGCCTGCCAACACTTTCACCTGTTCCTATCCAATGGAAAACTGATACACCAGTGTGGATAGAACAGTGGCCCTTAAGTGGCGATAAAATTCAGGCCTTATTAGATATAGTACAGGAGCAGCTTGAACAAGGGCATTTACAACCTTCTCTAAGTCCTTGGAATTCACCAGTGTTCATTGTAAAAAAGAAATCGGGAAAATGGAGGATGCTCACTGATTTAAGAAAAGTGAACAAACAGATGGAAACTATGGGAACTCTTCAGCCTGGACTTCCATCTCCTACTCAGCTTCCTAGAGAATGGCCTCTTTGGGTTATAGACATCAAGGATTGTTTCTATTCCATTCCTCTGGATGAGGAGGATATGAAGAGATTTGCCTTTTCAGTGCCCAGCGTTAACTTAGCTGAGCCTTATAAAAGATATGAATGGACAGTTTTGCCACAGGGAATGAAGAACAGCCCCACTATGTGTCAAATGTATGTTGCTGCTGCTCTTGCTCCAATAAGAAAAGCATTTCCAAAAGTTATGCTATTACATTATATGGATGATATATTGGGATGTGCACCTGAGGAACAAATGCTAGAAGCATGTCTACAAAAAACCATAGAAACACTAAGATACTACAAACTTCATATCTCTACAGAAAAAATTCAAAGGCATGCTCCTTTTCAATATTTAGGATATGAAATATATCCTAAGGCACTTACACTACAAAAACTGTCTTTAAGAACAGAGAGGTTGAACACCTTAAATGATTTCCAAAAATTAATAGGAGATATCCAATGGATGCGTCCAGTATTAGGTTTAACTACCAATCAATTGCAACCCCTATATGACATTTTAAGGGGAGACACTGCTTTAAATTCACCACGCCGGCTTACAAAAGAAGCTCAAGAGGCCTTGAAAGAAGTTGAACTGGCTTTATCCAATGTAGTTGAAAGAGTAACTCAAAAACCCTTGGAAATATCAGTTTTTGCTACAAAAGAAGCACCCACAGCAGTCCTTCATCAAGGAGACAGTGTGATAGAGTGGGTGAACCTCCC
Organism: Antechinus flavipes; assembly: GCF_016432865.1. Taxonomy (NCBI): domain Eukaryota; kingdom Metazoa; phylum Chordata; class Mammalia; order Dasyuromorphia; family Dasyuridae; genus Antechinus; species Antechinus flavipes. The sequence goes on along the minus strand of NC_067402.1, from coordinate 235,176,558 downwards.
AGCACAACCAGAACAAAGCCTTACGCCTTACCCAGTGCTTGTGGCTAGGATTCTCTTAAAGGCCATTAAGCGAGCAGTACAATTATCTGGGACAAGACCTGACAAGATATACACCTTCTATACAAATGCACAAATTAATGTATGCTGTGAAACCATCCCAGAGTGGCAAATTTTATTAGCCATGGCTCCAAATTTTGCACATGGATCTCCATTAAAGATAACCAGACTACTGCATAATTGGCAATGGATTTTTGAGGAGAAGGTTTCTAAGGTTCCTCTTGAAGGACCAACTATTTTTACAGACGCAGCCAAACAAAATATTTGTGCTGTATACTCTCATGATTTAACCGTAAAAAGAGTAGTCAGAACTCCTTTTCAGTCCACTCAGCAGAACGAATTATATGCGATCATGCTAGCTCTCACTTATTACCCAGGCAACATAAATATAATATCTGATTCAGCCTATTCAGTAGGTGTGGTACAAAGAATTGCCACAGCCCAAATAAAATTTGCAGCTTCTAATATATATCAGCTCTTTAAGGAACTTCAAGAGCAAGTGAGAAAGCATCCAGGAAAGATTTATATCCTGCATGTCCACTCACATAGTGGACTTCCAGGTCCTATTTTTGATGGAAATTCAAAGGCAGATAGCCTTTTAACTATGTTGGCCAGTACACCTTTATTTCAGGAGGCCCAGGAATCCCATTCTAAATACCATCAGGCTGCTCGAGCTTTGCGTTTACAGTTTGGGATTACAAAAGAAGAAGCTAGGAGCATAGTAAAAAGCTGTACAGCTTGCCTTCCCTTCCACGCTCCTACACTGCCTCCAGGGAAGAATCCTCGTGGTTTGAGACCCATTGAAATCTGGCAAATGGATGTGACCCATTATAAATCTTTTGGTCGTCTGTCTTTTATCCACGTTGTGGTAGACACCTTTTCAGGATTCACTTTTGCCATACCAGCAGCAAAAGAGACAGCCCGAGTGGTCACTGAATTCCTCATTCAAACATTCGCAATTATGGGTGTGCCACAAGAAATAAAAACAGATAATGGACCGGCATATACCTCCAAACATTTTGAACACTTTTGTGCACAGTATAAGATTTTACACACTACTGGCATACCCTTCAATCCTCAAGGTCAAGCAATAGTAGAAAGAAGAAACAGGGACATTAAGACACTCCTCCAAAAACAAAAGAAAGGGGGAGCCACGGGTAACCCTAGAGAACTTCTAAATTTAGTTCTCTATACCATTAATTTTTTAATCTTTGATAAAGATGCACTGGCTCCAGCAGACAGGTTTTATAACCCACCAGAAGAGCAATGCCCAGTGCGAGCAGCTCCACTATCTTTAGATAATCGCCAGGTGAGGTGGAGAGACCCAGAAAGTGGTGAATGGAAGGGAGCAGATAGGCTAACTGCTTGGGGGAGAGGATTTGCTTGCATCTCTACATGTGGAGAAGGAATCAGATGGGTGCCGACGAGCCGCATTCGCCTTGTCCATCGCAGAAAGATGGAGCAGACCTTTGAAACAAAGGAGAAGACCCAAGAAATATCGGGTGGTTCTGTTGCTGATTGTGCTCACCATTGAAAGAGCATAGCTGACAAGGAGACTGTTAAAAAGACTTTTAAAATCTTCAGGAATCATTGGATTTCCTAACACAAGATGAAACTGTTTTAGTTCTTGAAAAACCAGCAAGAATCATTGGATTCCTTAAGATGAAAAATTGTTGATGAGACTTTTGCAGTACTTCAGGGCTTACAGGAACTATTGGATTCCTGGCACATGAACTAATGGACAATGGATTCCTTATGGACTATTTCTAGGACTTATGGACATGTGTAAATTTTCAGGTTGATTCATGTTGTTACATTACTAGCCTGTGTTATATTGCTATGTGCTTATGTAAATTATGTATAATGCCTCCCATATTGATGGATTTATGTATACCATGTATATCTGTTACAAAGTTCTGGCCCATATTGATGGATTTATGTGTACCCCTTCAGAAACCCCCTATGTTTTAAAACAAAAGAAAGGGGGAGATGTTGGAATCCTTACTAACTGCTAACTAATTAGAGTTCATCTAATCTTACAAGAAGATGTTTTGGCCAGAACCTGAAACAAGGTACTAAGTAGAACTAATTAATACAAGGCTTGTGTTCACACCTTTACTCATTGGAGTTCAATGAGTTCACACCTCCCTTGAAGCTCTTTGGGCCAGAGAGTACTATGGGAGAAAACCTATAATCCCTCTCTCTCATATCCCACAATTCCTCCCTCTTGGATAAAAGAAACAGACAGAGGGTCTCGGTCAGATTTCACCTAGTGAAGAGTGGAGCTGGCTGGAGGCTGAAGAAAGCAGAGGCAGAAGCAAAGGACAAAGCGGCAAGAGCTCTTGGAACCAAGCAGAGAGATAGGCCTTTAAGCTAACCGGGCTATATTGGAGATAATAAAAGATCTGAACTTTTATCACCTGGCGGCGTTTTTGAGAAGAAAAAGCTCACCACAGGTATTCACTGTATCTAAATTTGAAAATTAAGGGGGAAATTGTGGCCAAATTGATGACTTTTTGTGAGCCTAGGTGTTTGAAAGAGTGATGATGGTACTCTCAACAATAATAAGAAAGTTGGAAAGAAGGGTTTTGAGGGAAAAGAATGAGTTCTGTTTTGGATATATTGGGTTTAAGATACCTATGAGACATCTAGTTTGAGATGTCTAAAAGGGCAGTTGCACTATTTTAATGACCTAGAAAAAATAACAACAAAGTTCATATGGAAAAACAAAAGGCCAAGAATTTCAAGGGAATTAATGGAAAAAAAAAATCAAATGAAGGTGGCCTAGCTGTACCAGATCTAAAATTATATTATAAAACAGCGGTCACCAAAACCATTTGGTATTGGCTAAGAAATAGATTAGTTGATCAGTGGAATAGGTTAGGTTCAAAGGACAAAACAGTCAATAACTTTAATACTGTAGTGTTTGACAAACCCAAAGACCCCAGCTTTTGGGATAAGAACTCACTGTTTGACAAAAATTGCTGGGAAAATTGGAAACTAGTATGGCAGAAACTATGCATTGACCCACACTTAATACCATACACCAAAATAAGGTCAAAATGGGTTCATGACCTAGGCATAAAGAATGAGTTTACAAATAAATTAGAGGGAAACAGGATAGTTTACTTCTCAGATCTGTGGAAGAGGAAGGAATTTATGACCAAAGAAGAACTAGAGATCATTACTGATCACAAAATAGAAAATTTTGATTATATCAAATTGAAAAGTTTTTGTACAAACAAAACTAATGCAGACAAGATTAGAAGGGAGGCAATAAACTGGGAAAACATTTTTTTCAGTAAAAGGTTCTGATAAAGGCTCTGATAAAGGCCTCATTTCCAAAATATATAGAGAATTGACTCTAATTTATAAAAAATCAAGCCATTCTCCAATTGATAAATGGTCAAAGAATATGAACAGACAATTCTCAGACGAAGAAATTTAAACTATATCTAGCCATATGAAAAGATGCTCCAAGTCATTATTTATCAGAGAAATGCAAATTAAGACAACTCTGAGATTCCACTACATACCTGTCAGATTGGCTAATGACAGGGAAAAATAATGCGGAACGTTGGAGGGGATGTGGGAAAACAGAGACATTAATACATTGTTGGTAGAATTGTGAATACATGCAGCCATTCTGGAGAGCAATTTGGAACTATGCTCAAAAAGTTATCAAACTGTGCATACCTTTTGATCCAGCAGTATTACTACTGGGCTTATATCCCAAAAAGATCTTAAAGAAGGGAAAGGGGCCTGTATGTGCAAGAATGTTTGTGGCAGCCCTCTTTGTAGTGGCCAGAAACTGGAAACTGAGTAGATGCCCATCAATTGAAAAATGGCTAAATAAATTGTGGTATATGAATAATATGGAATATTATTGTTCGGTAAGAAATGACCAACGTGATGATTTCAGAAAGGCCTGGAGAGACTTACACGAACTGACGCTGAGTGAAATGAGCAGGACCAGGAGATCATTATATACTTCAACAACAATACTATATGATGATCAATTCTGATAGACCTGGCCATCTTCAGCAATAAGATGAACCAAATCAGTTCTAATGGAGCAGTAATGAACTGAACCAGCTACACCAGCAAAAGAACTCTGGGAGAAGACTAAGAACCATTACATCGAATTCCCCATCCCTATATTTTTGCCTGCCTGCATTTTTGATTTCCTTCACAGGCTAACTGTACAATATTTCAGAGTCCGACTCTTTTTGTACAGCAAAATAATGGTTTGGACATGTATACTTATTTTGTATTTAATTTATACTCTAATATATTTAACATGTATTGGTCGTCCTGCCATCTAGGGGAGGAGGTGGGGGGAAGGAGGGGAAAAATTGGAACAAAAGGTTTGGCAACTGGCAATGCTGTAAAGTTACCCATGCATATAACTTGTAAATAAAAAGCTATAATTAAAAAAAAAAAAGGCAGTTGCAGTTAGTAATACATGACTGGGATGCAGAAGAGAGTTTAAAACTGAATGTATAGATTTATCAATCATGTGCACATAAAAATGGTCATTTAGCTCATAGGAGCTGATAAGATCATCAAGTGGGATAGTGAAGTGCAGAGGAAAAGAAAAAGAGTACCCAGGACAGAGCCTCGATACTTGGTTATTAGCAAGTGGGTTGGTTGGTAAGAGTGACATGAATGAAGAGCTATTCAAAGGAGACCAAAAAAGAATAATCATCCACATAGAATAAAAACTAGAAGAGTGTCACAAAGAGTTTCTAGAAGAGAGTTTCTAGAAGGAGAAAATGATCAAAAGTGTCAAAGACTTAAGAGAGACTGAAAGGGAAAGCTAAATGAAAAGACCATTTAAGTAACAATTTTGGATAAGGCACTTTTAGTTGAATGTTGGGCTGCAAAGTAGATGGAAGAGGGTTTAATAGTGAGTGTAGGTTTAATAGTGAGTGAGAGAAGGTGTAGAGGCAACTAAATATATGGCTTTTGCAAATTTGATTGAGAAGTGATAGAAAGATTATAAAACAATAGCTAGTATAACAGATCATGGGAAGGTTTTTTTAGGATGGGGGGAGGGCTTGGAGAGAGATATGGATGTGTTTCCCTAGACAGTCTTGAAAAGAAAAAAGGAATACCTTTTTATTTTGTAGAGAAGCATGAATTTTTACTAAATCTTGAAGTGAGAGAAGGCAAAATTATGTAGCTCAAAATGGATGTTTTCTCTATCACTATTTTGTAAACCAGTAGTACAAGTAGATTAGACAGTGGGTATAACATGGGATTGGAAATTGGAGTTATCTTTCCACCTTTTTGTGGTTAAACTACTTAAGAAGGCTGTATACAATAAATGTCTCCATTTCCTTTCCTTTCTCTATTTTACTATAAGCTAAATTCCAACATCAACTAAAACTACTCTCTACAGTGATCTCTTAATTTTCAAATCCAATATTCTTTTCTCTATAATCATCTTTCTTAATCTCCCTAAAGCCTAAAACATTGGATTACACTCTTTTCTTTAACATTGTCTTCTCTCTAGATTGCTGTTGATAACTACTCTCTCCTGGTATTCTTCTTACATATCTGAAAGCTCCTGCTAAAAAATGGAGTCCCACAGGGCTCTATCCAACATCCTCTCCCTTTTATACCATTTCACTTGGTAATCTCATCATTTACCATGAATTCAATTTTTATCAAATTGGATATATTGTAGACATCTTAAACTTATTATGTCTAAGATTGAAATCATTATCTTTCTCCCCATCCCTAAATACTCTTCTCCCCCAACTTTTCTATTACAGTAGAGGATACCATCATCCACTCATCCACTTATTCAGTCAGGTTCTCATCCTGGTCATCTTTGATGATTCAGTGTGACCCTCCATATCTACTTTTTAACCAAGCTCTATCATTTCGCATGCTATCTCTTCTCTCTTTTGCTATCACTTTAGTGCAGACCCTCATCATCTCATGATGGATTGTTGCAATCCAGCCCGGATGACTTCCCTGTCCTAAATATCTATTTCAGACCATTCTCCACTCTGCTGCCAAAGTGATCCTCCTAAAGTATAGAGATCTGACCATGTCATTCTATACTTAAATTTCAGTATCTCCTTATTAACTTAAGAATCAAATAAAAAAAAAATCTTCTGTTTAATGTAAAAAGCACTTCATAACCTGCCTCATACACATTTCCATTCTTTTTATATCTTCTTCCAGCATTATAGACTTAGTGATCTAGTCATACTGTACTTCTTGCATAAGACATGGTCATCTCCAGACTCCAAACCATTTTCTATACCCAGAATTCTTTCCTTCCCCTTCTTTGCCAGATATTGTGTATATAGTTTTCAACATTCTCTGTTTACTTTATTTTACATCACTTGATATGTCTTTTCATTCTTCCACAAACTAATCTTGTTTGTCACTTCTTGTATTATGTTCATGTACCATAATTTGTTTATTCCTTTTTTGCTACCACAAAATATTTTGCTATAAACATGGTTGTGCATGTGGAACCTCTCTTTCTCTCTCTTTCTTTCTCATTAAACCTTCTTGGAATATATGTCTAGAAATGGTATCTCTTGGTAAAAGAGTCTGAACATTTTAGTCCCTTTATTTACATAATTCCAAAATAGTTGTACTAATTCACAACAATATATTAGTCTGCTTATCTCTTCATATTCTCTCCAACATGAATAATTCTCATCTTTTTTCATGTTTAATACTTTGCTAGGTACAAAGTAAAGAAACCATAAGTTATTTAGATTAGCACTTCCCTTATTCTTGATAATTTCAAGTATTGTTTCATGTAGTGGTTAATTGTTTACAGTACTTTACTTGGAAAGACTTACATGAACTGATGCTGAGTGAAATGAGCAGAACAAGAGGACATTGTACAAAGTAACACCCAGATTGATTATGTGATGATCAACTATGATAGAGTTACCCTTTCTCAGCAATACAGTGATCCAAGATAGTTCCAATAAATTTGGGATAGAAAATGGCTCCACATTCAGAGAAAGATAACGCTGAAGATTGAATGCATATCAGTCTTATTTGTTTGCTTGCTTTTTTTCATAGTTTTTCCCCTTTTGTTCTGATTTTTCTTTTACCACATAATAGAAATATGTTTAAAATAATTGTACATATATAACATTATTATTATATATAACATATAATATATATGTACATATATATATATTGCTTGCTATCTTGGGGAGAAGAGGAAGGAAAGGAAAGGAGAAAAAATTTACAACTCAAAATCTTATAAAAATGAATTTTTGATTTTCATGTATGTAAATTTCATGTAATTGGAAAAATAAAATGCTATTAAAATTTTTAAAAAGAAAGAAATTAACCAATTCTGAGATAATACCTCATATCTATTAATTTGGCTAATAGGATGGAAAAGGAAAATAACCAATGTTGGAGGGGATGTGAAAAAAATGAGACATTGATGTACTGTTGGTAGAGTTGTAAACTAATTCAGCTGTTCTAAACTAATTTGGAGCTATGCCAAAGGACTATAAAACCATGCATATCCTTTGGCCTAGCAATTCCACTACTAAGTCTGTATCCCAAAAGAGATTAAAAAAACAAAAACAAAAAGGAAAAAGGCCTATATTTACAAAAATATTTATAGCAGCTCTTTTTTGGTGGTAAAGAATTGGAAATTGTGGTTCTGCTTATCAGCTAGGGAATGGCCATGTTGTTGTTTGCTTGCATTTTATTTTCTTTCGCAGTTTTTTTCTTCCTTCTTGATCTGATTTTTCTTGTGCAGCAAGATAACTGTATAAATATGTGTGTGTATATATATAGTATTTAACTTAAATTTTGACTACCTGCCGTCTAGGGGAGACGGTGGGGGGAAAAAGGGGAAAATTTGGACAAGGTTTTGCAAGGGTCAGTGTTGAAAATTTACCCATGCATATGTTTTGTAAATAAAAAGCTTTAAGAAAAAAAAAAAAAGATGATCAGCTGTAAATGACTTAGCTATTCTCAGCAAAACAGTGATCTAAAACAACTCTGAAGGACATATAATGAAAAATGCTATTCATCCCCAGAGAAAAAACTGATGGTGTCTGAATACAGACTGAAGCATACTTTTTTTTTAAACTTTATTTTTCTTGAACATTTTTTGGGGGGAAGTTTCTATATTTTAAAACATGACTAATGTGGAAATATGTTTTGTATGACTATTCATGTATAACTTATACAGAATTGCTTGACTTCTCAACAAGGGGTGGAAAGGGAAAGAATGAAGAAAATTTGGAACACAAGATTTTAAAAATGAATGTTAAAAATTTATTTTTATATGTAATTGGGGAAAAATAAAACTAATTTTTTTAGAAATTAAAATGATAAAGTAGGAAAAAATTGTTTATGTTACTTTAAAAAATATCCTATTTCGTCATATCTTTTGATCACATTTCTACTGAGAGGTAGATTTTGGCTTTACCTATTTCTTGCTATCCTGAATACCAAACCTTTACCAGAGATATTCAGTAAAAAAGATTTTTGTCCTGGTACACTAATTTTGTTTTTATATGGTGTGACTTATTCTTAATTAACCCCCTCTATCTCTTAGTGATTACTTTTTTTTTTAAATAAAATTTTTATTATCTGTTTTAAAATTATACTAGGAATTGACATCAAACTTACTGTCTTATAAATTTGATCTAAATCTAACTGCTTTCTTTTCCTTTAGGGAGCTTTTGACAATTCCCATCTCTAGTTTTTGGACAACTCTTCTGTTCAAAAACTACAGACATGACTACAATGGTAAATGGTTGAAGTGGGATGGTAATGAAATCCTTGGTGTAAAAAATCTCCATGTCAGCATTAGAATTTAGAGTAAAAATATTGTACTTGTACAGTAAAAATCTTACTATGTTGCCAGGCTATTTTCAGTGCATATTTATTCCTCATATTATGTGAACAGAGCCTAATTTCTTAATACTCATGCAATTGTTGTTCAGTTGTTTCAGTCACGTCTGACTCTTTGAAATCCCATTTTGGGCTTTTCATGGCAAAAATACTGGAGTTGTTTGCCATTTTCTTCTCTGGCTCATTTCACAGATTAGGAACAGGACTAAGTGACTTGCCTAAGGTCAAAACAGCTAATAAATGTTTGAGGACAGACTTGAACTCAGGAAGATGTCTTCCTGACTTCAGACCCAGCAGTCTATCCATTGCGTTATCTAGCAGTTCTAGGACCCATGTAATATGTGATTTCAGTTCTTAAGAAAATATTCCACAATCATGTGTCAAACTCTTAAAGAATTATTTTAATCATTTAGCCTGAGTTTTCCTTCATTTATCCTTTTTCTACTATGCAATATATAAATAACTCCTTCTTTTTACAGAGTATTGTTCAATGCTTTCAAATATTTGTGGACTATTATTCTTTCTTAAATTTTAAATTTAGTAATCTTTATACTTATCACTTAATCTGTCATAAATCACTAATTCCCTTCTACTTATTATTTTGTTACTGTTTTCTCAACTCATTTCTATTTTTCTCCATTGAATTTTCCATGACAAAGGTACCCAGAACTAAATATACTGTATATGGTTCTTTCTTACTAGAGAAAGATTGGGATTTTTAAAGAGTTGGATCATTTGATCCTGTTGTTGCTGTTGGCTTTCTAGTCTTAGGTCTTCTCTGATTGTCCTCCTTTCTAGATGGCCATCACATTTTTTCCCTTGTCTGAAACAAAATGCTGTGGATTTCTTACCTGCTTTTAGGTAAAAATATCCTTTTAGAAAAGACAGAATCAAGAGACAGAGTAAAGGTAAGGTTTTGCCCAAATTTCTTTAAATACTGACTCTAAACAAATTCTAGAATAGCAAAATCCACTAAAAGATGTCATGAAACAATTTTCCAGGCCAGGAAAACTTGGAAGATCAGCAGGAAAGATCTGTTGCACCAGGGTGAAAGTAGAGCACAGGGGGATTAGAAGGAAAGGCAAATTGGAGGAGAGTGAGGTAAGAATCAGAAGTCTTTTGAAGAGGACAGAGTGAAAGGAGAGAGAGAATAGAATAAATGAGGAGGGCAGAAATAAAATGGAGAGAAAAATAGCAAAAGTATCTGTGAAAAAAAATTCTGAGACATGTCTCTGATAAAGGCCTCATTTCTTCTTCTTCTTTTTTTTATAGCTTTTTATTTACAAGTTATATGCATGGGTAATTTTACAGCATTGCCAATTGCCAAACTTTTTGTTCCAACTTTTCCCCTCCTTCCCCTCCCCCTCCCCTAGATGGCAGGTTGACCGATACATGTTAAGTATGTTAAAGTATAAATTAAATACAATATAAATATACATGTCCAATCAGTTATTTTGCCATACAAAAAAAAATCGGACTCTGAAATAGTATACAATTAGCCTGTGAAGGAAATCAAAAATGCAGGCGGACAAACAGAGAGAGATTGGGAATTCTATGTAGTGGTTCATAGTCATCTCCCAGAGTTCTTTTGCTGGGTGTAGCTGGTTTAATTCATTACTGCTCTACTGGAACTGATTTAGTTCATCTCATTGCTGAAGATAGCCACGTCCATCACAATTGATTATCATATAGTATTGTTGAAATATATAATGACCTCCTGGTCCTGCTCATTTCACTCAGTATCAGTTCAGGTAAGTCTCCAGGCCTTTCTGAAATCATTCTGTTGGTCATTTCTTACAGAACAATAATATTTCATAATATTCATATACCACAATTGTGAAGACTATATTAGCACCCTGCATACTTTAGAATCAGCCAGAGTCAGGATAAGCAATCTTTATTCTTTTTCAAAGCCAGAGGAGAGAGAGTGGACACAGGAATCTCCTCTTTCTTCTCCTGTCCGGAACCACCTCCCTTGTCCTTCTCTACCCTCTAAATCCTCCACCCAGTCTCTCTATACACCAACAGATCAAGCCTGCACAGAGTAGTGGGCAGGGCCATTCTTACTCAAGCATATACTATTAGAGTATTGTCCAATTGGTAATTAGCCTTAAGTGCTCAGACCTCAGTGCATCAACTCAGTTTCAGCCCAATACATCTCCCACTTTTTTTTTGTTTTAAAACACAGGTGGTCATGCCATAGCTGACCTCCCAGAGAGGTAAGAGCCCCCAAGGGGAGGTGATCACGCCCTTCTTGACTTCTCAGAACAGTAAATGAAAACACTGAAAAGGAGGTGATCACGTTTCCCCCTCCCTCCCCCCCCCCCGACATCTCAGGAAGGGAGGTGAAAGCACTAAAAAGGAGATGATCATACCCTCCCTGACATCTCAGGAAGGAAGATGAAAAGCAGCAAAGGGAAGTGGAGATTGCTAGCGGGTTTCTGGACTGAAGAGTCTTATTAGAAACGGGTATGCACAAACTCATCAGCATGGGAGATATTACACAAGCACATAGTAATAATGCACCGGCTATTAGTGATGACTCTCCCCAGTCAGTGCAGGCTCAATGTGGTGTAACAAACATGAATTGTACATGCAAGTAGTGGTATAACAAACAATATAAATCAACATGGCACTGTAAAAGATTTCCATCTCAGCAATGAGATGAACCAAATCAGTTCCAATGGAGCGGTAATGAACTGAACCAGCTAAGCCCAGCAAAAGAACTCTGGGAGATGACTAAGAACCACTATATTGAATTCCCAATCCCTATATTTTTGCCAGCCTGCATTTTGGATTTCCTTCACAGACTAATTGTACAATATTTCAGAGTCCGATTCTTTTTGTACGGCAAAATAATGGTTTGGTCACGTATACTTATTGTGTATCTAATTTATACTTTAATATATTTAACATCTACTGGTCATCCTGCCATCTAAAGGAGGAGGTGGGGGGAAGGAGAGGAAAAATTGGAACAAAAGGTTTGGCAATTGTCATTGCTGTAAAATTACCCAAACATATAATTTGTAAATAAAAGGCTATTAAAAAAAAAAAATGATTTCCAGAAATCCTAGAAGGAGGGTATGTAAACAACAGTTACATATATGCCTTCTTCATCAGCCAAGAGATAGTCCAAAACCAATCTATTGTCCATTGCTTCATGTGTCAGGGAATCCAATAATCCCCGCAAGTTTTTGAAGTCCTGCAACAGTCTTTAATATGTTAGGGAATCCAATGATTCCTGCAGATTTTGAAGTGCTGCAACAGTCTTATCATTTCTCAAGAAAATCCAATGATTCTTGAGGGTTTTCTAGTCCTACAAGAGTCTTATCATGTCTCAAAGAATCCAATGATTCCTGAGGGTTTTCAAGTCCTACAACAGTCTTATGTCTCAGAGAATCCAATGATTCCTGAGGGTTTTCAAGTGATACAACAATCTTATATCTCAGAGAATCCAATGATTCCTGAGGGTTTTCAAGTCCTACAACAGTCTTATGTCTCAGAGAATCCAATGATTCCTGAGGGTTTTCAAGTGCTACAACAATCTTATATCTCAGAGAATCCAATGATTCCTAAGGGTTTTCAAGTCCTACAACAGTCTTATGTCTCAGAGAATCCAATGATTCCTGAGGGTTTTTCAAGTGCTACAACAATCTTATCATGTCTCAGAGAATCCAATGATTCCTGAGGGTTTTGAAGTCCAACAATTTTTAATGTCCATGATTCAAATGCCATAACTGCCATGCTCTTTCAGTGGCGGGCACAGTCAGCCACAGAACCACCCGATGTTTTTTGGGTCTTCTCCTTCATTTCAAGAGTCTGCTCAGTCTCTCTGATGGACAAGGTAAATACAGCTTTTTGGCACCTATCTGATTCATTTTCCACCTGTACAGATACAAGCAAACCCTCTCCTCCAAGCAGTTAACCTATCTGGTCCCTTCCATTCACTACTTTCTGGGTCTTTCCACATCTCCTGGCGATTATCTAAAATGCTGCTCGCACTGGACACTACCCTTCTGGTGGGTTATAAAACCTGTCTGCCGGAGGCAATGCATCTTTGTCAAAAATCAAGAAATTAATAGTATAACAAGCTAGATTTAGAAGTTCTCTAGGGTTACCTGTGGCTCCCCATTTCTTTTGTTTTTCGAGGAGCATCTTAATGTCTCTGTTTCTCCTCTCTACTATTGCCTGTCCTTGAGGATTAAAGGGTATGCCAGTGGTATGTAAAGTCTTATACTGTGCACAAAAGTGTGTGAAATGTTTAGAAGTATATGCAGGTCCATTATCTGTTTTTATTGCTTGTGGCACACCCATAATTGCAAATCCTTGGATAAAGAATTCAGTGACCACTCAGGCTGTCTCTTTTGCTCCTGGTATTGCAAAAATGAATCCTGAAAAGGTGTCTACCACAACATGGATAAAAGTTAGGTGACCAAAAGATTTATAATGGGTTACATACATTTGCCAAATTTCATTGGGTCTCAAACCACGAGGGTTCTTCCCTGAAGGCAGTGTAGGAGTGTGGAAAGGAAGGCAAGCTGTACAGCTTTTTACTATGCTCCTAGCTTCCTCTCTTGTTATTCCAAATTGTAAATGTAAGGCTCAAGCAGCCTGATGATATTTAGAATGAGATTTGTGGGCTTCCTGAAATAAAGGAGTATTGGCCAACATAGTTAGAAGGCTATCTGTCTTTGAATTGCTATCAAAAATAGGACCTGGAAGTCTACTATGTGAGTGGACATGCAAAATATAAATCTTTCCTGGATGCTTTCTCACTTGCTCCTGAAGTTCCTTAAAGAGCTGATATATATTAGAGGTTACAAATTTTATTTGGGCTGTGGCAATTCTTTGTACCACACCTACTGAATAGGCTGAATCAGATATTTATATCTCCTGGATAATAAGTAAGAGCTAGAATGATTGCATACAATTCATTCTGCTGAATGGAGTGAAAAGGAGTTCTGATTACTCTCTTCATAGTTAAATCACGAGAGTATACAGCACAAATCTGTAAAGATAGTTGGTCCTTTAAGAGGAAAATCTTTTCTTTAAGACTCCATCGCCAATTATGTAATAATCTGGTTATCTTTAATGGAGACCTGTGTATAAAATTTGGAGCCATGGCTAATAAAATTTGCCACTCTGGGATGGTTTCACAGCACACATTAATTTGTGTATTAGGATAAAAGGTGTATATCTTGTCAAGTTTTATCCCAGATAATTGTACTGCTTGCTTAATAGCCTTTAATAAAATTCTAGCTACAAGCATTGGGTAAGGAGTAAGGTTCTGTTCTGTATGTGATGGGAGGTTCACTCACTCTATCACACTATCTCCTTGATGAAGGACTGTTGTGGGTGCTTCTTGTGTAGCAAAAATTGATATTTCCAAGGGTTTTTGAGTGACTCTTTCAACCACATTGGATAAAGCCAGTTCAACTTTTCTTAAAGCCTCTTGAGCTTCTTTTTTAAGCTGGCATGGCGAATTTAAAGCACAGTCTCCCCTTAAAATGTCATATAATGGTTGTAACTGATAGGTAGTCAAGCCTAACACTGGTCGCATCCATTGGCTATCTCCTATCAATTTCTGAAAATCATTTAAGGTGTTTAGCTTCTCTGTTCTTAAGGACAGTTTTTGTACTGTAAGCACTTTAGGAGGGTATACTTCATATCCTAAATATTGAAAAGGAGCATGTCTTTGAATTTTTTTCTGAAGCTATATGCAATTTGTAGTTCCTTAGTATTTCTATGGTGTTTTGTAGACACACTTCTAACATTTGTTCCTCAGGTGCACATCCCAATATATCATCCATCTAATGTAATAACATTACTTTTGGAAATGCTTTTCTTATTGGAGTAAGAGCAGCAGCAACATACATTCGACACATAGTAGGGCTGTTTTTCATTCCCTGTGGCAAAATTGTCCTTTCATATCTTTTATAAGGCTCAGCTAAGCTAATGCTGGGCCCTGAAAGGGCAAATCTTTTCGTATCCTCCTTATCTAGAGGGATAGAATAGAAATAATCCTTAATGTCTATAACCCAAAGAGGCCATTGTCTAGGCAATTGAATAGGAGATGGAAGTCCAGGCTGAAGAGTGCCTATAGTTTCCATCTGTTCATTTTCCTTTCTTAAATCAGTCAACATCCTCCATTTTCCAGATTTCTTTCTTACAACAAATATTGGAGAATTCCAAAGACTTAGAGAAGGTTGTAAGTGTCCTTGGTCAAGTTGCTCCTGTACTATATCTAATAAGGCCTGAATTTTATCGCTACCTAAGGGCCACTGTTCTATCCACACTGGTGTATCAGTTTTCTATTGGATAGGAATAGGTGAAAATGTTGGAAGGCCTTCAACAGCAGCCCTGTCTAAAAAACCGAAGTACTCATTTTTAGTCCTAATTGTTGTAAAATGTCTCTTCCCCACAGATTGATGGGGATTTTTTTCAACTATAAAAGGAGTAACAACTCCTGTTTCACCTTCAAAAGTCCATCACAAAGGGGTAGCACTTACTTCAGCTGCTATTAATCCTCCTATGCCAGACACGTAGGTGTCTGCCTTAATCTTTGGCCAGTGGTACCTCTAATGACTATATGATCTGCACCAGTGTCTAACAATCCTTCTAATGGTATGCCATTTATATAGATAGTGAGCATAGGTCAGTCAGCTGTCACAGCTGCTGTCTGGTATACTCCTGGATTTTGTTGCTTGGAGTCAGAATCTGGATGACTATCACCAGATTGCTTATTAGGAGTCTGTATCAGTAAACCTGATGCTTCTCCTGGGTGATAAGTCACACATTGTCTACACATTCCCCAGTTTCCCACATCAGTGTATGGATGGACTGTTTTGTAAGTGCTCTCAGAAGGTGAAATGGTCAAGCCTACTGTGCCTGGAGGCAAGGGATCCGTAGGCTGGAGAGGAACAGATTTCACTTCTCCAGGGGGTATCTCAGTTGTCCCAGCTACATACAACTCTATTCTCCCCAATTGTAATCCTTTTTTCCCATCAGGTTGCTTCCTGGCTGATTGATTGTATAATCCCTTTTTCCCATCAGATGGCTTCCTGGCTGATTAGTCATGTCTAAGTACTGGACTTCTAGGCACTTTCTGGGTGCACCATTGGCTGCCATCATGTCCCAAGTGTTTTTTGCCTGGGGCCCGGGGGCTAGGCTCCTCATTCCATTTCCCTGAATCAGTTTACATTCTGAGGCCCAATGGAAGCCTCTGTTGCATTTTGGACATGGGGTATTGGGTCTTGTTCTCCCACTCTGTTTTCTCATTCTGTCCCTATGCCAACATTGAGCTTTCAGATGCCCTACTTTACCACATTGAAAGCATTGATGATATCTCTGGAAGTCCCTTGCCAAAAAGGACCCTTTCTTCCCATGTTGGGATCTTGGGAAGTCTGCATCATAGCCTGGCTATAAAAGGCATTTGTGCCCACTGTGGCACAGCATCTTATGATCTCATCTAAAGAGCATCCTTGCGTAATCCTAGTATAATTCTTCTACAAACCTCATTAGCATTTTCTTTAGCAAGTTGCCTTATCAAAATGTCTGTTACTGTATTTTTACCATTAGTTTGTATGATAGCTGTCTGCAAACATCCCACAAAATCAGCAAAGGGTTCATTTGGCCCTTGTGTTATTGTTGTGAAGGCTTCACCCTTGTCGTTTTCATTGTGGGGAGAAGCCCACGCTTTGATAGTACCAGCAGCAATTTGCTCATATGATGCTATAGAGTAATTAATCTATACCGATGTCTGCATAAGAACCTACATCTATTAGTTGGTCACAGGTAATTGAAATATTAACTCCACTTTGATTATTTTGTTGGGCTTGTATCCTACAGAGCTCAATGTATTCAGAACACCCCAACAAGTTTTGTCCAGGTTCTAGGCATACCCTTGCTATAGATTTCCAGTCACTAGGGGTTAAGATTTCATAAGCTAAATTCTGTAATAACATCTTAACATAAGCTGATGTAACCCCATAAAGAGTGCAAGCCTTTTTCAGCTCTTTGAGGATTTCTATATCAAAAGGAGTGTATCTTCTACTTTCTTGACCCAAAGAGAATCACAGGATATATATGTAGTTTTAACTCACCTATATCATTCCCTTCTTCTGTGGCCTTGAGTACTGCCTTTTGCAATCTACTCATAGGAGAGGGTGGTTGCTGGAGGGGAGGTACTGGTGGTGTCACTGTCCCTCCCGCTACTCCTCCTCCCTCTGTCCTGGAAGGTGGAGTTGATGGGGCAGGATTAATTATCTGCTCCATAGGCAGAGTTGAAGTTGCCTGGTGAGATGGAAAGTCACCACACCCTTGACCCTCACTTAAATCTCCATGCCCTGTGGGGATATTGCCATTAATCTGTCCTTTGTCTTCCTCTTTTTCCTCACACTTCTTCATCTGGCTGTTCCTAGAACTTTTCTTTTTTCTTTAACTTGCAGGATTCTTTAAGGCCAACTGTATTATATTGTATACATAGAATGCTTCCAATGAAATTGAATAAGGATCTTTATCATTGTAGTATTCACATAGTTGTTGTCCCACCAGTTTCCAAGTATCTGGTGTTTTTTGTTCTTCCTCTAAGAACCAAGGGGAAATATGTTCTAATGAACCCAAGAGTCTAGCGATCTGTTCCCAAGTTATAATTAAGCCTTGCCCCTTAATCAAGTTAAGCATGCTTTCTGTAGTGCCCCTTCAAGGCAGGGCTGGGAATGGAGGAGAATCTTTTCCTAATATCTGCCCCATTTCAGCCAGAAAAAGTTACTAGTTTAGCCCTTAAAAAGTAAGTTCCCTGTTTGTCTATTAAAATACTCACCTAATTTCCTGGTCACCGGAGACTTCTTCAGTGAAAGTGGGGTCCTTGATTCCACAATGGTTGCCAAATGTGAAGACCACATTAGCACCCTGGATACTTTAGAATCAGCCAGAGTCAGGATAAGCAATCTTATAAGCCAGAGGAGAGAGAGTGGACACAGGAATCTCTTCTTTCTTCTCCTTCCCAGAGACCTCTCTTGTCCTACTCCACCCTATAAATCCTCCACTCTGTCTCTCTGTACACCAACAGATCAAGCCACAGAGTAGTGGGCAGGGCCATTCTTTCTCAAGCATATGCTAATAGAGTATTGTCCAATTGCTAATTAGCCTTAAGTGCTCAGACCTCAGTGCATCAACTCAGTTTCAGCCCCTTACACACAATTTGTTCAGCCATTCTCCAATTGATGGGCATCTACTCAGTTTCCAGTTTCTGGCCACTACAAAAAGGGCTGCCACAAACATTCTTGCACATACAGGTCCCTTTCCCTTCTTTAAGATCTTTTTGGGATATAAGTCCAGTAGTAACACTGATGGATCAAAGGGTATGCACAGTTTGATAACTTTTTGAGCATAGTTCCAAATTGCTCTCCAGAATGGCTGGATGTATTCACATTTCCACCAACAATGTATTAGTGTACATCCCCTCCAACATTCCGCATTATTTTTCCCTGTCATTCTAGCCAATCTGATAGGTGTGTAGTGGTATCTCAGAGTTGTCTTAATTTGTATTTCTCTGATTAATAATGACTTGGAGCATCTTTTTATATGGCTAGGAATAGTTTCAATTTTTTTGTCTGAGAATTGTCTTCATATAAAGGCCTCATTTCTTAAACATGTAGAGAATTGAATCAAATGTATAAAAAATAGCAGCCATTCCCCAATTGGTAAATGATCAAAAGATATAAATAGTTTTCAGATAAAGTAATCAAAGCTATCTGTAGCTTTATTTTAAAATTCTCTAACTATTGCTTGGAGAAATGCAAATTAAAACAATTCTGAGGTACAACAACTTATACCTATTAGATTGATTAATAGAACCAAAAAGAAAAATGACAAATGGCGGAGGGGATGTGAGAAAAAATGAGTCATTAATGTACCATTGGTGAAGTTGTGAACAGATTCAACAATTCTGTAGAGCAATTTGAAACTATGTGCAAGAGTTATAAAACCATGCATACCTTTGACCTAGTAATATGCACTACTAATTCTCTATCCCAAAAGAGATTAAAAAAAAAAAAAAAGAAAGAAAAAGGATTTATATCTATAAAAATATTTATAGCAGCTCTTTTCTAGGGGCCAATAATTAAAAATTAGAGTAATGTCCATCAGTTGGGAAATGGCTAAATAAATTGTGGTATGTAATTATGATGAAATATTACTGTGCTGTACGAAGTCATGAGCAGGATACTTTCAGAAAAACCTGAGAAGATTTCCATGAGCTGCTGCAAAGCGAAATGTATTGTGTACAAAGTAAAACAGCAATATTGTAAAATGTTCAGCTGTGAGTGACATAACTATTCTCAGGAATACAATGATCTAAGACTTTGCTGAAGGACTTATGATGAAAAATGCTATCCATACCCAGAGAAGGAATTGATAGTGTCTTAATGCAGATTGAAGAATGCTTTTTTTTTTGACTTTCTTATTTTTCTTGAGGGTTTTTTTGGGTGAATATTTTCTATCACAACATGAATATTATGGGGATGTTTTACAAGACTACACATATATAGCCTATATTAAATTGCTTGTGATGTTATTGAGGGTATGTTGGGGAGGAAGAGAGAGAATCTAGAACTCGAAGTTGTAAAAACAAATCTTAAAAATTATTTTTATATGTAACTGTAGGAAAATAAAATAAGATAAGAAGTAAAAAATATCCTTTTGTATCTTGATTGATTCTCTACTTGGGTTTGATTGGATCCAAGTCAGTTCTTTACAAGATTAAAACTTTGGAGAAAATTAGGTGTCCAATAGTATTGTACTTTGTTCTAACATAGATGCTTCTCTTAATCTGTCCTCAGTTCCTTTTAAGCTCCCAGTTATCTCATCTTTGTAGTTTTGCAGTGATGCTACACACTGAACTCTCCTGTTATTAATAATAGTACAAATTAAGACCTCAATTATTTGTATATTGGATAGGTTTAGCAGTAGATAATTCAGACCTTCATATTTTCTTTAAATATCGAATGTAGAAAATTTATTTTATTAAACATACAAGTTCTTATATAGACTTTTCCACACTTTTCTCCAGCATCCATTATATATGTACTTAAGTAACCAAAATCTAGACTAAGATAAAATTTGGTAGGTCCATGAATTTTTTTTTTTAAATTTCAGGAAAAGGTCACATAGAAACTTTCATAAACCTCATATTGCTATTTTTAAAGGATAGATAGTGATTTCCTCAAGAAGCTCCAAGAACTTCCTCATTATTCTAAGATAAAATACAGATTTCTTGAGAAACCCAAAATTAAAGAGATAAGAGGAGAGGAATTGGCATTTCCTAGTCAGATACTATGATTCAAGGATCACAAGAGTTCAAAGGAGATAGTAAAGGGTAGTTTTGGTGTTATGGGTGCATGTTATCTCAGTGATAACTCATTGTATCTCAGGGTAAAGAAAATCAGCCAGTCCTGAAGAAGACAATTGAAGCTTTTATTTCCAGTAGAAAAGAGTAACCCCTCAAGGCCATAATCAGAGAATCCAGAATATATTTGCCAAAATTGACATTTCTAGGGAAGTGGCTTCTTTTTTTAGCTTTAGCATGTTTTTTAATACCTTCAAGCCAAATTTGGAATTTCATAGTTCTGAAGAACTGTGATGTTTAAAAAATCTTTCATATTCTAGTTCTGTTTACTTTTCAGGTTTATTGTACATTACTATTCTCTCTGTTTTAAATTAGTTTTCTTGCTGTTCCCCATATGTGAAATCTTATGTCCTGTTTCTGTGTTTTGATTCAGACTTGGAATGTACTCCCATTTCATCTCACCTGAATTGCCATTTCTGACCTCTTTAGGTTAGATGATGTCCTCCTTTTCCCCCTTCTCAATAAATTTCTCTTTTTAATATTTATTTTTCACTGTATATATTGATTCCTCTTAATAGAATGTAAAAACTATGTAAAGGCGGGTTACTGGACTTTTTAGTGTTTATCTTTATCATCCCCTTCGCTCAGCACAATGCTTGGCACATGGTAAGTGCTTAATGTAAAATTTGAGGTATAGCAAGCTATTAAGGTAACTCAGAATACATATACTTTTTCCAGCAATATTCTATAGATCAGTAGTGGTTTAAAGTGGTTTAAAGAGGAGATAAATGAATAGATTTATAGTAGATTTCATAATCATCATCATAACTATCAAAAGTTCCACATAGTTCTTCATTCCTGCACTTCTTTTTTATACCAGGCATCATTAACCTTTTTTGCTTTATGGATTCCTTTGGGAGTGTAGTGAAGCCTATGAACCCCTTCTTAGTGAAAATTTTTTTTTAACTTTCCAAATTCTATCCCATCCTTCCCTCACCACTGAGAAGACAACCAATATGATACTCATTATTATACATGTGAAAGCTTACAAAACATATTTCTATATTAGCCATGTTATAAAAAAAGAAATTATGAAAAATGAAGTGTGAGAAAATTATATTTTGATTTGCCCTCAGAGTTTATCAGTTCTCTCTGTAGAATGGATAATAATTTGCATCATGAGTCCTTCCAAGTTGTCCTAGGTAACTCTGTTGATCAGAGTGGCTAAATCTTTTAGCAGTTGAACATCAGTACAATATTGTTATTACTTTGTAAAATGATCTCCTGATTCTGCATGTATTTCTGAAACCATCCTGCTTGTCATTTTTTATATTACCATAGTATTCCATCATAATCATATATACCACAACTTATTTAGCCATTCCCTAATTGATAGATGTTACCTCTATTTCCAATTAAAAGAACTTGCTATAAACATTTTTGTACATGCATATTCTTTTCCTTTTTCTTTGATCTCCTTTGGAAACAGATCTAGTAGTGATATTGCTGATCCAGGGATATATGCACAGTTTTATAGACCTTTGGCCATAATTCCAAATTGTTCTCCAGAAAAGTTGAACTAGTAGAAAAGTAATGAACTAGTTCATTAGTGTATCTATTTTCCTACATTCTCTCCAGCATTTGTCATTTCTTATAGGTTTGATATGGTATCTCAGAATTGTTTTTATTTGTATTTCTCTAATCAGTAATTATTTAGAACTTTTTCATATAATTATAAGTAGCTTTTATTTTTTCTTCTGAAAAGTATCTGTTCAAATTATTTGATCATTTATTAATTTTTATAAAATTGACTTAGCTCCCTATATAGTTGAGAAATGAGACTTTTATCAGAAAAACTTGCTGTAAATTTTTTGATAATTATTTCACTGTCTATGGTATCTTTTATCAGAATGTAGTTTCTCTAATTATCTTTTTTAAATAGGACTGTTTTTGCTTTTCCTTTGAGACCATTAGTACTACTCTTTGCCTTTTTTTTTAAAAATCAAATAAAGTATAATAGTTTCTATTTCAGCCCCTTATTTAACTGTGTGTTTGTGTGTTTGAACTGTTTCTCTTGTAAACAATATATTCTTGGATTCTGATTTCTAATATATTGTGCTATCATCTTCCATTTTATGGATGAATTCATCCTATTTATATTTAGACTCATGATTACTATATATTTCCTTTTATCTATTCTGTTTATTATTCTCTCTTTTAACCCTTTCCCTCCTTAAAAGTCTGTTTTGCTTGTGGCCACTATCTCCGGTCATCCACCCTCCCTTTTATCCCACACCCTCTTATCTTAATTCCTCTTGCCCTTCTACTTCCCAGTTGGGTAAAATACATTTCTCTACCTCCTTGAATATGTGTGTGATGTTCTTCCCTCTTTGAACCAATTCCAGTGAGAGTAAGGTTAACGTGTTGCCCATCATTCTCTCCTATATTCCCCTCCATTATAAAAGCTCTTCCTTTTGTGACTCTTTTTGTGAGATAATTTTTTCCATTTTTCCTTTCTCTTCCCCCTTCTCCCAATGCATCCCTTTTTCTTATCCCTTCATTAAAAAAAAAATCATCCCAACATAATCAACTTACATTCATGGCCTCTGACTATGTAGACTCCTTCTAACTACCCTAATCATGATAAAGTTTTTAGGAATTATATTTGTCATTTTTCTACATAGGAATGTCAACAATTTAATCTTACTGAATACCTTATGAAGATTTCTCTTTCATGTTTAGTTTATTATACTTCTGTAGAGTTTTGTGTTTGAATGTCACATTTTCTATTTAAGTCTAGTCTTTTCATCATGATTGCTTGAAAGTCTTCTGTTTCATTAAATATCAATTTTTCCTCCTGATTATACTGTTTTGCTGGGTAGATTATTTTTGGTTATGATACTAGCTCCTTTGCTTTCTTGAATCTCATATTGCAAATCCACTTCTCTTTTAATGTGGAAGCTGCTAAATCTTGTGTAATCTTCCCTGTGGTTCAGCTATATTTGAATTGTTGCTTTCTGGCTGATTGCAATGCTTTTTCTTTGATCTGGGAGCTCTGGAATTTGGCTACAATATTCCTGGGAACATTTTCATTTTCAAATCTCTTTTAGGAGGTGATTGATGAATTTTTTTAATTTTTATTTTTCCCATCTGAACCTAGATAATTTTCCTTTATAATTTCTTGAAATGTCTAGGCCTTTTTTTTTTTTTTTCTTTCAATCATGGTTTTCAGGTTATCTAGCAATCTTTTTTTTTTTCTTTTTTTAATTAATCTTTTTTTTGGGGGGAGGGAAACATCTTAAGTTTCTAATTGTGTCCTTTCTCCCTTCCCACCATACAGTAAAGAAGGCCATCATTTGACACAGATTTATAAATATATGTAAAAATTATACTATGCATACTTCTGTTTATCAGTTCTCTGGTAGTGGATAGTATCTTCCTTCATAAAACCTCTATAACTGATTTGAGTATTTATAGTATTGAGAATAAGTTAGTTGTTCACAATTATTCTTTGAAAATATTACTGTTACTGTCTACAGAGCATCCTCTTTGCTTTTCATTATTTTATGCAAATCTTTCTCTGTTTCTCTAAAATCAACCAGATCATCATTTCTTATAGCACAATAGTAGTATTTCATCACAATCATATACTGCAACTTAACCATTTCCTAATTTATGGGCATCCCTTCACTTTCCAGTTCTTTACCACCACAAAGAGAGCTGCCATAAATATTTTAGAACCTTTAGGTTCTTTTTTCTTTTTCCATGATCATCTTGGGAAAGAAACTGATAGTGCTGGGTCAGAAGGTATACAAAGTTTTATAATCTTTGGGAATAATTTCAGATTGTTCTTCAAAATGGTTGGATCAATTCAATTTTCTACTTATTCTTTTTTCTGGGTCACTTGTTTTTCTGATGAGATATTTCACATTTTCTTCTTCTTTTTTTCATTCTTTTGACTTTGTTGTTCTTCATGTCTCATGGAGTCATTAGCTTCTCATTATATTAATGTTCTAATTTTTCCACAGCCCCTCCAACATTCATTTTCCTCTTTGATCATTTTAAGCTAATCTGATAGGTTTAAGATGATATCTTAAAGTTGTCTTAATTTGCATTTATCTAGTTGATCGTTCTTTAGAGCATATTTTCATGTGACTATAATTAGTTCATCCAAAAACTGCCTTCTCATATACTTTGACCACTTATCAATTGAGAGATAACTCATTCTTATAAATTTGATAAAGTTTTTATATATATATATATATATATATATATATATTTTAGATATCAGACCTTTCTTTATCCAAGAACTGTCTATAAACATTTTTCCAATTTTTTGCTTTCCTTCTAATCTTAGCTGCCTTGTTTTTATGTGTACAAATCCTTTTTAATGACATTAATAAAATTATCTATTTTATATTGCACAGTGCTCTTTATCTCTTGTTTATTTATAATCTTCTCTAACTACAAGTGTGATAATGTGTTCCATGTTCTTTTAGTTTTCCTATAATATATCCTTTTATTTCTAGGCCATGTACCCACCCTGACCCCATTTTGGTAAATGTTGTAAGATATTGTTCTATATCCACTATGTACCACATTGTCCTTGAGCCCTCCCAACAATCTCCATCAAACAGTGTATTCCCATCCCCAAAACCTAAATCCCTATATTTGTATGTTGTATGTCCACTGTGCTCCACCATTCTACTCCTCCATCTCCTGAACAGTACCAGGTAGTGTCAACAGTCACTGTTTTCCAAGACAGTGTAAGCTCTGCCTCAGCAAAGCCTTTTTCCTTCCATTCTTTTTTACCATGTCTCTTAATATTCCCAACCCTTCATTTTTTCATTTGAACTCCATTATTATTCTCTTTAGCTCAATAAAATAATCTCTTGATAGTTAATTGGAATAGTATTGAATAAGTAGTTTAAGTAAAATTATCCTTTTTATAATACTGGATCTGCCTGCCCATGAGCAATTACTATTTTTCCAGTGATTTAAATCTGACTTTATTTGCATAAAAAGTGTTTTATAATTGAATTCATGTAATTCCTGAATTTGTTTTGGCAGGCATTTTAAGCTGTCTATGATTTATTTTAAATGTAATATGTAACTGTCTCTTATTGCAGGATTTTGATGGTGGTATAGAAATGCAGATGACTTGTGTGGGTTTATTTTATATTCTATTTTCCTAAAATTATTAATTGTTTCAACTAAGTTTTAGTCTTTAAGATTTTTCAAATGTATCATTATATAATCTGCCTCATTGTCTATTCTAATTCCTTAAATTTCTCATTCTTCTCCTGTTGCTACTGCTAGCATTTTTAATACAGTATTAAATAATATTGATAATTTTGTTTCACTCCTAATCTTATTGAGAAAGCTTTTAGCCTATCCCTATTATATTTTCTGATGGTTTTAGGTAGTCATCATCATATGACTTATCACTTTTTTTTTGTTTGTTTTTTTAATTAACTTTTTATTGATAGAACGCATGCCAGGGTAATTTTTTACAGCATTATCCCTTGCACTCACTTCTGTTCTGATTTTTCCCCTCCCTCCCTCCCCCCTCTCCCCCAGATGGCAAGCAATCCTTTACATGTTGAATAGGTTACAGTATATCCTGGATGCAATATATGTGTGTAGAACCGAACAGTTTTCTTGTTGCACAGGGAGAATTGAATTCAGAAGGTATAAATAATCCGGGAAGAAAAACAAAAATGCAAGCAGTTTATATTCATCTCCCAGTGTTCTTTCTCTGGGTGTAGCTGCTTCTGCCCATCTTTGATCAGTTGAAACTGAATTAGCTCTCTTTATCGAAGAGATCCACTTCCATCAGAATATATCCTCAAACAATATCATTGTTGAGGTATATAATGATCTCCTGGTTCTGCTCATTTCACTTAGCATCAGTTCATGTAAGTCTCGCCAGTCCTCTCTGTATTCATCCTGCTGGTCATTCCTTACAGAACAATAATATTCCATAACGTTCATATACCATAATTTACTCAACCATTCTCCAATTGATAGGCATCCATTCATTTTCCAGCTTCTAGCCACTACAAACAGGGCTGCCACAAACATTTTGGCACATACAGGTCCCTTTCCCTTCTTTAGTATCTCTTTGGGATATAAGCCCAGTAGAGACACTGCTGGATCAAAGGGTATACACAGTTTGATAACTTTTTGAGCATAGTTCCAAATTGCTCTCCAGAATGGCTGGATGTGTTCACAATTCCACCAACAAAGTATCAGTGTCCCTGTTTTCCCACATCCCCTCCAACATTCCACATTATCTTTCCCTGTCACTCTAGCCAATCTGACAGGTGTGTAGTGGTATCTCAGAGTTGTCTTAATTTTCATTTCTCTGATTAATAATGATTTGGAGCATATTTTCATATGTCTATAAATAGTTTCAATTTTTTCGTCTGAGAATTGTCTGTTCATATCCTTTGAGACTTATCACTTTTGATAATCAATTATGTTACTAGTTTTCCTAATGTTAAACTACCCTGCATTCTTGGTATAAAGCCCACAATATCACCATGTATAATCTTTGTGATATATGTTGTAGTCTCCTGGCTACTATTTTATTTAGAGGTCCAACTTAAATTATCTCTCCTCTCTCTTTTTTTTCTAGTTCACTTGTTTTGTTTCTGTTTTTGATGAGATATTTACATTTTCCTCTATTTTTTTCATTCTTTTGATTTTTATTGTTTTTTATGTTTAAGGACTATGGAGTCCTTAGTTTCCCACTGTCCCATTCTAATTTTTAAGGAGTTTTTCCTTCACTGAACTTTTCTATCTTTTCTCATTGAGCTATTTTTGGATTTTAAGGAGTTGTTCAGTGAATTTTTGGGCCTCTTTTATAATTTTGCCAAATCTTTTTTTTTTTTTTTTGGGGGGGGGGTTGTTTTTGTTTTTTGCTGAGGCAATTGGGGTTGTGACTTGCCCAGGGTCACATAGCTAGGAAGTGTCAAGTGGCTGAGACCAGATTTGAACTCAGGTTCTCCTGCCTGTAGAGCTGGTACTCTGTCCACTGCACCATCTAGTTGCCTCCCAAATGTGTTTTTTAAGTTGTTTTCTTCAGTATTTTTATGCCTTTTTTATCTAGGTGTTAATGCTCTCTTTTATTATTTTCTTTTATTATCCTCTTTTCCAATTTTTTTTCCTACTACTCTTATCGTGGTCTTTCACTCTTCTAAGAATTCTTGTCCAACTGGCATTTTTCTCTGAGCCTTTATTTGTAGTTGTTTTCTTCTTGCTGTCTTCTGAGTTTATTAAGTCTTTCTTGCCACTATTATAGCTCTTTATGGTCAAAGTTCTTTTTTGTTGTTTTTTGTTCATTTTCCCAGCCTATTTCTTGACTTGGAACTTTATATTAAAGTTGGCCTCTACTTACCTGGCATTGGGAAGACACTGTCCCAAGCTTCAGGCTTTTTCACGTTGCTGTTTTCAGAGCTAGTACTGGGAGTTTACAAGTTTTCAGTGCTTCATAGGTGGGGTCATTCAGAGAAAGATGTCATCACTGTTTTCCTAGTCTATGCTCTTGTCTCACAATAAGAACCATCTCTGTTACCCTGCAACCACAAGAAGTAATACTCCTCTTGATCCTGAAACTATAACCACATTCTCTGCTCCCTTACAATCATGAGCACTAGTCCTACTCTCTGCTTTGATACCTCAAAGGGAACCCCTTGTTATCTATCACAAGTTTTCCTCTCCATTCAGGGACTACAACCCAGAATTGGGAGTTGCCAGATAATATCAAACCCTGCACCCAGTGTCAGAAAATGTTCCCTATACTTCTTTCTGACCAGCTAATTGTCTGATATTTTTATTATATCCGGGCTAGGAGGTTCCAATACTGTGGAATAATATTTTAAAATGTATAAAATATGTGTAAGATTATGAAGGAAACTAATTATATTAAAATGCATTCATGAAAAATATTTTTTTAACATTCATTGACCCTCTCCCAGTTAAGAACCTATTCTATAAAGTAAATTAGGTGGATTGAGTACATTTGGATATGGATTAAATACTTTGGTGTTACATGATGAATATCTGTGCCTTTTGCCCTGATTGGTTACAGTCAACAGCTTTGATATTTCTATATGGAGCTAGAAAAATGCCTCTGCTATTTCAAAGGTTTACTAGAGCTTTGGCTGCTTGAGTTTTCTATTGCCCTTCATGAAGATGTGTTTCTCAAATGTCTTGATACTATTTTGTTTTGTTTCATATGTAGTTTTTTGTAAAAGTTTTTAGCTCAAAAAGAATATAGCCCCACAAAAATGACAATAGACTTTGTATGCTATTCCTGGGAGTTTGTAATAGGGACTGAGATACAATGCTTAATTCTCATTTCTTCAGATTATTTGATTATACCAGCTTTGGAGGTTAACTGTCTTGTACAACCTCTACAAAAGTCTCAAGACTATAAATTAGAGAATACTATATAGGAAGGTCTAGGATGTGTAGGGTTATGAGTATTGGGAGTAAAGATCTAAAGATTGCATACTCCATATTCTTGCCAATTTCACAGCTAGCAGGAGTCATTCTGAAATGAAAAGAAAAGTAAAGAGGTAGGTAGGTAAAGAAAAATCAAGTTAGCAAGGTAATCCCCCTTTTTTTATTAGGGTTACAGTTTGCTCAATATCCTTTCAGCCTTTAATTTTTTTTCTTGTAGGGGAAAATATTATCTGGAAAGTCATTTCAAGCTTAGTGGATACAGCAATAGACCTCTGTTTAACAGTCAGATTGGGTGGGTGATAATTAAAATGACAATATAATTTTCTTAATTAAAAACCTTTCAAAATTTTACAGAACTATCGTCAGTACTATTCCATGTTATATGGTTTATAATTTTGGGCATTCTCAAAGACAGTGTGGAAAATTATCTCTAAGAAATTTTTTAATTTACAAATTTACAAATAATATTTAGTCAAGATGGTAAAGCTGTGAATGTATAGATTAGCTTGTCATTTTGGGTGGGGGGAGGGTTGAGTGGGAAAAATAAATAAATAGCAATAGTAATATGGTTTCCAATCTACTATTTGGAAATCTAATTTCCAAAATTGATGGGTGTTTTGTTCAGGTTCATAACATAAGCTTGCACAGGTTAAATCTAAAACAAGAAAGCATGCTATTCCAAAAAATAAAATTGGGACAGTTAATTAGGGTAGTAGATAGAGCATCAGCCCTGAAGTCAGGAGGACCTGAGTTCAAAACTGGTCTCAGATACTTAACATTTCCTGGCTGGGTGACCCTAGACAAGCAAATTAACCCCAATTTCCTCAGAAAAAAAAATCAAATTAAATGTTAAATTTTCTGGTGTTACCAGAGTACTTCCCTTATGAAACATGACTGTGGGAGCTTTTTAAAATTTAGTGAATGTGAATTTTATGTTATCATCTATATTCTGTATATAAAAGAAAATTAGACTATCAAGTATCATATCACTTTGTTTCTTTCTCTGTCTAAAATGATACTTAAAAATTTACATCATTTTGTTTTTGCCACTCTTCTTCAGACACATTCAGAATATGAGTGAAATCAAGACTGATGTGGGTCGAGCTCGGGCATGGATAAGATTATCTCTTGAAAAGAAGCTCTTGTCTCAACATCTCAAGCAGCTGGTTTCTCATCAACCACTAACTAAGTAAGAACAACTTATTGTTCTCAAGATTTTTTTTAGTGACTAATATGTTTAAAAAAACAAATTAATGGGATTACAAAAGCTACCTCTTTCAGTGTACCACTTCCATAAATGTGTATGCACACATGAACACATGTGAATGCACACACACATGCGTGCACACACACAGCTTGCTTATCTATATTGGAACAAGTAACAGTGTTAAGGTTATACCAATTCTGTGTACAACAAACCTCTTCACTGACCCAGAAGCTATAGTATGCAAAAGAGGAGCAAGTAAATTCTGTAGTAAAGGGCATCTTGATGACTGTTTATCCATTGGACGATGGTCCTGGGAAAGACTATCACATTTGTTCTACTTAGTAACCTTTGATATTCTGCCTTTTACTTTGTCAAAAAACCTAAACTGAATTTATCCTCCTGAAATGATGTTCAGTGGTTAAGAGTAGATGTGAGGATAAAGACTCGTAATTCCCTAGAATAAGATCTGCACATACATGGCCTTTGGAATCATATTGTATCCACACACTCCTTTGTTTAACATGATATTTCAGCAAACAGGTATGGGATTATTTAACTCCTGGAATACCTTGATAATATATCTTAATACCAAAGAAATGACCAGCAGGATGAATTCAGAAAGGCCTGGAGAGACTTACATGAACTGTTGCTAAGTGAAATGAGCAGGACCAGGAGATCGTTAAGTACTTCAACAACAATATATATGATGATCAATTCTGATGGATGTGGTCATCTCCAGCAATGAGATGAACCAAATCAGTTCCAATGGAGCAGTAATGAATTGAATCAGCTATACCCAGCGAAAGAACTCTGAGAGATGACTATGAACCACTACATAGAATTCCCATCCCTCTATTTTTGTCCACCTGCATTTTTGATTTCCTTCACAGGCTAACTGTATACTATTTCAGAGTCCAATTCTTTTTGTACAGCAAAATAAACATTTGGACATGTATACTTATGTTGTATTTAATTTATACTTTAACATATTTAACATGTGTTGGTCAACCTGCCATCTGGGGCAGGGGATGGGGGGAAGAAAGGGAAAAATTGGAACAAAAGGTTTGGCAATTGTTAATGTTGTAAAATTACCCGTGCATATAACTCGTAAATAAAAAACCATAATAAAAATAATAATAATAATAGTTTAATCTAAAAAAAAAAAGAAAAAAGAAAATGAATCTGCTCTCTCACCATCAGTCCTTATGTTTACTTTGTATATTGCTATCTAAAATCTGAAGCAAGGATGTATTTAACATAAGAAATTTTTTGTAGGTTTAAAATTAATTTTAATTTAAAAATTATTTTTTATTATATATATTCTATATAAAATTATAAATAATTTTATTTTTTTAAAATAAAATTTTAAAAATTTAAAATATATGGTAGTCAGTCTTCTGAAATAATGTTCTTGTCTTACAGGAAACTTTATAAACGGTATGCTTTTCTGCGCTGTGAAGAAGAAAGAGAACAGTTCCTATACCACCTCCTTTCCCTCAATGCTGTGGATTACTTCTGTTTTACTAGTGTATTCACCACAATCAGTGAGTTTAGAAAACTGAATGAATATATCAGTGACTCAAAAAATTGATTACATTTGTTATAAAAACTGGGACTAAGATTTAGTGTGGTAAACATGAGTTCTCAAGTGTAGTAGAAATGGAATTCGGCTTATAACTTATTTTGCTACAATATGTGCATTGTATATATTTTGGATTGCCAGCTTTCAGAAAATAAGAATTATTTCACTCAATTGTAAGTGCCTCAGGATTTTATATCAAGGTTCTTTTTGTGCCATAAATACTAAAGGGCCTATTTAAAGATAATTATAATTATTGTAACATCTGATCAAAGTTTACTGTACTACATAATGAATGTCACCAATAACATCTTCATTTTTTAGATTGTATTTGTTTGTTAATAAATGATTATTGAAAGAAAGAAGGAAGGAAGGAAGAAAAAAAGAGAAAGAAAGAAAATTAGCTGATTATTAGTTTTCACAAATATCAAAAAGTACTTATTGTGAAATACTAAACCTTACTCTTGGTCCCAAAATCCAGTATCCCAAATTAGTGTCACTAGAGAAAGTCACATAACTACCTATTAGTTATCATAAGTTTCTATGCTGTGTCTTTGTACAAATAGATTGAAAGGAGGTCATTAGGATTCTTAAAGGTATCTTTTGGATATAAATTTAAATAACTAAAGCTGATAATGAAGGATCTTTCTATAAAGTGAAAAAATATTAGTAAAGTTGAATTAAATGAACTCTCAATCTATTGTATGAAAACATCCTATAATTACCTAAGAATTGCTGACAGTCTTTAGAGAGTCTTATTACTTTTCTCAACTCATCATTGGCTTTGATCTCCTTTGGAAGAAGAGGGAGTAAGATACAAAATGTCTCCTGTACCTGGAATGCAATTCTTCCTCATAAAATCCCTTGTTTTCTTCAGAATTTTGCTCAGATAACACCTTCTCTTGAACTTATGCCATTAATGTCCTCCCTCTGCTATAAAAATTTACTTGTATTTCCTTTGTATACATCTACTATTTATGCATCTTTCCCCCTAGAATATAAACTTGAAGGTAGGGATTCTTTCTTTCTTTCTTTCTTTCTTTTCTTTTCTTTTTTTTTTCTTTTCCTTTCTTTCTCTTTCTCTCCTCTCTTCTCTTCTCTTCTCTTCTCTCCTCTCCTCTTCCTCTCTCTCTCTCTCTCTCTTTCTCTCTCTCTCTCTCTCTCTCTCTCTCTCTCTGTGTGTGTGTGTGTGTGTGTGTGTGTGTGTGTGTGTGTGTGTGTATGTCCCCGGCACTTAATACAGTCCTTGGCACATAGAAAGGACTTAATAAATGATTGATTGCAGCCTCGTGGAACTTTTTTCCAGTTAATTCAGGGAATAAAAAAAGAAACAAGCACTCAGTTCAGCCATCTTCAGTTTTTAGGGAAATTTCTATCTCATCATCACTTGAGCTATCAAAACCTGACCTATCTACTAGTGTCTTCTTTTTCCTAAGTATTTTTTTTTTAATTTTTTTGATGTTCAGAGAACATCAGGTAATTCAGTGTAGAAATAATTGTTTACATAAAATAAAGAGTAAAAAATAAAAGTTTTTATATGAGTACTACCCTCATCCAACAAATTCAGGGATCTTTTCATTCTCTAAGCAAGTTTTATTAAAAAACATAAAATATATCACTGGAAAAATAACTAACCTGGAAAATAGATCCAGGAAAGATAATTTAAGAATTATATGACTACCTGAAAACCATGATCAAAAAAACAGCCTGGACAACATTTTTCAAGAAATCATCAAAAAAAAATTGCCCTGATATCCTAGAACCAAAAGGCAAAATAGTCATTGAAACAATCCTTCAATCATTTCCTGAAAGAGATCACACAAAGAAAACTCCAAGAAATATTATAACTAAATTGCAGAATTATAAGGTGAAAGAAAAAAATACTGAAAGCTTCCAGAAAGAAACAATTAAATACGAGGAGTCACAGTCAGGATTATGCAGGATTTAGCAGTTTTTATATTAAAGGATCAGAAGTCCTGGAATACAGTATTCTGGATGGCAAAGGAACTTGGATTACACCAAGAATTAACTTCCCTGGAAAATTAAGCATAATCTTTCAGGGGAAGAGATGGACTTTCAGTGAAATAGGGGACCTTCAATCATTTTGGAGAAAAAGACTAGAACTAAACTAAATTCGATCTTCAAGTATAACATTTAAGAGAATCATAAAAAGGTAAACACCCAAGGGAAAAAAAAAAAAACATGTTATTTAAAGCTTAAACCATTTACATCCCTACGTAGGAAGATGATACTTGAGAACTGTATCTTTATTAGGGCATTTAAAAGAGGTATATACATAGACAAAGGATGTGAGTATAAGTTGACTTTGATGTGATGGTATTTTTTAAAGACATTAAAGAATGGAAAAGGAATTGTACTAGGAGAAGAGAAAAGGAGAAGTAAAATGAGGTAAATAAGATCACATCAAGAGGCATAAAAGGCTTATTATATAGTACAGAGAAAGAAGAGGGACATAAGCATTGTCTGGCACTCCATCTCATCAGATTTGGCTCATAAAGGGAATAACATACACACTTAGGGAGGTATAGAAATTTATTTTACTGTATAGCAAGGTAGAAGGAGAAAAGGGAAAGAAATAGGTGGGAGATAGAAGAAAGGATAGAAGCAGTAGGGGAAAAAAGACCAAGAGAAGGGAGGAGAGGTGATAAAAGAAAGGGCAGATTGAGGGAGGTGGTGGTCAGGAGCAAAACACTAGTGAACAGGGACAGGGTGAAAAAGGAGAGAAAAGTATAACCCAGGGGGAAAATAGGATTGAAGGATGAAAATAGGATGGCTGGTAATCATAACTGTCAATGTGAATGGGGTGAACTCTCCTGTAAAACGAAAGTGGATAGAGTGGATTAAAAAACAGAGTCCTACAATGTTTACCAAAAATATATTTGAAGCAGAGAGAAGAATACTTTAACAGAGTAAAGATAAAAGACTGGATCAGAATATATTATGCCTCAGCTAAAGCAAAAAGAAAAAAAGGCAGGATATTGACAAAGCAAAAGCAAAAATAAATCTAAGAGAGATAAAGAAGGAAAGTACATTATACTAAAAGGCATCATAGACAATGAAATAATATGAATACAAAATATATATATACACCAAGTGGTATAACATCATGTTCTTAGAGAAGAAGTTAAATTAGTTACAGGAAAAAATAGATAGCAAAACTATACTAGTGGGAGATTTCAACCTCCCCCTTTCAGAATTAGATAAATCTAAGCACAAAATAAGCAAGAAAGAAGTTAAAGAGGTTAATAGAATCTTAGAAGATGTAGCTATGATAGACTTCTAGAAAAAATTGAATGAGTACAAAAGAATATACCTTTTTCTCAGCAGTATATGACACTTACACAAAAATTAACTATATATTAGGGCATAAAAACCTCACAGTCATATATAGAAAGGCAGAAAAATTAAGTGCATTCTTTTCAGATCATGATGCAATAAAAATTACATGCAGTAAAGGGCCATTGAAAGATAGATTAAAAAATTAATTGAAAACTAAATAACCTAATCTTAAAGAATGAGTGGATCAAACAACAAATCACAGAAACAAATTCTTCCAAGAGAGTGACAATAATGAGACAACATATCAAAACTTAAAGGATACAATCAAAGAAGTACTTAGGTGAAATTTGATATCTTTACATGCTTTCATGAATAAAATAGAGAAAAAGAAAATCAGTGGATCTTGATTAGAGGAATGCAAAGTTAAAGCAACTCTGATCTATCAAATTGGCTAAGTTGACTGAAAAAAATAATGATAAATGTTGGAGAGGATGTAAGAGAACTGGAACACTAATGCATTGTTGGTGGAATTGTGAATTGATCCAACCATTCTGGAGAGCAATTTTATAACCTAAAGGGCTATAAAACTGTACATACCCTTTGATCCAGCAGTCTCAGTACTATGTCTGTATATCAAAGAGATAATATAAAAGGGAAAAAGAACCATATATGCAAAAGTATTTGTTGCAGCTCTTTTTGTAGTGGCAAAAAATGGAAATTGAGTAAATGCCCATTAGTTGGAGAATAGATGAATAAGTTATGGTATATGAATATAATGGAATATAAGAAATGAGGGGCAGGCTTATTTCAGAAAAAGCCTAAAAAGACTTGAACTAATGTTGAGTGAAGTGAGCAGGACTAGGAAAACATTGTGTATAGTAACAAGATTATGTAATGATCAATTGTAATGGACTTCACTCTTCTCAACAATGCAATGATTCAAGGCAATTCCAATAGACTTGAGATAGAAAATGCCAATCACTTCCAGAGAGAGAACTATGGAGACTGAATGTGGATCGAAACATAGTATTTTCATCTTTTGGTTTGTTTGTATGTTTGTGTTTTTCTTTCTCATTTATTTCCCTTTTTGGTCTGATTTTTCTTATATAATATGACAAATATAGAAATATATTTAAAAGGATTGCATAATTTTAGATAGCTTGCTCTCTTGGGTAGGGAGGAGGTAAGGAAGAGATGGAGAAAAATTTAGAACACAAGTTTTACAAAAATGAATGATGAAAACTATCTTTATATGTATTTAGAAAAATAAAACAGTATTGGAAAATAAAATAGCCATACAAATATAAAATATTTGAGAGTCTATGTATCAAGACAAACCCAAGAACTATATGAACAAAATTACAAAACAATTTTCATACAGATAAAATCAAATCTAAACAACTGAAAAAATATTATTTGTTCATAGGCAGGACAAGCTAATATAATAAAAACGACAATCCTACTTAAATTAATCTACTTATTCAGTTCCATACTAATCAAACTGCCAAAAAGTTATTTTATAGAGCCAGAAAAATAACATAATTTACCTGGAAGAACAAAGGGTCAAAAATATCAAGGGAATTTTTTTTTAAAGTGAAAAGGAAGGTAATGGCTAGTCATATGACACCTAAAACTGTATTATAAAAAGGGAAAACCATTTAGTACTGACTAAGAAATAGAGTGGTAATCAGTGGAATAGATTAGGTACATAAGACACAATAGTCAATGAATAGTATTTGATAAACTATTTGATTAGTGCAAAGACACTAGCTTCTGGTATAAGAACTCACTATTCAATAAAAATTTGTGGGAAAACTTGAAAATTGTATGGCAGGAATTAGGC
Source organism: Antechinus flavipes (assembly GCF_016432865.1). NCBI lineage: Eukaryota > Metazoa > Chordata > Mammalia > Dasyuromorphia > Dasyuridae > Antechinus > Antechinus flavipes. The sequence goes on along the minus strand of NC_067402.1, from coordinate 235,139,885 downwards.
ATATACTCATATATCTAACCCTCTTCTAAAATAAGGTCAGAATGGATTCAAAATTCAGACATAAAGATGATAATATCATAAATTAGGAGAATAAGTTTGCCTATCAGATCTTTGGAGAAGGGAGGAATTTACGAATAAACAAGAAATAGAGAACATTATGAAATGCAAAATGGATAGTTTGATTACATTAAATTAAAAAAATTTTGCATGAATAAAACCAATGAAGCTAAGACTAGAAGAGAAGCAGAAAGCTAGGAAACTATTTTTACAGCTAGTGTTTCTGCTAAAGGCCTCATTTTAAAAATATATAAAGAACTGAGTTAAATTAATAAGAATGCAAGTCATTTCCCAATTGATAGTCAAAGGAAATGAGCAGTTTTCAGATAAAGAAATTAAAGCCACTTACAGTCAAATAATAAATGCTCTAAATCATTATTATTAATTAGAGAAATGCAAGTTAAAACAATCTATCAGATTGGCCAAGACAATAAGAAAAGATAGTGATAATGTTGAAGAGGATGTAGGAAAACTGGATCATGAATGCATTGTTGGTGGAGTTGTTAATCTATCTAATCATACTGGAGAGAATTTTGGAACTATACCCAAATCCAGCAGTATCACTTATGATGTAATAAAAGAGGGAAAAGGACCCATATGTGCAAAAATGTATGTAGCAGCCCTTTTTGTGGTGGTAACTAATTGGAAACAGAGTGGATGACCATCAATTGGGGAATGGCTGAATAAATTATAATATATGAATGTAATGGAATATTGTTCTATAAGAAATAATGAGCAGGCTAATTTCAGAAAAGCTGGAAAGATTTACATGAATTGATGCTGAGTTTCTGAGTGAAATGAACAGAATCAGGAGAACATTGTATACAGTAACAGCAAAATTGTGTGATGATCAACTATGATAGACTTAGTTCTTCTCAGCAATACAATGATCCAAGACAGTTCCAATAGATTTGGGATGGAAAATGACATCCACATCCAAAGAAAGAATTATAGAGACTGAATGCGGATCAAAACATACTATTTTTACCTTTTTTTCTTTCTTCTGGTTTTTTCTTTTTGTTCTGATTTTTCTTTCACAACATGATTAATATGAAAATAGGTTTAAAATTATTATATATGTATAACCTATATTAGATTGTCTGCTCTCTTGAGATGGAAGAACGTAAAGGAAGGAGAGAAAAAAATTTGGAACTCAAAATCTTACAAAAATGAATGTTGAAAACTATCTCTACGTTGTAATGGAAAAAATAAAATAATATAAAATGGAAAAAAAATAGTATATGACTGAGTGGTCCTGAGTTTTGATGTTTGTAAATGTTCCCATTAATTATAACTACCTTTTCCATGAACTTTTAAATAAGGAATCAACTCTAAATTGATGGATTTTGTGTTGCCCTAGAGTTTTAAAATTTAATTTAAAGGGTTTTTTTTTTTTTTCAAATGTTCTGTGTTATGGGAGGAAGTTGATTCCTTGTGCCATGTTCTTTGAATAGATCTCAGATATGTTTGAAGGTAGGCATTTTCAGTATAACTAGTTTAATTTAACTCTTAGATTTAGGATCAAATGGAACCTTATAGTTTTTACCTACTCCTCCTTTTACATATGTCATCTTAGATAACGTTCAAATCTAGAAGCAAGATGTCACTGTTTTGTTGATCACTGTAACATGAAACTGAGTTGTACAAATAATCTAAGCCCTATTACTTTAAGTTATTACCAGAGAAAATAAGGGAGAAAGGATCAATATTCAAGAAGCATTCTACCATTCTTTACATAAGGTTTTGTCTATTTACAAGGAAATCTATAACAGCTTTTTGAACAAAGTTTATTAGTAAAGTGATATAAATGTGATTATCAGTATTACGATCTAAAGGAACTTCTGGTACCTAATATTGGTTTAAGTTAGATATGTTTTGTGGAGGTTTTTTATATCCATGGGGCAGGGAGTATCCTTGAAGTATTTGCCCTTTCACCTTTTCATAATAGGCAGTCTTGACCATGACCATTAAAAAGGAAATCTTGTGTTCAAGACATCTGATATTTTTCATATGTGAAAATCTCATAGATATTGTAGGGTGAAATTTCATGTCAATAATATTTATCAACTTTATTGTTTTCTCTTCAGTGATTCCTTATAGATCAGTGATCATCCCAAATAAGAAGTTAAGCAATGCAATCATCACTTCAAACCCGTGGATTTGTGTGTCAGGTGAACTAGGAGATACAGGAGTGATGCAGATTCCTAAAAACCTCCTTGAAATGACCTTTGAGGTGAGTTCAGCTAATCCCACTGTTTGGAAACAAACTAATGCTTCAAGGATGAAATACTTAAATTACTTCTTTTCTTGAAAGAAAGATAAAGGAACACTCAAGAATTCAGGATCCTTTTTTGAAATTCAGGTCCATTATTATAGACAACCGTTATACCAATGAATTTGCCAAGAAAAACAATTAAAATTCTCCTTTTCAGAAACTTTTGGTTTGAGTCTATGAAGTTTTTGCTTCTTGGAATCATTCTAGCAGGTGGGCAGGGTAGAAGAAACCTAGACATCATCTTCTATGAAGATTTTGTAAGAAATATATATAGATTTGTACTACACATATTTTGGTAGGAATTTTAGTATTATACAAATTTGTAGGAATATGTATAATACTATTTATGGACTTCTAGCTTAAATTATTTTATTATTTATGGGCCTTTTTTTGTTCTCTTTTATAAAATGCTTTCCAGCCAATTACAATTAATCCTTAGATCATTCCCTGTAAAGTTGATCAATGCCATTGAATCCAATGTTTTGACTCATGGATTTTTGCATAAATACAACAGAGCTTATGGAAAGTAGTCTTCTCTCTTCGTAGTGGATGGAAAGAATAGCTCTATCTTTTCCTATTCTATCTCAGTAATCCAGTAGATCTTGAGAAAAGAAATGTCTACTTCAGGAAAACAATTATTCTTAAGAATTTCATTATTTTATTTCTAGTAACTGAGATAAGCATAGTAATCCATATCCAGAGGCTGACACTTAGGAAATTATAAGATATACTAAAAAGGAATGCAGAGGTAGTACAAAAAAGCTCAGGTAATAGGTTTTTAGTATAAGGAGAAAGTTTAGAAAATTATTTTCACTTTACAGATGACAGTTCTCAGATGTAGAAATATTAGACTATCTAATGCCTTGAAAACTCATCTCTGAATACCTTAATCAATAGTAGTCCATGACCTTCTAAAAGAATAATTTTAAAGGTCTTAATCTTATTGGCATTTGTTTTTATTATTTTATTACCATTCCTTTTCTTTTATGCTATTTCTTAAAATATTGATAAGATATGATATTTCTTAAAACATTGATAACTATGAAATTTTTTTCATTTTTAAAAATGATGATAGAATAGGATTAAAGTCAGTCTTGTTCTTTATTCATCTGTTTAAGCAAAAAAAAAATTTTTAGTATCCTGTGGGATTTTTTTGTCTACTGTTGTTTGATCCAACATCTTTGTATTTAAAATGAATATAAATTAAATAGATAAATTGGAAAACCAACAAAGAGCATCCATTTTTGAATAACCTCTTATATTTTCCTCCACAGTGCCAAAATCTGGGAAAACTGACTACTGTTCAAATTGGTCACGATAACTCAGGGCTTTTGGCCAAGTGGCTTGTGGATTGTGTCATGGTCAGGAACGAAATCACAGGACATACATACAAGTAAGTGACTAATCTGAGAAATGAGAACCTGTGAGATGCTTTAGACAAGTTGGATTTGAGATTTTTTTGTCTTTATGAACTTTTACCAAGTTATATTAATTAGTTTCTTTCTTTTCCATATATGTTTCTTTTACTCACATACTGTAAAAGTGCTAAACCAGTGATCATAAAAGCATATTGAATTTTGGATCATAGAAAACATAAACTTTTAGGATTTAGTGACCTTAATGATAATGTAGTCCAATTCTTTTATTTAACATTTTAGGCAGCTGAAACTCAAATAAATTCAGTAGCTTATAACAAGGTGGTGACAAAGCTGAGATTAGAACTAAGATTTTGTAAACTTGTATATAATTAGCAGTTATCACCATTGAGCAAAGCTGGGCAGAAACTTATCATTTTACCTCTTCCCTTCCCACTAGATCAGCTCAGGAGCAAAACCTTCTCTCTTTCTTAGGTTACTGTCTCTGTCCCATCCTTTTTTTCTCACTGAAGGTTGCACTCCTGCCTGACACTTCCATGATCTGAACAGCCACGGATCTGACTATAACAATATATTCATTTTACTCCAAGACCAAAATGACCCCAAATCCAACTGGAAATTTTTTAAAACTAAGTTAAAATGTTCATATAAGGCAAAAGGTTGTTACTAAAATCATAAAATCTCAGTGTCCCCAATTTGGAGAATCCTAATATTTAATTTTTGTATATTCTTTTTCCTGCTAGCCAGTGCCTTCTACTATTACCCCTTTCCCATTATGGAATAAAACTAATAGATTGACCATGTATTTTTTTTTAATGTAAGGGGAATTGCTTTTTAAAATACATATTAAATTAAAAGATGTTTAGCAGAGAGAGACTAACACATATTACTTACTAGTCCCCGCTTCCTGGTGCAAAAACAATTTCACCATGTTCTCCACAGGCTCATTCAATCCATTAGATAGAGCAGTAAACAAGGGAATTTCTAGCTATATCAACATTTGTTTTTCATATTCAATCCAAATATTCCCTAGCTCCTCTTTCATAGCTCCAGTGTAGACTGCCTTTCCCAAACGATCTCCAACTTATTGAATATTATCTTTTGCTCTTGTACAGTGATTCAAAAGCTCTTGCCTTTGCAAGAATACTTGGCACTGGCTCAAGAATCTCAATAGCCTAGTTTGGGGATTCAGTATTTATATACTGCTCAGAGGGAAGATCAAATACTTGGTTACACTAATCCTGTTGCTCTTTTCTACTGCCACAGATCTCCTTCTGAATGCTTAATATAGAAGTGAATTAAATATTTTAGTCTAATTTTGTTCTATATGTTTAACTTTTTGGTAAGAATTAATGAAAAGCAGAAATATCTCATGAAATAAAACAGTCTTAGTAAATTCTACTTGTTACTTTTTACTCTAATTGAAACTCACCTACTTTTCATAGTTTTAATCCCATTCATTTTCATTTGGAAATATCCTCATGTAAGATGATGCATTTTTGTGTGAAATGTCACTTGGTATTTAGGATATTTTCTCAATTCTTAATAGGTTCCCATGTAGGAGGTGGCTAGGAAAGGGAATAGATGATGGAAGCTTGGAGAGAATTCTTATTGGAGAACTGATCCCATCAACATCAGAGGAAGATCTGGGAAAACAGTGTCGGACCCCACCCCAGCAGAAATCACCTACCATACCCCGAAGATTGAGCATTACTTCCCTCACTGGAAAAATTAATAGTAGTAAGTTCATTGATCTCAAGATTTTATGCTGATAATTAGATGCTTCGTGGGAACAAAAAAAAAAAAAAAAAAAGGAAGAAGGCATTAGAGAGAGAGAGAGAGAGAGAGAGAGCACAGATATACTGATAACTTCCAGCAACTTAGTGAATTTTTTTAAGGGATTTACAATATTTCTATCACTCTTTATTGCTACTTTCACCTCAGGCAAAACAGAATCCTCTTTTATCATGCTGACTGAAAAAAAAGATAAGTTGATAATTGTCATAATCAGAAAACTTAATGTGTAGAATATCGTGTTTAAATATAATCTGTTGTAGTACAGTAATTCTCACTCACTGAAATTAATACAATTTGAATTCTATTGTATTTAGACAAAGATAATATTTACAACTAAGGAAGTCCTTAGAAAAACTTTTGTTTTCCATTCCACAGCTAATTAATAACCATTCTTGTTATTTACCAATTATTGGTAAAGATTATTCTAAAAAAAAATGTGAAGACAGTTTTATTCTCCCACAGTCTTGTTTCAAATGCTTATATAATACAAACTCTTATACCAAAGATCAAAAAATATCCAAATTATCAAAAATTCTTAATTTTAGCAGTATCAAAATTTTTGAAGTTTTACTGCATTGTGAAGCACATCATTCTTCCTTAATTTTTTTCCTTCAGGTGGATCAGTATTTTGTTACTATATTTGTTAAATGTCTATTAGAGACACTGAGGCTCATCTATAGGCACTTTGGTGATTCTCCCACAAGGGAAGTCAAAGTTCTGAATTATCTTTACCCTGTTTATTTGGAGTTAATGGAGGAATAAATTTCTTTTAATGGACTTCATATGTTTCACCTGAAAAGGAAAGTTCTTTATTCCAAATAACAGTATTCTGTGATCTTTAAAGAAGACATAAAGTTGTTGGAAACGAAAACATCATATGGAATATGGTAGAAGAACTACAAAATTCATTTCAGCCAAGGGAGAAAAGTAAAAAGAACATTGGGTTAAAGTCACAGTTCTGCTATTTGCTAGATAGATAAATCATTTAACCACTTTGAATGAATGTCTGAATTTAAAAAATGGGGATAGTACTATCACCTTTTCCTCTCTTCAGAATAAAGACCTTTGCTTGATTCATTTGTGTTCTGTGATTGAGGTAATTCTACACCTGGTAGAATTTTGCTCGCTCTAAGTTTTAGTATTTCAAATTTACAAAGTGCTCTGAAACTTGAATAGTCACATTCTAGGGAACCCCACCTGGACATACAAGTTGGAAAGTTGGAGTGTTTCTCTCTTTTTTTCTGTCAGACAATTGAGGTTAAGTGTCTTCCCCAAGGTCAGACAGATACTGTGTTAAGTATCTGAGGCTGAATTTGAACTCAACTCCTCCTGACTTCAGTGCTCTATCCATTGCACCATTTAGCTGCTCCTGTAGTGTTTCTCAAAAGGAGACTTTACAGCTTATCTTAAATAAAATACCATTTTGTTTTTGTTTTGTTTTTGCTGAGGCAATTGGAGTTAAGTGACTTGCCCAGAGTCACACAGCTAGGAAGTATTAAATGTCTGAGGTCAGATTTGAACTGAGGTCTTCCTGACTTCAGGGCTACTCCACTGCACCACCTAGCTGCCCCCAAAAATGCCCCCCAAAATGTAATATGTATCAGAAGTTCATAATGTGAAGGGCCAAGGTATATATTTTAAGGTTTTCTGACTTTAGTCTTAGAACTTTTACCCAGAAAACCTTACCATATCTAGATTATAGAAGCTATATTTTCTGCTTGTAGGCATACCATCCACATACTACTATTGCATGGGTTGTTGGGTTGTTTTTTTTTAATCTTTGATTAAACAACTAATAACCCCAAAGATGCATGCAAAATTCTAATTTTCGCAAAGACTTTGCCCTCTAAAACTTCTGTGCAGAAGGGATGGTAGCAATGATATCTGTCTGTTGTCTCTTTTCCACACATTTTTTTCCCTACTCCTTCTCTTCTCCCTCTCTCCATGGGATACAGTTTATTAAGTATTTTCTCAGTCTTTTAATCCTGTTATGCTATTTTCCTGGGATAAAATGAGAGAGAGCAAGATTATTCTGCTCTTTTTATGCTTTCCTGGTTTTCTACTTTAACCCCACACTCAACAAGGAGGTAGATGGGAAGAAGCTGCAGATGCAATTTTCCAGGTATATCTCTGCTTGCTGGATGGGTTTGGTGGAAGGAACAGTTTCCATACCAATTATAATAAAAGCATCAGAAACATAATTATATCTTTGCATAATTTAAAATATTACTCCTTAATTTCATATTTCAATTAGATCTCATATATTCTTACCACAAATAAATACCAAAATATGCAATTTTTTCCATGTCATCAATTTCTGATAAAACTGAAATTCATTTTATTGAACTAATTGTTGACCAGCTTCAAGGTTTGCAGAATTTTGGGGTATATTTATTTGTATTTCATTTGTATTCCATTAAAATTGCCCAGAATGATCCCTAGAATGCAAAAAAGAATAGAAGCTAATATCTTATGAGAATAACAGGCGATAGAAAAAAGATTAAGACTAGTAGGAGAAGCCCCAAGGTTCGATAAATGTTTCCCATGAAATATCTCTTATCCTCACCTTTTTAATTGCTGGGGTTATTGCCATTTTAACTGAAAAATAATTCATACAGAAAGTTAAACATATGCAAAACCTCAGGAGGAATAGTTTTGTCTCTGACAATTCGTACCATGCTTATGAGCAAAGGATTGATTACAGGTATCTGTTCTATCTATCTTCTTCCTCTCATTTCTTAGAATTAGACTAGCCAAGGCAACTTAAGATAAAGGTAAATTGTGCTCCACCTCCATAAGACATTTGGAGCCTGTTATTTACTGTAAAGTGTTTTGTGTCCCAGAAGTTCTTGGACTATATGTTATTCTGCATGAGAATTCCATTCTTTTCCAGAACCCAGTGCTGGACAGATTCAAGAAGGAATTGGTGAAGCTGTGAACAACATTGTGAAACATTTTCACAAACCTGAAAAAGAGGTATTACAAGCTGTCAGATAAAATATTTTTTTCTTATTAAAGCTTCTTTTATCCTGATCTTACTTAAAAATCTTATCTATTTCATTTATCACATCTAGAGTAGATCTATATATCTATCCTCAGTTTCTCTCTGAGAATATTCCAACTGCCTATTTAATTTATCCATCTGAATTTTCTACCAACATTTAAAACCCCGACGGCACTCATCAGTCCCCTGATCCCCCTCTCCATTTGATAAATTTGTCTCAAACCAGCTTCCCTTTTTTTATTGATGATTCCTTTGGCCTTCAGAAAGCTAACTTTTATTCATCTTTTCCCCTACTCCCACTTTTTCCATGTGCCTCTAGTCATTTGCCAAGTCATTTCTGCCTCTACAGTATTTTTTATAGCTCTCTCTCTTCTTCTCCACTCATACTGCCACAAGTATATCATTGTCCTGTTATACAAACATAATGATTATATCCTCATCCTCAAAAAATTCATCTATTGCTTGGAGGATGCAATATTAATTTCTTTGCTTGACATTTAAAGTTCTCTACAATCTGGCTCCCTCCCATCTTCACAATTTTATTTCACATATTTTACATTCTAACCAAACTGGACTACTAACTGTTCCCTGATCTTATCCCGCCCCATCTCACCTCCATGCTTTTAGGCAAGCCATTCCCCATACCTGGAACACAATCCTTCTCTAACCCTTCCTATTGAAATCTTTGTTTTCCTTCAAGGCTCAATTTAGGTCCTTTAAGAAACATCTGATTCCCTCCAGCAGCTTAGGGCTCTACACATAGTATCCAGTTAGTAAATGTTTTAATTAGTTTGAATAAGTGAAAATGCAATATGAACCACCCTAATTTTTGCATGTAGACTTTTTACTAACTAAGCTACTATTCTTAGCACTTGGCTCCTTTGGTATCTTAAAACATAAATGATTATGTTTATTATTAATAATATTGTTTGTTCCACAGAGGGGAAGCCTTACCATATTGCTCTGTGGAGAAAATGGTCTGGTTGCAGCATTAGAACAAGTTTTCCATCATGGATTCAAATCTGCTCGAATCTTTCACAAGAATGTCTTCATCTGGGATTTCATAGGTAGATGAACTACTGTGTACATGTATGTAAGCTCATCAGAGTCCTTAATAGAAAAACCCTAAGGTTAAGGAAGTAAGAGCTAAGGAACGATGAAATTTGTTGATAGGAGAAAGTTGTTTTAATTTGTGGAGGGTTTTTTTTTCTTTTTTGTTTTTTTATGGTTGTTGCTGTTTTTGCTTTAAAAAAAAAAAGAAAGAAAGAAAGAAATACAAAAAGAAAATATTTTTCCACAGCTAGACTCTCACTGCCACTCATATCCCTATATTCATCTCCTGTTGACTATAACATTGTCAACAATAAATGTTCCAAATCTCTTCTACTTTTCTCAAACCCTAACCCATCCCCTTCATCCATTATACTCAGCAGATGATCTCACTTTTTACTAAAAATATTAAGTCTGTCCATTGTCTCACTTCCCCCTCTACTTCAAAATTCCTATGTGTTCCTAATGGAAGAGATCATTCTCTTTGTCAAGGATAGCCATTATACCAATTCCATCCCTTCCACCATCTCTGAGATCTTTCTCCATTAATCATCCTTGGCATTATATCTTGAGAGGCAGAATGGTATAGTAGGAAAAGCTTTAGACTTGGAGTCAGGAGATCTGAATTGGATTCGTACTTCAAATATTAGCTATTTGGCCAAGGCCAAATAACTTACCCTTTCAGAATCTTGGTTTCCTCATCTGAAAAATAAGAATAGTATTTTTACTACCTACTTTCGTAGGATTGGAGTGATATAAGTACTTTGCAGGTTCTTTACAAACCTTCAAGTGCTATAGAAATTTAAGTTGTCATTATCTTCTGCCAACAAACATGCTCAGTCTTTCTATCCTAAAAAAAAAGGGAAGGATTTTAGCAAGCTTATAAACTTGGGAGTCTGTAAGCATCGTGATATTTTGATCAGAAATAGAGAGCTAAAAAAGAGGGATAAGTTTTGGGGAAAAGATAAATGAATTTCTGTTTTGGATATACTCAATTTGAATTGGCTCTGGGACATCCAGCTGAAAATGTCCACTATATAATTTGTGATGTGAGATCTGTGAGTCAATGCATAGAAATACTTATTAAAATTGTGAAAGTTAATGAAGTCACCAAAAAAAATGAAGAATAATAGAGATTTTAGGACAGAACCTTGGGGAACATAGAGCTCATAGTCTAGATGTTAACTGAAGGAGACTGGGAAGGAGCAATTATGTAGGAAGAAAACCAACAGAGAGTACTGTCATGAAAGCCTTGAGAGAGGAAAACATCCAGGAGGAGAAAGGTATGCAATACATAGTTTGAGAGGGATGAGGATTAAGGAGATAAAAATATCATCAGATCCATCAATTAAGAGATCATTGGTAACTTTAGAGAAAAGCATTTCATTTAAGTGATAAGGTCAGAAACTAGATTCCAAAAGCTAAAGAGTTAGAGGAGGATATGTGGAAGCAGTGAATGGAAACTACTTATTCTAGGAGGACATAAAGGGAGGAGAAACATAGGATGATGATTTGAGTGGGAGGAGAAATGACTAGGCATAGAGTGAATATCATTGTGCATATATCATGCAGTAGTCATAATTTTTATTTGGATTGGTTGGAAAATTTGAAACTATGAATTTCAAAGGAAGAATTATTACTTAGTAGTGATGGTAAAGGAAAAAATGTTCATTCTTTATTCTCAAAAGAGAACCAATGACATCAGGATCATGATATCTTGCATGTGAATTGGATTTGAGTAAGGCAGAGCTCACAGTCATCGATTTCACTCTCTCCTCCAGAATCATTAGAGTCCCATAGCAAGACAAAAATCAAGATGACTGGCAATAGCCCAGGGTGCAGTGGGTGACTTTCTAAATTTCTTTTAAGAGTGCCTTTTCTAAATTCAATATTATTCAATGACTATGGGCTAAGTAAGAATTGAAGCCCAATTTACCCTCTCAAAGACATCAGAGGCTGGGAGAGAAAGACTCTCAGAGTTTCTGGCCAGAACAGAAAAAATTGCTCACTACATTCATTCTAATCCATCAAAACCTAAATAATGAGCCAAAGAAGCTTGGGCTGGGCCTATTGTTGCTATTCAATGAAAGCCAATATGATTTGGGTTTAAATCATAGTCAGGTAGCCCTATTTGAATTTTTTTAAAAAGCCTGTGTAGCAGAGTTATATTACAAGAAATCAAAAATGAAAACTTCACAGTTCAAAAGTAAATTGTACCAGCTTTTTGAAAAAATAAATGGAGAAGGAAGTAAGGAAGAAAGAGAGAGAAAAAGAGAAAGAAAGGAAAGGAGGAAGAGAGAAAAATAGAAAGAAAAAAAAGAGAAGGAAGGAAAAAAGAAAGAAATAGTGAGAAACACATGTAAAAAATATGTAGGCCAAGGTTTAATTCATATATCTGGAAGTACTTCACTCTGTGGGAAAGTGGTAATTGAAGATGAAAAAGTCATAGAAGAGTAGTTTTTATCTGATTTCACTTCTTTCTCCTTAGCCTCTTGTAACTCTGACTTTAATTCTCACTATTCAACTGAAATTCCTCAAAGGTTATTAATGACTTAATTGTAAAATTTAATAGCCTGTCAGCCTTCATTCTCATGGTCCTATCTCTTAATATTTTATTCTGTTGACCCACAACAGTAGACTCATTCTCTTGGTTTTTAGAACATTGTCCTCTTTTGGTTCTCTTCTTTCTATCCCCTGTGCATAGATATTTCCTATCTGTTCTTTGCTTTCTTCTCTTTTCCTTGATAATCTTTTGTTTTTCTTTTTATTTCTATTTTGGTTGAGAAATCTAGGCTTTAAACCACTGTATTTGGATTCTCTACCAACATCTCAAATTCAAAATGTTCAAAATAGTCATGCTCTTATTCCAAATACCTTGCTTTTCTTTCCCACTTCCCAATTTCTTTTAATATTCCTAACATTCTCCCAGTCACATTATGTCACATGTTTAAAAATCTTACTAAAATCTTTTACTTCTCCCTTTCCAACTTATGCTTTTAGTCAGTCACCAAGTCCTATAGATTTTATCTCCATATCTCTTGTATCTACCTCCTTAAACTATTTTAACTGATCCCTATGTTACAATATATTACCATATGTAACTGATCCCTTTAAACTATATGTAACTGGTCCCCGTGTCACCACCATCTTCTGTAATCTACAATCTATATTATATGTTCCTTTCCAATTTTATTTTAAATGCATACATCTAATCCCATCATTTTATATTATTGGCTCTTCACTGTCACCCAATTAAAGTTCAAACTCTTAACAATCTACCATTTCTCTTGCTGATCTGTCTCTAATCTTATTTCCCCTTAATTCCCTTACCATTTATTTTTCCTCCTACTATTTAGATTCCAATCACATTCAATGTTTTCACATCTTTTTGCCTAAACCACATCTATTTACATGCCTTCTCCTATATCTCTGTTGAAATACTTTGACTTCATTATTTAAGACCCATCTCAAAGGCTGTCTCTTCAAGAAAACTTTCCTTCTACCAGAAATGATCTCTTGATCCTCCAAATGTATACTTTTGCTTATGAATAGTATATTTTCTTGTTTTTCATAAAGTTCACATATCTCATCTCTACTACTAGATTATATTTTAAAAAATTCTCAGAGATAGGATTTAAGTAAAATAATATAATTGTTTATCTCTCGTTCCTGACAAGGGTACATTTATTAGTAAGCATAACGTATATATTTGTTGAATTAATTAAAACATTTCAAATAAGTAATAATATTTGACTTTATAATCTCTCTTTGGATTTCCACTGTCTAAAGCAGGTATTAAATTGAGTTCGATTAGAAAAGGAACAAGGTGAAAACATTTTTGGATCTAACTCAAGTTAGGTAAAACAAAATAGAAAAAATGTAGGTGAAACCATCTCACCAATCTACTCCACTCTGAAACCAGTTCCCACTGCCATATTTTTAAGTCATCATTCTCTTTCTATACAAGCCAATTCTGAGATGTATTTCTTCAAGTTTTGCTGATTTGGCTTCACTGTAAGTATCTCTTGACAGAATATGAAGGGTTGTAGACCTGCAGGTGGAATTTTTTTGTTTAGATTTTCATCTTTGTATTGCCAGTATTTAGCACAGTGCTTGGCACAGTAGGTGCTTGATAAATGTTTATTAACTTGACTTACAGCAAGTTTATGGCCCTGGAAAGAACTTTCTTAGTAGCCACACTTTCTGATTTACTATACTCATTCCTTTATCTTATTGATCATTGAGTAAATTTTCAAGGCTCACCAAAGAAAAAAGCTGTATAAGTATATTTGAGAGAGAGAGGCAGGGAGGGAGGGAGGATGAGAGAGGAGAAAGAGAAAAAAAAAAGAAAGGAGAGGAGAGAGAGAAAAAAGGGTTGCTGGGAGGAATTGGGAGGAATGAGAGGATTGTCATTTTCCTCAGCTTTTAGTCCCATTGAAATGAATAAACCTTTGGTAGTTTATTACAACAGTAAGTTTTCTGTGGATTCTTAACATGGCCCCATATAAGTTCTAGAATGCCTTGACATATAAGTGAATTGGATTTAAGCGAAGGAGAACTGTGCAAGGTCACTTGTCTCACTTTTCCCTCAAATGGCTCCTTTCTCCTAGTCAAAAAAAAATAATAATAATCTGAATAAATAAATTTGAGAGGGGAATACCCTTATGATTTTTGGGCCAAAACAGAAATGATTTCTATTTACATTCACTCTGAGTCAATCTGGACCCAATCAATAACCACTTGGAGACTGGTCTGGGACCTATTGTTATCTAATCTGTGAGAGTCAATTGTTTTGGTTAAGGCATGGTCCTTAAGAAAGAAATCTAGTCAGCAAACCCTAAGATATCTTGGGGGAGAGTTCAACCATCCAAAAAGAAAAAAAAAGTTTTGAGTATCTATAGGTAAGGGTATGATATCCTACATGAACAGAAAAAAGGAAATGGAGAGAGAAAAGGACTGAAGAAAGGGAAGATAGAAAGAAGGAAAGAGAGAGGGAGGGAGGGAAAGATAGAAGACAAGAATGAAGGAAGGAAGAAATAGAGGGAGAAAGGAAAGGAGGGGTCTCCCAACTGATCAGCTCCAGTTGGGATCCCAGGGGAACAACTCTGTTCACAGAAGTTGCTGTTTATCTTTTGTTCTCAAGGAGGACCATGACATCAGGGAGGTAAACCTATAGCAAAGCAAATGAACTGGATTTAAGTAAGAGAGTAATGTGCAAGGTCCCACCTGCCTCCTTTTCCCCTCCAGAGCCATCTGGGTCCAAATATAGAGACAGCCCCGGATGGAAGACCAAGTATCCTTACACCCCACATAAGAATTTTTTGATCCAATAATTTTCTTGCAGTTCCTTATACAATAATTCCATCTCTCAAGTTCTGTATTTTTACTAGCTGCCCCACATGCCTGGAATGCTCTCCCTCTTCATCTCTTCCTCTTGATTTCCCATGCTTCCTTCAAGTCCTAGCTAAAATCTTACCTTATACAGGAAGCCTTTCCCTAGTCTAGTGATCTCCCTTCTACTGATGATTTCCAGCTATAGTTCATTTGCACTTTGTCTCTCCTATTTAGACTGTGAGCTCTTTCAGATCATGAATTATATTTTTATCATTCTTTGTATCACCAACATTTGACTCAGTGTCTGGAACACAGTAGTTGGCTAATAAATGTTATATATCATACTTCCCTCTCCACTTACCCTCTCAGCTAGGATCTTGTCTCACTCTTTACCAGTAGTAATACTTTTTATTCAATACTCAATATTTTTTACTTCCACTGCTTCACTCTTTAACCAATAGACATAATTAGCCCCAAACCTTATAAAAACAGTAGTATCACATGCTCCCAAACTTGGGGCACACTCTACCAATAAATATACAGAGGTTAGGACAAACTTACAGTGCTCTGGTATGAGACCTATCTATATATAAGAAACATATGAACAATGCGAGTGACATTTATGCTACTACAGGCCCTAATGCCCTTTCCATTCTTGTGTTGACTTTGTTGCCACCCACCCCATTCTTAGGCATAATATCTCAACTCCTCTTTTCAGTTTGAGTTTTGGCTTTCCAGGACTAAGCACTCTTGAATTCACAGATAGCTCTTCTCTTTTGTCAAAGTCTATACTCCTTGAAACTACTTCTTAGCCTTAACTCTCTGTATGTTTACCTAGATAATGTAACCTGTCTTTTTTTTTTTTAAGTCTATCAAAGGAAGTGCCCAATCTTTTGCCAACCAATAGTCAGCTGTTCTCACGTTCTGTCACAGAATTTCAAACTTCATAAAGGAATAACAGAAAAAGATGGTTTTTAACAATTTGTTTAATAAATTTATATTTCCTTTCCTCTCATATGCCTATTACTTTCAGGCAGGATAGAGTAGGGAAATCCAAGTGTCCCTTCCCCACCATATTTTGTATTACTTTGTACTTAATTATTTATTTTCATACAAGGTGATGTTTTCCCAATAAAATATAAGCTTCATAAAGTCAAGGAAATTTTGTTTTTTGTCTGTGTCCCTAGAGTCAGGTATACTGGCTGATATATAGTAGGAGCTTAAATCTTTATTGAAATGAATTGATATTCCTTATATGATGACTGTGACCTCTTTTTCCAGAGAAAGCTGTTGCTTGTTTTGAAACAACTGACCAAATTGAGGACACTGAAGATGATGTCCTTATTCAGAAATCATCCTGCAAAACTTTCTGCCACTATGTTAATGCTATCAATACTGCACCCAGGCACATTGGAAAGGATGGCAAATTCCAGATCCTGGTTTGTCTTGGGACAAGGTATATATCCAGGTTTTGTTTTGTTTTGTTTTTTTAAGCTGACCTATTTTTCATTTCAACACTAAACCCCTGGAACTGTATTGAATATACATCCTGTCTTGACAAAATTTTCCATTTATCTCTTTCCATTTCCATTTTTGAGATAGTTTGTTATCTTTAAGAAAATATTTAGGGGAAGGGATGATTATAAGATTAAGATACTAGTTTTACAATATCTATAAGATATTCTTAATAAAGGACTGTGCAGTACATTGTTATTATTTTAAACTTACTAACATGAAGGGATTTTCCTGTGCTAAGAAGGTTCGCTTCTTTTTGAGAATATAGCTCTTTCTAATTCCTTTTATCCAAAATTGATATATAGGAACTACTCTATCAATTAGCTAATATCTCTAGAATACTAGGAAATGAGACATATTTTGAAGTTTTTAGTTTTGTTCTGTTTTTAGGTTACCTAAGAAGTTTTGATTTTTAAAGTTATGTTAGAGGTACGTGATTAAGTTAACCTAAAGCATTTCATAGAAGGTTAGTTATATCTTCCTTGGACATAAATGTCATTTACTGGTTTCTCATTTTGAATTTATTATTTATTCATAAATAGCTTTGGTATCAGGAATTAATTTAGGAACCATTGAAAATTAGGAGGGTTTTTTTCTACTAAAGTAGTAGGACTGAAGTTTTGAGATCTGCATATCTTTCTATAATAAATGCCCTCTTTCATTTAGTGTTTTTCAAAGCTCCTTGCCATAATTTTTCTATGTCTTGCTATTTCTGTAGATCTTTTCACCAATCTGATTATTAGACAATATTTCAGCTCAGAACCTAGAAAATTTTAGCTTGCCTAATTTCATTCTTCTGAATACCATCCCCCTAAAAAATGAAGAATACCATCCCTATAAGGGCACTTTTTTGTCCTTTTTTGAAACAGTTGTTCCACAGTATCTACTTTTCAGCCCCATTTAAGAAATTTCAGAGTAATGAAAAGTAATGAAAGCTTAGATATATAGGCACTCATAAACCTATATATAATTGAGATAAGAAGAGAAAGAAAGGGAAAAAGATATGCAACTGGGAACTTGGCTCTCATATACCATTTCCCAAATTCCACTATTGGTTGTTGTCCTACTATTCTTCCTTAGTTATGTCTTGTTGGCTAGTTTTAGTTCTCTTTCCCACTGACTTCAAAGCTCCTTTAAATTTTATAAAAGTCAACCCCATATCCTGCATTATTCTGAGTTGGAGGCAATTGTAAACTACCCAGCAATAAACCTAACCATTTTTTGTTGTTGTGTTACATTTCAAGTTTATGTACTGTCTCCCTGCCTTCCTTCCCAACTCACACTAGAGAAGGCCACCATTTGACATAGATAGATAGATAATATGAATGGATGGATAGAAAGGTATAGATGTAAAAACATATTACATGCATATTTTTTATCAGTTCTTTCTCTGGAGATGTATAGGATCTTCGTAGCTATTTTGTAATTGATTTGAGTATTTATAATGGCCAAAATAACTTATTCATTCGCTAGTCATTCTTTGAATAATATTCTTATTGTATACAATGTTCTGCTCATTACATTATTCATTATTTTATGCAAGTCTTTCCAGGTTTTTCTAAAATTATATTTTCTTGGAGTACCATAGTATTCCATAACAGTAGCTCATTAATTCAGATGATATAGATGAATTAATGAGCTACTGTTGTTTTGTATGAAATGATGAGCACAGAAAAAAGTGATGAGCAGGCTGATTTCAGAAAAAATTGGAAAAGATTTACATGAACTGACACTGAACAAAGGGAGCAGAACCAAGAGATTATTATACACAGTAACAGCCACACTGTGCGAATGTTTAACTTTGATAGACAGTAACAGCAACATTGTACAAATGATCAACTTTGAAACACTTTGGTCATTTCAGCAATATATCTAAGGCAGTTCTAAAAGACTCATGATAGAAAATGCTGTGCACATCCAGAAAAAGAACTATGGAATCTGATTGCAGATTGCAGAAAATAGCATACTATTTTCACTTTTGTTGTTTCCCCTTTTGTTCTGATTCTTCTTTCACAACATGACTAATATTGAAATATATTTAATTAATATGATCATACATTATAATCTATATCAGATTGCTGTCTTAGGGAGGGGGAAGGTGAGAAAGAAGAAAAATGGAAATCAAACTCTTATAAAAGTAAATGTCAAAAATGAATAAATAAAATTTTTAAAATTATATGCTATAATTTGTTTAGCCATTTCTCAATTGATGAATATTTTGCCTCCATAAAGAGAGCATTTAGGTTTATTTCCTTTTTCCCTGATCACCTTATAAAACAAACTTAATTGTGCTATTATAGGATCAAAAACTATACATCATTTTATAACTCTTTGGGCTTAATTCTGTATTGCTTTCTAACATGATTGTGTCAGTTCACAGTTTCACCAATCATCAAAAATCACCGGATTTTTCCACAGTTCCAACATTTATCATTTACTCTATTACATTAACCAATCTGATATCTCAAATTTGTTTTAATTTACATTTTGTTAATCAATAGTGATTTAAAGCATTTTTCATATCATTACAGATAGCTTTAATTTCTTTCTCTAAGTACTGCCTGTATTTCCTTCAACCATTTATCAATTGAAGAATGATTTAAGATCTTATAAATCTGAGAGTTCCTTATATGTTTGAAATACATATTAATATCAATACATATATATGTATCTATATGTGTATGTCTATTTATACATGTATATTAATATCAATAGTATGTATACATTATATATTGATATCAGTATATACCTCTCTCAAATTTATAAGATCTTGACATATATACATACATATATAAACATATATATGTATATATGTTTTCCAAGAAACTGTCTATAAATTTCCTCCCCAGTTTTCTGTTTCCTTCTAATCTTGGCTATGTTGGTTTTATTTGTACAAAACCTTTTTTAATTTAATATAATCAAAATTATTCATTTTATTCCAAACAGTGCTATCTCTTGTTTCATATATTCTCCTATCCTTAAGTCTTATAGGTAAAATATTCCATGTTGAGATATCATCTTTTATATTTAGACCAAATATCTGTTTTGACCTTATTTTGGTAAGTGGTATGAAATATCGGTCTATACCAATATTTGCCTTTCCAGTTTTCCCAACAATTTTTTACCAAAGAATAAATTCTTAACTCAAAAGCTTAAATCTTTATATTTGTCAAACACAAGGTAACTATAATAATTTACCACTGTGTATAGTATGCCTGCACTGTTTCACTGATATATCTTTGTGTTTCTTAGCCAGTACCAGATGGTTTTGATAATTACTGCCTTATAGCAACATTTGAGGCAGCTAGAAAGAGTGTTAGCGCTAGAGTAAGGACGACCTATATTCAAATTCAGCTCTGGGATCTTGGCCAAGTCACTTAGCCCTGTTTGCCTCGGTATCATCATCTAAAAATGAGCTAAAGAAGGAAATGACAAACCACTCCAGTATCTTTACCAAGAAAACCTCAAAAGAATAAAGACAGCCGGACACAACTGAAAAATGACCAAACAACACTAATATAGATTAAAATATGTCTCTAAGCCTTTCCTTTTACAATTTTTTCATTAATTCCTTTGATATTCTTGACCTAAGGTTCTTCCAAATGAATTTAATTATCATTTTTTCTGGGTCAATAAAATAATTATTTTGTGATTGAGATGATATTGAATAAATATATTAGCTTAGGTAAAATTATTGTTTTTATTATATTGGATCTGCCTGTCCATGAATAGTTAATATTTCTCCAATTATTTAAATCTGACTTTATTTGCATAAAGAATGTTTTATAATAATG
The DNA here is from genome assembly GCF_016432865.1 of Antechinus flavipes. Lineage (NCBI taxonomy): Eukaryota > Metazoa > Chordata > Mammalia > Dasyuromorphia > Dasyuridae > Antechinus > Antechinus flavipes. The sequence goes on along the minus strand of NC_067402.1, from coordinate 235,119,683 downwards.
TTCATGTAATTTTTTGATTTGTCTTGGCAGGTATTTTAGACTATCTATGGTTATTTTAAATGAGATATCTACTACTATTTTTTATTATAGGGATTTGTTGGTGATATATAGAAATACTGATTATGTGGATTTATTTTCTGTCTTGCTACTTTGCCAAAATTATTAATTTTTTCAACTAACTTTTTATTTGAATCTCTAGAATTTTCAAGTATATCATTATATTGTCTGAAAAAAAGAGTTTTATTACTTCATTATCCATTCTGATCCTTTCAATATTTTTTTCTTCTCATTGCTTTTGCTAATGTTTCTAATACAAGTCAATAATATTGGTGACAATGACTATCCTTATTTTACTCTTGATCTTATTGGGAAGATTTGTAGCTTATCCTCATTACAAATAATAGTTGCTAGTGGTTTTAGGTAGTTACTACTTATCATTTTAAGGAAAATCCACTTATATCTATGCTTTCAAATATTTTTGATAAGAGTTATGTGTGATATTTAATCAAGAGCTTTTTCTATATCTGTTGATATAAATCATATGATTTTTGTTACTTTTGATATCGATATAATCAATTCCATTAACTGTAAAGGTTAAAAAGCCTCTAGGAGTAAGGAATGTAGTTCAAAGCATGTGGGAGGACCTGAGGGATGAGAGGTACCGAGGCACAGGCGAGTCCTATGGAGGTGGGGCATAACCCCAGGAGGCGGTGTCTGACCCCAGGTACTACATCTCCCTCCTTAGTGCTCTCAAATCCTAGCACGCCTCTCTCCTTCTCCTCGGGCCAATCCCATTATGCCAGGTTCCTAGAGGACCTCCCCTTCCCCCAGATCTTCAGGAGGGTATAAATATTTGCTGTCTAAGAATAAAGTTCTCTTTCGCTTCACCCCTACCTACTGGTGGTCTGTCTCTATGGGATCCGGGTTGGTGCCGGAAGAAGGATAAGTGTGGCCTAGCCGTGCCGTTGATGAACAGGCATTAAGAGTAGCTCAAAGAAGAGCTACCAGGTTAGAGTAGTCCATAGGGGTATTACAATTAACAGTTTTCCATATATTAAACCATCCTTCCATTCCTGGTATAAATCCTACTTGGTTACAATATATGATTTTTATGATACATTGTTGTGGTCTCCTGGCTAGCATTTTATTTAGGATTTTTGCATCTATATTCATTAGTAAAATTAGTCTATAATTTTCTTTCTCTGTTTTTGCTATTCCTGGTTTGGGTGTCAGTCAGCACCATATTTGTTTCATAATAGGGGCTGATAGAACTCTTTTGCCTAGTATTACAGAAAATTTATTGGAATGAGTTAATCCTTAAATATTTGGTAGAATTCATTTGTAAATCTATCTAGTCTTGATGTTTTGTTTTGTTTTGTTTTATTAGGAAACTCATTTATGGCGTCTTTTTCTAGAATAGGCTTATTTAGATATTCTATTTCCTCTTCTGTTAATCTAGACAGTTTATATTTTTATAAGTATTATTACATTTCATTTAAATTGTTGAATTTATTGGCATATGATTGGGCAAAATAACTTAATTGCTTTGATTTCTTCTTCATTAATGATATACTTACCCTTTTTATTTTAACCTAACCATTCTTATTTTGGCCTTTTAGGGATCACCTGCTCCCCCAGTGGATTCCATTATTGGCCGAATGTCCTACCATCACTAGAATGTATGAGGAAAATGCTCTCCTTCGAGACCACATGACTGTCAACTCCCTCATTCGCATCCTGCAGACAATACAGGACTTCAGTATTGTCTTAGAAGGATCACTTGTTAAAGGAGTGGATGTTTAATTTGGCTTTGCTAAAAGCTATGGATTCTTATTCTTTACCTTTCCCAGCTTCTGTGCCATGTTGTTGGCTCTTCCCAAGCAAAAGAAGTATTGTGAAGGGAAAGAAGAAATGTGTGTATATACTTATACATATATGTTCATAAACACAGGAACAGTTCTTTTGTCAGGGAGAATCAATAACAAAAGAAAGATATATCTATGTATATATGGACTTGATAGGCCCTTTATGCTGTGGTAGTAAGTCACTGAAAGGACAAAGCATCCTCTGAAGTAGGAGGTAGAAATTATTCCTTTTCTGAACTGCTGTAAAGCTGTAATCAAGGTTAAATATTGTATTATAGTTCATTTGAACCTGAAGTTTAATATAAAATAGAATATTTTCATGTATTAGGTTGTATAAATAAGCTATCTTCAAAAAATTATTAGTCAGAACTTTCTTAGAATGTTCTTATGTCTGAAAATAAGTAGCTTAACAAAATCAGGAGGGAGGGTGAAGCAAATGAAAGTGGGAATGTTGAGAAAGCCATCAATATGTAAATATAGTGCAAGCCCAGTAGAACTTTTTAAAGATATTGCAAAGGAACACAGCAAGTATCAACATGTAGTCATTACTGTTCTTGTGGCTTATCCTTGTTAATGTGGATGTAAACTGCTTTACCTAATGATGTAAGTACTTTTTCTCATTTCTATCTTTTAAGTTACAAACTTTTATGCATTTCAGCAGTGAATTCACATATCAAATCTTTGGAGGTAATTTTCAGGTCAGCACAAAAATGGAGATGTATTTAAAATATTTTAAACACTGGTCCCTAGAAGCTCTGCTGAACTGGAGAAATTTCTTTTACAGTATAGAAAGATAATCTTGCCATACTTTGGAAAGCTTAGCCAGGCTTAACTTCATTCTTGGCATTTTTCTTGTCATTTGGGGTGCTTTGGAAAGATAGAAGTTTCACAGTGTCCCTTATATTCATTCTTTGCAAGGAGCAAGTACATTGTACCTAAACAGGGCTATCTAAACTCAGCAGTGGTATTTTTAACCTTCCTGAGATAATAATAGGCACTGGCTTGTTGAAATTAAGAATTTTGTCACTTCTTCCCCATTTCCAGCCACTTTTCTTGCTCCCCAAGAAAATGAAGAGAAAGCTTATTAAAACACAAACCAGTAGTTATATTTAGAATACTGTGAAGGCATTTTTGATGATGGTATAGAAGGAAATGAAAGGGTACAATTAAGTATGTTTTTTTTTTCCCCAATTAAGAACGTTTCAAGATAGGTATTACATCAGGAGATATAGACAAAGGCAAACTGTAAAAAATTAAGTGGTAAACTGTGCATTGTTTAGATAGAGCATTGAACATTGAGTCAGAAAAATTGGAATACAAATCTTGCCTCAGTCATTTAGTAGCTGTGTGACTTAGTTGCTTAACTTCTCTCAACCTCAGTTTCCTCATCTATAAAATGGGCATAATAATAGCACCTACCTCTTAGGGTTGTGAGAATAAAATGAGGTATTTGCAAAATGCTTTACAAATATTAAAGCGTTGTATAAATGCTAGTTATTATTAAAAGTAAGATAAGGTGGATAAGAATAACTTTAGTTTAGCAATTGTTTTCTAGTTTGATGTTTTTGTTTATAGTAATGGTTATTTAATGCTTTCACTAGTTAACTTGGATTAACAACTGCTTTGGTTATTTTCATCTCAGTAAGCCTTAGTATATCTGAATGATCTCTTGTCTCATATCATATCTAATTTGGGATCCTAATTTTTTTGCCATTTGGGGGATAGCATTGTCCAATACCCTTAGGTGTGTTATAATAGAAAAAGAATACTGAATTTATAGTTCAAAGACCTATATTAAGATGATGGCTCATCCATGTGGCACCTGTGTGAGTGACTTTGGAAAAGTAACTTTATTTCTCTAGGCTTCAGTTTCCACATCTGCAAAATGAAGAAAGTGAACAAATGACTTCTAGGGCTTTCCTTTCCAACTCTAAAATCCTTCAAATGAGGCTCAGATTATGTGAGTTATCCTAAGATATAAATGAGAAACAAAGATATAATTAGCCCTTCCAGTATTCTTATCTATCTTAGACTTTAGCAAATAAGTGTATTGCTTCTCACCTAGAACCTTTGTTGCATACTACATTAATTTAGGGTCTAGGTCCATTTCAGAAATATTCCATCTAAAATCAGCAGATACATGGCAGAGAACAATTCAGCACTTTAAAGTTTGCAAAAGGTCTCATTTGATGCTCTCAAAAATCTAGTGACACAGGTGTTATTATCTCCATTTTACAAATGAGGAACCTGAGGATGAGAAGAGGTTAAATGATTTGCTCAGGTCACATACTTATTTCTGAATGTCTGAGGTAGAATTTAAAGTTAGGTCCTCCTGACTCCCAGGTCTGACCCTCTGTTATATACTTCCTAAAGGCTTTATCAAAAATACTATAAATAAGTTTAAGAGCACATTACAAAGTTAAATGCAGGAAAATAGTGAATCAGCATTGTGGTTCTAACATAAAATTGATTATCCATGGTTTTCATAGTAATATCTACATTTCTACTGCTGATGTATCACATCATATCATCATATTTGTCCTTGTCCACTGAAATCTGTTACAACAGTAATATTCTGTACCTGGCCATTAACTTGCAAGTGTCAGATAAGTCAGTCTTGTAACTTATTGGTGATTCTATAGGATCTAGAGCTGGAAGCCATCTACTATTACCCCCTCATTTTATCGATTAATAGGACCTATTAAGTGACTTGCCAAAGTCACTGGCAGAATCCAGATCCTTTGAATTTAAAATCTGTGTTTTTTCCATTATACTCTTTTATTTCAGTGTTCATATGACCATCTTCTTAAATATTTCTTGTGTAGCTTGAGGGATAGAATGTTAAAGAACATTCTGGAACTGGAAAGAACCCAAGGCTTCTTTATTTTTAAAGATAAAGAGAACTGAGGCCTAGCGAGATAAAAGTCACATGGATAGTTAGTAATAGAACATGGTCTCTGATTTTAAGTCTCCTGATCCCCACAGTAGGACACAAGCCCTTTAATGTGATAGTAGTAGTCGTTGTCATTGTCTTTTTTTCCCCCAAAAAAATCCCCTTTCTCATTCCTCTACCTCCTCAGAATCTATGCACTTATATAGTATTATTCACCCTGAAAATTGCACTCATAGAATCATTACAATTGAACACCAGAAGCAAGAACTAGATGATCTTGATCTTGAGTTTGTAGATAAAATCTAGGATTCCTGGGCTATATGCTCCTGAGATTTTACCTCTGCATTGAAAAGCGATACCTAGAAATTTCATGGTAGTAAAGTTCCAGCTAAATGATTTGCTAATCCTCATGCAGGTGGGACTAGGAAGTAATGCAATCTTTAAAATATATATATATATATATATATATATATATATATATATATATATATATATATATATATATACAATAATATCAAGAATATAGGAATCCAGCAGAGTAAAATACAAAATAATTTTTTAATGATGTTTGGGAATCATTGAAATTAGCAAACAACTCTTACTTGGATATCTAGATATTGGCATATTTGTTAAAGTGAATCTGTTGCATTATTTTATTTTATTTGAAAATTCATCCTCATTTATATATCTTAGATTGAATAAAAGTGGCTGAGACCATCCTTTAATATTTTCACATAATGGCAGCTCAAGAAGAAAATGTTTTAAAATTATTCTTTAAGAAATATTCATTCTTTTTTATTAGAAAAAATTCACATTGTTATTCTTTAAAAGTATAAACAAAATCTTTAGTCCCAGCATTTAGATGCTGCATTTTTTATGCAAAATCTAGTTATTATCCAATTACCATTAGTTTATAGGGATTTCTCTCTCGTTTTAATCTATACCTTGGTGGATGTGCTTATAGTTTCTTTAAAATACAAAACAAAAAAATAGAAGGTATAAGCCTCAACATTTGCCTAGTAAGCAAGGTATATAGAAAGGTGGGATATAAAAAAAAATGCAGACTTCCCTCCTCTTTCTCACACTGGGAAGGGAGATAGGTTTAAAAAAAAAGCCCACTAGTAAAAGTAATAGTTGGTCATCTCTCCACTTCTAAATCTAAAACCCACATATTTATTGACTCAATGCTAACTCTTATACACAATTTTTAACCTATGGCTTATAGTCTTAACATTTTATTATTTCTTGAAAGAAACAATTTTTAAAAAGTGAGGAGGAGGAGGAGAAGGAGAAGGAAGAAGGAGGGAGGGAGAGAGAAATCATGATATGCTTTTAGATATATTGAAGCACACTTCCTGCTAGAATATTTATTTAACAGCACTGGAAATATTTCATTTCGTGATGAAATCTCTCCTTTTTGACACAAATTATAGATTTTTTAACAGGTTGTTTTAATTTTGAAGTTGACAGAACTCCTTTCAGCATGCTGAAAACCTGGATTTCTAAGCTGTTTATATTACAATATTAGTACACTTTCAATGATTAAGAATGGAGTCTTAGGGAAGGCCAAAGTCCTTCTCTTGTATAGAGTTAATCCTATATCCAAGTAATTCATGTGATTTCAAGGTCTGTCATACATGGTATTGTTACATTACTCTTTATTGTTGAAGAAAAATGAGAAAATTATTTCATGTTCTTCATCTTTATCAATTATATATTTGCAATTCCCTTAAATCCTGCTAAGTTTTGTAGTATTTAGTGACTAATTTATTGGGGCCATCCAGCCTAAAGTGTCAAATAGAGTAAGTAGTTGCCTATTCAGTATGATTTGAAAAGTCTGGAACATAAATACCTTTCCCAAAATATCTCCTCTTGATGCCCCACTACCTGAAATTCTACCATTAAAATGTGGCATATTCCTAATACAGGTAATACACAAAGCCATTAATAACATCATTTATATTAATTTATCATATTAAATTCCTTTCTGACACAAGTAACTTTCAGAGCAATATGTGAATTTTTGGTATCTGGGTTAGTGGTGGGAATTGTTGTTTGTGGAGGTTGATGTTTTGACATGTGAGTGAATTGGATTTAAGTAGGGTGGGCTGTGTAAAGTCACCAGCCTCACTGTCTCCTCCAGAACTATTTGGGTTAAGTGGCAAGACATGAGATAGAAAGAAGGGATTGGAATGGGCAGAATTAAATGTCTTGGCTGGATCTGGATTCACTTTAATTTCTAGTAAATAAGGTCTTGTTTTCTTTTTTTCACTTATTTTTTCTTTTGCTAAGGTTAGGGGAATTAAGTGACTCGCTGGGGATCATATAGCTAGGAAGTGTTAAGTGCCTAACGTCATATTTGAACTCAGGTCTTCTTGACTTGAGGGCTGGTCTCTATCCACCGCACCATCTAGCTGCCCCCTTTTTTATTTTTTTAAATTTATTTATTTATTTTTGCTGAGGCATTTGGGGGTAAATGACTTGCCTAGGGTCACACAGCTAGGAAGTGTTAAGTGTCTGAGGTCAGATTTGAACTTACGTCCTCCTGACTTTATGGCTGGTGCTCTAACCATTGCACTACCTACCTGCCCCTAAGGTATTGTTTTCTATCACATGAGATTATGAAAATTATTAAAAAAAAGTCCTGTTACCAACTTGAAATGTATATAACTGTGTCCCATATAACTAAATCAAAACCCTGAATTGAGTGTCTCTACATTTAAATCATTCTATTTACATACCATTAACAAAATAGAATATGAACTAGGTTTTTTAAAATGAGAAGGCTTGTTAATTTTTTAAAAACTTGTTATTACAAGCACTTTAACATACACATCACAAAAACAGTCTTGGTTTTTTCAGATTTTAAGTACATTTAAATATGGCTTTTCATGCTATTTTCTTTACAAATAAAATGGTGAGATTAAAACTCTGTCTCATTTTATTACTGTAGACTCTTGATTAACCCTGAACATCAATAAGCTATGAAGAGGCAATGAAATTAAAACAACATGTGTAGTAGCCATTGCATTTCAGAAATTTGTATTATACCCCCATGATCACCACAGGTCTTTTGTAACCAAGTAATATAATCAAAACCATACACTATTGGCCACAGTCCAGAATAAGCATACATGCATACATACATACATATTACATCCATGTATTTGTGTGCTTGCATAGGAACATATGTAACACATACCCATGTGTGCATTGTGTATGTGTATCAGCATAATTATACAGAGCAGTGATGTGAAGTTTGTCTTTTAAAATGGGAGGCTACCCCAAATCCTCAAGTTACTCCACTATGTTGATATGAGGTGTCTGTCACATGATTTTAATTTGGAATAGCTCAGTTTCATGCCATAGCTGTAAAAACAGTTACTGTCCTAATTCACAGATAAAGATTATCTAAAGTGAGCCCATAAACTATTTGAAACTGAGTTCTTTCAAGAATTTTGAATGGGAAATATTTTTTAAGTTCACTATATTTTTAAATTTTACTCTTCCAACTTTTCTCATTCAGATGTGTAAACAAATAATAGATGTGGTAATATGGAAAAAAACAGGGGAAAAGAGGGGAAAATATTCTGTTTTCATGACTTTGTTGGATTTCTTAGAATGATTTGATTCAATTTACATTATTCAATTATATTCAGTAACTTAGGTAAGTTCATAATATATGCATGACACTATTAAATGACAAAAAGACAATGCAGCAGCAATCCTTTCAGAAGTTTAATGAGGGGGGAAAGTAGAAATCAAAAAAGACTTCAATATAGATTGAAGCATACTTTTTAGATTTTATTTTTCTTGATTTTTGGGAAGTGATCTGTTTTCTTTCACAACATGACTCATGTAAAATGTTTTGAATGTAAATAGTTCACATGTATCTTCTCAATGAGGGATAATGGGGAAAAAAGGGAGAGAATTTGGAACTCAAAATAATGAAAAAAAAATTTTAATCAAAGACAAAAAAGAAAAAAAGACTTCAAATAGGAGGCACCTGAGTTTTCACAAAGTAAGAGGCAAAGAGGAGGAGGGAGTGCATTTCAGAAATGAGAGATCTTTGGCATGGAATTAGAAGATAAAATATAAAATTTGGGCAGCAGCTAGTTTGAAAGAGACAATACTTGAAGAAAAGTTAGTGTTTTCCTTTGTACTCAAAATGAATCAAAGTGACATTAATATGTCAGGGTCAAGGGACAGTGTGTCTGAATATGGCTTATATAAGCTCAGAAAGATCTCATTCAAGTCAAGCACACATTATCTGTATGAACATTTGGAGTGGAGATATCTCTAAATTGTGCACATCTCGCATTTCTTCCGAGCTACTGCATTTGCTTTGCTTATAGAGCATAGCCTCTTCTCTGATGCAGGCACACCATGCTGGGCAGTGCTTTGCCGTTGTTGCCTATGACTCTCAGTTCCAAAGTTCTTAAGAGACTTTGAAAGTATCCTTGTATCCTTTCCTCTGATCTCCATGTAAGTGCTTTGCCTTCATAAAATCATGGTCAGCCTATCAGAGTTATGCTTTGTGCAGTAAAGTTTGAATGCTTAGCAGTTCATTTTGAGAAAGTACCTCAGTGTCTAGTATCTTTTCTTGCCATTTGAGATCTTCAGAAACTTCCTAGGATGACTCAAATGGAAATGATTCCATTTCCTGGAATGACACTAGTATACTGTTCAGATTTCATAGATCAACACTACGGCTGATCTTTAGTTTGGTACACAACCTTTTTTTCTCCCACACTTATATTTGGAGCCTTCAAACACTGGGCTAGCACTGACAATGCATGCATCAAACTTATCATTTTTGTGTACTTTTCTGGAAAGTATACTGCCAAGGTAAGTGAACTTGCCCACAGCATTCAGAATTACTCCATTTTCTATAAATGATGGCTCCAAGTATAAATGGTGCGGTGCTGGCCAGTAGAGAATCTTTTTTTTTCTTGATGTTAATTGTCAGGTGAAAATTAGCATAATCTGTGGTGTAGTTTAGCTTCAAGGCTTCATTGAAGGCACAATCTTCTACAAAGAAAACATCACACACCAATTCTTCACATCAATAACATGAACCAATCGAGTTTCATGGAATTTACCTCATGAAGAAAATAACTACTCTAATCTGTGTGGACTAGGGATTTAGGAATAGCTAATCTGACCTATAGCAGAGCCTTAGTAAATATTGTTCTCATTTTTATTTTCATACCTATTTGATTGGCAAAGATGACAAAAGAGGAAATGGCAGATGGTGGTGGAGTACTGGGAAAAATAGGCAAACTAATATCCTATCAGAGCTATAACATCCTACTGTTCTGGAAATTTGAAATTTTGAAATTATACCTCAATAATCACCAAACTACATATATCTCTTAAGCCAGCAACACCCATTTCTAGAGAGGTATTCAGAGCAAGGGGGAGATTTATGTATGTGTGTATGTGTGCATACCTGCATATGAATATATATATATATATATATATATATATATATATATATATATATATATATATAGAGAGAGAGAGAGAGAGAGAGAGAGAGAGAGAGAGAGAGAGAGAGTGTTACATATTTTGTTGTTCAATTGTAATTGAATCTTTCTCACACCATTTTGAATTTTCTTGGCAAAGATGCTCAAGAGATTTGTCATTTCCTTCTACTCTTCTATAGATGAGGAAACTAAGGCAAACAGGATTCAATGACTTGTTCAGAATCACACAACTAGTAAGTGTGTGAGACCAGATTTGAACTCAGGAAGATGAGTCTTCCTGACCTCCAGGCCCAGCACGCTATCCACTGCATCACATTGTTGCCTCTATGCATTTATATAGTATGTATATGTGTGTATATAGAGCATCTGTGGTTATATACTACAGACATGCATACCTCTGTCTATGTGTGTTTGTTGAATACATACACAAAGTATAATGTAAAATATGCAAATACATATATGTATCTATGTAACTGATTATTTTTGTATGTGGGGAGAAAGAGAAAGTGAGTATGTTCATCAGCTAGAAACAAAGTGAACATATGTTAATTGGGGAATATTATTCAATTGTTTTTCAGTTTTGTCTGACTCTTCATGACCCCATTCAGGGTTTTCCTGACAAAAATAATGAAGTGGTTTGCCATTCCCTTTTCAGTTTATTTTACAGATAAAGAAACTGAAGCATACAGACTTAAGTGACTTGCTCAGGCTTACATACTAGTTGTAGTTTTGAATTCAGGTCTTCCTGACTCTAGGACAAATTATAATATATGAATATAATGAGATATTGAATTTCAGTAAATTATACTATGGATTTCTGCTTAATATGATCATGTAAAAAATTTCAGATAGACTGAATTTTTATATTTATATCCTACCTAAAAATATCAGACAATAAAATGACCAAAATTTTCAAAAATAAAACTCAGTATAAAGTATTTCATCCACCTGAAGAAAAAAAGTAACTACAACCTGATGATACTGGAAAAGAGGTCTTACCAAAGAAGCCAACATGAGTGTAAGTAAACTGGCTGAAAGACGCTAGTAAAGCACAGGAGCCTGACCAAGAAGGACCCGGCGGTAAAAAGAAATTGCCTTGATAGAGAATATTTTGGAAGGGAAGAAGAATTGAAGATTCATGGCAATGCCTTTGTTCTTTAACTGTGGAATGCTAATGATGATACTGAAGTTTGTCATGACTCTGAGCCCAGACACATCAGCAGAAGTAAAAGCAACAGAATCCAGGAAAGAGAAACTGACCACATCATTCAAAAGTATGACAGTGTGGGAATAGCCCTGATACAAATCCCAAATCAATAATTGATGTTAGAAATATGAATAATTAGAAACCACAAACACTGAGGAGCTGTTATGAGTTCAAAGTTGTCCAGGATGAAGTTCTCAAAGAAGATTAACTCCATAACAACCCCCTCCCAAAAAAAAAGCCTAAAAGTAAAAAGACTTGGCCCCAAAGATTATAATGGTATCTAAAAGAAATTTAAATTGAATAAAAATATGAAGAGAAAAAATAGAAAGATAATAAATAGCCTAGAACAAGAAGTGGGGGAAAACATCTTCCAAGAAATGGGCTTCTTGAAAATGAGGATGAGCCATGAAACAATGAGAAAAATTAGAAGAAAATCAAAATTTTAAAGAGGAAAATAATAGGAGATTCTTGGTTATAGAGAATAACTTAGGGATGAACTTTACCCAAGTTAATAGGTTCACTGGAAATATACCAAATAGAAATATCAAATAGAGAAGGAGAGGCCTCGTACATACATCTTGGAAAAGGCTTTTATTAAAGAAACTTGCTGGCAGAGCTGGAAGAAAAAGTTCAGTTCAGTTCTAGCTCACCACTTCACAATCTGATTATTAAATTATTCACTCCTTCAACAAGCAATAAATATTATTATATACTTATGATGAAAGTGAAGGGCTTCAAACTTCATATAAGAAATTTCCTAGGAATGTTAAAGTAAACTAATAAGATCTCAATCGACAGGTTGAACTGATGTGAAATTGAATTCAAAGCTATGGTTTAAAAAAAAAATTTTACACAATAGAGAAAAGGGAATACTGTGAAGAAGAAACCTCCATTCACATTTACATAAATTTTTTTTATCCTCACTAAGGAAAAGTCATCAATTAAATCTTTAATATCAGAAAATATTCTTGGATTTAAACTGAAGATTAAAGAAATGGCTTCTTCCACTTTTCTCCTCATCTAAAAAAGGAGGTTCAACCAGTGTTGATCACAGTAGAATTTTAATGACTAGAGAAAGAAAGACCTAAAGAAAGAATAAAAGGAAGGTTCACAAGTTGATTTGGTCCTCAAAGTAAAGGACACCTAGGAATGTGTTCCTTGGGACTTAGCAAAAAATAAATAAATGTGAATAAATGAAGGAAGGAAGGACTTCTGTAATGCCAGAGATAACTCTGGTACAAATCCAGAAGAGAGAATAACAAAACATCTATAATCAAAACCTCAAAGAATAAACAGCTTTTTCACAAAAAATTAGAATTCTTTAAAGAAATTATGCAAAAAGTTTTTTAAGTTATTATAAAAGAAATTAAAAGAGAAGAATTGAATAAAAGATCAAAATCTTAACCAAAAAGGTACAAAATTTTACCCTAGTAATACATACCCTAAAAATCAGAATGGACCAAGTGAAAATGACTCAAGGCAACAAGAATTTTTCAAAAAAAAAAAAATTTTCAAAGTTGGAGAAAATGGAAGAAAATGTAAAGTATCTCATATCAAATCATATCTCATCTCATATCATATCAAAAATAAGTGACTTAGAAAGCAGATCAAGGAGAGGTAACATAAGAATCATGTGATTATCTAAATTCATGATTAGCAGCTATCACTTTAGAAAAATAGAGAAAATGAAATGAGATATTCCAAAAGGAAAAAGACAATTATCTACAACCAGTATAACAAATTTACAAGGAAAAAAAATGGATCTTCCAAGAAACAGAGGATTCTCAAAAATTCGTGTTAAAAAAAACAAAACTGTAATGGAAATTTTAAAAGACTTCCAGAAGTTGAGAAAATTCAAAAGATAACTACAAGTGAACAAACAGAAGAGAACTTTATAGGGGTAATTATGTTCTATTAGAAAAAGGGAACATTAAAAGGGATAAAAAATTCTTTTAGAATCTTATTGTTGAAAAGTGTTGTAATGATAATCATCTGAGACAAAACACATATAATCTACATATGATTTTAAAATGTTATAAGGAGGGAAAGAGGAGACAGGAAATATTAAGTGGAAATTGGATAAAAGGTGGGAGAACATGCTAAGATACATAGCTGGATTGTATAAGGAGAACCATAAACAAACATGGAATGAGAGGAGTATTACTTGAACTTGAATGACAGTAAGCAAATGATGATCTATTATAACTGTGAATGTGAATGGAATAAACTCATCCAAAAAACAGAAAGTCTTAGCCAAGTGGATTACAAAGTAAAATCTAACTAGGTTATTTACAAAAAAAGGATACTTAAAATAGGAAGATTTACACAGGATTAAAATAATTAGTTGAAGCAAAATCTAACAAGCTTGAGCTGAATATAAAAAAGCAAAAATAGCAATTACGATTTTAGATAACAGCAAAAATATATTAAAAGTGACAAAAAGGAAACTTTTGCTAAAAGGTAACAATGAATTTAATGAAATACTTACAATATATCCCAATGGTACATATATAGTATATATAAAGGGAAAGTTAAAAGAATTAAAAGGAGAAATAGATTTCCTATCAATAAATAAATCTAATGAAACAGAAAACAAGAAATAAATATCCAATAGAATTTTAGTAAAATTACATATGATAAACTAACAATTACTAAATGGAAGTAAAAAGGAGTATACATATTTCAACTGTGTATGGCATCTTACAAAAGTTAATAGTATTTTAGGACATTAAAACTTCATACATAAATACAGAAAAATAGAACTATTAACATCCCTTGCTGTAAAAGGACTATTGGTAAGCAATATTAAAAATCAACTAAAGACTAAATAACTTAATCCAAAAGAATTGTTAGATTGATGGCAACAATGAGACAATATTCTGAAATTTGGGAGATATAGCCAAACCAGACCTCAAGGAAAAATGTCAATACTTTAAAAAAAAAAAAAAAAAAAAAAGGGAGAAAGAAAAAAGGAAGGAAGGAAAAGCTCCTCCTTCCCCCCCAAAAAAACTCAGAAAAGCAAAACTATTAAATACACCCTTTTCAGACCATAATATAATAAAAGTAACATTGAACAAGGGGCCAGGAAAGCAGAGATTAAAAATTGTTTGGAAATTAGTGATCTAATCCTAAAAGTTTATCAAAGAATAAATCATGGAAACAACCAACAATTTCATTAAAGATAATGACAAATAACACAACACCAAATTTGTAGTTTTCAATCAAAGAAAAATTTATGTATCTAAATGTGTTACTTCAATAAAAAAGAGAAAAAGTATACTGATGAATTTTGCATGCAAAAAGAAAAATTAAAAATTCCCAATTCAAAACCAAAATGAAAATCCTGAAAATAAAACGTCCATTTAATAAAACTGAAAGTTAAAAAAAAAAATTGAAAGTTAAAAAATTGAAAAATTGAAAAAATAAAATAGGATTGATTTTATTTTTTAAAAAGTAAACAAACAGGGACATGTAGGTGTTGCAGTGAACAGAACACCAGCCCTGAAGTCAAGAGGAAGTGAGTTCAAATCTGGCCTCAGACACTTAATGCTTCCTAACTGTGTGACCTTGAGCAAGTCACTTAACCCCAATTGCCTCAGAAGAAAGAAAGAAAGAAAAACAACAAAATATGTAATCATTAATTAAAAGAAACATAGTTTTTTTTTCCCTTTTTTGGTGTGATTTTCCTTGCACGACATGACAAAATTTCCCTAATGAATACTGATGCAAAAGTTCTAAAGAAAATACTAGCAACTTGGATAGGTCGAACAAATATAATAAAGATGACAATACTACCTAAACTAATCTATTTAGTGCTATACCAATCAAATTCCCCCCAAAATATTTTGATGACCTAGAAAAAATAACAAAATTCATCTGGAAGAATAAAAGGTCAAGACTTTCAAGGGAACTAATGAAAAAAAAAAAATCAAATGAAGGTGGCCTAGCTATACCAGATCTAAAACTATATTATAACGCGGCAGTCACCAAAACCCTTGGTATTGGCTAAGAAATAGACTAGTCAATCAGTGGAATAGGTTAGGTTCACAAGACAAAATAGTCAATAACATTGTCAAACATTTGTTTGACAAACCCAAAGACCCCAGCTTTTGGGATAAGAATTCATTGTTTAATAAAAACTGCAGGGAAAATTGAACCCTGCATTAGTATGGCAGAAACTAAGCACTGACCCATACTTAACACTGTATACCAAGATAAGGTCAAAATGGGTTCATGATGTAGGCATAAAGAATGAGATTATAAATAAATTAGAAGAACATAGGATAGTTTACCTCTCAGACCTGTGGAGGAGGAAGGAATTTGTGAACCAAAGAAGAACTAGAGATTATCATTGATCACAAAATAAAAAATTTTGATTATATCAAATTGAAAAGCTAAACTAATTTACTATTAAAAGGTGGTTGGAAGAAGAGAGCAAGCCTGCTGTAGGGATTTTTTGATTTACAGACTGATTCCCAGAGGTGGGACTAAGCCTAATCAAAGCCCACAAGAAGTCCAACACTGAAACATCCCTGAAAAGCTTATGGGAACTATCTGCCACATCTCCAGCATTTTCCACAAGTAAGAGGATGAATGATACATCTGGAGAGGAGACTCAATACTAAGTTTCTGAGTGAACAGACAACATGGCAAACAACTGACTAAAGTGGGGAGTGAGCTAGAGTTCTCTATAGACATTTATTCAGAAAGTATTAAATGTTTACTATGTAAAAAAAAAAAAAAAAGATTAGAATATACAAGATTAGAAGGGAAACAATAAACCAGGAAAACATTTTTACAGTCAAAGGTTCTGATAAAGGCCTCATTTCCAAAATATATAACTGACTCTAATTTATAAGAAATCAAGCCATTCTCCAATTGATAAGTGATCAAAGGACATGAACAGACAATTCTCAGATGAAGAAATTGAAACTATTTCTAGCCATATGAAAAGATGCTCCAAGTCATTATTAATCAGAGAAATGCAAATTAACTCTGATTGGGTAGGATGACAGGAAAAGATAATGCTGAATGTTGGAGGGGATGTGGGAAAACTGGGACACTGATGTATTGTTGGTGGAATTGTGAATACATTCAACCATTCTGGAGAGCGATTTGGAACTATGTTCAAAAAGTTATCAAATTGTGCATACCCTTTGATCCAGCAGTGTTACTACTGGGCTTATATTCCAAAGAGATCTTAAAGAAGGGAAAGGGACCTGTATGTGCAAAAATGTTTGTGGAAGCCCTGTTTGTGGTGGCTAGAAATTGGAAACTGAGTGGATGCCCATCAATTGGAGGATGGCTGAATAAATTGTGGTATATGAATAATATGAAATATTATTGTTCTGTAAGAAATGACCAGCAAGATGATTTAAGAAAGGCCTGGAAAGGCTCATATGAACTGATGCTGAGTGAAATGAACATTATATACTTCAACAACAATACTATATGATATTCAATTTTGATGGATGTAGCACTCTTCAACAATGAGATGAACCAAATCAGTCCCATTTGTTCAATAATGAATAAAACCAGCTACACCCAGCGAAAGAACTCTGGGAAATGAGTGTGAACCACTACATAGCATTTCCAATCCCTCTGTTTTTGTCTGCTTGCATTTTTTATTTCCTTCACAGTTTGTACATTATTTCAAAGTCTGATTCTTCTTGTGCAGCAAAATAACTGTATGGATATATGGATATATATATATATATATATATAATTTAACATTTGCTTTAACATGTTAACATGTACTTTAACATTATTTAACATGTATTAGTCTACCTGCCATCTGGGGAAATGGGTAGGGGGAAGGAGGGGAAAAATTGGAACAAAAGGTTTTGCAAGGGTCAATGTGAAAAATTACCCATGTATATATATTGTAAATAAAAAGCTATAATAATAAAAAAAGAAAATACTAGCAAAGAGATTTCAGCAATATATCACAAAGTTCATATTTTATGAACAAGTGGGATTTATTGATCATATCAATAACACAACCAACAAAAACCAAATGATTACATTGATAGATGCAGAAAAAACTTTTGACAAAATACAGCACATTTATATTAAAAATATTAGAAAGAATGAATGGAGCGTTTCTGAAAATGATATCTGAAAATAAGAACTAACATTATAATTGGATAAACAAGCCTTCCCATTAATATCAAGAATTAAATAAGATGCCCATTATCAACCTTATTATTCAATACTGTCCTAGAAATGCTAGCTATAGCAATAAGATCAAAAAAAAAAAATTAAAGGAAAAACATAGACAACCAAGCCATTATTTTTGAGAGATGATATAATGGTATATTTAGATCATCCCTAGAGAATAACTTAAAATCAATTGAAACAATTAACTTTAGCATAGTTGCAGGATATAAATTGAACCTACCCAATCATTAATATTTATATAAATATATATTTGCTAAGGCAATTGGGGTTAAGTGACTTGCCCAGGGTCACACAGCTAGGAAAAGCGTAATGGGTCAGAATTCTGGAGAAAGGTGTTAACTCAGTGGAATTGATAATACAATGGTTATCAAGTTTAGCATGGTGATTATTGGTTCTCTAGTTCAGTACATGTACTTAATACTTAATGTAGTTCGACTTCCGGCCAAGATGGCGGAGAGGAAATACACTTCTGTGTAACCTCCGTGTTTTTCTCTCACTATTCATTTCATTTCATGCCTCTGAATTAATGCTCGACTGAAAAAAAACCATACAATTACTTACCAAGAGAAACCATCCTTGAGACTCGTCAAGAAAGGTCTGTTTTTGCGCAAGGGCGGGGACGGTATTTGGAAGCAGTCTGCGGGCAGCAGCGGCAACCAGAGCACAGATAGCAGCTCAGAACCGGGTGGAGCGGAGAGGGGGTAGGACGCAATCGCAGCCGTCTCTGCGGGGAGAGCTTTGCTACAGGAGCAAGTCAGCAGCCCAGCAGAGAAGCTAAAAACACCGGGGGTGAAGAATACAACCCCAAACAGCTGGAGTCTCTCGGGACCTGGCCACCCCTCCCCCACAGTGTCTTAGCCCACTCGGATCTCAGCGCGCAGGCGCCATAGCACAGTAGGACCCGTGCCTCACGAATACCCTGCCCCTCCCCCAAAGAAAGCAGCCTCCATTCAAGGGTTTTTTTTCCTTCTGTTTCTTTGATAGTTTGTCTTTGATGAATAGACAGAATGAGCAAGAAACTGAAAAAGAATTTAACCCTGGACAGCTTTTATACAGATGAAGAGCAGACTCCAAACCCTGAGGAGACTAAAAACAAACAGTCCCCAGGTGAATCCCCAAAGGAGGAGACCATATGTCCCTCAGCACAGATGAATCTCATGGAGGAAATTTAAAAGGCTCTCACAAGGGAGCTAGAAGAAAAATGGGAAAAGGAGAGGGAGGCTCTGCAAAAGGGGAAGGAGGCTTGGCAAAAGGAGAAGGAGGCTTTGCAAAAGGAGAGGGAGACTTGGCAAAAGGAGAGGGAGGCTCTGCAAAAGGAGAGGGAGGCTTGGCAAAAGAGCCTGGAGAAGTCAGTTAAAGAGAGAGTGGATAAAGAAACCAAATCCTTGAAAAATAGGATTGGTGAACTGGAAAACAAAATTGGCGAAATGGAAAAAAATTCCACAGAACAAAAGAACTCAATTGGACAATTAGAAAAAGATCTTTAAAAAGTGAGTGAAGAAAATACCTCACTGAAAATCAGGGTCAAACAATTGGAATTGAATGACTCGAGGAGACAAGAAGAATCAGTCAAGCAAATCCAAAAAAAATCAAACAATGGAAAAGGATGTGAAATACCTTCTGGGGAAGACAATAGACCTGGAAAACAGATCCAGGAGAGACAACCTGAGAATCATCGGACTTCCAGAAAAGTATGATGAAAAAAAGAGCCTGGACACTATCTTCCAGGAAATTATCAAAGAGAACTGCCCAGAAGTCATAGAAACAGAAGGTAAAATAGACATTGAAAGAATTCATCGATCCCCTACTGAAAGGGATCCTAAAATCAAAACACCAAGGAATATAGTGGCCAAATGCCAGAACCCTCAGGCAAAGGAAAAAATACTGCAAGCGGCTAGAAAAACCCAATTCAAGTATCAAGGAGCCACAATAAGGATCACCCAGGATCTGGCAGCATCCACATTAAAGGATCGAAGGGCCTGGAATATGATATTCCAAAAGGCTAAGGAACTTGGTATGCAACCAAAAATAACTTACCCAGCGAGATTGAGCATCTTTTTCCAGGGAAGAAGATGAACGTTCAACGAAATAAGCGAATTTCATCTATTTCTGATGAAAAAGCCAGAACTTAACAAAAAATTTGATCTACAAGCACAGAACTCAAGAGAAATCTAAAAAGGTAAAGATTAATCTTGGGAACTATATTTCGGCTGTAAAGATGTATAAAGAACACATGTATACCTTGTTCTAGAAACTAGATGTGGAAAGGACATTGTACTAGAAAAAAGGGAAAGTGGGGGTACTACATTTCATGAAGAGGCAAAGAAAACCTAGTATATCTGAGAGAAAGAATGGAGAGGGATGAAAATAGTGAGTATTTTACTGCTTTCAGAATTGGCATTAAGAGAAGAATTTTAGACATATTCAATCTATGGTGAAACTTCTCCCACCTCATTGAAAAGTGAGAAGGGAAAAGCGAAAAGGGAAGGAATAAGCTAAGTGGAAGGGAATACGGTAACTGGGAGGGAAAGGGGTAAGATAAGGGGAGGAACTCTAAGGGGGGGGGGAGGGATACTAAAAAAGGGAGGGCTGTGAGAAGCAAGGGGTGCTCACAAGCTTAATACTGGGAAGGGGGGTAAGGGAGTAAGAAGGGAGAAAAGCATAAACCGGGGTTAACAAGATGGCAAGTAATACAGAATTGGTCATTTTAACCATCAATGTGAATGGGGTAAACTCCTCTATAAAGAGGAAGCGGTTAGCAGAATGGATTAAAAGCCAGAATCCTACAATATGTTGTATACAGGAAACACACCTGAAGCGGGGTGATACATGCAGGTTAAAGGTAAAAGGTTGGAGCAAAACCTACTATGCTTCAGGTGAAGCCAAAAAAGCAGGGGTAGCCATCCTGATCTCAGATCAAGCTAAAGCAAAAATTGATCTAATCAAAAGAGATAAGGAAGGGCACTATATCTTGCTAAAGGGTAGAATGAATAATGAAGAAGTATCTATATTAAACATATATGCACCAAGTAGTGTAGCATCTAAATTCTTAAAAGAGAAATTAAGAGAGCTGCAAGAAGAAATAGACAGTAAAACTATAATAGTGGGAGATCTCAACCTTGCACTCTCAGAATTAGATAAATCAAACCACAAAATAAATAAGAAAGAAGTCAAAGAGATAAATAGAATACTAGAAAAATTAGATATGATAGATCTCTGGAGAAAATGTAATGGGGACAGAAAGGAGTACACCTTCTTTTCAGCAGTTCATGGAACTTATACAAAAATTGATCATATATTAGGACATAAAAACCTCAAACTCAAATGCAGTAAGGCAGAAATAGTGAATGCATCCTTTTCAGACCATGATGCATTGAAAATTACATTCAATAAAAAGCCACAGGAAAGTAGACCAAAAATAATTGGAAACTAAATAATCTCATACTAAAGAATGATTGGGTGAAACAGCAAATTATAGACATAATTAATAACTTCATCCAAGAAAATGATAATAATGAGACAACATACCAAAATGTATGGGATGCAGCCAAAGCGGTAATAAGGGGAAATCTCATATCTCTAGAGGCCTATTTGTATAAAATAGAGAAAGAGAAGGTCAATGAATTGGGCTTGCAACTAAAAATGCTAGAAAAGGAACAAATTAAAAACCCCCAATCAAACACTAAACTTGAAATTCAAAAAATAAAAGGAGAGATCAATAAAATTGAAAGTAAAAAAACTATTGAATTGATTAATAAAACTAAGAGTTGGTTCTATGAAAAAACCAACAAAATAGACAAACCCTTAGTAAATCTGATTAAAAAAAGGAAAGAGGAAAATCAAATTGTTAGTCTTAAAAATGAAAAGGGAGAACTCACCACTAACGAAGAGGAAATTAGAGCAATAATTAGGAGTTACTTTGCCCAACTTTACGCCAATAAATTCGACAACTTAAATGAAATAGAAGAATACCTCCAAAAATATAGCTTGCCTAAACTAACAGAGGAAGAAGTAAATATCCTAAACACTCCTATCTCAGAAAAAGAAATAGAACAAACTATCAATCAACTCCCTAAGAAAAAAACCCCAGGACCAGATGGATTTACATCTGAATTCTATCAAACATTTAAAGATCAATTAACTCCAATGCTAAATAAACTATTTGAAGAAGTAGGGATTGAAGGAGTCCTACCAAACTCCTTTTATGACACAGATATGGTACTGATACCTAAACCAGGTAGGCTGAAAACAGAGAAAGAAAATTATAGACCAATCTCCCTAATGAATATTGATGCTAAAATCTTAAATAAAATATTAGCAAAAAGATTACAGAAAATCATCCCCAGGATAATACACTATGACCAAGTAGGATTTATACCAGGAATGCAGGGCTGGTTCAATATTAGGAAAACTATTAACATAATTGACTATATCAACAACCAAACAAACAAAAACCATATGATCATCTCAATAGATGCAGAAAAAGCATTTGATAAAATCCAACAGCCATTCCTAATAAAAACACTTGAGAGCATAGGAATAAAAGGACTTTTCCTTAAAATAGTTAGGAGCATATATTTTAAACCTTCAGTAAGCATCATATGCAATGGGGAAAAACTGGAACCTTTCCCAGTAAGATCTGGAGTGAAGCAAGGTTGCCCACTATCACCATTATTATTCAATATTGTATTAGAAACACTGGCCTCTGCAATAAGAGTCGAGAAAGAGATTAAAGGAATTAGAGTAGGCAATGAGGAAACCAAACTATCACTCTTTGCAGATGATATGATGGTATACCTAGAAAACCCCAGAGATTCTACTAAAAATAGCTAAAAAGCTATTAGAAATAATTCATAATTTTAGCAAAGTAGCAGGATACAAAATAAATCCCCATAAATCCTCAGCATTCTTATACACCACCAACAAAATCCAAGAGCAAGAGATACAAAGAGAAATTCCATTCAAAATAACTGTTGATAGCATAAAATATTTGGGAATCTACCTACCAAAGGAAAGTCAGGAATTATATGAGCAAAATTACAAAAAAGTTTTCACACAAATAAAGTCAGACTTAAATAATTGGAAAAATATTAAGTGCTCTTGGATAGGCCAAGCAAATATAATAAAGATGACAATACTCCCTAAACTAATCTATTTATTTAGTGCTATACCAATCAGACTTCCAAGAAAATATTTTAATGATTTAGAAAAAATAACAACAAAATTCATATGGAACAATAAAAAGTCGAGAATCTCAAGGGAATTAATGAAAAAAAAAATCAAATGAAGGTGGTCTAGCTGTACCTGATCTAAAATTATATTATAAAGCAGCAGTCACCAAAACCATCTGGTATTGGCTTAGAAATAGATTAGTTGATCAGTGGAAAAGGTTAGGTTCACAAGACAGCAATCTAGTGTTTGACAAACCCAAAGATTCTAAATTTTGGGATAAGATTTCATTATTTGATAAAAACTGCTGGGATAACTGGAAATCAGTATGGCAGAAATTAGGCAAGGACCCACACTTAACACCACATACCAAGATAAGATCAAAATGGGTCCATGACCTAGGCATAAAGAACGAGATTATAAATAAATTAGAGGAACATAGGATAGTTTATCTCTCAGACTTGTGGAGGAGAAAGAAATTTGTGACCAAAGATGAACTAGAGACCATTACCAATCACAAAATAGAAAATTTTGATTATATCAAATTAAAAAGCCTTTGTACAAACAGAACGAATGCAAACAAGATTAGTAGGGAAGTAACAAACTGGGAAAACATCTTTACAATTAAAGGTTCTGATAAAGGCCTCATTTCCAAAATATATAGAGAACTGACTCAAATTTATAAAAAATCAAGCCATTCTCCAGTTGATAAATGGTCAAAGGATATGAACAGACAATTTTCAGAGGATGAAATTGAAACTATTACCACTCATATGAAAGAGTGTTCCAAATCATTATTGATCAGAGAAATGCAAATTAAGACAACTCTGAGATATCACTACACACCTGTCAGATTGGCTAAAATGACAGGAAAAAGTAATGATGAATGTTGGAGGGGTTATGGGAATACTGGGACACTGATGCATTGTTGGTGGAGTTGTGAACCAATCCAGCCATTCTGGAGAGCAATCTGGAATTATGCCCAAAAAGTTATCAAACTGTGCATACCCTTTGATCCAGCAGTGTTTCTATTGGGCTTATACCCCAAAGAGATACTAAAAAAGGGAAGGGGACCTGTATGTGCCAAAATGTTTGTAGCAGCCCTGTTTGTAGTGGCTAGAAACTGGAAAATGAATGGATGCCCATCAATTGGAGAATGGCTGGGTAAATTGTGGTATATGAATGTTATGGAATATTATTGCTCTGTAAGGAATGACCAGCAGGATGAATACAGAGAGGCTTGGAGAGACCTACATGGACTGATGCTAAGTGAGATGAGCAGAACCAGGAGATCATTATACACTTCGACAACGATATTGTATGAGGATGTATTCTGATGGAAGTGGATTTCTCTGACAAAGAGACTTAACTGAGTTTCATTGGAGAAATGATGGACAGAAACAGCTACACCCAAAGAAGGAATACTGGGAAATGAATGTGAACTATTTGCATTTTTGATTTTCTTCCCGAGTTATTTTTACCTTCTGAATCCAATTCTCCCTGTGCAACAAGAGAACTGTTCGGTTCTGCAAATATGTATTGTATCTAGGATATACTGCAACATATTTAACATATATAGGACTGCTTGCCATCCTGGGGGGGGGGGGAGGAGGGAGGGAGGGGAAAAAACGAAACATAAGTGATTGCAAGGGATAATGTCGTGTAAAAATTATCCTGGCATGGATTCTGTCAATACAAAGTTATTATTAAATAAAATAAAATTAAAAAAAAAATACTTAATGTAGTTCTACAAGACTGACACCTATTCTACAAGATTCACACTTATGGTGATGTAATTATAATAGAGTCTATAAGCTGGGACAAACTCAGTCAGAAACATTCAATGAATTGACCTCTCCCATCTTTGTGGTGACTAGAGGCTGGAGCCAAGCCCTCAGACTCAAACATTCATTCCATCTCCCACCACTGTGGGGAACTAGAACAGGCTCAGGGAAGACAGAGGACTTGAGGCTGGAGCACAAGCTCTGGGACTCAGGGAGACTTAAATATTAAAAGTCTGAAACCAGATTTGAACTCAGGTTCTCCAAACTTCAGAGCTGGTACTTTATCTACTATGTCATCTAGCTGCTCCAACATTTCTATATATTAAGAAACAAAGCCCAGCAGGAAGAAAAAGAAAGAGAAAATTCTTTAAAATAACTGCAGTTGTTGGTGGAATTGTGAATTCATCCAACCATGCTGGAGAGCAATTTTGAACTAGACTCAGATGGTTATAAAACTCTGCATAGCCTTTGACCCAGCAATATCACTATTAAGTCTATATCCCAAAGAGATTTTTAAAAAAGGAAAAAAATCTATACGTACAAAGATATTTGTAATAGCTCTTTTTGTGTTGATAAAGAATTGTAATTGAAGGGAATGCCTATCAATTGGAGAATGGCTGAACAAGTATATGATTGTTATGGAATACTATTGTGCTATAAGAAATGATGAGGGGATGATTCTGATAAGATAGAAAACTAAATCAGAAAATTCCAAGAACTCCAGATTTCTCCCACATCCAAACTAATTGCACCTCAGGAAGTAAACCAAAAATTTGGGCAGAACAGGTTTAACCTATGTGAAATATAAACACAGACTAGCTCCCCTGAAACAACAATTAGGGAACCCTGGGGCTAGATGGGTTCAGAGGTAGTACAGCCCCAGTCACAGGAACCTTCTCCTCCTGGACAACAAGAGGAGTCAGAGATCTGAGTCCAGGAAGATTGAGGGACCCTCTGTTTATAAGGAACATCAGGCCCAGCTATGGGCTGAGATATGCCCTAAGTAAGAAGGAACCTGCACACACTGGTGAGTGCAGAAGCAGTAGGCTAGGGAAATTGCTGGCTACAGGTACTTACAAGAGGGTAGAGTTCTTCATTTGGAGCTCTAGGCCAGAGTGGAAAATTGAAGTGAAGCCAGAAGTACCATCCCACTTCCCCAGAACTAGAGGTGATTTATGCTAATAAGTTCTTATTTTAAAAAAAGAAAAAGTAAGCAAAGGAGAAAAAACAACCACAAAAAGTTACTATGGGAATAGGAAAGACCAAGGCTCATCTTCAGAGATCATAAAAGTTAAAAAACAAAAACAAAAACCTTTTCTATCCCAAAGAGTAACATTAAACCTGCTCAAAAAAGAATTTATAGAACTCAAAAAAGATTTTAAATCAAATGAAAGAAATTAAGAAAAAAAACTAAAAAGGAAAAGGAAAAACAAGAACATCATTTTTTCTCAATAGTAATTTATTTTTTCCAAATACATATAAAAATAGTTTTAAACATGCATTTTAAAATATTCCTTAATTCTATTTTATTTTTTTATTTTCAAAACATATGCATGGATAATTTTTCAACATTGACCTTTGCATAGCCTTGTGTTCCAAATTTTCCTCTCCTTCCCCACCAACCCCTCCCTCAAATGGCAAGTAATCTCATATATGCTATACCTGTTAAAATATATGTTGTATCCAATATATATAAATATATTTATAGAATTATCTTGCTGCACAAAAAAAATCAGATCAAAAAGAAAAAAAAATGAGTAAGAAAACAAGATGCAAGCGAACGATAACAAAAAGAATGAAAATACTATGTTGTCTCTCTTCATCACAAGATTGTTGGAACTGGCCTCAATAATCTCATTGTTGGAATGAGTCAACGTCCATCAGAATTGATCATCACATAATAATGCTCATTTCACTTAGCACTGGTTCATGTAAGCCTCTTCAGGACTCTCTGAAATCATCCTGCTGATCATTTCTTATAGAACAATAATATTCCATAACATTTACAAACTATAACTTATTCAGCCATTCTCCAACTGATGGGCATCCACTCAATTTCCAGTTTCTTGATACTACAAAAAGGCTTCCACAAACAGTTTTGCATGCGTGGGTCTTTTCCCCTTCTTTAATATCTCTTTGGGATCTAAGACCAGCAGAAACACTGCTGGCTCAAAGGATATACACAGTTTGATAGACCTTTGGACATAGTTCCAAATTGCTCTTCAGAATGGCTGGGTCCATTCACAATTCCACCAACAATGTATCAGTGATCCAGTTTTCCCACATTCCCTCCAACATTCATCATTATTTTTTCCTGTCATCTTAGCCAATCTGAGAAGTGTGTAATGATATCTCAGAGTTATCTTAATTTGAATTTCTCTGATTAGAAATGGTTTTAATTTCTTCATCTGAAAATTGTCTGTTCATATCTTTTGACCATTTATCAATTGAAAAATGGCTTGAATTCTTATACATGTGAATCAATTCTCTATATATTTTAGAAATGAGGCCTTTATCAGAACTCTTAAATGTAAAAATGTATTCTCAATTTATTGCTTCCCTTCTAATCTTGTCTGCATTAGTTTTATTAGTGCAAAAATTTTTTAACTTAATATAATCAAAATTATCTATTTGGTGTTCAATAATGAGTTTTAGTTCTTCTTTGGTCACAAATTCCTTCCTTTTTCATAGATATGAGAGGAAAATTATTCTATATTCTTCTAATTTGTTTATAATATCACTCTTTATATCTAAATCATGAACCCATTTCAACCTTATCTTGGCATATGGTGTTAAATATGGGTCAATGCCTAGTTTTTGCCCAACTAGTTTTCAATTTTCCCAGCAGTTTTTGTCACATAGTGAGTTCTTATGCCCAAAGCTGGGATCTTTAGGTTTGTCAAACACTAAGTTGCTATAGTTATTGACTATCTATGAACTTAACCTATTTCACTGATCTACTACTCTGTTTCTTAGCCAGTACCAAATGGTTTTAATGATCACCACTTTATAATATAGTTTTAGGTCTGGTACAGCTAAGCCACCTTCAATGTCATTTTTTCATTAATTCCCTTGAAATTCTTGACCTTTTTCAGCATGCATTTTTGTAAAATTTTGTGATCCAAAATTTTTCTCCCTCCCTCTCTTACCTCCTCTATCTGTTACCTAGTCCCTCCCCAAGACAGCAAGCAATCTGATAAGGTTTTATATGTACAATCCTTTTAAACATATTTCCATATTTTTCTTGTTGTTCTTCACTCCAAAAAGAGAAAAAAAATGAGAAAGAAAAGACAAAGTAACATAAAAGCGAAAATATTATGATTCAATCTACATTTGGTCTCCATAGTTCTCTCTCTGGATGTGGATGGCATTTTCCATCCAAGTTTACTGAAATTGTCTAAAACAAGATGTTCATGAAAAGACAATTAACCATCTAGAAAAAGAGATCAGAGTCTTAAAGCAGATAATGACTCCTTGAAAATTAGAAGCTATAAAAGACCAAGAAATAATACAACAAAATATAAAAAATGAAAAAGTAGAAAAGAACTTGACATATCTTATAAGAAAAACAACAGCTTTAGAGAACAAATCAAGAAGAGACAATATAAGAATTGGATTATCTTCAAAGGATATGAACAGACAATTTTCAGATGATGAAATTGAAACTATTTCCATTCATATGAAAGAGTGTTCCAAATCACTATTGATCAGAGAAATGCAAATTAAGACAACTCTGAGATACCACTACACACCTGTCAGACTGGCTAAAATGACAGGAAAAAGTAATGATGAATGTTGGAGGGGTTACGGGAATACTGGGACACTGATGCATTGTTGGTGGAGTTGTGAACGAATCCAGCCATTCTGGAAAGTAATCTGGAATTATGCCCCCAAAGTTATCAAACTATGCATATCCTTTGATCCAGCAGTGTTACTACTGGGCTATGGTATTAAAGAAAGGAAAGGGACCTGTATGTGCCAAAATGTTTTTGGCAGCCCTGTTTGTAGTGGCTAGAAACTGGAAAATGAATGGATGCCCATCAATTGGAGAATGGTTGGGTAAATTATGGTATATGAAAGTTATGGAATATTATTGTTCTGTAAGAAATAACCAGCAGGATGAATACAGAGAGGCTTGGTGAGACTTGCATGAACTGATGCTAAGTGAAATGCGCAGAACCAAGAGATCATTATATACCTCAACAATGATACTGTATGAAGATATATTCTGATGGAAATGGATTTCTTTGACAAAGAGAAGATCTAACTCAGTTTCAATTGATCAGTGATGGACAAAAGCAGTTACACCCAAAGAAAGAACACTGGGAAATGAATGTAAACTGTTTGCATTTTTTGTTTTTCTTCCCGGGTTATTTTTATCTTCAGAATCCAATTCTTCCTGTGCAACAAGAGAACTGTTCGGTCCTACACACATATATTGCATCTAGGATATACTGTGGCATATTTAACATGTATAGGACTGCTTGCCATCTGGGGGAGGGGGTGGAGGGAGGGAGGGAGGGAGGGGAAAAATCGGAACAGAAGTGAATGCAAGGGATAATGCTGTAAAAAATTACCCTGGCATGGGTTCTATCAATAAAAAGTTGTTAAAAAAAAAAAAAAAAAAAAATCGGAACAAGAGTGAGTGCAAGGGATAATGTTGTAAAAAATTACCCTGGCATGGGTTCTATCAATAAAAAGTTATTTTAAAAAAAAGAAAGAAAGAAAGAAAAAAGAAAGGAAAAAAAAGAAAAGAAAAATCAGAACAAAAGTGAGTGCAAGGGATAATGTTGTAAAAAATTACCCTGGCATGGGTTCTTGTCAAAAATAAATAAATAAGTAAAAATAAAAAGCGGGGAAAAAAAAGAAAAAGTAAAATATCCTTATCACAATAATAGCTGCAGTTAAATGTAATCAAATTCCAAATAATTTGATAAATAAATGCTAAAAGTGAAAAAAAAAAAAAAAGAATTGGATTATCTGAAAGCTATGACCAAAAAAAAAAAAAAAAAAAAAAATCTTGACACAATAATATAAGAAATAATGAAAGAAAATTGTCCTGAAGTGATAGAACTATAGAAAAATCTACTATCACTTACTCAGAGATAACACAAAGAAATATATAGAAACATCACTGCTAAATTTAGAAACTCCCAGATCAAAGAGAAAAATTTTTAAGCAATAACAAGAAAAAAATTCAAATATAGTGGAGCTGCAATTAGACTTGTATACGCAGGTCCTAGAATACTATATATCAACAATCTAAAGAACCAGGGTTGCGATCAAAAATATTATATTCAGCAAAATTAAGTATAATATTGAATGAAAAAAGGACATACAACAAATTGTCAGAATTTCATGATTTTGTAAACCTGAACTCAATAGAAAATTTAACATACAGGAGTTAACATCAAAGACTAATTTCAAGGGACTCAGTAAGTATAAACAACTGTTTATATTCTATATGTGGAAATGCAAACCACATGTCTAAAACTGACATTAGTAATTGGGTAGTCCAAAAGAAAGACTGGGGTCAAGCTGAATATGATGTGATTATAAAAAGCAAAACCACCTAGGCAGAAATTTTTTTTAAAGTGATTATTCTATACAACTGAGGTGCAAGGGCAAGAATTGATACAAAGGAATTAGATGGGGGAGGAGTACTAGGAGGAGGACTAGTGGTTCTGAAAACCTAAAGAGGAAACAATACACACACACACCTCCCCCCCCCACACACACATATATAGCAAATAGAGGTAAGGAATAGGATATGATGGGGTTATAGAAGAGTGTGTAGATTAATAGGAGTAGAATAATGGGAATAATAATAATAATAAGAGAGTGAAATGTTGTAGAAAGAAGATAAAGGAGAGAGTCATGTCAGGGGCAGTGGGGAGTTAATAACAAGGCCATATTAATATTGATGTATGTATGTATATATGTGTGTATGTGTCTATGTCTGTGTATATATATTATATTAAGCATATGTGTGTGTGTATATGTGTCTAAGCAGGTGTGAATATATACATGTATATATAAATATATTCATTTTAACTAAAACCTGCTTGGGAGGGGGCAAAGAGGAAAAGGGGAAAAAGAAAAAAAGTAAAGGCTAGGAAATGAGATATATACAAACATAATAATAATGATTAGAAATAGCATTTAATGAAAAAAATAGGGATAGTAATCATTGATATCAAAGTCAAACTTTAAAAAGATTCAATCAAGAGAGAAATCTACATTATAGCTCAGCCATGTATATGTGCATATGCATATATGTAAGTGTATATATGTATATGCACACACATGTGTCTGTAAGGGTGTATGTATGTCTGTATTCACATATACTAACTATAGCCTGCTTGGGGGATGTGGGGAGAAAAAGGGGAAAAAAAGAATAAAGTAAAAAGTGCACAATACAGAAAAAAAGAAAGCCTACAAGGAACAAAGAAAAGATGAATAGTTATGAATACAATGTTTTCTACTATTAAGCCCCCTTTCTTGAAATGAAAATTTATTGTTAACATATTTTGAATCCTCTGCAGTGTTCTGTTGGGCACATGACACTGTTTTTGTTTTTGTTTTTCTATCTTGTTGCTCTTTTCCTTATTTTGCATTTAAGTTTTAAAGAAATAAATACATTTTTTTTTTTGGTTGCTCAGGATCACACAGCTAGGAAGTATCAAGTGTCTGAGGCCAGATTTGAACTCAGGTCATCCTGACTTCAGGGCTGATGCTCTATCCACTAAACCATCGAGCTGCCCCAATAAACACATGTTAAAAAATGATGAGTAGGATGTAAGAAGACTTACATGAACTGATGCAAAGTGAAATGAGCAGAACCAGGATAATATTATACACAGTAATAGCAATATTGTATGATGATCAACTATCAATGACTTAACCTACTTTGATCAATACAATGATCCAAGATAATTCTGAAGGAGTTATGATGAAAAATGTTACTTCCAGAGAAAGAACTGATACAGTCTGAATGCAGATTGAAGTATACTTTTAAAACTTTACTTACTATTCTTGTTTTTTTTTTTTTAATTTTTTTGGTCTACATATTCTTTGCTATAGCTAATATAGAAATGTTCTGCATGGCTGCACATGTATAATCTATATAAAATTGCTTGCTTTTTCAAGGAGGACAAAGGGGAAAGAGGAAGGAAAACTTTAAAATTAAAATAGTTTTAAATGAATGTTTTTTTAAAAATTTTACATGTAATTAAGAAGAAATAAAATGAAAGTAAAAAATAAAAATAATTAGCCAGGAAAAAATTCATCCAGAAGAAAAAAAAGTCAAGAATATCAAGGGAATCAATGAAAAAAAAACTGTGAAGACAGTCTTTCAGTACCAGATTTTGAAATATATTACAAAGTGGTAATCACCAAAACAATATGGTATTTGCTAAGAAATAGATTTGTGGATTAGTGGAATAATGAGGTATACAATATATAGTAGTAAATCACCATAATAACTTAGTATTTGAAAAGAACAAAAATCTAAGCTTTTAGGGGAAGAAAGCATTATTTGACAAAAATTGCTGAGAAAATTAGAAAGTAGTTTGGCAGTAACTAAGTATAGACCAACATCTCATATCCTATACCAAGATAATTTCACAATTTAAATATAACGGGTAATATCAGAAGCAAATTATGCAAGCATGGACAAGATTTATGTTTAAGGGAAGAGATTGTGACCAAATAAGAGATAGAAATTGTTGTGTGCTTTCTAAAGCCTCCCCCTGCAACCCTTATTGGGATGTCAAAATGTACTATTTGGACTAGCTCTCTGGAGGATCTTAGGACCAGCCCGAGTCCTTGGTCTTAGAAGAGTGATAAAGTAGGGACACACGAGGATGATCAAACATGGAGTCTGTTTATTCCAAATTCTCTCAGCCTTATATACTCTAATACCCTTATATAATCAAATAACACTGCATGCGCTAACTATCTACTGTGCATGGGAGACCAACATAAACAATTTGCTATTGTATGTAGATGATTCTTTGCCACTTGATATCACTTTGCTTCAACTACAACATACGTTGTCACAGCTTCCTGACTTCTCAGGAAAGCCGGGAGCTCTTAGGGGAGATAGGGAGCTGAACCAGACATTGTTACCAGGTTTCCTCTGGGTTGAAGGGTCTTATACCTCACTCAGAGTTCTCCCACTATCTGTGGCCCTCTACAAGCAGGGGAAGACAAATGGATCATTTTGATAACATGACATTTAAAAAGTTTTACACAAAAAATTAATGCAGTCAAAGTTAGCAGGAAAGCAAGAAATTGGAGGGGGAAATTTACAGAAAGTTTCTCTAACATTCATTTCTCAAACTTATAGGGAATTGAGACAAATTTATAAAAATAAAAGCTATTCCCCAATTGATGAATGGTCACTGGATATGAACAGGCAATTTTCAGAAGAAGAAATCAAAGCTATCTACAAAGCATGAAAAAATGCTCTAAATCACTATTAATTGGAGAAATGCAGATTAATACAACTCTGAAGTACCATATCATTCTATCATATTGTTGATGACCCTCTTCTTGAGATTTTCTTTTCTCTAAGTTTTCATGAAATTGCTCTCTCCTGATTTTCTTTCTACCTGTCAGACTATCCCTTCTAAGCTTAGCTTAGCCAGGTAGATATACCCACAGGTTTAGTCCTGTGTCTTCTTCTCACCTCATATTATTTTGGATTCAATTTCCACCTCTATGCTGATGATTTCCAGCCCTAACCTCCAGACAGATATTTCCAACTA
The DNA here is from genome assembly GCF_016432865.1 of Antechinus flavipes. Classification (NCBI taxonomy): domain Eukaryota; kingdom Metazoa; phylum Chordata; class Mammalia; order Dasyuromorphia; family Dasyuridae; genus Antechinus; species Antechinus flavipes. Next base: position 235,086,325 of record NC_067402.1, on the reverse strand, counting down.
CGCATTTGACATCTTGAATATCTTAACATCTTAAATATCTTAAACTCAACATGTCCAATACTGAAATCATTATCTTCTTCCCAATCCCTTCCCTTTCCTATCTTTCTTGATACTATGAATCTCACCATCTTCCTTGTAACCCAGGCTCATATCCTACTTGTCATTGTAGACTCTTTACTTATTCCCGTGCCCAATTTGTTGCCCATCCTGTTTTACCTTCATAATATCTCTAATATAGTCTCCTTTCTTCTGAATACCCTGCCACTACTTTGATTAAGGTCCTCATCACCTCACACCTAGACTTGCATTGACCTAATGGTTGGTCTTCCTGCCAGAAAACTCTCCCCATTTCAATCTATTCTCACTCAACTATCAAAATTATTTTCCTAAAGTATAGGCATGGCCATGTCATCTTCCTATTCAATAAATCCATTTTCTTTCTATCACCTCCAGGATCAAAACCAAAATCTTCCATTTGACATTCAAAGTCATATTTAACCTAAACTTCCTCACAAACATATCTTGTTCCTCACACAATAGAGCTCATTTTCTGGCTCTGTAGATTTTAATTGGCTGTCCATCATGTCTAGAATCCTTTCCTATCTCATCTCAACCTTTTTGCTTCTCAGATAAAAATCCACTCTTCTACAAGAAAACTTTCCCAATCTTCCTAAATACTAAGACCTTCCCTCTGTTGGTTATCTCTATTTCATCCTTTATAATTTTTTCTACTGAATTGTTTACATATTATTTCATCCATTAAACTGTGAACTCCTTGAGAGCAAAGACTGGCTTTTGCAATGAAATACACATAGACCATAAAGTTTAATAAAATTAAAGTTAATTATGATGTAAGGGTAAAAGGATTCAATTATTAATTAAATGTTAAAACACATTAGAATAAAATTACTAATAAAATAAATGTTGTTTCCCTTTGCATTCCTACTCACTATGGCAGCAAAGCTAGGTCATCAGAACAGAAGGAATTTCACTAACCCTCCAGAACACCAGCTTTCTTTAGCTGCAAGGCTTTTCATGCCTCATCAAATGTAGTCATTGGTATAGTTAAATGGATCCATACTATATAGCATAGCTGCTACTTTAGCCAGTCTACAAGTACAAGGTCAATCGTAGATAAGCCTTTAGAAGTTAATTTTTGTCCCTGGTCCTTCTTTGTTATTTTGCTTCTCTTGCTATGGGATTCTATGTCTGCTCCAATCTCTGAGTATTCAGCATCTTTCCCATTCCTCTTTTTCCCATCGAAGTTCATTCTCCTCAGGCCCTGAAATTGTTTCCAGAAATGATAGCTAGTTAGTGTAATAAGCCAAACTATGTTAATGTTAGTTTTAGCAGTCAATGAATTTATTAAGCACTTAGTATCAAGAACTGTTCTAGGTCCTGGAGATACAAATACAAAGAATAAAACAGTTTTCTTCTTCCTGGAGATTAAAGTTAAACAAGAGAGACAAGTATCTATTTATGTACAGAATAACATTAAGAGAATAAATATAAATAAGTACAAAGTAATTAAATATAAAGTAATTCAGAGAAAGTATAGCAGCAGTTGGTAGGATCATCAAAGGCTTCTTGTGGAAGGTGGAATTTGAGTTGCATCTTTGAAGCAAGAGACAGTTTTACACCACCATTCACCTCTAGTTGATAATGGGATAGATAGAGGACAAAAGTATCCTATTGGCCTTATTTGATTAGCTTTACCTTCTCTGATGCAGCATCTTGTTGATTAAAGATTCTAGCCAAGCTGAATGTAAGTAACTTGCATTTATGGATGTCTGAAGTCCAAAGGAATATGGTAGTATTATCTTATATTTCCATATGAAAATTGAGGAGTTAAGTGCCAGTGTATATTTATTGCATACCCCTGTTTGGATTTTGGGGTATTCAATGATTTTTAAATACTTTATTTCATCCAAATGTCAGAACTTGAACTCAGAAAGTGCTGACTAATGCCAATACTCCTTTGCTAGAGGGAAGGAGAGTGAAAAGTTAAGGATAACTCCAAGTTGCAATCCTAGGAGATTGGAAGAGGTAGGGGAAAAAAAAAAAGACTAACAAGACTAACAACAAAATATACGATCTATCTTCTGATAGGAATAAAGGACTTGATACAAGACAAATTTTGTTTTTTGGACATGGTTAATGTAAACAGTTTGTTTGATTGACTATATATATATATTTCTAATAGTTTTTGTTTCCTGGGTTCTCAAGGGTAGGAATGGGTGAGATGAAAGAGTAAGAGGACAATACTGACTAAAACATTTTTTTTTTAAACAAAGGAAGTAGTCTGTCAAAGAACAAATCATAGACACAATACATAATATTAAAGGAAATGAGGAAAACGAGGAATATACAAAAACTTTTAGTACATAGCCAAAGGGATCCTGGAGGCAAAATTTATAACACTAAATACTTTAATTATCAAAAGAGAAGAAAAAAGATCAATGAATTTGGAAGGTAACTTAAAAAAAAACTAGATAAGTAACACATTTTTTAAAAACTAAGTAAACATAAAAATAGAATTATGAAACTCAAAAAAGGGATTAACAAAATTGAAAGCAGAAAATTAGGAACTTTTTTTTAAAGAAAATAATGTAACATGATGGGGCTCTTACAAAAGGAATATCTACTTCCAGAGATATAAATATATGCAAACATAGCTGCCCCAACACATGGAAGGCGTAATTCCCAATTCCCTTTCTATCTCCTCAGTTAATGTGGAGGATAAGAGAAAGTGATTCATAGCTTAAGTTCATTTCCTAAAAATCACAGTCCAAAATCCAAGTCCAAAACTCTCCTCGGACTTAAAATCTCAGTCTAACTTCTTAGGGTTTGATAATGGCATGGCTGGCTGCTGCACCTCCATCTGCAATACTAGCTCCAAGGTCTCTCGGGTTCAAACTCTTCTTCACTTCCAGCACCTGAAACTGAGGACAAATAATACTTAACAGAAACAAATATCTCCAGGCCCATTACTAGGAGCCAGGGTAAAAGAGGGAGAACAGGAAAAGGGAATTCTTTCCGTCTCCCTAGTTCAGTTCATGGTATATATTCTTATGTAGGACGGGTCAGGTGTAAGACCCCTCTTCCCAATCCAATTAACTAATCGGAGAAATCATCAGGTACAAAGAGAAAACATTTATTTAATCCCTGCAGGGAGAGGCACAGACACACACCCGGGAGTCATCCCACCCCCCACCATGTGCGCCTGAAACCTGACCTGCTTCCGGCTTGTCCAGAGTTTAAAAGCAAAAGACTTGAGCCTTCTCATTGAATAGACTAATAGGATGTAACCATCCTTGATCAATGATCACTAATGTTGGCTGCCTCCCACAATTCATGTCATTTCCTGCAACTTCCAATATCTCAGGTTCAAAGTCCATTCTTCCAGAGAGTAAATGACCTCCCCAAGGTCTCAGTTCTGGCTGAGTATTGTGGCTCAATACTGAGAAATACTTCATCCAATCAGTCCCATTCACTCTGGATTCAGGAAAAAGGAGTCATTGAAAAGAACTGTCAAAGAGATGGTGAAAAGAGAATGATTAGCTCATTCTTCCCTATTTTAAAGATGCAAGTACAACCAACCAGAGGAGGTTATTACTATTATATAGTGAAAGAGAATGCTGTGGACTTCACATTAGGCAAACTGAGTACGGTTTAAACCAAATTTCATTAAATGGAAAAATCTTTAGCTAATTTCATTTAAATAAAGAAAAGGAACAAATTACAACATGAAAAATAAAAATAATTTTTAAAAAAAAGGAAGAGGAAATAATTATTATAAAGTACTTTGCCCAAATACATGCCAACAAAAGTGATAGCTTAAAACATATGGATGAATATTATACCAAGATTAATAGGACAAGAAACAGAGAAATTTAAAAATCCAATTTCAGGGAAATAATTTGAGAGAAGTTTAAAGGAACTCCAAAAAGAACCAAAGATAAGATAGATTTACAAGTGAATTCTGACAAACATTTAAAGAATAATTAATTACATAAATTCTTAGCAAAAATGGTAAAAGAAGTAAGCATACCATACCCTTTTATGAGAAAAATATATTCTTAATATCCAAAGCAGAGAAAGACTAAGCATGGAAGGAAAACTATAGAACAATATCCCTAATGATTATTGATGCAATAATATTGAACAAAATATAGACAAAAAAGGTTATAGCAACATGTTAAACCATTATATGTCAAAAGCAGGTTGCATTTATATAAAGGATATTGAGTTAGTTTAACATTAGAAAAAGTATAATAATAGATCAGGCTAATAATTAAAACAACTTAAAACTATATGATATCACTAGATGCAGAAAAAGCTTTTGCAAATACAAAAATCATTGCCATAAAATGTTAACAGGTATAGAAGATATATGAATAAATAGACCTTTTCCTAACATAAGAAATAGTATCCATCTGAAATAGATCGTGGCAAATAGAGATTGGGGCAAAGCAGCAATGCTTGTTTTCTTGACCATTATTTTATATTTTTCTAGAAATGTTGCTTATAAGTAATTAAGAGAGCAACTATGAGTAAAAGGAATGCAAGATGATTATATTTTTCAGATAGCAAAATTGTCTGTTTAGAAAATCCTAAAAACTAAGAATTAATTGAAACAATTTCAGCAAAATAACAAGAAATAAACTAAGCTCCCAAAAAATCATTAGCCTTTCAACTAAAATAAAACAAACAAAAAACAATCCAGAAGTAAAAGATATAAAATAGAGTTCCATTCAAAATACCTAAAGAATGTATATTAAATTGAATGTTATGGAATATTATTGTTCTGTAAGAAATGACCAGCAGGATAAATACAGAGAGGACTGGCGAGACTTACATGAACTGATGCTAAGTGAAATGAGCAGAACCAGGAGATCATTATATACCTCAACAACGATACTGTATGAGGATGTATTCTGATGGAAGTGGATTTCTTCAACAAAGAGATCTAACTCAATTTCAATTAATCAAAGATGGACAGAAACAGCTACACCCAAAGAAAGGACACTGGGAAATGACTATAAACTGCTTGCATTTTTGTTTTTCTTCCTGAGTTATCTATACTTTCTGAATCCAATTCTTCCTGTGCAATAAGAGAACTGTTCGATTCTGCACACATATATTGTATCTAGGATATACTGTGACATATTTAACATATATAGGTACTGCTTGCCATCTGGGGGAGGGAGTAGAGGGAAGGAGGGGAAAAGTCGGAACAGAAGAGAGTGCAAGGGATAATGTTGTAAAAAATTACCCTGGCATGGGTTCTGTCAATAAAAAGTTATTAAAAAAAAAAAAAGAATGTATATTAATTCATTTGTATATGAATTCAGTTCTGGCTCCTTGCAAATTCCTCATCATCACACAGCAATTCCTTATCATCACACAGCACTAGACTGCCAGTCTTTCTGGACTGAAAATAAACTTACTAAGCTTTTGTGTATGGAATTGTGCATGAGATGTTATACATTCTCTATATAATCCTGCTGGAAGAGAAAATCTAAGCTCTCATTAAGCCTGTTCTAACGTTACAATGTGAAAGATGTAATCCACTGTTGGTTATTGCTTACAACATCTTATGAATAGAGGTTCTCATCAGATTTGCCTTTAATTCTTGCATAAATAACTCAAAAATTTCATATAGGTAGGAAAATAGGCTTGAGGATCTGTAATGGGCTGAGGCTTGAGTTGATGCACTGAGGTCCCAAGCACGTGAGGCTAAATAGTAATTGGACCATACTCTATTAATATATATGCTTGGAGAAGATTGGCCCCCACCCACTCTTTGTGCAAGTCCTGATGTGTTGTATAGGAAATGACGATTTTGGTGGGTGGAGGCAGGGGGGCAGAGAGGGAAGCGGAAAGAGAGACTGCTGGCTGGCTTCTTGATACAGCAACTCACATTGCTATTAGGATCCCCCTTCACCTCCCATCCCCCTTCACCACGATTCCCCTTCCCCTTCGATCGTTCTTCACCTCTACTAAGAATAAAGATCGACGATTTTCCCCTAACCTGAATTCCTGACTCCAGCTGACTTTAAATACGGGGTCATCACAAGGATCAATAATTATTAGCTAGTTTTGTTTGGCCATGGAACCTCATGAAACAAAGAAAAATTAAAATATCCCTCAGTCCTGTGCATCCCCCTTCAAATTTTGCAGTGATGATGACAGAAAGACAGAAAAGACAACAGAGAATGCTAAAAATTAAATAGTTTTTGGAACTCCTTAACCCTAAAGTTGAGCGCTTTATCAAATGGCTAAGTGGGCACATTGCTGAAGGAATCAAGTTATCTCTATCTTGACATTTTTGCCAAGACCAGAAGAAAGAAGGAAATTAGAGATAAATGGTAGAATCATTCACAAATACTTCTCTGAGAAACAAAGAAAGAAGATGAATCTTTTTAATTGCATGTCATTTTTTTCTTTTAAAAATAAATCCTGGCAATAAACTGGGAAAACATTTTACAGTCAAAAATTCTGATAAAGGCCTCATTTTCAAACTATATAGAGAATTGACTCTAATTTATAACAAATCAAGCCATTTTCCAATTGACAATTGTCAAAGGATAAGAACAGACAATTTTCAGATGAAGAAATTGAAACTATTTCTAGCCATATGAAAAGATGCTCCAAGTCATTATTAATCAGAGAAATGCAAATTAAGACAACTCTGAGATACCACTACACACCTCTCAGATTGGCTAGGATGACAGGAAAAGATAATGCTAAATGATGGAGGGGATGTGGGAAAACTGAGATACTGATACATTGTTGGTGGAATTGTGAATGCATCCAGTCATTCTGGAGAGCAATTTGGTGTTATGAGCCAGAACTTGAAACAAGGTGCACTTATTAAGTCACTGGAGTTGATAGAAACAATGCTTATGTACTTGGTTTCACACCTTTGGGAGAGTTCACATATTAGCTCACAACATTAGAGTCCACACCTCTCACACCTTTAAGAGATCATATATAAGAGCTCCCACAAGCCAACTAGGGACTTTGGGAGATTCACAAGTCAGGATTCAGTGGAGAAGATTCACAAATCTAAGAAAATCCCACTCTCTCAGAGGAGGAGTCAGATCCATTCCATATTCAACCTTTGTGCTGGTTGGAAACATTCAGAAGAAGAGAGGCTGAAGCTGGAAGAGACAAAGGACTAGCAACAAGAGCTCTCGGAACCAAGGAGAGAGATAGTCCTCAAAGAAAGTTAATGGGGCTATTTTGGAAGAGACAATAAAAGACTGGACTTTAACAGCTGGCTGCTTTTGAAGTGATTATTACACAGAAGTGAAACTAAGGCTGCCTCCAGAAGCCCCCCAAGAAACCTGCTCCCAGAGAACATTAAATTTTAGAGAAAAACATTACAATTTGGAACTATGCTCAAAAAGTTATCAAACTGTGCATACATTTTGATCCAGCAGTGTTATTACTGGGCTTATACCCAAGAGATACTAAAGAAGGGAAAGGGACCTATATATGCCAAAATGTTTGTGGCAGCCCTCTTTGTAGTTGCTAGAAACTGGAAACTGAGTGGATGCCCATCAATTGGAGAATGGCTGAATAAATTGTGGTATATGAATGGAATGTTATGGAATATTATTGTCCTGTAAGAAATGACCAGCAGGATGATTTCAGAAAGGCCTGGAGAGACTTACACGAACTGATGCTGAGTGAAATGAACAGGACTAGGAGATCATTATATACTTCAACAACAATACTATATGATGATCAATTCTGATGGATGTAGCTCTCTTCCTCAATGAGATGAACCAAATCAGTTCCATTTGTTCAATAATGAAGAGAACCAGCTACACCTAGTGAAAGAACTCTGGGAAATGAATGTGAACCACAACATAGCATTCCACTCCCTCTATTTTTATCCATTTGCATTTTTTATTTCCTTCTCAGGTTAATTTTACCTTATTTCTAAGTCCAATTTTTCTTGTGCAGCAAAATAATTGTATGGATATGTATACATATATTGTATTTAACATATACTTTAACATATTTAACATATATTGGTCTACCTGTCATCTAGGGGAGGGGGTGGGGGGAAGGAGGGGAAAAGTTGGAACAGAAAGTTTTGCAAGGGTTAATGCTGAAAAATTACCCATGCATATATCTTGTAAATAAAAAGCTATAATAAAAAAAATAAAAATAAAAATATAATTTGTATTCTTATAAATTTGCACCAAAAAAAAAATTCTGATTTTAGTGTTGTTGAATATTATGATTACATACAGATAGCCAATTCAAGAATAATTTTCATCCCACATCTATTAAAACATAGATAACTGCATTTTTTCAATATTACTTGATATTTACCACGTCCAACCCCATTAACTCATTTTTTGAATGAATGAAGAATTTTTTGTAATATGGAGGCATTTGTATAATCTACAAATCTTTGTTCTCACTTATTTCTTTCTCTTGAAATATATTTTCTCAATATATTTTCCCCATCCTCACATTATTAGACGTTGGCATCAAAGAATGTATATTAATTGATGTGGAATTAAAGTGATTTATAAAATTTTTTTATCTCTTTTTCTAAGCAATTAATGATACATCCAATGGCTACAAGAAATTTTATTTCATGGCGCATTTAAATATTACTGCAATTATTTCCCAAGATTAGTACTGGAAAAGTACAGAGGTTGAGCTTAGGACAAAGCTTAAAAAAATAAGAGTCAGAAGGACCTGAGGCCAGAGGCACCAGGACTAGAGGTAATTATAATAACAAACTGCTTTATTTTTTTAAAAAAAATTATAACTTTTTATTGACAGAACCCATGCCTGGGTAATTTTTTACAACATTATCCCTTGCACTCACTTCTGTTCCGACTTTTCCCCTCCTTCCCTCCACTCCCTCTCCCAGATGGCAAGCAGTACCTATATATGTTAAATATGTCACAGTATATCCTAGATACAATATATGTGTGCAGAACTGAACAGTTCTCTTATTGCACAGGAAGAATTGGATTCAGAAGGTAAAAAATAACCCAGGAAGAAAAACAAAAATGCAAACAGTTTACATTCATTTCCCAATGTTCTTTCTTTGGGTCTAGCTGCTTCTATCCATCACTGATCAATTGAAACTGAGTTAGATCTTCTCTTTGTCAAAGAAATCCACTTCCATCAGAATACATCCTCATACAGTATCGTTGCTGAGGTATATAAAAATCTCCTGATTCTGCTCATTTCACTTAGCATCAGTTCATGTAAGTCTCTCCAAGACTCTCTGTATTCATCCTGCTGGTCATTTCTTTTTTTTTTTTTTTTTTAAAGTACTGTATATTTATTTTATATATAACCTATATGCTCACATAAATGTAACATTACCTGTCCTAAAGGAATGAAGGTAAGTTTCTTAAGGTCAAGGAATGTTTCAGCTTCATCTTGTAATACTCATTGTTTAGCAAAATGCTTGACATATAGAAAGTTCTTTTTTTTTTTTAATAACTTTTTATTGATAGAACTCATGCCAGGGTAATTTTTTACAACTTTATCCCTTGCATTCACTTCTATTCCAATTTTTCCCCTCCTTCCCTCCACCCCCTCCCCCAGATGGCAAGCAATCCTTTACATGTTGAATAGGTTACAGTATATCCTGGATACAATATATGTGTGCAGAACCGAACAGTTTTTTTTGTTGCACAGGGAGAATTGAATTCAGAAGGTATAAATAATCTGGGAAGAAAAACAAAAATGCAAGCAGTTTATATTCATCTCCCAGTGTTCTTTCTTTAGGTGTAGCTGCTTCTGCCCATCTTTGATCAATTGAAACTGAATTAGCTCTCTTTATCGAAGAGATCCACTTCCATCAGAATACATCCTCAAACAGTATCATTGTTGAGGTATATAATGATGTCCTGGTTCTGCTCATTTCACTTAGCATCAGTTCATGTAAGTCTCACCAGTCCTCTCTGTATTCATCCTGCTGGTCATTCCTTACAGAACAATAATATTCCATAACATTCATATGCCACAATTGACTCAACCATTCTCCAATTAATGGGCATCCATTCATTTTCCAGTTTCTAGCCATGACAAATAGGGCTGCCACAAAACTTTTGGCACATACAGGTCCCTCTCCCTTCTTTAGTATCTCTTTGGGATATATGCCCAGCAGTGGCTGGATCAAAGGGTATGCACAGTTTGATAACTTTTGGAGCATAATTCCAGATTGCTCTCCAGAATAGTTGGATTCGTTCACAACTCCACCAACAATGCATCAGTGTCCCAGTTTTCCCACATCCCCTCAAACATTCATCATTATTTTTTCCTATCATCTTAGCCAATCTGACAGGTGTGTGGTGGTATCTCAGAGTTGTCTTAATTTGCATTTGTCTGATCAATAGTGATTTGGAAAACTCTTTCATATGAGTGGAAATAGTTTCAATTTCATCATCTGAAAATTGCCTGTTCATATCCTTTGACCATTTATCAGTTGGAGAATGGCTTGATTTCTTATAAATTAGAGTCAATCCTTTATATATTTTGGAAATGAGGCCTTTATCAGAACCTTTAACTGTGAAAATGTTTTCCCAGAAAAAACTGCTTTAAATAAAACAAAACAAAAATGAGTAGGCAAAGAGGAAAGATTCCAACCATAGAAAGTTACTATGAAAATACAGAAGAATGGGATTCATTTTCAGAGAAGAATACTGAAACCTACCCCAAAGAGTGACATCAAATGATTATCTGCCCAAACAGAATTTATAGAAGAACTCAAAAAAGGCTTTAAAAATCAAATGAAAGATACTGAGAAGAAAAAATTTTAAATAAGAACAATCCAAGAAAAACAGAAAGATTATAAAATGAAAGTCAACCAGTTAGAATAAGAGATACAGAATTTCAAGGAAAAAAAAATCTATAATATAAGAATTTGTTGGAATCCTTACTAACTGCTAACTAATTAGAGTTGATCTAATCTTACAAGAAGATTTTGGCCAGAACTTGAAACAAGATACTAAGTAGAACTAATTAATACAAGGCTTGTGTTCACACCTTTACTCATTGGAGTTCAATGAGTTCACACCTCCCTTGAAGCTCTTTGGGCCAGAGAGCACTATGGGAGAAAACCCACAATCCCTCTCTTGAAGGAGCATAAATAGAGCTTCAATGGGCCAGTCAAGGAAGTTCTCTGAAGAACTCCCATTCTCTCAGAAGATTCACATATAAGGCAAGACAGCCATTCCAGGATACATTTTTGTTCCCTCTTGGCTGGCTGGTGGCAGACGAAGAGTTTACAGAGTGAAGAAGCTACAAGTCGAGATTTCACTGGAATGACATGAAGAGTGGAGCTGGCTGGAGGCTGAAGAAAGCAGAGGCAGAGGCTGAAGGACAAAACCTTTGGATTTGGCGACATTCGGAGAGAGCTCTTGGAACCAAGCAGAGAGATAGGCCTCTAAGCTAACCGGGCTATATTGGAGATAATAAAAGATCTGAACTTTTATCACCTGGCTGCATTTGGGAACTAGATCACAACATTTTGGTGCCCAACGTGGGGCTGACAGACCCCTCAGTGGATTTCAGTGGAAAAGCCTCTGATCCTGATCCAGTGGAAAAGACTCTTCAACACAGAAATTAGGGTGAGTGCAACAAAGAAATTTGGTTAAAAGAGTTAAAGTAGAATTTCATCTAAGATGGGACAGATATTTAGAAAACAGCCTGTTTCTGTTCAAGGAAAATGTTTAGAGAGCATTGTCAAAATTATGGAAAGCCAAGGTTTAATTATAAGTTTACAGCAAATCACTGAACTTTTACAAACTGTAAAGGACATATGTCCTTGTTTCTCTCTGGAAAAGAAATTAGATCTAAATGAATGGAAATTGGTTTGAGAGGATCTTTGTCAATTCTATAATAAAAATGGGCCTAACTCAATAATTAATACATATAATGTAATACAATTGGCTATAAGAAGTTATTTAAGTGATAGAATGATGAAAAGGAAAGTACAGGAGGAAGAAGTGCCAACTTTACTAGGTGAAAAGGAGGACGAATCAGATGAGAATGAGGTTAATTACAATTCTGAGTATGATACTTCACAGCAGGAGGAATTAGGTGATTCCACATCTCATAACCCTCCCCCCGCAATTAACCCTTCATGAGTGGAACAAGGGGGAGGGAGAGAGACAGAAACACAGTCAGCTTCTCCTGTAAAGCAGAATTTGACAAGATTAGAAAAAGCATTAATTAAAGCAAAAAATGAAGGAGAAGATATATCTGATTTTATAAATGCATATCCTGTGATTGAAGAGCTCAACTCCTCAGGTCAAAAAGAGAGAAAATACACTCCTTTTAATTTGGGAAAAATTAAAGATTTGAAAAAGGGTTGCACTCTTTATGGGGCTATACAAAATTTATTGTGGCTTTCAGAGTTTCATGAATTATGTAGGATTCAAGCCCAACACAATAGGCAAACAGGACAAATCACTTTTGACCAACTAGCTGGTGAAGGTCAGTATGCAGAGAGTTCAGAACAGATTTATTATCCCATAACAGTGTATGAGCAAATTTCTAAGGCTGCAATAAAAGCTTGGAATTCTCTCCCTGGACAGAAAGATGGAAATAATGCTTTCACAAAAATAGAGCAAGGTCCCAATGAACCTTTTGCAGATTTTGTGGGACGTTTACAAACAGCTGTAATAAGAACCATTGGAGATAATGCAGCAACAGAAATAATGGTCCCAATGAACCTTTTGCAGATTTTGTGGGACGTTTACAAACAGCTGTAATAAGAACCATTGGAGATAATGCAGCAACAGAAATAATGACTAGACATTTGGCTAAGGAAAATGCCAATGAGGTTTGCAAAAGAATTATATGGGGGCTAAACAAAGATGCTCCTTTGGAGGAGATCATAAGATGCTGCGCCACAGTGGGCACAAATGCTTATTATGCCCAAACTATGATGAGCATGGAAAGACAAGGTCCTTCTTGGCAAAGGAATTCTAGAGAAACTCGTCGATGTTTTCAATGTGGAAAAATTGGACATCTAAGAGCCCAATGTAGATACAGAGATACAAAGAGAAGATAGGGTGAGAGAAAACCCAAAACCCCATGTCCAAAATGTAACCGAGGCTTTCACTGGGCCTCTAAATGTATACTGACCCAGAGGAAGGAGAGGCAAGGCCCAGCTCCAAAGTATCAATCAAAGGACAGGTGGGGCATGATAGCAGCTGAGGTTACACCCAGAGAGCCTTTAGAAATTCAGAACTCTGATGTCATCAACCAACAGAAAAGCAATCAGGATTACAGTTGGGAAGAATACAGGCCTTTTAAGAGAACAAGACAATATCCAATGCAAACAACTCCAATGTAATTACCAGATGATGAGGAGAAATCCCAAATTTGGTAAATAGAAGGGAATTAGGTTAACTGCTTGGGGAAGAGGATCTGCTTATATTTCCACAGATGGAGAAAGAATCAGATGGCTGACTATGAGACTGTTAAAAAGGACTTTTAAAAATCTTCAGGAATCATTGGATTTCCTAAGACAAGATGAGACTGTTTCAGTTCTTGAAAAAACAGCAAGAATCATTGGATTCCTTAAGATGAAAAATTGTTGATGAGACTTTTTGCAGTACTTCAGAGCTTACAGGAATTATTAGATTCCTGGCACATGAACTAATGGACAATGGATTCCTTATGGACTATTTCTAGGACTTATGGACATGTGTAAATTTTCAGGTTGATTCATGTTGTTACATTACTACTAGCCTGTGTTATATTGCTATGTGCTTATGTAAATTATGTATAATGCTTCCCATATTGATGGATTTATGTATACCATGTATATCTGTTACAAAGTTCTGGCCCATATTGATGGATTTATGTGTACCCCTTTAGAAATCCACTAATCTGATTAGATTTCCTATTTCCTTTGGTGTTTTCATCTAACAAAAGAAAGGGGGAGATGTTGGAATCCTTACTAACTGCTAACTAATTAGAGTTGATCTAATCTTACAAGAAGATTTTGGCCAGAACCTGAAACAAGGTACTAAGTAGAACTAATTAATACAAGGTTTGTGTTCACACCTTTACTCATTGGAGTTCAATGAGTTCACACCTCCCTTGAAGCTCTTTGGGCCAGAGAGCACTATGGGAGAAAACCCACAATTCCTCTCTTGAAGGAGCATAAATAGAGCTTCAATGGGCCAGTCAAGGAAGTTCTTCAGAGTGAAGAAGCTACAAGTCGAGATTTTACCGGAATGACACGAAGAGTGGAGCTGGCTGGAGGCTGAAGAAAGCAGAGGCAGAGGCTGAAGGACAAAACCTTTGGATTTGGCGACATTCGGAGAGAGCTCTTGGAACCAAGCAGAGAGATAGGCCTCTAAGCTAACCGGGCTATATTGGAGATAATAAAAGATCTGAACTTTTATCACCTGGCTGCATTTGGGAACTAGATCTCAACAAGAATTGGGAAAGGGGAAGCCAGCAAAGGTTACAAAAGAAAAAAAGAGGTTTAAAAGACCAAGAAACAATAAAAATTTATAAGGAATGAAAAAAATAGAAAAGAATGTGAAACATCTCAGAAAAACAATTGGTCTGGAAAACAGATCAAGAAGAGAAAACATAACAATTATCAGACTGTGTGAAAGCTACAATCAAAACAGAAACTTACTATGATAATACAAGAAATAAAAAAAATAACAAAAGAGGCAAATAAAACTAGAAAAAAAAATCTATTAATTACTACCTGAAAGAGATCCTACAAGGAAAATCTATAGGAATATCATAGCCAAATTCTGAAACCACTATGCTAAGGAGAAAAACCATTTTAAATATGACAGAGCCACAATTAGTACTATACAAGACCTAGCAGTGGCTAAACTAAAACACCACACATCTTAGAATACTATATATCTAAGCAAAAGATTTGGGATTGCAGCTGAAATTATTATATCCAGAAAAATTAAGCATAATCCAGAATGAACAAAAGATGATGTTTAATGAATTATCAGGCTTTTAGAATTTTGTTGCAAAAAGATCTGAATTTAATAGGAAATTTGACAAGATCCAAGAGAATATAAAGTGAACAATCAAGGGACTCAATAAGGACAAACTTTTTCCATGTAGAAATGTAAACTGGGAGTCTAAAATTGTCATTAATAATTGAGTAGTTCAAAAGAAAGATTGGTGTCGAGGCGAGTATGATGTGATTCTAAAAAGCAAAATCTTTTCTGACCATATTACATTCAATAAAAAACCTAGGAAGCAGAGATTAAAAATTAATTGGAAACTAAATAATCTAATCCTAAAGAACGAGTGAAACAAAGAACAAATTATAGAAATAATCAAATACTTCATTAAATATAATGGCAACTATATGACAACATACCAAAATTTGTGAAATATAGCTTAAGCAATACTTAGGAGAAAAAATTTATGTCTCTAAATCTTAGATAAATAAAAGAGAGAAAAAAAAAACAGATTAATGAATTGGACATACAATTTAAAATACTAGAAAAAGAACAGATTAATTTTCTTTTGACATGGTTAATATAGACATATGTTTTACAAGATTTCACATGCATAATCAATATCAAATTGCTTGTCTTTTCAAAAAGAGAAGAAAAGGAGAAGGGAAGGATGAGAATTTTGAACTTAAAATTTAAAAAAATAAATGTTAAAAATTGTTTTTACATGTAATTGGGAAATATTTAATGAAGTAAATACAAATATATTTTTAAAAAAGAAAAAGAACAAATTAAAAACCCCCAATTAAACACTAAAACAGAAATCCTAAAAATTGAGAGCTCAATAAATTTGAAAGTTAAAAAAAATCCTTGTTAAACCTAGAACTTGGTTTTATGGGGGAAAAAACAAACAAACAAGTAGATAAATAAATAAATAAAAGGTAGATAAATGTTTTTGTACTGATTTATTTTGATTAAAAAAGGAAGAAGAAAACAAATTACCAAAAAAATTCAAATTGTGCATACCCTTTGATTCAGCAATTTCCCCTTAAAATGGGGAATGGACCCACATGCACAAAAATGTTTGTAGAAGCCCTTTTTATAATGAACTGAAAATTAAATGGGTGCCTATCAGTTGGAGAATGGCTGAATAAATTATGGTATATGAATGTTATGGCATATTATTGTTCTATAAGAAACAATCAGCAGGATGATTTCAGAAAAGCCTGGAGAGATTTATATGAACTGATGCTAAGTGAAGTGAGTAGAACCAAGAGAACAATGTACACAGCAACAATAAGATTATATGATAATCAGTTCTGATGGATGTGGCTCTTTTCAACAATGAGGTAATTTGGGCTAATTCCAATAGACTTGTGATGGAAAGAGTCATCTGCATCCAACAAGAGAACTATAGGGATTGAATATTTTTTATCACAGCATAGTATTTTCACTTTTGTTGTTGTTGTTTGCTTGCTTGCTTTTTGTTTTCTTTCTCAATTTTTTTTCCTTTTTGATCTGATTTTTCTTGTGCAGCAAGATAATTGTGGAAATATGTATAGAAGAATTGCACATGTTTAACATTGGATTGCTTGCCATCTAAGGAAAGGGGTAGGGGAAAGAGAGGGAGAAAAAAAATTGGAACACAAGGTTTTGCAAGGGTGAATGCTGAAAACTATCCATGAATATATTTTGAAAATAAAAAGGTTAAAAAAAAAAAAGAAAAGAAAAGAAAATGAAATCGAACAAGCCATAAATGAACTTACTAAGAAAAAATCTGTGGGATCAGAGAGATTTACAAGTGAATTTTACCAGACATTTAAAGAACCATTAATTCTAATATTATATAAACTACTTGAAAAATAGGTAAAGAAGATCAACCAAATGACACAAATATGGTTTTGATACTTATACCACAAAGAGCCAAAATAGAGAAAGCAAACAATAGACCAATTTCCCAAATCAACACTGATGCCAACATTACCAAAGGAGGGAGGAAGGGAAAGAACTGGGAATATTTAAAAAAAAAAAATGCAATAAATAAATAAATAATGACAATGAAGTGTTCCTGGAACAGCTGTCCTTAGAAAGTAAGGACAAATTAAATACAGTGTCAAGGCCCTACAGAGGCTAGCTGAGGAGGAAGATAACTACAGCATACCTAGAGGAAATATATTAAGGACTTTGACAAAGGGACTTCCAGGACTTGTAAGTTATCCCCATGCCACATGTGCTCTTTAAGCGTTAGCCCATATTTCCCTGTTCTCTGTGTTCAGTTTAGGGAAACTGTGTCACAAACTTTGGAGGAGGGAGGAAGAGGTGTTTTGTACCAATTGCTCTTACAATAATAGCTTTGTAAAAAAAAATTTTTTTAAAGCAAGAAGAAAGGAAAGAAGAAATACTGTTAAATTGTAAATTGAGAAACCTGGAAAGGATTATTTTAAAACGGTTGTAGAGTGATTTCAGCAGAATTAGAAGATCAATGTATACAATGATTATAATATAGTTAAAACAAAAAAAAAAAACAACAATTTTGATGACTGAAATAAACATGCTTCTTACTTCTTGACATAAAAGTTAACTAACTAGATTTGCAAAATTAGATGTAGGTTTTCAGCATAGCCAATAAGTAGATTTATTGTATTTGACTATTGATAACAAGGAAGGGTTTTTGTTTTGTTTTGTTTTTTACTTTCAGAGAGGAAGGAATGGAGAGAGGGTAGATAATGATAATGATGGAAAAAAAAAACATTTCAACTGAAAATTTTAAAAATTTGCAGAAGAGAACGTAATTAGAAGGAAGTAGACAATTGAGACTTGAGAACTAACAAATTGAATTGATTGCATATTTTAAAGAAAATAAGGAGCAAGATGTATATTTGTTATTTGGATATCTGTTGTTTTATGTGCAATCTACTTTTTCTGTTCTTTATATTTTCTAATATTTGTCAAGTTCAGAATGTCAAAAATTAAGAAATGTGGTACCAACTAGAGATGTTCCTCAGAAAATTGCAAATCAACTCTGATGACTCCTCATCACTTCTAGGATCAAATATAAAATCCTCTGTTCAGATTTTAAAGTCCTTCATAACCTGGCTTTCTCCTGCCTTTCTAGTACTTTTTTATCTTTCTTCCCATCTCCTATGTACTCTATGATCCAGCGACAATGGCTTCCTTGCTGCTCTTCAAATAAGAAACCCTATCTTCCATCTTTGTGCATTTTCTTCACTGACTATCTATCATGTCTGGAATTCTCTTGCTCTTTATTTTTTATGCTTCCTCTCCTTTATTTTCTTTACGTCTCAGATAAAATCTAACTTCTACAAGGCTTTCTTAATCCCCTTTTGATACTAGTATCTTCCCTCAGTTGATTATTTCAAATTTATTCTGTATATACTTTGATTATACATAGTTGTTTGTATATTGTCTTTTTGATTAGACTAAGATCTAGGATTGTCTCTTACTGTCTTTATATCACTAGCCTTTAGTACAGACTTGGCATATAGTAGGCACTTAATAAATCCTAGTTAACCAATTAACTTCTCTCAGACTTACTTTCCTCATCTGAAAAAATGGGAATACTAACACCTGCCTCCCAGGATTGTTGTGATGATTAAATAAGATAATATTTGTTAAAAATGTTTTGCAACCTTTAAAGCACTATATAAAAGTTAGCTATTGTTATGTCTTTTTATACAGCAAGATGGCTTAGAGGACAGAGCCCCTTATTGGAATTCAAATCCAGACTCAGATACTTACTAGTTGTGTGACCCTAGACAACTCATTTAAATTCTGTTTGCCTTAATCCTCTGGAAAAGGAAATGGCAGCCCATTCCACATTCTTTGCTAAGAAAACCCAAGAGATAGTTCATGAAGAGCCAGACACAACAATAGCTAGAAGGTTAAGATGTTAAGGGAGTGTCAAAATGTGTACTGAATTCCTCTAGTTTGAGGGCAGAGTTGGGGAAGAAAAAAGCCACTGATGTCAAGAAGGAAAGAAGGCCATGGAGGTTAGTAGATAAGAGCTACCAGAAGGTCAGCAGGCTGGTAGATATGCATTACATGAATCATTAGAGGTGGCATTGTGGAATAAGTAGTATTCCAATTCTTCTACCTCAGCCAGATAATATTTGAAATGCAATCAGAGTTAGAAAGAATGGCCAGAGAGGTGTTTTTAGGAGAGAGCTGGATTTCAGTAAAGAATCAGAAGCTGGAAAGTGTGAGAAAAGAAAAGACTTAAGAAGAAATAAAGTTTATTACTTATGGAGCTGGAGGGAAGGGTGGGGTTTGTATTGAGGGGATGAAAATAAGGCAGGGGACCTTGGGGTTTGAAGATGATATTTGAAGACTAATAGCCTAGGGTTCACAATCTTTTAGTAAGGGAGGGGATGGCAGAATTAATCACTGAGGAATGAGTTCAGGGCTTAGCCTTATAGTGCAATCCTCACTGGGCATTAGGCAGTTCAGATAAAGGGACTGGTGGTAGGAAGTCAACGAAGTGTCATTTTTTTCATCTTTCCCCATAGGCAGATAAAGCCAAAAAACTAGCTGAGCTCAAATAGCATTTCTCTCTGTCCCTTGGAGTCAGAAAGAGACCAGATAAGGAGACCAGCAAGATAGAAGAATTTCTCTGTTCCTTACAAACAGGAAGAGCCCCGGGAAGATCTACCAGCGATAGGGAGGCAGAAGAGTATATTAAAGTCATGTATACAAGCTGTACAAAGGCACAGAGAAAGGAGATAGAATGTTATGAAAGAACCACAGGGAGAGTATTTTGAGATGTACAGGACAAGCTCCTGGAAAAAATATGCTTGGTGCTGGCAAAGAGAAGAGTCTTATAATAAAGCTGCTTTAAGATCAAATGCTTTCTGAAAAGACTTACATGAACTAATACTGAGTGAAGTGAGCAGAACCAGGAGAATACTGTACCTGGTAACAGCAAGATTATGTGATGATCAACTGTGATGGACTTGGCTCTTCTCGACAATACAATTCAAGGCAATGCCAGTACACATGGGATGAAAAATACCATGAGCATCCAGAGAGAGAACGATGGAGACTGAAAGTGGATGGAAGCATAGGATTTTCACCGTTTTTGTTTGTTTTTTCAATGTAATATTCTCTTCTAAAACTTAATCTTCTCTGGGAACAGGTTTCTTGGGGGGCTTCTGAGAGTAGAACTTGTTCAGTTCAGTATAATCAGCCCAAATGTAGCCAGGTATTAAAGTCCAAATCCTTTATTGTCTCCCTCAAAGTCTTGTCTCCTTCCTTGGGTCTGGTTAGCTTTCTTAGAGGCTTATCTTTCTTCATGGTTCTGAGAGCTCCTGCCGCTAGTCCTTTGCCTCTCCCAGCTTAAGCCTCCAGCCAGCACAAAGGTGGAAGATGGAATGAATCTGTCTCCTCCTCCAAGAGCTTCTAGTGGGCTTCTGTTTCTGACCCTGAGAGCTTCTTGCTTATATGCTGTACACTGAGTACACACCAATCATTATATCACTGGGAAACCATTATTTGTTATAGGATTAAATCAATGTTAAACTAGATTTAATCACTGTCACCTCAATTCCACTTACTTAGGACCTTGAAAGAATCCTAACATCTCCCGCTTTCTTTTGTTTTTTGAACATAGGTGGTCATGACTTCCCTGACTTCTCAAGAAGGTAAGAACCCCAAAAAAGAAGGTGATGATGATGCCTTCTCTGACTGCTCAAAAAAGGGATGAAAACACCACAAAAAGAGGTGATCATGCCCTTCCTGACATCTCAGGAAGGGAGATGAAAACACCAAAGGAAATGGGAATTCAAATCAGATTAGCAGGTCTCTGAAAGGGCTCACTCTTAAAATAGGTATACATAAATCTATCAATATGGGAGATATTACACATAATTACATAAGTTATATAAGCACATAGTAACATAACACAGGCTAGTACTGATATAACAAATAACATGAATCAACATGAGGAATTATACACATCCATAAATCCTAGAAATAGTCCAAAAGGAATCTATTGTGCATTAGTTCATGTGCCAGGAATCCAATAATTCCTGCAAGTTTTGAAGTCCTGAAATAGTCTCATCAATGATTTTTCATTTCAAGGAATCCAATGATTCCTGCTGGTTTTCAAGTCCTGCAATAGTCTCATCTTGTGTTAGGGCATCCAATGATTCCTGCAGATTTTGTTCTTAGGTCTTCTCCTTTGTTTCGAGGTTTTTCTCTTTTTCTGTCTCTCTCCAGGTGCTTGTTGCCACCCATCTATCTGTTTCCTTCTCCATCTGTAGGAATACAAGCAAACCCTTTCTCCCAAGCAGTTAACCTACCTAATTCCCTTCTATTTATCACTTTCTAAATCTCTCCTCATCATCTGGCAATTCCATTGGAGCTGTTTGCACTGGACACTGCCCTGTTGATTTAAAAAGCCTGTATTCTTTCCAATTGTAATCCCTTTCTGCTATCTGATTGCTTTTCAGCAGATTGATCACATCAGAGTCCTGATCTTCTAAAGACTCTCTAGGTGTAAACTCAGCTGCCATCATGCCCCACCCGTCTTTTGTATGATATCTTGGAACTGGGCCCCGCCTCTCATTTCCCTGGGTCAATCTACATTCTGAGGCCCAAAGGAAGCACTTATGGCATTTTGGACATGGGGTTCTAAAGTTTATTCTCTCATCCTGTCCTCTCACTCTATCTCTTTGCCTACACTGAGCTCTTAGATGTCCTATTTTTCCACTGAAAACATCGGCGAGTTTCTCTAGAAGTCTCTGGCCAAGAGGGACCCTGTCTTCCCATGTTCATCATAGTCTGGGTATAATAAGCATTTGTGCCCACTGTGGCACAGCGTCTTATGATCTCCTCTAAAGGAGCATCTTTGTCTATTCCCCATATAATTCTTTTGCAAACCTCATTGGCATTTTCCTTAGCCAGTTGTCTTATCATAATTTCTGTAGCTACATTTTCTCCAATGGTTCTTGTAACAGCTGTTTGCAAATGTCCCACAAAATCCGCAAAGGGTTCATTGGGACCTTGCTCTATTTTTGTAAAGGCTTTCCTTCCCCGCCCCTCCGATCTTTCCCTGGGAGGGAACCCCAAGCTTTTGTTGAAGCAGTAGCAATTTGTTCATAAATTGTTATGGGGTAATTAATCTGTTCTGAGTTCTCTGCATACTGACCTTCACCTGCTAGTTGATCAAAGATGATTTGTATATTGACTCCAGTTTGCTTATTGTGTTAGGCTTGAATCCTACATAATTCATGATACTCTGAAAGCCACAACAAGTTTTGTCCAGGTTCTAAACATGTCCTTGCTATGGATTTCCAATCATTAGGGGTTAAAATTATCTACTAACATCTTAACATAAGATGATGTAGCCCCATAAAGAGTGCAATCTTTTTTCAACTCCTTGATTTTTTCCAAATCAAAAGAAGTATATCTTCTCCTTTTTTGACCCGAAGAATCAAGCTCTTCAATCACAGAGTATGGATTTATTAAATCAGATATTAAATCAGATAAATGCAGATATTGAATCAGATAAATCAGATATTAAATCCTCTCCTTCATTTTTTTGCCTTAATCAATGCTTTTTCTAATCTTTTCATAGGCTACTTCATAGGTGGCACTGATTGTGTTACTGCCTCTCCCCCTCCTCCTTCTCCCTCCACCCATGAAGGGTTAATTGAGGGAAGTAGGTCAGGGGATGGGGAAATGATCTAATTTCTCCTGCTGTGAAGCACCACACTTAAAATTGTACTTAACTCCATTCTTATCTGATTCTTCATCCTTTTCACCTAGTTTATTTGGTACCTCCCTCTCCTGCTCTTTCTTCTTTTTCCTTATTCTAACACATATAATTTCTTAAAGCCAGTTGTATTAAATTATATGTGTTAAGTGTGTCTTTGGAAATTGAGTCAGGTCCATTTTCATTGTAGAATTGACATAGTTACTCTCCTACTAATTTCCACTCATTTGGATCCAATTCTTTTTCCTTAGAGAATAAAGGAGTGTACAGTTTTTAAAAGATCAATGATCTGCTCCAAAGTTACAATTAAACCTTGATTTTTTTTATCAGTTTGACCAAGCTTTCGACACATTTTCCTTGAAGAGGAAAAGAAGGCTATTTTCTAAACATCTGTCCCATTTTAGCTGAAATACTATTTTAGTCCTTTAACAAAGTTTCCTTGATGTACTCATCCTAATTTCTGAGTCACAGATGAAGGTTCTTGGCCCCACGGTGGGCACCAAAATATAATATTCTCCTCTAAAATTAATCTTCTCTTGGAGCAGGTTTCTTAGGGAGCAGACTTTGTTCAGTTTGGTGTAATCACCTCAAATAAAGCCAGGTATTAAAGTCCAAATGCTTTATTGTCTCCTTCAAAGTCTTGTCTCCTTCCTTGGGTCTGGTTAGCTTTTTTAGAGATCTATCTCTCTTCTTGGTTTCGAGAGCTCCTACCATTAGTCCTTTGCCTTTCCCAGCTTCAGCCTCCAGCCAGCACAAAGGTGGAAGATGTAATGAATTTTTTTCCTCCTCCAAGAGCTTCTAGTGGGCTTCTGTTTTTGACTCTGACAGCTTCTTGATTATATGCTGTACACTGAGTACACACCAATCATAATATCACTAGGAAATCATTGTTTGTTTGTAGGATTAAATCAATGCTAAACTAGATTTAACCACTGTCTCCTCAATTCCACTTACTTAGCACTTGTAAGAATCCTAAATTTGTTTTTTTGCTTTTTCTTTCTCCTGGTTTTTTCCCTTTTGGTCTGATTTTTCTTGCACATATTTAACCTATATCAATTTGCTTGCTGACTTGGGGAGGGGAGAGGTATGAGGAGAGAGAAAAATTTGAAACAAAAAGTCTTACAAAAATGAATGTTAAAAACTATCTTTATATGTATTTGGAAAAAATGAAAAAAAATACTATTGAGAAGAAAAAAACATATGCTTTGTCAGTTTCATTTTTCACAAGATAAAAATGAAAAATCTCTAAGGAAAAGCTAAAATGGATCAAAACCATATGTTGCTAGGGAAAATCTTGTTTGGGACCATAAACCACAGAGTATGATCATTGAGAATCTTCCATGTTATAAAATCAGACTATTTAAATTCAGAATTGCTTTGAGTGATGCATAGGTTGCAAGAAAGCTCACTCTGGATAGGAAAAGCCCTTCCCAACAACATGACAAATTAGTATAATTTGGAAGTATAATATAGATGCCTTGTTCCTGTAATTTCTGTCAGTTACAATGGCTACTCAAAAGTCCAACAACTATGAGCACATTTCTAGAGTAAAAAAAATTTCTTTAATGCACTGATACTGGCAATCAATACAATAAAAAATGATTGCTTAGAGACGGAAGTATTTTAAAAACCTATTGATTTACTTATTCTTTTCCTTAAAAAAAAATTGTTCTCTCAATTCTTTATATTCAAGCTCCTACAAATCAAAAGTAACAGTCAGAAATTATAGATATTAGTTAAAATTTCTGATAAGAAGTCAGTAAATTCAAGAGAATGGGAATAGCATAGAATTATGTTAGATACACATTTTAAAGGTTTCATTAGTGTGAGGTTCAAACTTCAGCAATTATATTCAGGAAATATATATTACAGTATAAGCCATATGATGATGGTAAGACAGATAATCATTTTGCCCAAGTTTCTTATATTTTAATTTTCAATTACAGGGGGACTAATCTCTAAGAATTCTTCCAGTTTTAAATTCTAGGATATGGCAAAGGATAATTTAATTTTCATATTGATCAATTTACATACATAAACAATGTATGTAAACTTAACTAATAGTAATCATTTAATTTTCACAAAAAATCAGCAAGCTGATTTATCACAGGAAAGAGTAGGAAAGAATGTTAAAATAAGACTTTTTTAAAGTGCCTAACTAAAAGAACAAAAAGTAGGAGTATAATATTGTTCTCATTTTAAAAAATTTCCAATAAATCTTGGGCATACTTTCCCAGAAATACTTATACCAATAGTGGGAAGAGTGAATAAATAAATCAAGGGACACAAATGTAGGGAGTGTGTGTGGCCAGAGCACATACATGAAGGATACATAGGTAAGAAATACAGAATCACAAAACTTTAGAGCTACAAAGAATCGCAGGGGCTGTTTAGCACAACCTATACTTGAACAAGAATATTAAGGGTATGATTCAAATCCCTTTTCAACTCTTTATTGCCTTCATCTGCAGATGAAAAAAACTAGGAATGTTACTGAGTTGGTAGAGGAAATTAATTATAAACTTGTCCTCTAGGCTTGGCATTATCTGTATGTACCTTTTTAGGGGTTGGGGAATCTATATGGAAGAATGAAAGAGGTTTGTGCTTTGAACTCAAGAACTAGAGGTATTTGTGGGAAAGTATTGGAAAATTTTTTTTTTTTTTGCTATGTTCCTTTAGTATTTTATTTTATTAGCTAACTGCTTAAAATTGTATCCTTGGATTACTCGAAAAGAAAAGAAATTGTCAGGTTTGAGAGTGATGATTTTGAGTGTAACATTATCATTCTCATTTTACAAATTAGAAAATGAGGTTTAGCAAAATTAAGTGATTTTTTTCCAATGTCACATAATTAGTAAATGTGAAGTCAGGATTGGATTCAGTTATCTGGATTCAGGACTTCTTTCTCTGCATTTCAAACTTTTTTTTTTTTTTTTTAAAGTAACACTGTTGAATAAGACAGTGGCTTTATTTTCTAAAAATATTGATTCTTCTTTTTTTTAATAATAGGTTTTTTTTTTTTAAATACATGCAGAGTTTTCAACATTGACCTTTGCAAAATCTTGGTTCCAAAATTTTCTCCCTCCTCCCTCTCCCTTCCCCTATACAACAACTAATCCAATATAGGTTACACATGTGCAATTAATCTAAAGATATTTCTACATATATCATGCTTTGTAAGAAAAACCAGATCAAAAAAGTGAGAGAGAAAGAAAAAAACAAAAACAACAACAAAGGTGAAAATACTATATTGTGATCTGCATTCAGTCCCAGAATTGCCTTTAACCACCTCAATCTTGAAATGAGCCAAGTCCATCACAGTCAAACATCATTTTAAGTTGCATTTTCAAACTAAGAGGATATTCTATTATTTTTAGATGCAGCCTGGGTTAGATTTGAAGTTAGATTTGATGTCAAAAGACATGATTTCAAATGCTTCCTCTGCTACTTAGCACTTTAGGCCCCATTTTTAACTTCTATAGGCCTCTCATTCTTCATCTGTAAAATAAGAGGGTTTGGCTAGATCAAAGGTTCTTAATTTTTTTATGTGTCATGAAAGTCTATGGATCCATTATCAGAATGTTTTAAAATGCATAAAATAAAAAACACAGAATTAAAAATGAAATAAATTATATTGAAATTGATACTAAAAGATTTTTTAAAAAAGGTATCAGTTACAGAACCCCTCTATTGAATGGCATATCTTCCCTATGGAATAATAACTAATTATATTCCATTATTTTCCTTTTTAAAAAAATACATATGTCCATTTATCCAAACCAATTGCTTCCTTCCTCCTTTTTAAAAAAGTTTTATACCTTTTAGCAGGAATTATACTCCAGATAGGTTTCCATGATGATGATGATACTGACACCTTAGGTGGGAATTTCCAATTTAGCTGCCTGTTCACCCTGCAGTGGTAAACAATGAAATTTGTCAATAAGTGATTCAATTATAATGTTTACATTCACACTGATTCTTTTAGGAACTAATATACCTTTATCTCCTTTTCCATCCTTATTCACCAAACTGAGATAAGATGGAATTTGTCTCCAGAATGAGATATATATTCGTTATTTTTTTCATTTTGAAGTCGTCAAATTGAAATGAAATAAATTGCTTTGATTTTTGCTAATAATTAGGATGATTAGTTTATTACCTATGCTGAAAATTACTACTACTAGCCTCTTCCTGTTGTATTCCCTGTCTTCCCTCAAAATAAACACTTTTCAATACCCGAGACTTGTATTATTTCTAAATATATAAAACACGGGTCAACATTCAATTGAAGGACATATTTGCAGGTTTTCAGATTGCTGGCTTTCAAGTCCTTCGGGAATTTGCCTTCTTGCCACAGAAATTGAAAGCCCGTTCTCCTAAGCAGGAGAAATCGGTATGAAAACGAAACGAACAGAACAAAACAGTGGGAATATGGGGAAGTGAATATTACTATTATAAAGGTTTAAAACATTTTTCCCATTAAATACAAACAAGAAGAGCAAAAATCTATGCCCCAAAGCGATAAAGTCTTGTGAAAACAGAGCAAAGGTGAAAAAGAGCACATTTCAGTCTAGAGCCTCCTGCACAGCACCTTGGACCTCAAGTTTACAGCAGGTGTGGGAGCACGGCAAAATGCAGCTTTTGGGAAGAGTAAAGGAACCATTCAACTACACATTAAAAAAAAAATCTTTTTTTCTCTCAATTAATTTCATGATGAAGAACTTCATATATGCGCCAGGGCTCCTCATACAGTGCTAGCATAGTCCTTCCCTGCTCTTCCTCTTCCCCCGTGGGGGCGTTTGTTTACGTGACGTCTCTGCTGTAGTAAGCAGCCCCCGCCCTCTTCTCGGTTTAGTCCTGCCCGCCATGTTTCCCGCGCGTCGCGTCTCCCCTTAAAAGGACAATAGAGACTACGGGGGCGCGCGGGACCGCTTGGGCTTCCACCCTCGATCACTCTTGTGTGCGCAAGAGCTCCCATGCAAATGAGTTCGATTCAAGAGAATTTTGTCCCGGGAACAGCGCGTGCGCAAAGGGAAATCGAAATCTACACCTTCCCGGCTCGAGGTAACAACTGCTGAATTGCAGTAGACAATTTTCCAGACCAGGAGGAGCGAGCTAACGAAGACTTGGGCCCGGTTGGCTTATAGGGCACACCTTGCACTCGTTATTGAGCGTGAAGAGTTGCTGTAGGAAGGTAAGTAACTCTTATCCTTACCCTTATGCAAAAACTGTTTGTTTCTCTAGGAACTTGAAATTGTTCTTTTCCCCTTAAACTGCCAGCTCTAGGCACTCTCTCCAATGCGGGAAGTTTTGTCTTAGAGTTGGGTCTGCTGGGAGCGCTGCTTTAATTTAATAATAAATCTTCCAGTGCTTTGACATACACGTGTCTTATATGTCTGTACTACTTGCTTTTGTCGTAAGGCAAACTAAAAAGACTGGAGGAGAAAAGTAAAGCGTGCAAATAAAGTAAGTAGTAATTGGAGTCAACAGACTCACTTGGAAGGTGACAATGACTTTTTCCAGCCGCAGTGTTTGGTTGGATAAAACAAGCCAGTCGACTAAAAGGCCTGTTTTCTTCAATTTAATTAACGAGTGATCTGAGAAAAGTCTTAATATCCCAGGGTTTTGACTTGTTGTTGGAGTTGTTCATGCACCTTGGGGTCGTTTAGCTTAAAGATTTAGGCTCCCCCCCCACCCTGATTTTGAGCACGTGTCTTAGTTTGTATGCATGGAAATTATATGCATTTCGGGCGGAAAACATAGTTTGCTTTTGAGAATTGGTGTCCAGTGGTTTTAAAATTAGTCCTTTTTTCTTAATTGCTTAGATTAGTAGTTAGCACGCGGCGTGGCGTTATTTGCTAAACTCTGAAGAGATGCGGATTCGACAATGAGACAGAACACGCGGCGGTTTAAAAATAGCTCCAAATCCAAAACCGAATTCTCCTTGGAATATCCCCCAACGTTCCATGTTCTAGTATTTACTTTCAATATTTGTTTGGTTACAAATTATTCACTTGTAGCTTTCATCTGGACTAAAGACAAGGCTCCATTACCTAAGGTTTTTCTAGGATGTTATTTTTCTGCAGTTTAAAATGGCAACTTAAACCCAAGTTGACTTTGACACGAAGGGAGTTTAGTTGTCCTAAAGATTCAAGTGAGCCCAAAAAAGGACTCATTTTCCACCTAAAACCTACCATGACTTGTGCCCCAAGCGACACTTGTGTTTTTTAGTTTTTAATGTTAGTTGCAGTAGCCAAAACCTTTTAGTAATTAAGTGTTTGGTACATGATTCCTTCTTTGCGGGACAATGTGATTTTTTTTTTTTAATTTTAATTTTTCTTGGTGATGGCTTCTTGCCAGTTTATAAAAAAGCAGAAAGTCTTAACTATCAGCTTTTTTGCCTGATAATTTCAATCAATTTGCTTGCTATTTCAATCAAGGACGTTACAAAACTTTGATTAAATTTCTTCCTTTCTGAGGGAAGGTGAGGAAGAACTAGGGACGAGGTGTATGTATCCTTTCTTAAGCGTCCCTGTTCTTCCTCCCACCCCCCATACTCCCCATCGAAAACAATCCGACATCTCTGATGCTGCACGTAGGCAGAGCCTGGCTGGACAGAAAACAAAGAGGGCTGCATGTGCTCATGCTCCTGGGTGCAAGATCCAGTCTGGGAGGTCGAAGGGACCGGGTTCTGGTTCTGGCTCTGGCTGTTCTGCAAGAGTTGAAGACTAGTTTCTGGAAGGGCTTTTGTTCCCCCACCCTCTCGTGGGGAAACTTTGGCTGTTCAAACTACTTACTCTAAGGTGCCATACTGGGTGCATGGAGGAGTAGGCGTGTGGCTTTACTTTCAGGCAGAGAGGAAGGAAGCTTCCCAGTCCTTCGTTTAAATATAACTCCAGGAGCTCTAGCAGTGACTAAGATTTTGAGTTTCCGTTCTTGCCTTTTAAAAAGGTTCTTTTAGATTGCTACCATTGCTTCCTTGGATCTATGTGTATGGGAGGTTTGTTGATTTGCTTTTGAAGTCGAACTGTTGCCATGTTTGAATTACGTCAGGGTAAAGCCATGAGGAGGAACAAGTCTTAGCAGCGCGGCACAGCACAGCCAGTACAGTATGGAAGATGAAGGAACGGCCTGTTGGACTCCATGAGCACAGATGCTGGAGTGGCTTTTGGAATGACTGGGGCACCAGACTAGAATCGACTTTTGGGAAAAGGTGACCACGAAGTTAACTCGTGAGGAGAGGAGAGACCTAGAGAGAGGAATTTTACTTTGACCTCTTTTTTGATTCTTAGAGAAAGGGCTGAAGAGTAACTTTAAAGTTCCTAGGATTATTTTTTAAACTCCAATACAGGGACATTATACATTATCGCTTTTATATAATGTGTGCTATTTTTTTTTTAACTAAACTGAACCCTTTTCTACCAAATAATTGAAATTTATTATCTAATTAACAAGTTAGATTGAAAGGAGAATTCAGCGTATAATGAAGGAAATGGAGAAATATATTTAGTTACTGTTACTGACTTTTCCAGACCTAGGTGTCTTTATATACTTATATCCCTCTGTTTACCACTACTACCTCATCAGATAATCATGAGGAAGTTTAATGATCCCCACTGTTGCTTTTCTAGGGAAGTAAGTACTGGACCTGAATTCTACGCGTGTGTACACATAATTGGAAGGTTAACATTTTTATTTTGGTTGAATTTGAGGAGAACTAAAAATTTAATTTCTTCCTCTGCCTTCTAGCCACTTACATTTTCTTGAGTACACGGGAAATTAGAAAAATGTTAAATATTATATGCTCATACAAAGACAACGCTGCACACAAATGATTCCCCCCCCCCCAACTTCCCAAAAGTACTTTCCTTGTGAGATTAGTGATTTATTTTTCTTGTTCCCCCCCTTATCTTATTTGCTCCCGCCCCAAGAGAGAATGAAAAATACCTGTTTTTATTGATTAGTAGAAATTCTCAGAAATTGGTTTATCTAATTAGATTGCTTTATCTAATAAGCTAGAAGGTACTTAGAACTGGCTGCTTCTTTATCTAACTTTAAGCCTAGGTGTTTTCTGGAGTGTTTTTTGGTAGTGCTTCAGCATAGGAACGCTTAGACGGCTTTCTTTGATTTTTGTGGGTAAACGAGTCTGGACATCTTAGGGCAGCAGCAAGTCAGCTTGCTTTTTTTCTAAATGTTCCTTGATTTTTTCGTTTCTCAATATAAGTTTGACCAATATGGTTTCATAAATGATTCTGAATGTTGCTTGGTTAATAGGACTATAAATTGACTTAAAATACATTGTATGCTCTTAATAGGTTATTTTCATTTGTCTTTATATGTTACTTGGTCAACTAAAGCAGAGATTTTTAAACAATTAGCCTTTAAAAGCATTCCTCAGTATAGTTCAAACTAAAATTAAAATGTAATTGGGAAATATTTAACAAAATAAAAATGCAATAAAATGTAAATAAAGTTAACATGTATTGTTCACAACATGTATGGTTTAATGGTTCCTATTTTTGTGTTGATATCACCAAGATCCAAATTGACTTATTTAATAACAGATTTCTGCAATGTGGTGCAATAGAAGCAGGAAATGAGTTCAAATTTTGACTTTGCCTTGAACTTAGTTGACTTTGAAAAGGTGAGCTTTACATTTCTAGGCCTTATTTTCCTTATATGTAAAATGAGAGGGTAGTACTACTCTTACTGCAGTAAAAGTCTAAAAATTACTTGGAAAATCATTTAATTAAATTTTATGAAACACTTTATCTTTGATATGATAACTTCTTTCATATTTATTTGGACATAGGAGCGTAAGCCTCTTTTTAGCACACTTTACCATTTTATTAATTCAGATCTCTGAATTTTGCTTTAATGAGATATTTGGTAAATTACGCAAACTAGAACTAAATTTTAGAACTTTGCAGTTGGTTTTTGGGAAAAAATAAGGGGCAGCTAAGATGAGGCAGTGAATAGATCACAGGCTCTGAAGTTAGGAGGACCTGAGTTCAAATCTATCCTTGGGGACATTTAATGCTTACTAGCTTTATGACCCTGGACAACCCTATTTGCATTTACACACACACACACACACACACACACACACTCTCAAAGAAGAAAGATAATTAATTTTTATATTGAACTAGTTTTTTCTCCTGTTCAGATTGAATGGAGAGTTTGACTTTATGTTCTTTTAAGGATATTCTAGGTTTTTAATGTATATGATTTTTAGTTTATCCTTGGAGTGATTAAAAAATGAATTAGAAGAAACTTTTACAAGACAGATTTGTACCAAAAAGCCAGTTTAGTAACTCATAATGGGCAATATGGAGTTAAGGTAGAAAAGCCTACTTGATAAGCACGTTAGAATTGAAAGGCTAGTTAGTGAAATATATTTAATCACAGCTTTGGAAATGACTATAATATGACAATTAGTTACCACTCTTAGCACTTTCATTCTATCTTGACATACTTTTAAAATTCCTAATGTGCTATGAACTGTGCTAGGTTTATTCTGTGAATACAAAGACAAAAAAAAATTAGTCTCTGTCCCCCATAGAGCATACATTCTATCTATCTTTATAACATGTATCTTTATAATGTGGCCCCCTTTGCAATCTTCTTACACATTATTCACCTTCATAAACGCTTAAGGTCTAGCCACATTGACCTACTTCATTATTAAGCGTCTTTGCACTGGGTCTCCCCATGAAATAGTTTCTTCTTAGGATGCCTGACTTCCTTAAAGACTAGGCTCCAGAGACATGACATCATCTTTCTGTAGACCTTTCCTTAGACTACTTATCTGTTAATGCTTTTCTTCTCTTATGTTTTATCTACTCTGTATATATATCATCTATATAATGTGTTTTCTGCTCCATTCAAATGTAAGTTTCTTGAGGGCAGGCATAATTTTTATCTTTAATACTCAGTACAAATATGTACAATACAATTAGTACATCAATACAGAGATTTATAAATACTTAGTATAAATGGTAAGCATTTGATAATTTGTTGATGCATTATAATAATAAAATGAATCTTGTGCTGGAAAGACAACAACTCTGTGCTTCAGAGCTGTGCCTCTCTTTTCTTTCAATATTTGTTTACATTTTTAAAAAATATCCAGGAGAGAGACTCTAGTAGACACCAGACATGATCTTTTAGCACATCTTTAGATGACTTACTTTCTTGATAATTTTGCAAATAAAGGCTTTGTCTTATTTTTCTTTCCATTTTCTTTCTTCTATATCTGCATCCATAGGGTGATAAAAGCAAAATGAAAAGTCAGATTTCAAGGATAGTTTCTTTGCTTTGAAAGCCACTGTACTATCTGATGTGCTATGTATCATAAAATACTAATGTTTGATAACATGATATTGGACATAAAATTTAATTTCTGGATTCGTTTGATGGGTTTCCTATTAAAAGTTTTGATTTTGCTTACAGCTTAATGAACTTTATTTACTTAGAAAAACAAGTACAAACTTAGAAAAAGGGGGAAATTTTTTTTCACTAGTTGACACAAAAACATTTAGCTAGATTAGGGTAATATTTTGGTTCAGTTTAACATATTAATGGAGCCATTGATAGAACTTTCCTTGGAGCGATAAGAACAGATTCAAATGAAGTAGAAAAAACTTCAAAATAAGAGGAAAAACCTTTACTCCACGTCCTAGTTAGGAACAGTTTTTTTTTCCTCCATTCAAATTTCTTCAAGTAATTAACAAGTTCCACAATGAGGATACATTTTTCTGAAAATGAAGAACCAGACATTCACCAACTACAAAGCAATATTCATTAATGGGAATGAGACAGTCTACAAACCTTTGGACTCTTAATTTCTTTTTTTTTAATCATTTTTCAATTTATTCTTTATCCTTATACCTTTTTAGAAGTATGTGCCTTGCTTTATTTTTCACTTTACTGCCATCTTTGCATTGACGTCACCAAGAATCAGAAAATATGTCTATGAATTTGAAGGGTTTTACTGATTTCATAGAATTTTTCTACCTCATTTTCAGCAACTGATATTAGAGTATTGGCAACATTTATTTTCATGGTAGTGTCCTTGACGATACTTCTCATCAATACCACAGTATAAAATACCTGTAGGAAATCTGTTTCTTGCTCAGCCTTTGTATGCGTTAAAAAATTGCAAAGTCCTTATCAATAGCTTACTACAAAAGCCCAATACTGAAGGTAATACTATTGATAAGATCTAAGGAGGATGGAATAATAAGATTGTCAACTACAAGGGGCCTATTATGCCTCTCTTAATGTAGCCTTATTTTGTATAAGCTTTTTCTGGGGATGTTGATTTGTATTCAGTTAATAGTATTAAAATCTCCAGAACTTTTTTCAGACAAACTGGTATGTGGCTGCATCTCTCCTCATCTTGTGGAAATAATTGGCTTAGTTGTTGGTTTTTAAGCTAAGTGTATTTTGGGTTTGTTTGTTTTTTTTCCCCGCTTATTCCATTTTAGCTTTTTTTTTAAGATTTAAAAGCATCATCACAATATTCTGTCCTGTCAGGGCCTTTTTGGCTGCTTATTCTGCCATACAGATTTAACTTTTCTTCCCTAACTTTGTGTTATCTGCATATATGGTAAGTGTGCTTTTTTTTTTTTTCAAGTCATTGATAAAAATGTTAAGTGACCATTGGTGGGCTTAGGCTCCCAGGGACTCTCCAGAGGGTGTCCTCCAAAATGATATCAAACCATTAATTGCCACTCTTTGGGTCCAATAATTTCACCTATTATAATTCTTACTGATCTTTACTGTTGTCTCACATCTCTCCACCTCTCCAACAGATTCTTTGCTAAAATCTAGATAATTTTGCTAATCTACCAGATTTGGGGATGGGGAGATGAGGTAACTAGTATAAAGCCATGCAGGCTTGTTTGTAGTCCCCTTTTCTATTTCTAGATATTTGTGGCTTGGCCATTTCTTACCTTAAGAAAAAAATTCTAGAATTTTGTAAGGAATTAATTGGATTTTGTTTTGCAGACTCCCTTCTCATTGAGCTTTTGAAAGTGGGAAATTTCATTTTTCTTCATTTTTCACATTCTTTTTAAAATATATATATATTGGTCTTGGTGTAGTACTTGTCTTTGTTTTTTTTAAATAGATTTTTATTAGTGTCTTTTATTTCTGGGTGAGAACTCAGATTTTTTTCCTTATATCTTCTCCATTCTTACAGAAAAAGAACAACAAAAAACCTCCTCCATAGATGGAATTCGTCCCCTATTTACTTCTGTAAAATGGAGGGGAGTATCTTTTTATCCCTCTGGGTCCTTCTCCTTATACCAACATTCAGTTTTGATGGGGCTTTTTGGTGTTGTTTTTTACCACTAGCATTGTTGCTATCCTTTTTCTGTTCCTTTGCATCAGTTCAGGTCTATTCATGCTTCTTTCTCTGTATTCATTAATTTGTTGTTTCTGACAGCACATTAATATTCCATTACACTCATGTGTGTACTACAAGTTTTGTTAACCATTTCTCAATTGATAGAATCCACTTTGTTGCCAGTCTTGATTCACAAAAAAGCTACTTATAAATATGATTATTGTGGAACCTTTTGGTCATTAACATCTTTGAGATATATTTCTAGCAGTAGAACCTCTGGGTCAAAGAATGTGAACATTTTAGCCACTTTATTTGTGTGATTCTAATTGCTTCCTTAAGTGGTTCTACCTATCCACGACTCCACCAACCTTAATGCATTAGTGGGCTTGTCTTCTCAAACTCCCTCTAGTTTGACTATTTTTTGTCATCCTTACCAATTAGCTGAGTAAAGTGTAAAACTTCTGCATGGTTTTGATTTTCAGTTCTCTTCATGATTAAGAATATTTTTAAAAATTTTAATAATATGCAGCTCTTGGAAGAATTGTTTCCATAGTCTTTAAAGATCAGTAACTGTGGCTCACTCATCTACTACTGCTTGGACCTTACATTTATCAAAGGCTGCTAGGTACTTTGTTATCTCCTTACTGATCTTAAGTTTCAGCTTCCTATTAGCCTTTTTGTTTCGGTCACTCCAATCCAAAGATGATTTTCCTTGAAGGAGTAAAAAGCAAAATAAGATTACTGACCTTGCCATTTTTTTCCCCTGTTATCATTATTCTCTCTACTTATGCCTTTCTTTAATTTCTTCCTTTCTACACTATGACTAAAATAAAACAAACCACTTTCTCTGCAGTATGAGGCTTAGCTCTTGATACTTTTCCTGCTTTTTTATATTTAATCTTCATTATGGATTCTTTTTATTATCTGTTTCTTTTAAACTAGGTCTGTTATTTCATAATTATCAGCGCCTGCCCTGAAAACTAGAGACAACTTTAGGAGAAGTTAAGTCATTTGTCATTATGTATAAAACTATTTGTCTGTAGGACTTACCAAATCAAGTAGCATTTATTATTTATTTATTCCTATTACTTGCTAAGTGATGAGGATACAAAGAAAGGCCCATGCTCTCAAGATCACAGTCTAATCAGAGGGATAATATATGTATAATAGTGTACAAATACATCTTTAACATATATTAGGGCTGCTTGCTGTCTAGGGGAAGAGGTAGGGGAAGGGAAGGAGAAAAGTTTGGAACACAAGGTTTGCAAGGGTGAATGTTGAAAACTTATCTTTGCATATCTTTTGATAATAGTTATTATTTTAAAAATAAAATATGAATTAAAAAATAATAATAGTGTCCAAACAAAATATATCCAGATTAAATTAGATAGGATCTAAGAAGAAAGGTACTACTTTTAAGAGGGACCAGGAAAGACTTCTTGCAAAAGGTGGGACTTTAGCTGACACTTGCAAGAGGCCAGGAATTCAGATGGCAGAGATGAGGAAGAGAATTCCAGGCATGGGGGACAATGAAAATACTTGTAATTTATGGGGGAACTGTCTTTTGTGAGGGGACAGTAAGAAGATTGGTATTATTAGATCACAAGAAAATGGAAGAAAATAAAGTGAGAAGATTGGAAGGGGAGAAAGAAGCTAGGTTTTTATAAATGGCTTTAGTAACCAAACAGGATATTATATTTGGTTCTGAAGAAGGCCACTGCAGTTGGTTAAATAGATTAAATTGATGTAGTCAACTTTTATTGATGTAATCAAATTTCAGGAAGATCAGTTTGATGGCTGAGTGGAAGGTGGACTGGAAGAGACTTTGAGAAAAAAATCAGCAGGACCTCTATTAGAGTGGTGGTAGTGGTGGTAATATAGAGGATAGAAGCTGCCTCTGGAACTATTTTTTTTTTTTTTTAAAGTTTGTTTGTATCCACAGGACTCTAGAAAATGGGTTGTTGTTTTTTTTCCCCCATTATAATTGAAATGTATTTCTTTGTGTCTTAAGCATTTCATTTTTTGAGTGCTTACTCTTTGTCCTGTGCTGAAGTCATAGGAACCTATCTATCATTAAAATCTGCACTCAAAATTAAGATCACATAGATTGTACATATATGCCCTTCCCTTTTCTATCATAAATTCAGACATGGAAAGGTCATTTCACCTCTAGTTCCTCCATGTGGATGAAAATCAGATGCAGAGTAGAGATTTTTCATTCATTTTCAGGAGATTGAAATTATTAAAGCAAGTCAATTTAGGGATACATAGAGAGATTTAATAGATGCTACAGATAATATTCATGCATACAGATAATATCTAGGTGGTCTGAAATATTCTGATGACCCATCATTTCTGATTGTACTTACTTCCCCTAAACCTTTTCTTTCAGCAGCACTACCTAATTTTTCATCTAAGGATAATCTTTATTTCTTCCTTCATATCCAGCTAGTTACTGGTCCCGAGAATCATAACATTTCTATTCTCTCCTTTTAATTTCCTCTATGACCTCCTTAACAAAACTCTTATTATCACCAAATTGCACTTCTTATTTATACTGCATCCTATACTCCCTTTACCTTCCCTTTCTACCTGTTACCCTCCCTTGGGGAGAAGTGGGGGAGGAAATATCTTATAGAGATCTAATTGTTACTCATTAAAAATCTCAAGTAGTTATTTTTTTTCTGAAGAGCAAAGTTTACAATTATTTTAAAATACATGTTTTAGTCTATTGTTTTTATTTTGTTCAAAATTCCCGATTCCTTCTTACAGAACAATCCTATTTAACTTTTTTTTTTTTTTTTTTAAAGAGAAAGGGGTGTGGAAGAAATCTAGCAAAACCAATTGATATAACAAGAAAAAAGTCCAAAAATATGTGCAATGTTCTATACATCTGGACATCTCTACATTATATACCTGCAAGGCAGGGGGTGAGGGGTGGAGAGGGATTCTTCTCATGTCTTGGGAGCTGTTATGCTTGTAATTTTGCAACTAATTTTACTTGTTCATATAAGTCTTTCCATGCTGCTTTGTATTCATCACATTAATTATTTTCTTTATAGCATAATAACAGTTCATCATATTCATTTACAATAGTTTGTTTAGTCATTTCTATATCTGTGGAAAATCTACTTTGGTTTCCATTCTTTCTTCAAAAACAAATTCCATTCTTTATTTCCATTCAAGGATCTCTGCAGTCTAGTGTCACTCTCCCCTTTTAGTTTTATATCAAGTTTCAGTCCCTCCACATTGTATCCACTCTAAAATGATTTGCTAGCATTAGAGACATCTACATTCACTATATGCTTGCCATTCACCATGCCTGGAATACTATAACTGTTCCCTTTGTCTAGGATCCTTCCCCTCTTTTGCCTGTTGCTCTGTCCTTTAAATTCAATTCAGTAAGCATTTAACCGGCACTTACTGTGTGTTATATTGCCTGGATATATGTGATTACAAATGGAAAGCATTATAATGAAATATGATTTCAGAATATTTTCAAAAATGTGCAGACTCTGGGTTAAAAATCTCTGCTCTATCACCTGTCCAATGAAATAATTGTTAGAATTTTCATCATGAAACACTTTTCTTAAATTAATGTTACCTTTTTCCCCCCAGGAAACTGAATGCTTTTCTTGTATTTAAGTTATTTTTTAATTGAGTTAAAATTTTTTATAACAATTTATTTTCTTTTCCTTCAAACTTAGCCCTTGATTTAGTAATCCTTTTAAATAAATATACATAATCCAGCAAAAAAAAAAATTTCCTTTGGTACCTTGAGTCTGATGGACTTTTGGAATATTGCTTATTTCAGTATTGTTATAAAATTGTTTTCCTGCTTACTTGACTCTATTGCATCATCATTTCATACAAATCTTCCTAGGTTTTTCTAAAACCACCTCATACATCATTTCATTGTCACTTTACTACTGGGAAAAGAGCTGCTAAAATGGTTCTTCTTTGATCTCTTTGGGTTATAGATCTATTGCTGTATCATAGTATATGACTATTAAGTAACTTATAGGACATACTGTGGTTCTAAATTGTTTTCCAGAAATAATGGCTAGACCAATTCATAGATCCACCATCAGTACAATTGATAATGATAATTTTTTTCAGTAGTACTTTATTTTTCCAAATACATGTAAAGATAGTTTTCAACATTCATTTTTGTAAGAATTTGTATTCCAAATTCCCCCCATACACATACCTCTCCTTATATTCCTTCTTACTTACTACCCCTCCCCAAACAGTAAGCAATCTGATATGGATTAAACATCTGCAATCCTTTTAAATGGATTTAAACACTGATTGTAGTGTTGCGATTGGAAACAGAAGTTCCTTCTTGCCTGGTATATACATATATGTATATACACATATATAGTTATATACATATGTAGATATATTTTTTAAACTTCTTATTTAGAAAAAACAAAACAACAAACAAACAATTTTCATGCAAACAGGTGAACAAATAAGTGAAATCCAGCTTAGCAGAAAGAATGTAATAGCTGGCAAAAGCCTTTTCCAGACTATTCACTTTCCACAAAGAAAGTTCACAGGATATGAGGAGAATAGAGTAGGAAATATGATTTATTTTGTCTAGAAGTCTCTAAGCAAACATTTCTTAAACTATTTAATGGACACTTTTCACTTTTCTTCACTGTTGTTTCAAGGGGTTTTTAATGATAAGACCCATGCAACATTAAACTTTCTGGTTTTGCTTGCTCCCAGTCTCCATTTGCCAAGTATTGATGCAGTCCAAGGGGGCTTGTTGTAATATCTAATGTAATATAGATAAGCTGTTTAAGATCAGGGCTTTTAGCACCTAGGAATAAGCCAGTGTTGCTAGGCACTTTGCAACTGACAACCAGATGTC
Organism: Antechinus flavipes; assembly: GCF_016432865.1. Taxonomy (NCBI): domain Eukaryota; kingdom Metazoa; phylum Chordata; class Mammalia; order Dasyuromorphia; family Dasyuridae; genus Antechinus; species Antechinus flavipes. The sequence continues at coordinate 235,046,411 of NC_067402.1, read as the reverse complement.
AGGTTGACCAATACAGAACATTTCTCTTTACCAGTGCTTCCTATACTTGCCTATCCTGCCCTGTCCTTGTCCATAGAAGACGTGTGGCAACATATTGGAGGCCTTCTGCTGGTTCATTTAATATCTCTAGGTTACTACTACTACTGCTACTGCTACATAGCACTGTGATCTCTCATTCTCACCACTTCCTGGTTATATGTCTTTATATTTTATCCCACTTCTTTCACTCAAATCTTTTTTGGTAAATAGATGCCATATATCCTAGGTTTTCTGAACAAGATCAATTTCAAATATTGTATGTTCTTTTGCCAATTTAGAGACAATCTTTTATTAGATAACCTGATTACCCTAGAAGAGGGAATTTAGAGTGAATCTTGTATTCAGACTTGAAGACTTGTAGATGATGTGAGATTCTGCTTGTATAGGATCCTAGAAGAAATGGGTTTTCATTGTATAAAGTTTGAATAAATAACATGGGGTGCTGGGAGCAGAATATGTAAGTACAACCTGGAATTCAAAATCTGTCCTTTTCAAATACTTTTTTCTCCTAGGTCTACCTACTTGTCTTTATACTCTCCCTTGCTGGATCCTCATCCTAGTCACATGTAGGTATCCCAGAGGTCTGCCTCTGCCCCAGGCCCTTAGCACAGTGCCTGGTTGATTGCCTAGATATCCTCAGTTAATCAAGAATTTAGTTTTCAATGAAGACAAATGCAGCCACCTTTTCTTCTTTGAAGAGGTAGAGGACTAAATATATAATTTTATGTATTATTAAATGTGGTCTATTGGTTGTCTTTGTTAAATTGCTTTTTTCTCCTTGCTTTTAAATCTTTGTTACAAAGGCAATCTTGCTAGGGAGATAAAGAGTGATTTTATAAATAAAAGTAATATAAAAACAAAAAGTTAAAATTGAAAACTTAAACTAAAATAAATGAAGGACTAGAGCTCAGGGCGGGAAATGCTTTTAAAAAGATACCTAGAAAAGAGATTCAATCAGTCACCAGTAAGGAAGAAATTCATCCATCTTCAGATTCATGCTCTCTTGGTCTTCTCATTTTCGAACATTAAAAATTATGCTGTATTTTCTTAAGAGTTTGTGATATTCAAGGCCCTTGGCATCTAGAGCTGGAAAGAATTTTATAGGGCAGTCTAATCCAATTTTACAAAAGAAGATACTTGCGAGCCAGAGAAGTAGAGACAGGTTTTGATCTCTTGGCCCCAAATAGCCATGCTGGGACATGTGTTGGACAAGGATTGAAAAGTCAAGAGGAGCAGACATTTATCTTCTCTTTTCTGCCATTATTGTTACTCTCTTAGTATTGCCCTTCATTACCCTTAACTGAACTTTTTTGTTCCTTTCCCGTATATTTCACCACTGTGATAGTAGTTTAAAATCTTTATTCTTTGGCTTTCAAAGACTTTGATCCTCTGACCTCTGATTGCTTTTCTAACCTTGTTTCAGTACCCTTTGCACATATTCTGTTCTTCAGACACACTGGACTTCTAGACATTTCCTAGTTTAAGAACTTTGCTTTGCATATGCCAAGAAAAGACCTCTCCTTCCTCTTCCCTAGCTTTGCCTTTTGATAGAACTAGTTTGGATGCCACATTCTCTGGGATACAATTCCTGATTTTTTCAACTATCATTCATTTCCATACCAATACCCTCTAGGTGGAAGTGATTCCTTCTGTCCTTTGTCTCTTAACCTAACCTCTTTTGATATCTTTCTTTTATTCTTTTAATTTTATAACTAACTAACCTTGTCTCCCTTCCCTATTTGTAAATTCCATAAGAACTAAAATTTGTTGCTTCTTTCCTTTCTTTCTCCTCCTCCCCCATCCATGTCCCTGGGGTATTATTTGTTATCTTGAGTTTATAGATAGGAAACTAGAAGTTCTCAAAGATTCTAGGGATTTAACTTTTCAAGTTGTTAAGTGGATGCTGCTAGGTTTGAAGTCAGCGAGACGGAAGTTCAAACTCTGTCTCAGATATTTATTTATTGGCTGTGTGACTTTGAGCAAGTCTCAATTTTCTTCTCCGTAAAAATCATAATGAATTGAGAGAATCAAATAAGATGACATGAAAGGCACTTTGCAAAACCTTAAAAATACCATAAAATGCTAGTTATTATAAAGAATATAATAAATGTGATTATATATTACTAGCAAGTACTACTACTCAGTATTGTAAAAGCAGGATTCAAATCTAATCTTGGCTCTGAATACATTAGTTCAATTATCTATACCATGCTGCCTCTTATGAGAGAGGAAAAGAACTCAGATGCTTCAAAATTTATTTGGGTACTGTGAAACTACTGCCCACTAAGTTATTCACAATTATACCCATTATCTTTTTGGTGCTTTAATTTTTTACAACTTTGGGGGTTGAAATAGACACGCCTTGTAACACTAGGAGACCAGAACACAATTCATCTGTTTCTGAAGTGCTGTTAAGGAGGCCTTATTAGTTTGTGACGTTTTAATATTGTATAACTAAAAGTAATGTATTTCTGACTAAAACCATCAAAAGTTCATAATCAGTTTGAAGTAAAAGATTTTGAATTTTATAAAAGCTTTTATCCCAATAAAATAAAATTAGAATTAGAATAAAACAATAAAGGAAAAACATTTGCCTCTTAGCTTTCATAAAAGTTGGGTATATAAAGCATACAAGCTGAAAGGAAAATTGAACTACTTTCTGTAGAATAGATGGATTGTTGGTTGGTGTGTTTCATTCTTGAAAATAACCAAAATGACATCAATGTGTTGGAGTCAAGGTTTGGTTGTTTCCCAACTGTGCCTGATCAGACCAGTAAGAGCTCAGCAGACCTCAGGTCTGCTGGATGTTTGGAATGGCAATGATTTCTAAATTTTGCATATCTCATATCGTTTGAGCTATTGCAATTTTGCTTCAATTTTAGAGCACAGTGCCTTCTTTGTGCTGCAGACCTTGCAGAGCGGTGGGTCCTTTGTCAGTATCTCCCATGTCACACTATTGATTCCAAATATGATTTCCAATTATATAGAAAGACCTTGAAAGTGTCCTTGTATGATTTCTTCTGACCCACCATGTGAACACTTGCCTTGAGTAAGTTATCTGTAAAATATAAGTCTTTGGGGCAAACATATATTTATGTTCAATATTTGAACAATGTGGCCAATCCATTAGAATTGCTCTTTCTGTAGTAGAATTTGAATGTTTGGCAGTTCAGTCTGAGAAAGAACCTCGGTGTTCAATTTCTGTCATGGTGCCAGTGGCCACTTCTTACAGCCATGCAACAACGCAGCACAACAACTCTAAACCTTCATTTTGGTAGGAAGTCTACTATTCTCTCCCACACTTTGCTTTAGTTTCTACCAAACATTGAGCTAGGTTTCAGTGCATCAACCTCATTATCATCATGTTCATCTCTAGAAAGTATACTGACATTTGCTATATAACTGATGGTTCCACATATGGACAGAGTAGTGCTGGCTGTGTGTTCTTTTGCTGGTAATTATTAGGCCATAATTAGCACAAGCAGCTTAGAATGGATTCATACTTTGTGGCATCTCAGTTTCAGAGGCTTCATTGAATGGCATAATCATCTGTAAATCACAGATCACTTATTAACTCTCTCTACTTTAACTTTAGTCTCCAAGTTAAATCATTTACTGTCAGTGTGATAGCTGACCTTGATGCCTATTTTCATCCTTATTGAAGGTATCTGTCAACGCTGAAAACATCATGCTAAAAGGCATGGGAACAAGCACTCAGTCCACTTTCACTCCTGGAGGAAACCTGGAGGCTGAGGTGATGGTGGACCTTCCTGTTCAGAGCATTTTTGTATGTATGTTAGCATTGTATCATTTATGAACTTTTTCTCCAGCAGAGGAATTCATTCTGTCATTCTGGAATGGAATACTATATGTATATATATAGTAACTCTCCATCTTGATCATTTTAAGTCTCACTTGAGAAAAATTCATCAGACTTTTACTTCCTCATAGGCTTTAAGCACTAACTAGTAAGCCCTCATGGAGGAAATGCCATTTTAGTTGATCTTTGAAGGAAAGTAGAAATTCCCAAGAGGTAAAATGTAGAATCTTACCAGTGATGGTATACAGTCTTAATAAGTGAAATATCTGTGTGGGAAAAACTATGTAACAATGAGAACTTAAAGAAACTCTTTTGAAACTTTTTAAAGATCTTTGCTTTCAGAAATGGTTCATACTTTAAGACATGGGTAATGAATGGAAATCTGGGAATTTGGATTTTCTGGTGGCTTATAGGATCCTACCTTAGAGATTCAGAGGATTTTAATAATGAAAGTTTTTTGTTTTTTGTTTTTTTGCAGATGTAATAACAACATAAAAATATTATCTCCAACTTTTTCATCCAAGGCCACCACGACTAAGTGGATTTCAATGAAATTGCAAGAATAATAGTTTCTGATGCCTTAGGTTTATCTCCTTTTCAGTTCTTGACTCTCTTCCTCCCCACTATCTGTCTCTTTTGAGATTTTATACCAATTTCAGAAGTATTTGCTTTTTAATGAAAACTCTGCAATGCCTAAATACCTTGTGTAACTGAAGGAATATATTTAATAGTGAAATTTCAGGCCTGGAAAAAGTTGGATTGGAGGGAAAGGAGAATTTAGAGGTAATTTGAAAGAGTAGTTTTCTCTCCTTTCCTCCTCCAATTGCTACAGGCTATAGAGACTGTTTTCCTTAATGTTAAATTGAAGTGGAAAAAGTATTCCAATATAGGTGAAGGAATAATGAAGTCTTTCAAGCCTCTTAACAAAGTAATATTAAAATTTTGGGAGGAGAATGAAGTTTGGAAAAGGAAGAAGCATTTTTTAAGCACTTACTATGTGCCAGGTGCTGAGATAAGTACTTTCCAAATATTATCTCATTTAATCATCACAACAGTTCCAGGTGCTGTTATTGTTCTCATTTTATAGTTAAAGAAACTGAGGCAGGTATTGATTTAACTGACATACCTAGGGTCACATAGCTAGTATTTGTCTGAGGCTACTGGTCAATCCACTGTACAAACTAGCCACTACATCTCTGCATTTCATTATTGATAATGCTATGTTTTAACTTACAGAAAACATTTTTAAAAAATTTCTTTGGACCTACATGTGCAAAAATGTTTGTAGCAGCTTTTTTTTTGTATTGTCAAGGAACTAGAAACTGAGTGAATGCCCATCAATGAGGAAAATGGCTGAATAAGTCTATGGTGTAAAATAATATGTTATTATTCTATAAGAAATGATCGGCAGTATGACTTCAGAGAGACTGACATAAACTGATGCTAAATGAATTGAGTAGAACCAAGAGAATATAGTACATAGCAACAACAAGATTATGTGATAATCAATTCTGATAGACTTGGCTCTTTTCAACAATGAGGTGATTCAGGCTGGTTCCAAAAGACTTGTGATGGAGAGAGCCATCTAGGCTGTGAGGACTGAGTATAAATCACAATATAGTATATAGCCTTTTTTGTTGTTTGCTCTTTTTTTCTTATTTTTTCCCTTTTTGAGCTGATTTCTCTTGTGCATCTTAATAATTATGGAAATATATATAGAAAAAAAATGCATGTTTAAGGATGCTAAAGGATGCATGCTAAGGATGGGGGAGGGAAGAGGGAAAAAAAGATGTGGAACATAAGGTTTTGTATGTATTTTGAAAATAAAAAGCTATTTAAAAAAGAAAAAAGAAAAAAAATCCTTTGTAATGTCCTATACTAAGTTTGCTGATTAAGGAAAATGCATACTTTAAATTACTGGTCTTAAATGGATTACAAAAATCCAAAGGTTGCACAAAATTAGATCTTTGCTTTTTGGTTTACTCTTCCTAGATTCAGATTTTGCTTTTTGTCATTGATAAGAGGTGCATTTTTTTTTTTTTATTGTGGTTGTTTTTATCTCATTGACCATCTTATTCTTTATATTTAATATTGTAGAATTTAAATTTAAGATAATGCTTAAGTCTAATTTTATAGATTCCTTTGCAATTCCTTTCATAACTGAAGCTGCTAGGCCTGAGAATTGTTTCTGCATCAAAAACTATAGCAGCACTTATCAGTTGGGTGACAATTGTCAAAGAAATGCTTCCCTTTTTTTTTTTTTTAACCTAGGAAAAAATTCCTGTTGTTCCCTGTATCCAAATATAAAATCCAGGATCTGATGTAAAATCTTTTGTTTAACTATTAAAGTATTTAATAATCTTTCTAATCTTATATCATATTGATCTTTTCTGTGATCCAGGCTGTCTGTCCTCTGTGCCTGTAATTCTCTACCTTCTGGCATTCATAGCTTTTCTGTCAAGTCTTAGCTAAAGTCCCCCATCTATTACAAGAAAAACTTTTCCAATCCTTCTTAGACTTAATGTTTTCTCTCTGAGACTACTCCCACTTTATCCCATTTGTTCATAATTGTATACATGTTGTTTATCCCCTTTGACTGTGCTCTTTTAGAAAACAAAAACTGTTTTTGCATTATCTCCAGCACTTAACATAGAGAAGGCACAACTTTTCATGATTAGAGAGGGGAGAGGGAGAGGGAGAGGGAGTGTAACTTTCCTGTTGTTTCTCTCACACACTGATGGGATTGTATAAGAGCATCATCTGTTACTATTCATCATTTAGAAAGCAGATGGCACTAGCATCTTTCTTTTCTAACTTCCAACTAGACATATCATAGGCATAACATAGACAATATCATAGGTAATACCCATGAGAACTGAATCCAAAACTACAAGAAAAGATATTTAAAATGATAGTCTCCAGGCTCACTGCTGGACAGACAAATAAAAAGACCTGATTTCATCAACCATTTTTGTACAGAAATTATGTGAGACACACACACACACATGCATATATATGTATGTATATAAAAATGCTAGTAGTAGTTTATCTGTGGTGGATAGAATTTTTGAGGTGGGAAAGAGATTAACATAACCTCTATTAAAAGTATCCTATTTATGCCTGAAAGCTATTTGCCTTAATTTAGGGAAGAAAAACAACCTCAGTTAAGGGATGCCCTAAAGGAAGGTAATTGTATACAAATTCTTTTGCATAGCCAAATTTCTCCTGCTTCCTTTTGGGATTTTTGGACTTGCAAAACATTTTGCTTTTTGGTTTGTTTTATTTGTGGAGGTTGGTAAATTTATATTACTACCTTGACATTCAGGGATTACTTATTTTTGTCTCTCTCTAGAGTGTCTCAAACAGTGATTTTCATTGAAATAAATTGCCATAACCATATTTGAATCGTACTTTATATGAATGAGACAAAATTTCCTCCTTATTTTTTCTTTTCCCCACTTTAATTCATTTGAAGCATAATAAATTTTACCCTAGTCCATTTTTAGAAGCATTTCCTGTATTTTTTAAATATATATACTTGTGTTTCCATGCCTTCTCCAACTTGTCTATTCCCCTTCTTTTGTCATCTTTTTCAGTTTGCTGGTGAAATAAAAATCTCAGGGTTTCAATTTGTATTTCTCTTAGTAATTCGGAGCATTATTTTATACCTCATTTCTTGACATCCATGGATTGTCTGTAGATTCAGCTCTAATATTAATGTTGTCACAGGCTGCCTTCATCCCTCCAGCCTCTTACTCTCATTAGGTTACTTCTCTTTTGGATGTATTGTATACTTTTTAGTATGTATGCTCTTTCACAGACCACCATCTAACATCTTATACCAAGATAAAATCAAAATGAGTTCATGATTTAGACATTGATACAATAAGCCAATTAAGAAAACAAGGAATAGTCTACCTGTCAGATCTGTGGAGAAGGAAGGAATTTATGGTCAGAGAAGAACTAGAGAATATCATGAAATGCAAAACGGATAACTTTGTGCAAAACCTTTTAAATTTAATGTAATCAAACAAAACCAATGCATCGAAGAATTAGAAGGAAACTGAGTTGGGGGGAAAAAATTTTACAGCCAGTGTTTCTGATAAAGACCTTATTTCTAAAATATATAATTGATTCAAATTTATAAGAATATAAGCCATTCCCCAATTAATAAATGGTCAAATGATAATGAATAAATAATTTTCAGATGAAGAAATTAAAGCTATTTCTGTTGAGGTCTAGATTTGGGGTACCTAAATGAGATTAAGGTTTAGTTGAGGTCTAGTGGTAGTGTTGGGGTACAGGAAGTCAAGAAAAGCTCCCATGCCACCCCCTGGATTCGGCACAAGGATACTGCGGTACATGAGGTCTAGTAGCAGTGCGAGTCCCAATAAAAACATTTATTAGCCCCAGAGCTAGATTGATAAAAGAGGTTTATTATTGGGTTTGGAAGTAAGGAGCTAGGTGAAAGTAGAGATAAAGAGGGTTCAGTGGACAGAAAGTCCTCACATGGCTAGCTTGTTTTGAATCTCTGCAAAGAAGGGTTCCCAGCGGCCCTTTTATAATGAGATTTAGCTCGAGGGGCTTTTGGGTGTACCCCCAAAGTTGGCTCAGATCCGGGTGGGGGCTGGGGCAGGCCCGGATCTTCTATTGGAATTCAAATGGACCAGGATTTGTGAGTCAAAGGGTAATTACATTCACTAGGAGGGGATGGGAATCTAGAGAAGAATCTTTCCCACATCATTTCCAGTTATATAAAAGTGTTTTGAATTACTATTGATGAGAGAAATGCACATTAAGCCATTCTGAAGTACCATTTTACACTTCTCAGATTGGCTAAGATGACAGGAGTAGATAATGGTTAATGTTGGAGGGCATGGGGGAAAACTGGGATACTAATACAGTGTTGGTAGAATTACAATTATAAGAACTGATGCTAAGTGAAGTGAACAGAACAAAGAGAACATTGTACATAGCAACAAGATTATCTGATGATATGGACTTGGCTCTTTTCAATAATGAGATGATTCAAGGCAGTTCCAACAGACTTGTGGTGGAAAGTGCCATTCATCCTGAGAACTATGGAGATTGAATATGAATCAAAGCAATAGTACTCTGACCGTTTTGTTGTTTTCCCTTTTGATCTGAAGAGAATTTTTCTTTTTTTTGCTGAGGCAATTGGGGTTAAGTGACTTGCCCGGGGTCACACAGCTAGGACACTTTAGTGTCTGAATCCAGATTTGAACTCGGGTCCTCAAACTGCCCCTGAAGGGAATTTTTTTTGTGCAATATAACAAACGTGAAAATGTGTTTAGAAAATTATACATGTTTAGCCTATATTGGATTCTTGCTATGTAAAGGAGGAAGGAAGAAAAATTTGGAACACAAGGTTTGCAAAAACAAAAATATGTAAGTCCCTTAAGGCCAGGAATTATTTTTGCAAGTTTTCCTTTTTATCCACATCCCTCACCACGTAATAAGCACTTGAAGTGCCTTTTTGATATTTGAGAATGTCAATTCATCTATCTGAGCAACTTGATGCCTTTTACATACTTTGATAAAGGTTTGTCAATTCCTATTTGCTTTACAGGCTACTGCCAAGAAGACAAAATGTTTGGTTTCCACAAACCAAAGATGTACAGAAGTATAGAGGGTTGCTGTATTTGCAGAGCCAAGTCCTCCAGTTCACGGTTCACTGATAGTAAACGCTACGAGAAGGATTTTCAGAGTTGCTTTGGGTAAGATCATCTGAAAGTGAATGGATTTGTTTGTAAATGTCTTTATTAAATGAAAATCCCGTTTTGTGAAATGAATATAGCAATAAAACCCTAGCAGTAAGCTTTTGAGTGATGTGCTACTAATGGTTACTGCATAATTTTTTTTGTAGTGTTACTAGAAATTCATATGAAAGGTTATATGAGTACTAGAAATGCTAAATAATTACACCTTTTGAAAAGGTGTGAGAAGGGTTTTTTAAGCTCTTAACTCTAAAGATTCAGGAGGCTTTACTTTTTCAAATGCTTTATTCTATGTTCTCCCCTTTGATTGTCTTTATCAGTGTTTGAAGGAGATATTCAAGAAAAAGAAAGAAGATCAATATGATTAGGTGATTTGCCCTTCTTTGTTCGTGTAACTAATGTAAAAGTCAGACTGTGAAGTTCAAATCCCTATCACTTCTGAAAGTATTCAACCACATTTTTCCTTTTTTGTATTATTTGGTCCTCTGATATTTGTCCTCTTATTGTTTTGGGGCATGTTTGGTTTTTTAATGTAACAGATTGGTTTTAAGAATAGTCTGCCCTAGGATGACAGGAAAAGATAATGCGGAATGTTGGGGGGGGTGTGGGAAAACTGGTACCTTGATAAATTGTTGGTGGAATTGTGGATGCATCCAATCATTCTGGAGAGCAATTTGGAACTGTGCTCAAAAAGTTATCAAATTGTGCATACCCTTTGATGCAGCAATGTTACTACTGGGTTTATATCCCAGAGATCTTAAAGAAGGGAAAGGGACCTGTATGTGCCAAAATACTTGTGGCAGGTCTCTTTTTCTTTCTTGCTTTTTTTTTTTTTTTAATAACTTTTTATTGACAGAACCCATGCCAGGGTAATTTTTTATATTATCCCTTGCACTCACTTCTGTTCCGATTTTTTTCCCTCCACCCCCTCCCCCAGATGGCAAGCAGTCCTTTACATGTTAAATAGGTTACAGTATATCCTAGATACAATATATGTGTGCAGAACCGAATAGTTCTCTTGTTGCACAGGGAGAATTGGATTCAGAAGGTATAAATAACCCAGAGGTCTTTTTGTAGTGGCTAGAAACTGGAAATTGAATGGATGCCATCAATTGGAGAATAGTTGGGTAAATTGTGGTATATGAATGTTATGGAATATTATTGTTTTGTAAGAAATGACCAGCAGGATGATTTCAGAAAAGCCGGGAAAGACTTACATGAACTGATATTGAGTGGAATGAGCAGAACCAGGAGATCATTATGCACTTCAGCAACAATACTGTATGATGATCAGTTCTGATGGACGTGGCTCTCTTCAACAATGAGATGAACCAAATCAGTTCCAATTGTTCAATAATGAAGAGAACTAGCTATACCCTCTGGGTGAAAGTGAAAGAACTCTGGGAAATGAGTGTGAACTACAATATAGCATTTCCACTCCTTCTGTTTTTGTCCACTTGCATTTTTGTTTTCCTTCTCAGGTTATTTTTACCTTATTGCTAAATCCGATTTTTCTTGTGCAGCAAGATAACTGTGTATGTATATATGTTGCATTTAACATATACTTTAACATAGTTTTTAAAAATAAAAGAATAGCCTTTCCCTCCCTTTTTTTCCCATTTATTTAAGTCGTGTTCAACCTTTTCATTTGGCATTTTTTGGCAAAAATATCAGAGGAACTTACCATTTCCTTCTCCAGCTCATTTTACAGATGTGGAAAACTAAGGCAAATAGGATTAAGTGATTTGCTCAAGGTCATAGAACTAGTGAGTATCTGAGGCCAGATTTGAACTTAGAAGAGTCTTCCTGACTTTAGGCCTAGAATTCTATCCACTGCCCACATATTTTCTGTATGAGGTTACTCATTATTTCACAATCATGTCACGAGTGAATTTTAACTAAAACAAACAAAAACAACTTCACTGAGATGTTACTGAGTTCCTGGAGGTATAAATGTTCTGATTGGTGTGTGCAAGATGGTGGTTGTTAGGAAACCTAAGGTCATAAATTACTAGCCCTCTCACTATGCTATTGGGATCACTAGCAAGGAGCATAAATGTGGTGATGGAGAGACCTTTCCTCACATACTGATGAGCAACTTCTAGATAAGTTTTTGGGAGTAGGAATAAAAGGACAGGGGATGTCATTTATTATTGCTTCAGAAAGATCTGAATCAAATAAAACTATCGCAAAGTACCTGGCACATATATATCACTAATACAGAATTTTAGCTATTATTAAGTTTCAATGAACTATTTAACAATATCTCTTAAATTGTACTGCCATAGGGGAAGAGGTGGTAGTGGAATAATCTGGCTACAGAGTGTGAAACCTCTGACATGGAGTACAAGCCCAAGGAATAGCCATTTAGCCCTAAGGTTAATATTTTTGGCTATCATAGCGCATGAAAATTATGGTTTTGATTAGCATCAGTGAAAGAAATACTGAAACCAAAAATCTTCAAAGTTTTAAGTGTTTAACAGTATGGTTGTAGATCTCATGTTAATCATCTTAATTACATGTGTTTTGTTCCTTAACATAAGATTTGACATTTAGTGTTAAGCTGTAGTTGGAAATTAGATTTGGGAATTGCTGAAACACCATTTCTTAAATTGATGTAGAGCCCTGGTATTCCATATTCCATGCATTCTGAAAAAGTTCCACGAATAGATTTTTATTTTGGTAATCATTGTCCTTTCCATATTAAATTTGAAGTCAGATTAGGCATAATCTCTATTTAAAAAAAAAAAAAGAACAAAACTCTCTCTTTGTCCTGTTATCCCTCTCTCATACCTAATTGCTCTCTTCATCTCAGAAGTATTCTATACTTCCTAGACTAGCATTTATGGATTGTGTTTCCAACCCCTAAAGTGTTCAGAGGCCAAATGAGTTTAGGAAACACTGACCTTGTGGATTTTTTGTTTATCCTCACCAGAGCCAGGATTTAGTGGCTTTTCTCTCTTTTGTTTCATTGTGTAAGCTTTTCCCTGCCTTTTCATTGCTCTCTCAACCAACATATATTAAAAATGAGACAGAAATAAGTTTCTCAAAAAGGTTGAGATAAATTAATTACCATTATGTTTCTGTGTTTTCTATTCATAGCCCCTCTCTATATTTTTAATATTGTTTTAATTGGCTGATTTATGTGAAATCATAACATTTATTCTTATTCTGAATTATTCCCTTTGTAATTCCTAAATTCCATAATATATTATAGACTAGTAGTGTCAAACTGAAATAGAAATGTATCCTTGCAGGCCACATTACATTAGAAAGCCACAAGTTAGTATTATCTATATTGTTTTTATTTATTATGTTAAACATTTCCCAATCATATTGAATCTGTTTTGGCTTCACTTGGTGGTTGGCCACTCCAAACTGTTTATTAAATGTGAATTCTAGAAATATAAAGTTTACAGGGCAAAGAAAGTGGAAATTTTTTTTTTTTGGAAAGGGGATATATTTAAACTTCATTTTAATAAATGTGTTTTTGCATTCTTAAAGAAGTAAGATCAATGTATTATTTATTTCCCTATTGTCAGGTTGCATGAAACTCGTTCAGGAGACATCTGTAATGCCTGTGTGCTTCTGGTGAAAAGATGGAAAAAGCTACCAGCAGGATCAAAAAAAAACTGGAATCATGTTAGTTCCTTTCCTTCTCCTAGTTATGCTCTTTTGTTGTCTTTCAAAGTGATGCTATTGGGATTTGTTTTATTTTCTTATATAACTTTTACGAGTTGTAGAGCATTTTTAAATTGTTTAAAAACTTTTAAAGTAAGGAGAAGTTTTTTTTACTGCCTCTATTCACCCGACACTCAATTTCTCTGAGGAGACAATTATTACTGAATTCAGAGGTTTTTTAAAATAAGCTTTGGATTTTAAATATTTGGAAGCAATACTTATTTTCCCATAAGTCATTGTTTAGGGAATACTAAATAAAAGAAATGAAAAATTTGGCTCAGAACAATATCAGTTCCCATATTTGTACCAAACATTTTTGGAAGAACATAGCAATTGACCCTCAACATACATTCCAAAGATTAATGGGATGGTAAGATCAAAGATGAAATTATTTATCCCATGCATCTCTGACTTCTTTCAATAACCTATTATTAATCATCCAGATTTGTCCAAATTAGTTTTTAGATGTTCAGAAACCTTTATTAACCACTATATGAAGAAATAAAGTCCTTTGTAGAAATACCATGTGACTGCTAACATTCTGTTTGCTATTTATTGTTAAGCCATAGTTGGGAATTGCTGAAACAGCATTTCTTAATTTAGTATAGAGCCCTGGTACCTCAAAAACAATAAAAGACTTACTTTGTACTCAGAATTGGGAGTCATGTTTTAGATTCTTAAACACATTTTCCTGAGTACATAGGACAGAACTCTAGGAAAACAAGGAGCCCTCTTTTAAAGATGGTAATAACCATTTTCTTTCAGGTGGTAGATGCAAGGGCTGGACCCAGTCTAAAGACTACATTAAAGCCAAAGAAAGTAAAAACTCTTTCTGGAAATAGAATAAAGAGCAACCAGATCAACAAATTGCAAAAGGAATTCAAACGACACAGTAAGTTTGAAATGATGAATTACTTTTTTAATGTAATCCATTAAACTCATTAGTATCCAATGATAGTAAAGAAAACATTATACATATATGAAGTTTGAAGTCTATTGCATTTATTCTTGATTTATAAATGATGTGTCTTACTGTCTTTGTAGTAATTCTTTTCATTCACCAGTAGCAGGTTTTGCTTTTGTGCTCACTTTGTGCTGAATGTGGTAAGAGATGAATAAAGCATTTACATAAATAACAAGGGAGAAGATGATCTAAAAAGAGAAAGGAAAGGTGTCTATTCTTCAGATTTTGAACTATGGGTAGGAATTTTGCATGTGATTAAGAATCCTCTTAGAAGTAACAGGTAGGTGGGGCAGTGCAAGATGCCTGTGACTGGAATGAATAAACAAATACACACACACACACACACACACACACACACACACACACACACACACACGATACGTGAAGTAATATGGAGTTGAGGAGGGTAGGATCATTGGATTTAGAGTTAGAAAGCTACTTGGAAATTTCAGTCCAATTCCTGCACATCCCTGATTCCTACTCTCTTCCCTCCCCTCACACTCAATTTTGCAGGTGAAGAATCTGAGACCTAGAGCATTTATGTGATTTGTTCAAAGTAATTTGCAAAACTAGGATTTCAACCCAGATCATCTGATTGAAAAGCCACCATATTAAACTATAGGTAGAGATTATGTCATGGAGGGCTTTGAACACCAAGCCAAGAGTTTAGACTTTACTTCTCATAGGCAATGGAACCCATCTTAAGTTTTTTTGATGCAGAGTTGTTTTAGAAATTATTCTGGCCACATTGTAAAAGCAAGCTGAGACAGATGTCTTTATTTCCATTTGAAATTCCAGCTCAGATCTTGTCTTTTTGACATTTCTATTTGGAAATAAGCTCTTCTCTTACATTAAGTTAGCAATCATCATTTACTGTTTTTTAAATTAATAATTAATATAATAATAACATCTCATTTGTATTAATATATTTTATCTCAGATGAGCTTCATAAGAACCCTATCAGAAGTAGCAAAATCAGGTATTAATTTTATAATACAGGTAAGAGAGAATAGGTTTGATGTAGCTGTATGGCAGGCTGGGGCTTAGTGAGCAGCTAAGTATTCTGGTATTGGCAGTACACTCTAAAGTCCTGTGTAGGATAGATGAATCGGGAAAAATGGCTTTACCTGTACTGTACCTCTTTGCCTTACACAAGTTCCCTTATTAGTAAGGAAATGGTATACTCTAAGCTAATCCTGGTCACTAAAGATTTTTCTTCTAAAGATGCAATTCCCTCGAGAATCACAAATGTGAAAAATCATAGGACAATGTGACCCAAGCCATTCCTAGTAGAAATAGAGGACTGAGTTTCATAAATGAATGTACAAATGCTCCATAGATAAAAGGTATAAGGAAAGACTGCAACATCCGCTGAGATAAAATGTAATGGGAAATTCTTGATTTTTTTTTTGGAAAATTAAATGTTTATTACTGTCAATGGTTTCTTTATTGTATTAGCAATGAATGAGGGTGTGTAAGACATTAGGATAATTTCTTGGTTACAAGCAGCTTGTGAATTTTTTTTTTCCTGCTTGTTTTTTTAAAACTTAATTATTACTTTGCCAACTTTTTTACAGAGTTTATACCATTGTTCTTTGAGAAGGTTAACAACTGTTCTCTATTGTAACTTCTCCTTTATAGATTCTGATGCTCATAGCACCACTTCAAGTGCCTCCCCAGCTCAATCCCCTTGTTACAGTAATCAGTCTGATGATGGCTCAGATATGGAGATCAGCCCTGGGTCTAGCAGAACACCAGTCTTTTCCTTTTTAGATCTCACTTACTGGAAAAGGTAAAGAACCATTTGAAACATTTATCTCAATTTGCACGCTATCTAAATCATAAGCCACTGTTTCCAGCTTTCCTAGCAACAAAGTGGGTTTTGGCTAACTAGGTGGGTTTTGGCTAACTAGGTGGGATTTACTTAGAAATCATGGATAAAATAAAAATTTGGAATTTTGTGTGATCTTCCACTTGAAAAATGTTAAAACAAAAATGTATAACCTATTATAACCCTGTACTTAGCTAATTGATATTGCTAAAGGATTTTCATGAATTGTGATGAGATTGAAGAAGCAGGACTTTGTGGGCTTATAGTTGCTGGTTGTTGACATTGGCTTGTCTGCATATGTTCCCAGATTAATTATGTTTTTGGGGTGTTTTTTTTTTCCCTCAGACAGAAAGTATGCTGTGGGATTATCTACAAAGGTCGTTTTGGGGAAGTTCTAATAGACACACATCTATTCAAGCCCTGTTGTGGAAATAAAAAAGCAGCTGCAGAACA
Organism: Antechinus flavipes; assembly: GCF_016432865.1. Taxonomy (NCBI): domain Eukaryota; kingdom Metazoa; phylum Chordata; class Mammalia; order Dasyuromorphia; family Dasyuridae; genus Antechinus; species Antechinus flavipes. Next base: position 235,029,885 of record NC_067402.1, on the reverse strand, counting down.
ACCAGAGGAACAGAGACCAGAATCTCTGCCCGTCTCCAATCAGGAGGAATGGTGACTTTAATGTTTCTCAAGAAGGGGGACTGAGAATTAGTATAGGAAAGGCAACAAAATGACCCTCTTTATTTTACTTGGACACTTACTATCCTGCCAAAAGACAATTTCTATAATGGTTTTAAAGTGGGTTTTTTAAAAATTTGTTTTCATTTTTTTCTCCACTTAAACTCTGAAGCCAGTGTCTATCTTACTAAAAAAGATTGTACATAATATTTAAGATGCTACGTATTTGATAGGAAAGCTGAATGCTGCTGTAAAATGCTCTTTGGGTTGTTACTGTTTTTTAATCCCTCCTTAATAAATGAACATTGAGGGGGATATAGAGAGCAGAAATGGGATTTTTGTATAAACAATATGTAGTTTAGTCTTTCTCTATTGAAAAACAGTGATTAGGCATTTTAAGTGAGTGATAAACTTTGTTTTCCTTTGTGAAAACAAATCTGACAGATTAGTAAAAAGACTTAAATACCAGAGAGGCATTTGAAAACAATTTTGAAACATGAAAGTCTTGCAAAGGTTGTGAAGATTTAAACCTATACTACTGAGTAATTAAGTAGGACAAACTGTACCTTCTAGTGCAGATAACTTGGAGGAATTAGCATTCCTTAAATTTAAGACAAAGAGAAACCTGTTTATTTGTATTGCTTCCTCCCTCTTGTAGTAGTATAAGAAAATAGTAATTTATAGGAATTGGGGAACAAAAAACCACAGGTCCTCCTGGAGATGTATCAAGTCTTGGGAAGAATGACTAGGGCTTAACCTTCCTGTATCTAACTATGGAAGCATCACTGCATGGGTAGAGAATACACTGTATATACTGATTGTTAAAAGTAGTGGTCCATCTTAATGAAACAATTGTGCACATCTGCAGGATTGTGCAAAACATAAGGGTTAATGCTTCTGGGCACATTTCCTAGGGAATTTCACATCTGTAAATAATTGACATTTTTCTTCTATATTATATATAACTCTTGTCTATAGGTTGCTTAGTGACTACATCAAAGACCTGCATGATTCAGTTTTAGCTCTGGATTATTTCAGTTGACCTTTGTGAAGGTTTCACCTACATAGGTGGGCATTTAACTTGTTTTAACCTCTTGGGATATATTGCAGTGCACTGCTACAAGTTTTGTCTTTTTTTTTTTTTTTTTTTAAATGTTTAAAATTAACTTCCACTAGGAAGGAAAAGGTGTTGGGAAATAGAATGGGTTTGTATTTTATTTCTAATTCAAGCTTTCCAAACATTGCAATGTTAAGGATAAAATAAATGCTGCAACATGATATTCTTCAGTTCTAAAATGGTTTCAAGAAAAACATTTCCTGTTTGAATCCACTGCATGTTCATCACACTGACAAAAACCTCTTTATGAGAATGTTCTAAATTTTGAGAGTAAATTCAACATGTTCTACCAAATCTGTGCAGAAAGTGAAAATAAGAGGAGTGTTTTGTTTATCTTGTACCATGATGTGGTGCTTCCTTTTTAAGACTGGATTTTGTACGTTTGATAGTATAAACAATATAAGAATGAGGAGTGAGCCATTTTTATGGGCCCCCTATAGTTTTTTAGATTTCCACCATTAGTCAATACACTCTTCCTTTTGGAGAAAAGTATACCTATTTCATACTCTCCATGCACATTACTGTATGATAAAATGGCTAGATTATCTGTGTGGAGCTACAGTATTTGAAGTGCATGAATGAGTCCTAGCCATTGACATTTTCTTCCTGAGTTCTTTTGAAATGGTTTTTTTGTACATTTTTAATGACTGCAGTATGGTAGAATATACTATAATATAGATCATCTCTACTTCTGTATTTATTTATTTATTGCTGAACCTCATCCACAGTCATCTTCACCCTCCTCTATCTGTTCCTTTGCCTGTAGGATATAATGTATGTAGTTATGCACTTTGTATTAATGTATTAGAAACCTTCCAATCTGTTTTGTACTTTTTATACTGTTCATATACTTATAATCAAAACTTTTCCTAGGATGTTGAATAAATTTAGTCTTATTTAGAAAACACAACAACCAATGTTCTTGGTCTTTATGGTATATATCAAACCGTGGGAGAAATACAAGCTTTGAAATAGACTTTATGAAGAATAATTCTTTTGTTTCCTGTAGTCCCTCTCAAACTGTTACATGCAATTGATGGAGTGCTTTTATCTCCTCCTGTTTTAAATCACCTTATCTGGCATTCTTTGTAGCATTATGCTACTTTTGTCCTTTCCATCTATCTGCAGGAAGCTGGCATGTGTCATTTTTTAAAAAGTGTTGTCATATTTTACAGAGAAAGGAAGTGAAGGACAGAAAAATTAAATGATTTGATCAGTTCACATATCTACCGTGTTTCCCCGATAATAAGACATTGCCTTATTTAAAAAAATTTTGGGGACAGAAAACCACCAGAGGGCTTATTTTCAGGGGAGGGCTTATTTTAATGAACATTGACAGCAATTTTAATAAACAGGTAAATGTGAACCAAAAAAGTACCTTTATTCAATAATGATCATGTCATCTTCTTCAACAACATCGTCATAAGTGTCCATACCCTGAATTCCGTCCTGGATGTCTTGCGCCTCTATTTCCTTCAGAAGAAGTGGACCCAATCTGTCATGTCCCGCAATATAGCTCTCTTTAAATGAACATGTCTTGTCCAGGTAACCTGCTCGTAGTGCCTTGGCGACACAGCTGTCAGTAATTTTATCCCATGACTTCTTCACCCAAGTCACGACTTCTTGCAGACAGGGCTTCACAAAGTTTCCACGCTGATTTCTTTCCATTCTATTTCCAGTGTAGTCATTGACTTCCATGGGCAAATGGTCCTTGAATGGCTTGTTTATTGCAATATCAAGGGTCTGGAGATAGGCAGTCATTCCTGCAGGAATCATTACTTGATCTATTCTTCTCTCTGCAAGGAAGTTGTTCATTTCTTTAGCACGGTGAGTGCTGGCTGAGTTCTTTTATCCTCCATCATGCCCCCTCACTCCCGCTTACATACCGGGTTTTTATGTTGTCCTGCCTCAGCTCTCCTCCGCGGCACTGCTCTCAATGGTGCCAGCAAGCAAATCACTGGGGAAGAACAGGATGATGCGCTCACTGCTGCAGCTCTGATTGGATGCAGCTCGGACGGTGGTGTACGTTTTACCCGGGGTGGGGGAGGGGAGGCACGATGCATACAGAGGGTACCGTAATGTAGTATGTAGCGCAGGGGATCACCTTCACTACAGTAGCAATCTCAACAGGGCTTATTTTAGAGGAATCTTACACAGTAAGGGGAAGACTTATTTTCGGGATAGGTCTTATTATTGGGGAAATACAGTACTATGTGATAATAAGCCAGAATCCAGACTCAATCCTGAGTCAAAGACTCAATTCATTGAAAGTTCCTTCTGCTATACAGAGTTGGAAGAGAACTTAGCAGTTCAGCTATTCCAGTGCATACGGTGGGCCAACTGATCCAGCCCTTCTATAGCACAACTGACAAATATCCATTCAGCCTTGCTTGAAGAACTCCAATGAGAGGGGCCCCCATTACTTAGCCTACAGTTTTGTAAACAAATCACTTAAATGCTCTCAAGCAGCTTTCTCATCTGTAAAATGAAAGTAGTAAATGGATTAATTTATTTCTAAGGCAGGCTTTCCAGACTGAGATTCTTTTGGTAATTTTGTAAAGTACTGCTTTTGATTTAGAAAGCATTCAAGTGTTGTGAAACAGACTTCTGGCAGAAGCAAGAATTTACTGCTGAGTTTTCAGTGAAACCAACCTCTTTTATGCCCTTCAAACAGTTTCCTAATATTCCAGACCTGTATAAGTATCCTGACCATCATCAATGTATATTTAGTGGAAAGAATGGAAAAGAGCTTTTTTGAGATTAAAGTTAGATTTTTCATTAATTAAGGTTTATTTTTTGCCTTTTCTCCAAGAAGATAATAGATTTTTTTCTAGAACACTATTTTCATATATAGAGCTGTATTACTTTTTGCAAGCAGAAAATACCTTACATAACAAATATCTCACATTCTTGAGTATCAACCCTATTATATTTCACACAAGAGTCTTTGCATTAGCCATACCTCTGGGTCACTAGTGAAGAGTTTTAATTTCTGCTTAATAGGATGGAGAGCGTTTATTTTTAAAGTTTCTATTTGTCTCTATTCTCAGAAGAAAGGAATATTCAGTTCACAACTGCCTTTCATTTTCTTCACAAACTATTTTAAAGTTCTCTTTGTTCAAAAGCAGGAAACCTTATAAGGAAGAATAATTAGCATGTTTTAAAGGTAGTAGTTGTAGTAATAGCAGCAGCAGCTAACATTTATATAGTATTTACTTATGTGCCAGGCATTGTGCTCATTTCTTTGAAATTATCTCATTTAATCCTCACAACAACCCTGTAAAGTGGGCATTGTTATTATCACCATTTTAGAGTTGCAGTCACTGAGGCAAATAGTGAAATAACTTAGCCAACATCACACTACTAAGTGTCTAAAACCAGTTTTAAACTCAGGTTTTATGACCCTTAAGCCCAATGCTCTTACCCTATCTACTTCAACACTATGACTAGTGTGAGTAAGCAGTGACTTAAGAAACACATTTCAAGCACTTTGAAAAGTCATTGGGAGATTCAAGACTAGAAACTTGAGGGGTTTAAGTTATTATATAATAAAGAAATTATGGAAGACAAGTGTGTGATGAGGTAGTATGATTCAGGGGGAAAAGCCCAATTTGGGCAATACTAAATATCTTTATGAGGTTGGACAGGTCATTTAACCTCCTCTGGTTTCTGTAGTTAGGATTTCCTCTTATATGTAAAATAATGGAGTTTGATTATGACTCTCTTCCAGTGCTACAGCAGTTTGTAAAGAAAGTTCCCATGGAACCAGAAATTCTTACCCTTATAAAATTTTCAAGATTCAGTGTGACTTTATGATTGTCCACAAGATGGTACCGTTTTCACACATTACTGAACTTTTCTTTGGAAGATAATTTTTTTCCTTCTTGATTTAGATAAAATTTCAATCTTCCTTATTTTTCACATACATGTTAGAAATATATATACACTTGAATTTTTTAACATTGTGCTACTCATCCCTTTTCTCCTATAGTCACTTCCATTTCAGACTTAATAAAAATGGAATTAACCATTGAATTCATGAAGTTATGTATATTGATAGATAGGTAAATGCAATATTTTCATTGTTTGGATCATTTTGTTAAGAAATCCTTCTCTTTGTTATGTAGTCTTAAATTTTATCCCTTTACATGATACTTCAAATATTTCAAGATTTCTCTCACTAAACTTATTGCCTTAGTTTTCTCATCTGTCAAACAGGAATTGATTATCTTAAGTGATCTCTAAGGTTCCTTCTGGCTGCAGAAAAATGCAAGTTCCTTCAACCATTTCTCATTTAAGTTTCAAGATCTTTCACACCTTCCTCTGGACTCACTTGAATTTGTTGCTGTGTCCTTCTTAAAATGTGGCACCCAAACCAAAAATGATGTTGTATATGTGATGTGACCAAAGTATACTAGGGTTGTGTTATATCTTTATTAACACATCTTACATATTAAAAAATTATTTATTAATGCAGCCTAGGGTTGTTTTAGCTTATTGGCAGTCTCATTCTATTAATTTGAATTTGCAGGGGGTTTTATTTTTTTTTTTTTGAGAACTATTGTCATGATAATTTTCCCTTCCTAATATATATTTTTGCAGTTGACTTGTCAAAAATTTGAGCTCAAAATTTTGTTTTCATATCATTAATTTTAGTATAATTTTTGGATTTTGGATTCTGATTCGGTTATACAATACATTAATTATCCTTTCCTTCCCTGCTACCCACAGAAAAATGTCTTCAACTAAGTCATTTAGTTATCTCTTGGGTTTATGAAATTGTACAAAGGGAAAGGGATTAGGATAGAACCATTTATTTTATCTTGTTTTGTTTTAAAGAAAACAATTACATACCCAATAATCACTGTTACAAAATAGTATGCTAGGAGCTGTATTTTCTGTTACTTAGGAATATATAATCTAATTGGAATAATGCATATCCACACTAAAAAGATAACAATATAAAGTAGTTCAGTTGGGGATGACTGAACAAATTATGCTGTTCAGATGCTATGGAATACTATTGTGTTGTAAGAAATTATAAAAAGAATAAGTTTCAGGGAAACAGAAAAATTTGCATGAATTCTGGAGTTCCACATTTTCTCGCATATTCTTCCTCTCCTCTCCTTTACTTAAAATGGAAATCAATTTGATAAAGGTTATATATGTGTTACTTTTTCTTTTACAACATGAGTTACATGGAAATGTTTTTCAAAACATTTAGAAAGATTTAGAGGGATATGATTATGGAAGATCATATATTCTCCCTCACACCCCTACTGCTCCTGATGCCTCTATCATAATGCTATGCATGATTCTAGTGCTCTTGAAATGGTTCTAGAACCTAGATAAAATTTCCTCATCAGTCATTCTGGGTCCCTTTCCTACTATTTCCATTGCCGATTATTGGCCACAAAGAAATTCAGAGTGGTAGAGATTTGCTTTGAGGTGTTACAGATCCCAAAATTTCCTTCTATTTTCTCAGATACATTTGTACTTGGTATCTTTTTAATCTTGGAATCTTCTCTGAAGTGAAAGTTGCTGTACCAAGGACTTGTACCAGCAACAGTTGTGCTCTAAATTTAATGTTACCTGAGATGAAGACGACAAAACAAGAAGAGAAAAAAGTTGGTTCATTAGTTGGGGTTGAGATGCTTTTTAATATAGAAAAAATTTTAATGTTTTTCTTACTGTGTTCTTTAACAATTTTGATGAAATGTTTCAACTTATTACAATTCCTTTCTTATTTACACATCTTAACTGATAATTTTGTGAAGGTCATTTTCTTCTACACCTTTCAAACTCTCAGGGCTTTATTCCTGAAACTGGTATAAACAGCTTAAATCCTTTATCACTAGTAGAAAGACAAGCCTGAATCTTGCTGCTTCAGACATATACAATGTATTGCTTGGATCACTTAGTAGGCAGGGCCCACTGAAATAGTGGTAAAAACTAGCCCAGCTTTAACATTATCTAACTCATCCATTTCAATCATAAGGATATAATGAAAATTTTTTTAAAGTATCTTACTCAGAAATGTTTCTTATTTAGTTTAGTCATGTTATGAAAAAAAAAAGTAATTTGTTCAGTGGGCCTTTTAAAAAACTTATCTCATAGCACCACCATTTCTATTTCCAAGCCCCAAGAAACCATATGGTTAACATTCTAGATTTTTTTTTCCTATTTTCTTTTTTTTATTAAAGCTTTTTATTTTAACATTCTGGGGTTTCAACAGAGATATGAACATCAAGGTTATTGAATCCATTTCTCTGCATTTTTTGAAAATCAGATATCTTCTAATACCCAGTTTTAATTTTTTCTATTTTAAAATTATTTTTCAACATTCACCTTTGCAAAACCTTGTGTTCCAAATTTTTCTTTCCCCCACCCCGTCCAGCCTGCAGGCAATATAATTTAGGTTAAACATATGCAATTTTAAAAACATTTTCATATTGATCATTCTTCACAAGAAAAAACAGATCAAATGGTGAAAGAAAAAAAAGAAGCAAACAACAACAAAGTGAAAATACTTTGATCTACATTCAGTCTCCATAGTTATCTTACAAGTCTATTGAAATTACCTTGAATCATCTCATTGTTGAAAAGGGCCAAGTTCACCACAGTTGATCATCATATAATCATCTTGTTGCTGTGTACAACGTTCTCTTAGTCCTGCTCATTTCACTTAGCAATTAGTTCACTTAAGTCTTTACAGGCTTTTCTGAAATAAGCCCACTGATCATTTCTTGTAGAATATTCCATTACATTTATATGCCATAATTCAGTCATTCCCCAGTTTCCATTTCCTTGTCACTACAAAAAGGACTACTCTAAAAACAATTTTGCACATGTGTGGGTCCTTTGCCCTTTTTTATGATTTATTTGGAGTATTGACCTAATAGAGACACTGCTAGAATAAAGGGCACACACAGTTGATAGCCCTTTGGACATAATTCCAAATTGCTCTTAAAAGTAGTTGGATCAGTTCACAACTCCACCAACAATGCATCAGTGTTCCAGTTCCACATCCCCTCCAGCAGTTTTCATTATCATTTCCTGTCATCTTAACCAATTAATTTGAATTGATTTTCATTAATCAGTAGTGATTTAGAGCATTTTTTTTTCATATGGTTTTAATTTCTTCATATGAAAATTGTCTTCATATTCTTTGACTATCAATTCGGGTCTTGGGCTTGCAACACCCTTCTATTGTCCATTATTTCCTAAAGAATAGTAAAAGTGTTTGAACAATATCATCTATAAGATCATCCTGGAATATAATTTATTAATTCATATTTTTAAAAAGTCATTGTGAACTTAATTATTAAGTACTTTTAGAGAAAAATTATAAGTTGTTATATATTTTAAAAATATTTAATACATATTGAAATTAAAATATTTAATAAATATTAAGTTTGTGAATTAGTAACAATACATTTTTTCCCTATTTGCAATTTTTTTCTTCTATCTGCTACAAATCTACTTTATTTAGTAGAAACCCTTCTGGTTTTTTTCTTAATTCTTTTTAGCATTTTACAAGTTAATGTGTTTCTTTCACCTCCCCCCACCCCACATTGAACAAATTTCAAAAGTCTAATTTAATTCTGTCAGAGAGGTGTTTTTTTTTATTTCTCATTCCTTTGGACTCTTGTTGCATTCATCAGAGTTTTAAAGAACTTTAAAAGTTGTTGTCCTCTATAATATTGATAATTTAAGATAGCTGGACTACCAAATCATGAACCCCCCAAAAAAATAAAAATAACCTGAACATCATATTTCAAAAACTGAAAGAAAACTGTCCAAACATTGGGACAAGAGGTCTAACAAAAATAGATTCAGTGGTTAACTTCTGGGGGGAAAATATTTTGAGACAGCTAGAAAAAAGTTCAAACTCCGAAGATCACACAAAATATAGCGGATAACATGGAGAGTATAGGGAATGTAATCTTCCAGAGAGTAGAAGATACGATGCCTAAAACCTAGAATAATTTACCCCCAAAAATCTGGATGTAATAGAGAAGTGGATTGTCAGTGAAATAATGGAATCTCAAGCATTTATAATGACAATATTACTACATTCATTACAGCTATAAATGGAGTCAGACAATATTAAAAGGTAAATACAGATTACTCAGAACCATGAATTGTTTACATTTAATGAAATTGGATGGAGATCTTAACTGTCAACAGAGGTGATATTAAAAGAAGGAAGAAATTGGGGAATTTAACATACTGTGATGTCCAGGTAGAAGTCTAGAAAAGTGATAAGGAGAGAAAGGGTCACTTGAGCTTTGCAAACAAACATATAGTTTGTTTTAGAAATACATTCAACAAATATGGAATAGGAAGATGGGAAGGGAGGAAGAAATCTAAATTCAGAGGAATTAATCATCAGCAACATTTTAAGTTCAGGGACAATTAAAGGGGATTGTTAAGAGGGGCTTAAGAGGAAAAGGGGGTGAGGCTTGGTAGAAAGAGAAAGTTTGGAGAAGATGAAGAGAAATAGAGTGATCCTGACTATGAGATGAACTCGACCATAAAGTGAAACAAGATAGCAGAATTAGAGAATAATATCCAAAACTTGTTTATAAGAAACAAACTTGAAATATAAAGACACAGTTATATATAAGAAATTGGAGATAAAAATTATTTTGCCACAGATGAAAGGATGGGAGAAAGTAGCAATCAGGATCTCAGAGAAGGCAACATGGAAAGTAGATAAAAAAGATAACAAGTGAAATTAAATTTAGCTGAAAGGTATATTGCAAAATAAATTAATTCAACATATACATATAAATGCACTGAAATCAAACATTGTACTGAAATATTTTGCATATTCAACTATGTACCAGATACTGCAAAGTATTAATTTAATACAAATCTTTTTAAAAATCCTCTACCTCAAGGAATTCTTTCCTTTATAAAGCTATATGAAAGTGGGGGCATAATGATACAGTTGAAACGAAGCCACACTATTGGTGGAAAATAAGATGACTAGGAATTTGAGCACTCTAAAAGGAGGTAATGGAGTAGTTTTTGCCCCGTGTTGTAATAGGGAACAGAAGCAAATGAAGGTACTAATGATTTGTGAGTACTAAAGCTACAGCAGTTTACATGGGTTTCCTAGTGCTCTTGTTGGGGTGAAGGGGGAAGGATTGATTTAGCTGGAGGAGAGCTAATCTGATTATATATAGGAATCAGTAAAGCTATAAAATGGGGCATTCTTTGGAACTAGACAGATCTAAGCAAAAATAAATTGAGCCTCTGAATAGGATTGTAGAAGCATTAGATATGGGAAATAGCTAGAATTGAAGGAGTGGAAATGGAAAAGAATACATGCATACCACATACACATATGTTCACATGTATATTATATATAGTTTTCTATTTTCCCAGTTGCATATAAAATTTTTTTACATTTGTTTTAGAACTTTGACTTCCAGATTCTTTTCCTTCCTCCCTCCCCATCCTTCATTGAGAAGGCATATGTGAAGTTATGTAAAACATTTCCATAATTTCATGTTTCGAAAGAAAACTGGATCTTTCCCCATCACTACCAAAAAAGAATTCTATAATCTGTATTCAGTTACAATCAGTTCTTTCTCTGGGAATGTTTAGCATTTTTTCATTTTAAGTCCTTCATCAATTTAAGTCCTTGAATCAATATATTATTTAGAATAAAGAAGTCATTCATACATGTATAAGTACATATAAACATTTTTCATTTTCCTTCAATAAGCTGTGTGTGTGTGTGTGTGTATACACATAACATAACACTTTAGGGGATAAAAACTTTACAAGCAAATTCAGAAGAGCTATAATATTAAGCCCATCTTAGGAAAAAAGGACACCAAAGGAAGGACTAAAAAATAATTGGAGTTTTATCCCAAAGAATTGGTTGCCCAAAGAATAAATCATAGAACCAAAAGTTCAGTGTAGAGGGCCACAGACAGTGAGGGAACTCTGGGTGAGGTATAAGACCCTTCAGTCCAGAGCACTGGTTGGTTCCCCTATTTCCCCTAAAGAGCTCTCAGCCTTCCTGAGAAGTTAGGGGAGGGTGACAACCTGTCTTGTGATTGAAGCAGAGTGATACTAGGTGGCAATCTACATAAAATAGCAAGTTGTTTATGTGGTTCAATGTGTGCAGTATATACTTAGCCCATGCCCAGTGTTGTTTTATTTACATAAAGGTATTAGGGTATAAAAAGGGGAAAGAACTGGGGATAAATGGACTCCCTTTTTCCATCATCCACAGGAGTCTCACCTCATCACTTCTCCACTAAGACAGTATGTTTTAATCACCCCAACTTGGAGGCTCTAGAAAACAGGACATAACAAATGTAAAAACATACAATTTTGAAAGATTTATGAACTATGAATAGCGCAAATGACAAATTATGAAAATTGTTACCTTCCTGCTGACAAAGATATGATAGACTAATATGCAAAATGAGACATTTTTGGACCTAGTCAGTATGAAATGTGTTTTGTTTGATTCCACTTATTTAGTGTGACTTTTTAATTTTATTTTTTTTAAGATTGTGATGAGTTGCAGTGACAGGGAGAAAAAAAGAGCTTTAAAAATCCAAATTAGGTAATGTTTTTTGTATCTATCCACAGTATTTTGGGGTGCAACTTTACCTTTTTTTCTCCCCTACCTTGTCCTTTGACTTGTTCCAAATGTCAATTGCCATGGGTCATAGTGTCTTTTATATGCTTTATATATGCTTCATTCAGTACCCACATATCACGAATTTTTCCTAAAAATTGAAAAAGAAAGCGTCCTATAAGAATCATTCTCTCAGACAACCATAACCCTAATACCAGGGAAAGATAAAAATGAAAAAACAAAAAAAAGGTGTTAATATCACTAATGAATATTGACTCAAAAAATTTAGGGAATCCTGAACATCCTGACTGTACCAATTTGTGCAAGGAATCACTCATTACAACCAAGTGGGATTCATACCAGAAATGCAAATATGGCTCAGTATTAGGAAAACAGAATATTCTGGGAGAATAGCAAAGTATGTTTGAAAATTTCAAGCTTTCCTCCACAAACAAAATAAAATTAAGCCCCAGGGTGGAGATAGAATAGTTATGAATAAAAATAATAGTTGGGACAAAACAGTCATTCTCTTGGGATATTCCTAGAAGATCAGAAGAAAGATACCAGATAGGAGGTTTAGCTGGTGTGAAATGTAAACACCTCCAGGCTAGTTCAGCTGGACTAGTTATTAGTGAGCCCAAGTTGGAAGGTAGCCTCCATTTCAGCCACAGGAGTTTTCACATCCCAGTCAGTGCCAGAGTCTGGTGTCTCAGTTGGGGAAGATTTGGGAAACCTCTGCTGTTAAGGAATGTGAGGCCCAACTGTGCTGCCCAGAGGCAGTTCTGGTAGAAGAAGGAACCAGCATATTCTCTAATGAGTGCAGAAATAGTGGGTAAGGAATCTGCTGGCTGCAGACACAGGAGAATGGAGTTCCAGACTAAAGGAGAGAACCAAAGGAAGCACCCTGGATGTCCAGGACGAGAGATTATTATCCCAACAATATCGTATAAAATGAATAAGCAAAAGAGAACACAACCACGGAAAGTTACTGTGGGAATAGGGAAGATGAGAGCTCATTTTCAGAGGATAGATACTAAAGTTAAAAAAGCTTCCCTCATCCCAGAGAGTAAGTATTAAATAATCATCTCCTCAAAAAAGAATTCACATGAAAAGATTAAAAAGATTTTTAAAATCAAATGAGACCAGCTAAAGGCAGCTGAAAGTTAGCAGAAAATGTCAGGGTGGGAATTCAGTGAGCAATCCTAGTGCAGTCAGCACAGCCCCAGGTCCCCTGATTCTTGTGTCAGCAATGCAGGACATCTGAATCAGCGGTAGTAGTGGTGGCTTCCAGATCTCTCAGCCCAAAGACACCAAGGAAAACTTGGAAGTTCATCAGAAGAGTCTGTGGAACAAGACTGGGAATGCAGGATGTGCCAGTGCAGCCTTAGCCCCAGTGCCAGCAAAGTGGGACTCTGTTGCTTTAGCATGCTGGATCTTATATCTATAATGGATTTGAAACACTTCTAACAATTTTAGGGCAGAAAAAAGTGCTTATGGTCAGGTTCCTAGAAGGATCTCTGAAAACAGCTGCACAAAACTAAAGTTTTGTGACAGTGCACACTCCATCCTGAAAACAGAACCCTACTTTATTTTTTTTTAATAATAGCTCTTTATTTTCAAAATATGCAGAGATAGTTTTTAACATTCACCCTTGTAAAACCAAATTTTTCTCCCTCCCTTCTCTGACCTTCTCTCCTATACAGCAAGCTACAGGATATAGGATAAGCCAATATATGTTAAATATGTGCAATTCTACATATATTTCCACATTTATCATGCTGCACAAGAAAAATCAGATCAAAAAGGAAAGAAAAAGCAAAAAACAATACAAAAAAGGTGAAAATACAATGTTGTGATTCACATTCATTCCCCAATCTAGAGCCCTACTTTAATAAAGAGGTAAAAGCCAAGTAATAGGCTAGAAAAATGATCAGATAATAAAAAAAGTTTCTGACCATAGAAAGGCACTATGGGAAGACTGAAAGATCAAAACACACACTCAGAAGAAAATAACAAAGTCAAACCACCTACATCCAAAGCCTCTAGGAAAATTAAGAATTGGTCTCAGGCTATGGAAGAGCTCAAATAAGATTTTGAAAATCAAGAGGAAGAGGGAAAAGAATTGAAGAAATAGAAAAAGCTAATGAGGAGAAGAATACTTTAAAGAGCAAAATTGGCCAAATGGGAAAGGAGGTACACAAGCTCACTGAGGAAAATAATTCCTTAAAAATTAGAAATGAAAAGGCCATCCAAACTGGAGAATCGGTTGATAAGTGGCTAAAGGTTATGAACAGATAATTATCAGATGAAGAAATTAAAACCATTTCTAGTCATGAAAAATGCTCTAAATCACTATTGATCAAAAAAAATGAAAATGTTGGAGGGGATGTGGGAACATTGGGACATTAATACATTGTTGGTAGAGTTGTGAACTGATCCAACCATTCTGGAGAGCAATTTGGAACTATGCCCAAAGGGCTATCAAACTGCATACTCTGATCCAGCGATGTCTCTATAGGTCCTGTTTCCCAAAAAGGTTATAAAAAAGAGACAAGGAATTGGAAAGTGAATAGATGTTGATCAGTTGGGGAATGGCTGAAAAAGTTATGGTATGGGAATGTTATGGAATATTATTGTTCTATAAGAAATGATCAGTAAAATGATTTCAGAAAAGCCTAGAAACACTTGCATTAGAATCAAGAGAACATTGTACATAGCAACAAAATTATGGGATGATTAATTTTGATGGGTAGGGCTCTTTTTTCTACAATGAGGTAGTTTAGACCAATTCTAAAAGATATGCAATGGAGAGAACCATCTGCACCTAGAGATAGGATTGTGGAGATTTAATGTGGATCACATGGTATTTTCACCTTTTGTTGTTTGCTTGCTTTTTGCTTTCTCATTTTTTTTCTCTCTTTGATTTGATTTTTCTTGTGCAGCATAATAATTGTGGAAATATATAGAGAAGAATTACACATGGTTAATCTATATTGGATTACTTGCTCTTCTAGAGGAGAAGGTAAAAGGAAGGGAAGGAGAAAAAATTTGAAATATAGGATTTTGAAAGGATGAATGTTGAAAACTTTGTATACATTTTGAAAATAAAAGGCTATTGCTTAAAAAACAAAAAAAAGGAATTAAGCATGTGGAAACTAATGACTTTATGAGAAATTAAGATACAATAAAGCAAAACTAAAATAGAAAAAATGTGAAACATCTCATTGGAAAAACAACTGATCTGGAAAATAGATAGAAGAGGGATAAGTTAAAAATTATTGGTCTACCTGAAAGTTATGATCAAAAAAAAAAAAAAGAGCTGAATATCATCTTTCAGGAAATTATCAAGGAAAACTGTCCTGATATTCTAGAACCAGAGAGTAAAATAGAAATTGAAGGAATTCACCAATCACATCCTGGAAGAGACCCCAAAATTTAAACTCTCAGGAATATTATAGCCAAATTCCAGAACTCCCAGGTCAAGGAGAAAATATTGCTACAATCCAGAAAGAAACAATTCAAATATAGTGGAGTCACAATAAGGATAGCATAAGATTTAGCAACTTCTACATTAAAGGACCAGAGAACTTGAAATATGGTGTTCCCTGAGAGCAATGGAATTAGGATCACAATCAAGAACCACCTTCCCAGCAAACTGAGTATAATCTTCAGGCATTCATGATGAAAAAGATCAGAAGTGAATGAAAAATTTGATTTCCAAATATAGGACTCTGGAGAAGCATAAGTAAACAATCAGGAAAGTGATATCATAAGGGACTTAATAAGGTTTATCTGTTTACATTCCTACATGAGAGGGATGTACATATAGACAGAGGGCACAGATGTCAGTTGAATAGGAAGGGATACTCTTAAGAAAAAAATGTTGAAATTAAGGAGTAACAGAGGAGTGTACTGGTAGAAAGAGAAAGGGAGAAGTGGAGTGGTTCAAATTATTTGCCATAAAAAAAGAAGCAAGAAAAACCTTTTATAGTGGCAGAGAAGAAAGGGGGAGTGAGTGAACTTTACTCTCATCAGATTTGACTCAAAAAGGAAATAACATACATATTCAGCATAAGTATAGAAATCTCTCTTAACTCTGCAGGAAAGTAGGAGGGTAATGGAATATGGAAAGGGGGAGAGAGGGCATATTGGGGGAGGAAGTAGTCATTATCAAAACTTTTAAGGAAGGACAGGGTGAAAGGAGAAAGAAAATAAATGGAGGGAAAATACAATTAGCAATAGTAATTGTAAAAAGAATTTTGAAGCAAGCTTCTCTGATAAGACTTCATTTTTCAAACATAGAGGGAACTAAAACAAATTTATATAAAATAAGAGCCGTGCCCCAAATGATGAATCATCAAAAAATATGGCTTGTGCCCAAAAGGCTATAAATTCATTCATATCCTTTGACCTAACAACATTACTACTAGGCATGAATACTAAAAGAAAAAAAATGGAAAATGATCTATACAAAAAATATTCATAGCAGCTCTCTTCTCAGGGGAAAAAAAAAAGGAAATTGAAGGGATGCACATGAATTGGGGAATGGCTCAATAAACTGGTGTGTATTTGTGATGGAATATTGTTCTATGGAAAATGATGCGCTCAATTCTCTCAGAAAAAAAAAAAAAACACCTAGAAAATCTTTAAGCAAAGTGAAATGTACTATATATAAAACAATAGCAATGTTCTGGATGACCAACTATAAAATGACTTTGCTATCCTGAGAAGTACAAATCATCCATGACTTCCCTGAAGGACTTAAGAAAAAATCCTCTCCATACCCAGAAAAGGAGCTGGTTGTGTCTGACTAGAGATTGAAGCATTCTCTCTCTCAATCTCTCTTTTTTTAAACTTAGTTTTTCCTGAGTGTTTTTATTTTCATTAGGGTGGAAGATCTATATTTTCTTTCACAACTTGATTTTTATGAAAATGTTTTGCATAACTTCACATGTGATTGCTTAATTGTGGGTGGGGATAAGGGAGAGAATCTAGAATTCAAAAATTTTGAAAACAAATGTAAAAAAATTTTGTTTTGAATATAACTGGGGAAATAAAAGGTATTTGGTTATATTTTTTAAATAAATAAATAAAAGATGGGGAAATAAAATGAGAGAGTTTAAGAAAAAATACAAGAAAAAATAAAATAATGTAAAGAAAGTCAACTAAAAACAGAGATCCAGAATCTTATGGAAAAAAATAACTCTTTGAAGACTAGAATTGGGAAAGGGGAGGCCAGCAAAGTTGTGAGGTCAAGAAATAATAAAATATAAAGGATGAAAAAATATAAAAGAATGTGAAACATCTCATAAAAAAACAACACATTTGGAGAACAGATCAAGCAGAGAAAACTATGACTACCCTAGTAGCTACCAAAAACAATTGATATGATAATATAAGAAATAATTAAAGAAAATTGTTCTGAAGAATAAGTGAAGTATTACAAGAAGGGAAAGTAGAAAGGAAAATTATAGTGATCACTGCCTAAAAGAGATTCTATGAGGAAATCCTACAGGAGCATCATACTTAAATTCTGAAAACCCCAGATCAAGGAAAAAAATATGAGCAACAAGAAAAAAAATTCAAATACAATGTAACAACAATTAGAATCATACAATACTTAGCAGCAGCTTTATTAAAAGACTGCAGGTCTTGGAACACTATCATAGAGCAAAAGAACTGGGATTTGCAACTAAAGATATCATTCTTACCAAAATTAAGCATAATGCCGAGTGAAAAACAATTTTCAATGAATTTTCAGACTTTCAGCATTTTGTTGCAAAAAGACCTGACCTTAATAAAAACTGACATAAGATCAAAGAGAAATATAAAGATTAATTTCAAGGATTTTTATAAGGATAAACTGCTTCATATGTAGCTGTGGAAATGTAAGCCAGTATCTAAAATTATCCTTAGTAATTAGGTAGTTTGAAACAAAGATTGATGTAGAAATGAGTATAATGTGATCCTATTTTTGTTTATTTTGTTAAATATTTCTCAATTACATTTTAATCTGGTTTCTGAAGCACTCAGAAGTGTTGCCACATGTTTGATACTTCTGTTTCACATCACAACAAAAATTAGGTCCATCAGTAGATGGAGTAGATGGAGGAGAGTCACTGTGTTTAAGCTTGATGATACTCCAAGTCGAACATATATAGAACAATGATAAACTAAGAGGCAAGCTTGTTTCCTCCCGTTAATGAGTTTTAATGAATCAATAAACATTTATCATTTATCTATTATTTGCCAAGTATTGACCATACAAAGGGTCATAAAACAATTCTTGCACTCAAAGAGCCCACAATGCAATAGGAAAGATAACATGAAAACATATCCACAAGACAAGCCACACATACAGGATAAACAGGAAAACCACAGAGAAAAGGCTCTGGGATTAATAGGGGTTAGAGATAAATATCCTCCCTTTGAAAGAGGAATTTCAGTTGTGACTTCATTAAACAATAATATAATTATATGATGTGATTCTAGAGAGCAAAACCTGTTAGGAAAAGGTAAAAAGCAATGTTATATTAATGAGATGCAAAAGAACTAACAGAAGAATTAGATGAGGGAGGAGGGCTGGTAAAATCTTAGCCACAACAGGAATGAGTTAAAGAAGGAACAATACATACACATACACACACACACACACACGTATCTATATGTATATAGTACCAGTATGAAAGTCCTCTAAATTTATTAAGAAAGAGAAGGGAATAGGATGGGTGAGGGAGTGTTATAGAAGAGTATGTAGGTTAATGGAAGTGGGATAAGATGTATAGATTAATGTATGTAACAAGAATAAAATAAAAAGTGCATAGCAGAGAATGAAAGACAGCCTACAAGAAAACAAAGAAAAAATGGATAGTTCTAAATATAATCTGTAATATTATGTATGCTTTCTTTAAATGAAAACTTATGGTTTCATTTTTTGAATCTTCTCATATTATGCTGTGCGTATGAAAATTTTTATTCTTTTTTCTAGTTTATATTTGTTTTAAATAAATATATACATTAAAAATAAAATTTTAAAAATTGGAAAAACAACACAATTATGTGAAAAACCAAACTATCTCAAACTACATATCTTAACTGTTGCAGAAAAAGCCTTTCACAAAGTATGATGCTCATTTATGCCAAAAACAAAAACAAAAGCTTTACAAACATAAACATAGAGTCACCTTTAATATATATATATATATATATATATATATATATATACACACATATATGTATGTATGTATGCATATATATATGTACATATATATATATATGAGACATAAAAGATCCCTACCCAAAATGACTACTCAGAGATCACTCAAAGTAGAAAGCAGAAAATATATTTATTAAATTCTCATGAAAATGGGCAGTCCCACCACGAGATAAGGGAAAGTGAAAGTGCTTGCAGTAGGAGGACTGAATAATTAGTGAATATACACAGCTTTTATAGATTTTGTTACAATACATCACAAATTGGGGAGCATTAAGAAGCATGGTGCCCCCTAATTGAATATTAGACAATGGTGCCACAATAGATTAGAATGGAATGTTTCAATTTCCCTGGTTCCGAGGGAACCATCCATCAGACCTTCAAGCTTCAGATAATCAAGCAGACAGTGTTTAAACTAATAGACTAAATATCAATAAATGTCACCAACTTAGGTTAAGTAAATATAGGCTTACACATATTGTATTTATGCAGGTTATAAGGAGACACAGAAATAATGAAAATAAAATAAAAAGAATTCACACGTTTCTGTAAGTTCTTAGTCTCTCCATTCCATACATATATAAAATCATTCTCTCTGAAGCCAAAAGCATCTGCGATAAGAACACATTAGAACATTTCCCAGTAAATATAGTAGTGATATAAGATCTCTCCATTATTATTTTATATGGTTCTATCTGTTAACAGCAATAAAATAAGAGAAAGAAATTTAAAGCATGTAGGTGTTAGAATCCTAGTGTTAACTCAATGGAATTAATACAATGCTTATTGGTTCACACATTAGAGCAAATCCTTACAAAGTGTTAAGTCACTAATATTGATAGAAACACCTTTGAGAATTCATACATTGGAGTTCACAAGTATGGCAGATACACAAAACTTTGTAACTTTGTGAATTCACACCTCCCATAATCCTACTCTCAGAGGAGGAGTCAACCTTTGGGTTCACACCTTTAAGAGATCATATATAAGAAGCTCTTAGAGCTTCAGTCAGTCAGTCAGTCAGTGGAAAAGATTGAGAGGGGAGTGTCAGTTGGAGATTGAGAAGCCACGAGTCAGAGTTGAGGCAGAGGCAGAAGCAAAGGACTAGCAGCAAGAGCTCTTGGAATCAAAGAGGGAGAGAGGCCTCTAAGAAAGCTAACTGAGCCCAAGGAAAGAGAGAAGACTTGGAAGGAGAAAATAAATGTTTGGATTTTATCAGCTGGCAGCATTTGAAGTGATTATTACTCTGAACTGTAACTAAGGCTGCCTCCAGAAAACCTTCCCGAGAAACCTGCTCTCCCAGAGAACTATTATATTTTAAAGAAGAACACCACATGTAGGTAAAGAAAAGATAAAACTCCCTATTTGCTGATAATATGATGGTTTACTTGGAAAATCCTGCAGAATATGCAAAGGCACATCTTTAGCAAAATTGCAAGCAACAAAATAAATCCCCCCAAAATCAACATTTCCACATAAGAATGAAAAAATTCAAGAATTAACACTAGAAAGGGAAATCCCATTACAAAAATTAGAAACTGCATAAAAATATTTTATATATTTTTTATATTTATATTTTATATATGTTTTATATTATTATATAGATAATCCTACTCATTTTTGGTAGATGTTCAATGACAGAGTGCTCCTTAAAAAAATAAAGAACAATTTAAATAGTTAGACCATGCCAATGTAATTAAAATGTCATTACTACCAAAGTTCTTTCTTACCCTTTTAATGCTATGCCAATCAGATTACCAAGGGAATAATAGAACTTAATAAATGAAGCAATTCATTTGGAAAAACCAAAAGATCTCAAATATCAAAGGAAATGATGAAAAGAAATAGGAATGAAGGAAGAATAGCACCTCCAGACCTAAAACTATTATAAAGCAATAATCATCAAAACCACTTGTTATTGGTTAAAAATTAAAGATAGGTCAATGAAACAGGCTAGAAAAAGGAAAATCAAAAACAATAGAATTCATTGAATCCAATGTTTATTAAAAATGAAAACACAAATTGCCTACAGAAAAAAACTTTTTTGATTTTGTAAAAATTGCTGCAAAAATGAAAATATTCTGGTAGAAATTAGGCATGGATCAATAGGTTACTTCATATTACATAATGTATTTTTAATAGATACACAATCTTATTATTATAGATCATGCTATTAAAAAAGAATTTAAAGAAAAACAGATCATATATCTCTTATGGATAGGAGCTTAAACATGTGCAATCCTTTTAAACATAACTTCCATATTTGTCATGTTATGCAAGAAAAATACCAAAAGGGGGAAAAAATGAGAAAGAGAAAGGCAAACAAAAAGGGTGAAAATACTATGCTTCAATCAACATTCACTCTCCATTGTTCTCTGAGTATGGATGGCATTTTCCATTCCAAGCCTATTTGAATGTTCTTGGATCATTGAATTGTTGAAAACAACCAAGTTCATCATAGTTGATTATCACATAATCTTGCTGTTACTGTGTACAATGTTCTCTTGGTTCTGTTCACTTCACTCAGCATCAGTTCATGTAAGTCTTTCCAGGCTTATCTGAAATCATTTCTTATCGAACAACAGTATTCCATTACATTCATGTACCATAACTTATTCAGCCATTCCCCAATTTTTGGGCATCCACTCAATTTTCCAATTCCTTGCCACTACAAAAAGGGCAGCTTTTTTGTACATGTGGGTCCTTTTCCCTCCTTTATGATCTCTTTGGGATACAGACCCAGTAGTGGTCCTGCTAGATCAAAGAGTATGCAGTTTTATAGCTCTTTGCAGATAGTTCCAAATTGCTCCAGAATGGTTGGATTAATTCATGACTCCATCAACAATGCATTAATGTCTCAGTTTTCCCACATCCCCTCCAACATTTATCACTATTTTTTCCTATTAACTTAGCCAATCTGAAAGATGTGAAATGATAACTCAGAATTGTCTTAATTTGCATTTCTCTAATCTAAAGTGATTTAGAGAATTTTTTCATATGACTATAGATAGCTTAAGTTTCTTCATCTGAAAATTGTTCACATCCTTTGACCATTTATCAACTGGGGAATTACTTATATTCTCTCATAAATTTCACTCAGTTCTCCATGTTTTAGAAATTAGGCCTTTATTAGACAAACTGGCTATAAAATTTGTTTTCCAGTTTTCTGCTTCTGTTGAGGACTGCAGATAGTGGGGTAAGATATAAGACCCTTCAGCCCAGAGGGAACCTGCTGACAATGTCTGGTTTGGCTCCTCATCTCGCTTTGGTGCCTCTCACTCTTCCTGAGAAATCAAGGAGGGTGTGTTCTAGTTGAAGCAAGGGATACTTACAGTAAGAGAAATTTACATATCAGTAGCAGGGTGCTTATAGTTAGCACTTTTGTAGTGTGCTATGGTAATGTGGTGATGTAATGGTTCTATAGTTGGCATATGCCAGAGGACTGAAAATAAAGGGATTACATCTGGACTGAAAATAAAGGGATTACATCTTTGACCAGCCTCATGGGTCTCCTGCCTTCTTCTAGAGCTAGTCCAGACAGTATATTTTGGCACCCCAGTGTGGGGGCTCTAGAAAGCACACTACATGCTTCTTTTCTAATCTTAGCTGCATTTGTTTTATTTGTACAAAAATCTTTTTAATTTAATATAATCAAAATTATCCATTTTGGATTTTTCTAGTTCTTTAGCCATAAATTCCTGGTAGAGGGTATATTCTTAACCAAACTAGAAATAGAGGCAATTATAAAAGACAAAATGAGGATAATCTTAATTACTTGAAATTGAAAAGCTTTTGCACAGATAAAAGCAACTAGAATGTGAAGGGAAGTAGTCAAATAGGAGAAATAATCTTTGTATTAAATTTTTCTTATAAGGGTTTACTAATTACCATATCCCAATAGTTGTTTTCAAAGGATGTGAACAGTTCTCTAAAGAAGAGACTATATGAAAGACATAATTATAAAAAAGAATGATCCAGATTACTAATTATATGAGAATTGCACACCAAAATAAAAATAAGGTTTCACCTCACAACTTGCAAACTGGCAAAGATGACCAAAAATGCCAATAGTCAATCTTGGGTCATATAGTAATATATTGTTAGTGAAATTGCAAAATAGTTTAGAAGGGATATTGAGGATAGTTATGATACAAAAATCTAAAGATATCAAATAAAAAACTATTCAAATACTATATGCTTTTCAGTTTTACATAGCAATAGATGGCCAAGAAGTCAACAAGAAAGTTTTGTTCCTATAGTTGTTTTGCACTAGCATTGTTGAATTCTTACAACAATAGATTTAAGCAAGAGTGGGTTTTTTCTGTAACTATGAGGACAGTGAATTTTTGGAGTGAAGGAAAAACATGTTTGAAAAATGGAAAAGGAAGGAAAAAGATTCTTTTACTTTAAATGTTGGAGAGGAAGGAAGGAGAGAATCAGCAAAGACTGAAAAGAGTTACTTCTGATTATCTTTCAGTCCTACAGTACCAAGGAACTACATCACCCCTCCCATCTGCTATTGCCAGAGGTATTTTGAGAATATATTCCAAAATAAAGGGACTCACTGTGAGTTTAGAGTTGTGGCTTAGTGGAAATCCTAACAATCTTATAAAGTAAGATAATTCTAGAGTATTCAAGCAAATAGATTGTATAGTGGAGACAAATCTTGCTGCAAGGTTGCCCCAGCAGTTGCTGGCTTTTCCTCTTTTCCTTGTCTTTTTTCAGAATTTTCTTGAGTACCAATTCTTAGTCTCAAGTTTATTATTATAGTCCAATCTCAGCCAGCAGAGGAAACTGATGGAAAAAAGTAAAAGTATTATTTTCTTCAGCTCCAAAGCAGAAACATGAAAATTTGATAGATGAGGAATAGGGCTTGAGACTTGAGTCAGGGAAGAGATGAAATGAATCAAATCTCCAACTTGACCAACATAATAAAATGAATTAGAAATCTTCACAGCTCTTTTCTGAGACTTTTTTTTTTTTTTTTTTTTTTTTTTTTTTGGTGAAGGACTATGATGCAGGACCTGGGTCAAAAGAAACAAAAATATTTTGAATGTGTGAAGCGTTTAGGACTGGATCTGAAATAGCAAATAGCCCAAACACATATTAACCAAAGCAATCACTTTTTAAGAGAGCTAAAACTCCTCACTTAGCAAAGGAAAGACACTATATGCTTATATCAGAATTGGAAATCTATACCCTAGAAGCAGTGAGAAGCCCATACAACTTTATGGGTGGGATAGAGTTGAGTGAATCAATGTCAACAATAGAAATAGGAAGAGAAAGAAATCAGAAAGATGCTGGCATGGCATCACAGAAGAGAGGACTAGAGAAGAGCCTCACTGAAAAATACTAAGGCACAGCACCCTGAGAGAGGAACAAATTCAAGTTTGACTTTTTCTGATATTGAGTCTCATGTGTTATTCAGGTCATCAGAGCTGACTCTAGAAACTGAGCAGTTCTTCATATTCAGAGATAGGTGGTCAGGGTACCTCTCATTTCCAAGATAACACTATAAATTGCCAAAACTTTTTAAGTCTCTGGATTAGATGGAGTTTAGTGAGAGGAGGGTTGTTTGACCTTCTAGCAACTTCAACTTTTTCCTGATATTGACAGCAATATTACTCCAAGGTAACGCTAAAAGCTTGAATAACTATGTAGATTTGCAGGGATTAGGGAACTCACTAAGTAGTACTGTCATTCCATTTTGCCTCTGCTGCTCTGCCTGGTTTCTACCAAATAAGATACCCTTGCCTAGGATTTACTCCTTGGGGGAGGGGAGAAAGGTATACCACTTTAGTGTGAGGAGATTTCACTACTTATACCAATGGCTGCTCAGTGAGTTGTGATAATAGTACCAATGTGGCAAATTTGATTCATAGCAGTGCTTCATGACCAGAAACAATTCTGGGATTTTTCTGTGGCTGAGGTCAGCCAGAGAGTAAGTGCAAAGGATTGTTATTATGCCAAATTTAGGGCATCTTGACATTTCTATCATATTCTTTTCTACTTTTTTCTTTTTCTTCTATCCCATTCTAAGAAGGAGGTCACTATTCAATCAACATTTATTAAATACCCACTATGTGCCAGGCTTTGTCCAAAGAAAGGCAAAAGGTAGTATCTGTTCTTAAAGATCTCACAATCTAATAGGGGAGGCAACCTGTAAACAACTATATACAACTAAAATATATATAAGATAAACTGGAAATAATTGACAGGAATTGTACTAGCATTAAGAGGAATCAGAATAGGCTTCCTGTAGAAGGTAGGATTTTAGCTGGAACTTGAAACCAGGGAAGCTAGGAAGTTGACATTAAAGAAGAAATTATTCCAGGCATGGGCAATGAAACTGTCTAAGGATATAATATTTTGTTTAAGGACATTAATGTCACTAGATCACAGAGTATGTGTATATTTGGGTAATGATATAACATACAAGAAGACTGGAAGGACCCACACTTAACACCACATACCAAGATAAGATCAAAATGGGTCCATGACCTAGGCATAAAGAACGAGATTATAAATAAATTAGAGGAACATAGGATAGTTTATCTCTCAGACTTGTGGAGGAGAAAGAAATTTGTGACCAAAGATGAACTAGAGACCATTACTGATCACAAAATAGAAAATTTTGATTACATCAAATTAAAAAGCCTTTGTACAAACAGAACGAATGCAAACAAGATTAGTAGGGAAGCAACAAACTGGGAAAACATCTTTACAATTAAAGGTTCTGATAAAGGCCTCATTTCCAAAATATATAGAGAACTGACTCAAATTTATAAAAAATCAAGCCATTCTCCCATTGATAAATGGTCAAAGGATATGAAGACAATTTTCAGATGAAGAAATTGAAACTATTACCACTCACATGAAAGAGTGTTCCAAATCACTATTGATCAGAGAAATTCAAATTAAGACAACTCTGAGATATCACTACACCCCTGTCAGATTGGCTAAGATGACAGGAAAAAATAATGATGAATGTTGGAGGGGATGCGGGAAAACGGGGACACTGATGCATTGTTGGTGGAGTTGTGAATGAATCCAGCCATTCTGGAGAGCAATCTGGAATTATGCCCAAAAAGTTATCAAACTGTGCATACCCTTTGATCCAGCAGTGTTTCTATTGGGCTTATACCCCAAAGAGATACTAAAAAAGGGAAAGGGACCTGTATGTGCCAAAATGTTTGTAGCAGCCCTGTTTGTAGTGGCTAGAAACTGGAAAATGAATGGATGCCCATCAATTGGAGAATGGCTGGGTAAATTGTGGTATATGAATGTTATGGAATATTATTGCTCTGTAAGGAATGACCAGCAGGATGAATACAGAGAGGCTTGGAGAGACCTACATGGACTGATGCTAAGTGAGATGAGCAGAACCAGGAGATCATTATACACTTCGACAACGATATTGTATGAGGATGTATTCTGATGGAAGTGGATTTCTCTGACAAAGAGACTTAACTGAGTTTCATTGGATAAATGATGGACAGAAACAGCTACACCCAAAGAAGGAATACTGGGAAATGAATGTGAACTATTTGATTTTTGATTTTCTTCCCGAGTTATTTTTACCTTCTGAATTCAATTCTCCCTGTGCAGCGGGAGAACTGTTCGGTTCTGCAAATATGTATTGTATCTAGGATATACTGCAACATATTTAACATATATAGGACTGCTTGCCATCTTGGGGGGGGGAGAGAAGGGAGGGAGGGGAAAAAACGAAACATAAGTGATTGCAAGGGATAATGTTGTGTAAAAATTATCCTGGCATGGATTCTGTCAATACAAAGTTATTATTAAATAAAATAAAATTTAAAAAAAAAAAAAAAAGAAGACTGGAAAGGTACTTGAGGGGCCAGGTTATCAAATGCTTTGATTGCCAAACAGATCTTATATTTGATTTTGGGGGTAATAGGGAGACACTGAAGTTTGTTAAATAGGTAGGGGAGTGGGATGACATAGTAAGATCTATGCTTTAAGATCACTTTGTTAGCTGATTGGAGAATATAGACTGAAGTGGATAGAGACTCGTGGAAGAAAGACCAACCAGATTACTATTGCAATAATCCATACATGAAGTGATGAAGACCTGCATGAAGAAAAGAAGGAATCTGATAAACGAGTATTTTGTCATTGGAATAGTCCATTCCTACTCCTTTGCTACTTTTCTTTTCATCAACCTCTGACCTTAATCACTATTTTAAAAACTTTTTCCCCCTTTTTAAAGTTCTCTTAGTATGCTGCCTTTTCTTCCTTCCAATCTTTCATTAAGTTCTTCTACATCTTCTCTAATGTATTCCTTTCTCTCCCTTGCCTTTCTTTTCTTTTTCTTCCCCCACTTATTTTGGTGAGGTAGTTGGTGTTAAATGATTTGCCCAGAGCCATATAGTTAGCAAGTGAGGCCAAATTTGAACTCAGGTTCTCCTGATTCCAGGGCTAGTGCTTTATCCATTGTGCTATCTAGATGTCCCTCTTCTTTTCTCAAAATCAATAAAATAGAACAATTCCATACCTGGTTCCTGTGTATGTGTTTTTTAAACTAATTTTGTGACTCTTTGTGGTGGGGATAAAATATATTAACTTAGAATGAACATCTTCATTTTGCTTTAAGCCTCCACTTTGTGACTATTTATTATGAAAACTGTTTATTCTATAATAAGTTAAGTACTTAAGGAGTATTGTTAGTTATTAACATACATGTTCCCTAAATAATTTAAACAACTTCCAATTATATATGTCCTTCAAATCTGGTAAACAACTAGGTATATTCTTTAAAAGTTATAAACACCTCATAATGACATACAGAAGTTCTAAATCTGGCAAACAACTAATAACATTTTCGAAAGATGTTAGGAAACTAAAGCTTTGATATAAAGTTTTTTTTTTTTTTTTACCATAAGCTCAGGTCAAAATTTCTTGGCCAGAATCATAAAAACCTACCAGAGAACTCAACTGTCACTCTTCTGTGTAGTGCCAGAGCTGACTGTATTCCTCAGTACTGAGATCGAAGCACCTCATGTTCACTTGAGAGAAGTATTTATTATCAAAAACTTAGCAGAATGCCATCCCAGAAAGAAACACTGTCTCCAGTTAGGCAAAGAAGAAACTTTGTTGTGAGTACCAATATGAGATATAGCTAATAAAACCTTTAAAAATTAGATTGATATGTTCAATAAATAATCACATGCTCTAAATTAATAAATTTTGATTGTTATATATATAATATATATTATATATTGTTATATAATAATATAATAAAATATAATAATAAATTGATGGTTGTTAATCTTATTAGTGTACTGGCCGCTTTTGCTTTGCTTTGGCAACGGTAAATTTGTTTTATGTGTGCCCCTGCACCAGAAATTTAAAAGGACACCAATGTTTTTCTCCATGACTAGAATATAATATTACATTGTTTGCTTGAGTTTTCTCATCTATAAAATGTGGATAATAATAGCATCTTCCTCTCAGGATTGTTGTGAGAATCAAAAAAGATAATACTTGTAAAAGCATTTAACACAATGATGATATACTCTACCTAGATATACTCTACCTAACATCTGCTGCTTTGCCTGGTTTCAACTTCATGAAACAAGATATCCTCTCCAAGTACTCTGTGGCATTGCCTCTCTCCCAAACATACTTTCCTCTCTCCTTTTCTGTTATCTGTCCACTTAGATAATAACATCCTTGAGGACAAACTGTCTTTCTTTTTATTAGTTGTATCTTCAGCACTTAGCACAGTACTTGGCACACAGTAGGTGCTTAATAAATGTTTATTGGGTTGGATTTGCTTGCCTGGCACTTAGGAATCACTATATGCATTTAGCCAATTTATTGTTATTGTTATTATTGCTTTTGTTGGACTCATAATTATTCAAGTTATAATTTCATTTTTAGGTTTCTCTTGACTCATCATTACATTTCAAATTTCCCTCTGAGCTCTAGTTTTTTCATCAGGCTTTGAGGGGCCTCTGTTTATTGAAAATCCATTTTCCTCCCATGTGTTTATATTTAATTTTGTATATAAGTTATTCTTGATTATGAACCTTCTCTCCTTTTTATATAATTTTTCAAGATTTTCTCTCTACAGTAAAATCAGTCTAGTCTTATGTGATATTTACTATGATTCCCTGGGTATTTGAATTCTTTTTTAATAGGGGAGGGAAGCAGAAGGAAACTCTTTACAATATTTTTTTCTTTGACTAGAAACTCAGGAATTTGACTATGACATTCTGGGTATCCTTTCTATTTTACTTTTTCCATTATTTCTTTTTTTTCTTTTCTGTTATTTATATATTTCCATTCTCTTTTTTCTATTATTTCTTTTATATATAGGGCTGCAGATAGTGGGGAAACTCTGGGTAAGGTATAAGACCCTTCAGCCCAGAAGGAACCTGCTGACAATGTCTGGTTCGGTTCCCCATCTCCCTTTGGTGCCTCTCACCCTTCCTGAGAAGTCAAGGAGGGTGTGACCACCTATGTTCCACTTGAAGCAAGGGATATTTACAGTAAATAGAGGCATTTACGTATCAGTAGCAGGGTGCTTATAGTTAGCACTTGCATAGTGTGCTGTGGTGATGTAATGGTTCTGTGGTTGACATGTACTTAGGGTGCTGTAATGATATAATTATACCAAGATATTTATGGGCTGAGAGGACTTGAAATAAGGACACTCCATCTTTGACCATCCTCGTGAGTCTTGCTTCCTTCATTGCTCCACTAAGATCTTGGTCCTGAGATCCTCCAGAGAGCTAGTCTGGACCATATATTTTGGCACCCCAATTTGTGGGATTTAGAAAACACACTACAGTTTGGCACCTGAACACGGACCTCCAGAAGGATACTACATTTTGGCACCCAATGTGGGGATGATGATAATTATGTAAGCCTCAATTTGTTTCAAAAATAAGTATTTTTGAAATAAATTAAGGCTTATATCATTTTAATTTCATAAATTTTCAAGTTTCATGATTTTATCTGGGTTACACATAGAAGAAACCTGGTTCTCACAGTGCTTGAAAATTCTGATTTTTGAAGAGATCGAAAGAGAAGGATTGAAGGAAATATATATGGACATAGCACATGTTTTTTGTCATTTAATATTTTATTTTCCAACTAAGTACATGTAAAAACAATAAAATTATTTTCAAATTTTGAATTCCAAATTCTCTCCCTCCCCAACATCACCATTGAGAAGGCAAGCAATTTGACATATTCAAATTAACCAACATGTCTTATACCTTACCCAGAGTTCCCCCACTATCTGTGGCTCTCTACATTTTTCTATTATTCTTTCTATTCCAATAAATCTAAGAAGGTTTCTTTGACCATTTCTATTCTAATGGCTAAAACTAGTCAGGAATAGTTTGTTTTCACCTAGGAAAGTCCAATATACTTTCATTACCCTTCCTCAGAGCTACCCAAATTCTCTTCCATTCTGCCACATTGTCATGGATAAAATACATAAAAGTAATCTCACTTCTTTGATGTACACCATTACACTGATGACATAATATTGATAAGGCCAGATTAGACCACAGTAGCAGAGGCTAATGATCAGAGAGTAGTCTATATGAAGGACAAAAAGTAAGAAATTTGATACTAAGAAAATCCACAATTTATCCGACTCAGTTAAATTTTCATGAACATAGGAATCGAGAAAACCTAGAGATTACAATAGTTCAGAATAAGCTATTGACACTTATTTCTCTACAAACTGAGAAGAAAACCCAGAGACTTTCAGTGTTATTCACATTTTCAAGAACCATATTCCCTATCTATATACTCTGATGGCTTACAAATCTCCTAAAAGTTTACTTTTTTCAAGTGGCTTCCTGGTCATGGAAGAAATGAAGCAAGTTATCCTTGCAAGCAAGTCTCTGTGAGTCGATGCAAGGTCCATATTTCTAAGAGATATCTGTCCTTAAATACCAAACTAAATAGAGTTTATCAGGCTTCAAAAGTTAAATAGGATAAGCAACCATTATACTTCTAGAATTCCAAATTCCCAAGTCATAACATGCCTTTGAGAAAACAGTTTCTTGCCTCTGTTGGGCTCTAGATACTACTGAATAGAAATCACTAGGTACTAGGTTATACAATTCCCTTTATCTATTGTTTTCTATTATAGACTGATTGTTGTAAGTTCCTTCCTCTAACAAGATCACTAGAGCATAGAAGGTTCAATAGAATTGCTAATTAAAATGGTACTTTAGAAATCATGTTCACCAGGTAACTAGTATTAGTGACTTTCATAAGTAGGTGTTGATTTTGCTAGAACTTGAAGCTTCCAATCTTGGAATACTGCTTCCTCTGCTAGTCTATTGACTCCTCACTTATTAGTACCTGGATTTCAATAATGAAGAATGCCATTTTGCTTGCTGACCAGTGATTCCATCTGCTGCAAGAGAGGCATACATGACTAGATTTTGGCTGCCACTAATCCAGAGTGACAGAGGAATGAAGGTCCTGCTAAATCTTTCATGTAGGATGAACTCTAACCTGTATGACTGATGTATGAGAGAGAGTTGAGGGATAGGACAAAGAAACTCTTCATCTCTAATAATTTCATGGAGATGACCATGAGTTTGGGCAAGTGATCTGGAGAATCGAGAGCATGGGACTAGACAATCATAGTCTTTCCTTTTTGGTGTGAAGACCTAAGGAAGAATTTCTTCTCATGCCTCCCTTTACATACAATTATTTATGGGGCATGTCAATATACATCATATCTATTATGCTAAACAACCAGGTTAGAACTATTGCAAAAACAACACAGTTAGGAAATGGGTCCAGTGTCAATTTGAGCATCAGGGTAATGATTCTGTATTGTATCATGCATGGAAGCATCTTCCTAAATAAGGACATACTGTCAATTCCTACCTAACTAGGCTACTTATGTCAGTCATATCAGTTACTTAACCCAAATGGTTCTCAACCTGACTAACAAGCAAAATTGCACTTTCCCATCACAGGGCAAGATATTTGCCAAACAATAGATTCATATGCCTAGGACATAGGCACTTGCTTGCCTAGATCAAATGACCAATCTCCTAGAAGTCATGTCTATGAAATATTAATGCCATCTTGGGAAGGGAAGAACTCTCCAGTCCAATGATTCCACAGGAAAATTGTCTGATAATAATGGACCATTTTTAGACATTAATTCTTGGCCTCAAAATCATTGCCTCTTCAAGGGGCTTCATATAATCCTGAAGAAAGAGATTAGGTCCCTTTCAATTAGTAGGTTTTCTTTCATCTGGGGTGATTTGCATAATTTCTTCCCAGAAAGGATTTAGAGGAACAATGTGTGATATTATTAGAAAGCATCTTGTACTTAGTCTCCCACAGATTTTTCCTTTTTTTTTTCTCATTATGGAGACTCCTTGAGATTCGTACCATTATTTTTTCTTTTCCCCTTTTGCGTCTTAATATTGCTCATGCTAGGAAGGCATTCTCTAAATTGAAACTCTAAAATCTTGGAAAATGGCCTCTAAAAGATTGTTAAGACCTTATGACTACAGTTGGTATATGATAGGGCCAATATATAACAAGCTACTGGCATTTTGTTTTAATAACTTATATTTTAACTTAAAATCCAATCAAATACAGCTTTATAATATAAAACTACTTTTGCTATCATATTTCAAATAATGAATTTCACTAAACAGCATAGTTTCTTTCTCTCCACTCTGGCCCTACATAGCCCTGCTGCAGTCAGGAAATGGGAAGGAAAAGAAACTTCTTCACTCTCTCTTCACAATTCTCCCCAGTTTAATTGAATTGCTTTGGAATTTTGAAATGACCAATTGCCAGACTCCCTAACCATTATTCCCAATGGACTTTCCTAAAGCTCCAACTTTGGCCAGAGTTGGAGCCTACAGGAAAGTTTCTTTCTCTCTTTTTTTTTTCCTAACAAATTCTAGCTCACAGAACAAACATGACAAAGATATTCTGCACAAAGACACATACAGACAAAAATCACCATGGAAGAGATCATCTCTTCCCCACTTTCCCATATACAACAGAAATACCCAAGTGCACTTTTTTTTCCCTTTTGTTCTGAAGATTTGAGTTGAACTGCCCTCTCTCAGAGCATCCAATCTCACCCCACTGATCTCCAACAAATGCACAGATGACCCCCCCAGGGTGCTTTGGCAGATCAGGGTCAGAAGGAGTTGCCTACCTTCCTAACCAACCATAGAATGCCCCTATCCTGTGCCGTTAACAGAACCCCTTGATCTGGCCCTCACCCCTTAATCTGGATCACACACAGCTTGATGATCTCAGAGCTCATAAGGATAGTTCAAGGGCACATTAACCAATGTTTTTGGATCACACGTGCATAAGTTACCTGGCTCTCTCTCACCCGGGCTTCATCTTCGAAGACTTGTGTGCCTTCTGTTTGTATCTATGTGTCTGGTCTCCCTAGGCCCATTCTTCACGGAAAGAAAGGCTGAGAGTCTGATCTCAAGGTCAGTCGGAAAACCCAACCTGGTATCTACTTTGAATCAGGGTCCCAGCCATCTCTCTGGGAAGCCAGATCCCGGGCCCAAGCCCCCATAAACTGTATGGGATAGATCGGGTGCAAGACCCCCTTTCCCAATCAATTAATCAGAGACATCATCAGGTCAAAGAGAAACCATTTATTTAATCCCTGCAGAGAGAGGCCCAGACACACCTGGGAGCCATCCCAACTCCCACCACATGTTCCTGGAACCTGGTTAGCTTCCAGCTCGTTGGGGACTTAAAAAGCAAAAGACTCGAGCCTTTTTTATTGGATAGATTAAAAGGACATAACCAATGCTGGCTGCCTCCCACAGGTCATGTCACTTCCTGCAACTTCCTGTATCTCAGGTTCAAAGTTCATTCCTCCAGAGAGCAAATGATCTCCCCATTGGGAGTTCCCATTCTGGGACATGTGACAACACTGAGAAATACTTCATCCAATCAGTCCTGTTCACATTTGAATAACTGAACAAAATAAACAATTGTATATGGAATATTACTGAACCTTAATAAATGATAGAGATTATTTCAGAGGATCTAAAGAAAACTTGTATGAATTGATATGGAGTGAAATGGACAAAACCAATTAAAATTTAAACAGTTACAACAACATTATAAAGATAAACTTAAGAACTCTGATCCATTGAGAGAAATTATTATTTCTTTCTTTTATTAATATCATTAATTAGGCAAAATTAAATAATATCAATATTATTATTAAATCAGGACCAAGGTATTTCCCCCTTTTCTACTTTCTTATCTAGATTAATCAGTGTGAGACTCCAATGTATTTATGAAGTTTAAATCCTCTCTTCCCAACATTTGGTGATGAAAACCTGTTGGAATCTTTACAAACTGCTAACTCATTAGAGTTGATAAATTATTGATCTGATCTAATAAGAAGATATTTTTGGGCCAGAACCTGAAATAAGGTACTAAGTAGAACTAATTAATACAATGCTTGTGTTTACACCTTTACTCATTGGAATTCACAAATATGGGAGATTCACAAAGTAAACTTTTGTAACTTTGTAAATTCACACCTCCCTTGAAGCTCTTAGGGTCAGAGAGATATGGGAGAAACCCATAATCCCTCTCTCTCACATCCCACAATTCCTCTCTCTCGAATAAATAGAGCTTCAAAGGGGCCAGTCAGAAGAGCTTTCAGAGGAAGAAGCTACGAGTCGAGAGTTCAGCTGAAGATTGAGAAGGCTCTCTCAGAGGCAAGACATTCAACTTGGTGCTGGCTCTGGAGGCTGAAGAAAGCAGAGGCAGAAGCAAAGGACAAAGCAGCAAGAGCTCTTGGAACCAAAGAAAGAGAGGGGCCTCTCAACTAACCGGGCTATATTGGAGACAATAAAAGATCTGAACTTTTATCACCTGGCTGCGTTTTGGGGTAATTATTGATCTGAACTGATACTAAGACTGCCTCCAGAAAACCTCCTCTGAGTAACCTGCTCTCTCCCCCAGAGAGAACTATTATATATTATATTTAAAAGAAAATCACCACAAAAACCTACTACTGCCATGAGGATCTTAGCATTCAATACGGCCACTGATCTCTTTTTTATTAATAAATGTGCTAGTCTTATTAATAAAATGATTGCAAAATTATATCTCTAGACATTTTTAAATGCCACAGTTATGTCAGCCCAGACAAGAGACCAGAGCTTTGCACCTAGATTATTTTTTTATGCACCCTAGATTTGTAATAAAAAACTCCCTTTGATTCCCAAGTCCTCTAGTAGGAAAGTTCTTTGTTAGAACTCTGGCTATGACCTTGTTCTCCCTTTTACCAGTAATTAAATTACTCTGGGTAAGTTTATATGTTCATTGTCTATTTAACTAATTTGGATACTACAGCTCTCCAATTTTCACTCTCACCAGCAGAGGAATCAGCAGCAGAATTTAGGAAGGTCAATTTGCAAGCCCCCCTCAAGCCAGACTTAGAGAAGTGGGATATATTGAAGTGTCTACAAGTTGTAGAAAGCCTCTAAGAGGGCTTTAAGAGAAGTCTGGAATGTTTTCTAACGGATGGGGGGAGTGAGAGTTACCATCCAGCAGAGATGTATCCACCTTGATAGAAATTCCAGAATTCATTTTGGGGTGGTGGCCTGGATACCTCAGAACTATTATAAGTACCTGACCTAGAAGCTTCTTACAGGTAGAGTTTAAATACTCTACTTCTTTGAGGGTACCAACTCTTGTAAAAGGTACTAGTCCTGGGATCATGTTTTCCAATTTAGGAACACAGCTTTTATATCTCAACTTTGATTTCTGTATATTTTTGTCTTTCTCTTTAAAATATATCCTGCATTCACTAGACCTTTGTAGTTTAAAAGGGAGTAATTCCTATTTTCAAATTCTCTTTCTGTCTTTTGATGATGAGTTTTGGAGGTGGAATCAGAGAAGAGATTTTTTTTTCTGTGAGCACTAGAAATAAGTTTTTCTTAAGCTGACCTACCAACAGGCCTGGAGATGTAACCTAGAGGGATTGATGAGAGAAAGCTACCTTAGATTTTTGGTAGGCAAGTTACCATCTAAAGTGAAATTAAATAGCTACTTAAAGTCACTTGGCAAAAGGGATTTATTTTCCTTAGTGTTAGAAGAAAGGAAGACAAAAGTAAAAGCCAGTGCGATGAAAGACAGGTGAGTAATGAATGACCTTGAATGTATTTGCATAGGAACACGTAGAGGGAACAGAACTCTTGGGAATCAAATCATTAAAAGCTTGGTAACATCTTAACTGAAAGATGAGGCTAGATAGAGATTGAAAAAAAGTAGGAAAAAAAATGTGGTGAGATAAGAGATGGGACCTTGGTTATTTTAGTAAAATGCAGGGGTCCTCAAATTATGGCCCCGGGGCCAGATGTGGCAGCTGAGGACGTTTATTCCCCTCACCTCTTTATTTAAAGGCCCACATAACAAAGTTTTTGTTTTTACTATAGTCTGGCCCTCCAACAATCTGAGGAACAGTGAACTAGCTCCCTATTTTACAAGTCTGAGGACTCCTGCCTGGGCTAGTGAGAAGTCTTTCAAATACTTACTGCCTGTACTGTTTAGATCCTTTCTTTCCTTTCACAGCCCTAAATTATGACCTGTTCGGGAAGTAAAGGGTAAAAGGGGAATTTAGAAAAATCCTTGGAGAGAGGAGAGATCTATCAGGCCCATCCCCAACCACATGGCAAAAGTTTGACTCTGGTATAAGTAGAGAAAATTAAGATGGAAAATTTTGTAACTTTATTAGAAAGTCAATACAAATAACTATCTAAAGTGGAGAAATTTTATAAGCAAGGTATGGCTAAGTGTGATAATTAAAGTCTCTTCTACAGTATCCCTTTAAAAAAATTTTGCAGAGGATTAGTTGGAGATAGTGTTCCATAGTTTGAAATGCTTGGAATACATAGCCCTTATGTACACAACATATAATATTAAACCACTAAAATTGTAAATTAAGATTCTTCATATTATTATTTGAAAAATAAATCCTAGTGTGATAGAATTTATTCTGTTTTCCTTTTAAGTGAAATTTATTATTATCTACTATTATTTAGTAAGAAGAATTATCCCAGTTATTTGGTTTGTAATATATTAAAATGCCTAATCTGAGATAGACAGGTGAAGCTTTCTCAAGATTTCTATGAGACTAGACCTACGTCATAAGATCCCTATTCCTAGCGGTCTGCAGAACAGGAAGATCAGGTCTTGGGCCCAGGTTGTAGAATCACTGCACATGATCTCTAGCCTTAGAAGTCCCTAAAGGCCAAGACCCTAGGTCAGGGACAGGAAGTGACCTGATCCACGGGAAGCAGACAACATTGGTGACCATTGGTCAATGATGGTTACTTCTTTTTAGTCTATCCTGTGAAAAGACTTGGGTCTTTTGCTATTTAACCAGCTTTATTGCTTCTGACTTATGAGGTCTAGCACATGTTGGGAACTGAGATGTCTCCCGGGTATGCTTGTGCCTCTCCCTGCAGGGACTAAATAAATGCTTTCTCTTTGTACGTAAAGATATCTCTGATTAATTAATTTGGGAAGGGGGTCTAGCAGCTGTCCCACACAGTTTATTTGATAATTCATTGTTTTAGAAAAGTTTGCTCTTTTTAAATTCCTTTGGGTTATGGATTTAATTGTTAAAAGATTGATGTAAATATGTTCCAAAAAACCAGTAGGAGATGAGTAACTGAGATAGTCTGTCAGTATTTTAAGATGTCAGGTTCTGCATTGGGAAATGAGTGTGAACTGTTTGCATTTTTGTTTTTCTTCCCAGGTTATTTTTACCTTCTTAATCCAATTCTTCCTGTACAATAAAAGAATTGTTCGGTTCTGCACACTATATTGTATCTAGAATATACTATAACATATTTAACATGTATAAGACTGCCTGCCATCTTGACAAACCCAAAGCCCCTAACTTCTGGGAAAAGAATTCATTATTTGATAAAAACTGCTGGGATAATTGGAAATTAGTATGGCAGAAATTAGGCATGGACCCACACTTAACACCATATACCAAGATAAGATCAAAATGGGTCTATGACCTAGGCATAAAGAACGAGATTATAAATAAATTAGAGGAACATAGAATAGTTTATTTCTCAGACTTGTGGAGGAGAAAGAAATTTGTGACCAAAGATGAACTAGAGACTATTACTGATCACAAAATAGAAAATTTTGATTACATCAAATTAAAAAGCCTTTGTACAAACAGAACGAATGCAAACAAGATTAGTAGGGAAGCAACAAACTGGGAAAACATCTTTACAATTAAAGGTTCTGATAAAGGCCTCATTTCCAAAATATATAGAGAACTGACTCAAATTTATAAAAAATCAAGCCATTCTCCAATTGATAAATGGTCAAAGGATATGAACAGACAATTTTCAGAGGATGAAATTGAAACTATTACCACTCATATGAAAGAGTGTTCCAAATCACTATTGATCAGAGAAATGCAAATTAAGACAACTCTGAGATACCACTACACACCTGTCAGATTGGCTAAGATGACAGGAAAAAATAATGATGAATGTTGGAGGGGATGCAGGAAAACTGGGACACTAATGCATTGTTGGTGGAGTTGTGAACGAATCCAACCATTCTGGAGAGCAATCTGGAATTATGCCCAAAAAATTATCAAATTGTGCATACCCTTTGATCCAGCAGTGTTTCTATTGGGCTTATATCCCAAAGAAATACTAAAGAAGGGAAAGGGACCTGTATGTGCCAAAATGTTTGTAGCAGCCCTGTTTGTAGTGGCTAGAAACTGGAAAATGAATGGATGCCCATCAATTGGAGAATGGCTGGGTAAATTGTGGTATATGAATGTTATGGAATATTATTGTTCTGTAAGAAATGACCAGCAGGATGAATACAGAGAGGACTGGCGAGACTTACATGAACTGATGCTAAGTGAAATGAGCAGAACCAGGAGATCATTATACACTTCGACAACGATATTGTATGAGGACATATTTTGATGGAAGTGGATTTCTTTGACAAAGAGACCTGAGTTTCAATTGATAAATGACGGACAAAAGCAGCTACACCCAAAGAAAGAACACTGGGAAACGAATGTGGACTATCTGCATTTTTGTTTTTCTTCCCGGGTTATTTATACCTTCTGAATCCAATTCTCCCTATGCAACAAGAGAACTGTTCGGTTCTGCAAACATATATTGTATCTAGGATATACTGCAACATATCCAACATATAAAGGACTGCTTGCCATCTAGGGGAGGGGGTGGAGGGAGGGAGGGAAAAAAAAATCGGAACAGAAACGAGTGTCAATATAAAGTAATTATTAAATAAAAATTAAAAAAAAAAAAAAAAGACTGCCTTCCATCTAAGGGAAGAGGTGGAGGGAGGTAAGGGAAAAGTCGGAACAGAAGTGAGTGCAAGGGATAATGTTGTAAAAAATTACCCATGCATATGTTCTGTCAAAAAAAAAAAGAAAAGATATCAGGTTCAGGCCCTATGTTTAGATGTGTTGGTTTCACTTAACACAGGATAGAAAACCCCATATTGAATATAACACTATGGAAATATTGTATATTAAAAATATTGTTTATTATGACCATTATATAATGTAGGAAATAAAATATCTTACCAAGAACTCCACTGACTCAGTAATAAATGCAGGAAAGATTTATTTTACATACTTGCAAGAATGGGTGCCTAGGTGATTAGACATACTTTTAAAACTCCAAAGGTGACATTTTATTTCCTATCTTGAAGTACAAGTCCCTCCTCTGATTCCCCATTAATTGGATATTGCAGAAATTATGTGACATGAATCTCTACTCCTCATTACATAGCAGGTCCCTAGTCCCAAGGAGTTTACAATCAAGAAAGGGAAGCTAACAGAGGAGGGCTAAGGGCAAAGAACAAAAAAATTCTTTTCAAATCTCAGATCACCACTCCTGATTTACAAAAATCAGTCCCTGCCCCCAAGAAGCTTACATTCTTTTGGGAGAAGATATTTGATTATTCCTTGATATCCTTGTGGGTTTCAGTATTCTAATTTGTTTCATTCCCCAATTTGATTTTTATAACTGTGGAAACCAAAATGCTCATCCATTTTTCACATGTAAATATTTCTTTGTACTGTTCAAATTGAAGTTATTTAATTAACTCCCTCTGTGAAAGCTCTCAAAGGTTTTTCTGCTTAGAAAAAGTGACCATATCTAGACAGCAAAATCCCTTGAGAAAAAAAATCATTCATCTAGAAACTGATTAAGAAATTCTAAAAGCAATAATTTGTAATCCTTAGTTCAGCATACTTTAAGTTAACTTAATGATAATAGATATGAATTTAAACTGTGTAAAACTATGTCTCTTTAAGAATATATCTATACTGACTGAATACATAGGCCAGCTTTTTATCTGAAAAGTCTTAAAGGTAGGTAAAGGAGGCAGGGAATTGAGAACTGATCCAAAACTTTAAAAAAGTAGAGGAAAAGATTATATGGAGTTAAGAATCATTGCTATGTGTATTTTTAAAAAATAGAAATATGGATAATCGGTGTTTTTGTTTGAAATATGAAGAGTACAGAAATCCAAATTATGTCAAGTCCCTGAGGCCCATACTCTGTGGGGCCTTGGTCAGCCTGACCTTGCTATGTCCTATCAGAAATTCCAGTTCCTAAAGTTACATTTCCCCTATAAATCTACTTATGGCATGCCATCTTTGCTGTACTCCTCTGGGTCAGTCCTACATGGCATTCTGCCACTTGATGTCTTTTCCCTCCCCACTTCCCCATATCATGTGGTGCCTCTCAAAACCCCACTATACTTTCCAACCCTACTTCTCTTCCTTATAACTAACTCTTTTAGGGTGCTAAGTCCCTTTCAGCATTTAGCCTGCCAGCTAAGGGCATGCCCCAATTTAATATTGAGTAATTGTGAGTTCCACTGGAGAAGTTGTCTTTGATATGCTTTCCCAACCCTATTTCATATTTTCCATTCCTGATGTTTAATGTACTTCTTCATTTTGTTTGTAATCTCTTCTAAATAAATCTATCTTTTGCCAAAGAGAATGGCCATTGTGGATTCTTCACATGACCATACCCCAACATTTGGTGCCTACCATCATCTGGTGTATACATCAGTCAAATCAACCTGAAACAAGTTATTTTATGTCTATGTTAGTTTATTATTCTGAAAGAGGATAATGGTAGCACCTATGAAAAATAATGCCATTGGACTTTGGAGGAATGAAGTTAAACATCTTTAATTACACAACTGCAGAGGTAGGTATCCTATAGAGTAGGAATACTTGGAATCAATAGTTGTCTTTTTTTAATACCTAAAATGTAAGTCCCTCCCTTGATGCCCCACAGAGATCACAACCTTTCAGGAGTGAGTAATCCACCTATATGGATGTGAATCTCTATCCCTGATTACATCATTACTTCTGCTTGGAAGTCACCTTATTTGGAAGTAGTTCAGTTCTTCCCCTGATTCCCTATTGGCTGAGTACTATACTATCTGAAGAGTCTGATGCTTCCACTTGAGACTGTCTTCTCCTCTGATCACAACATTACATCTTCCTTCACATACCCATCTCTAATGATATTTTATAATGTGTTTTTTATTATTCCAAATCTCTACTTCTAATTACATTTTACAATCTTTGCTAGTCAGAGTTTTGCACCCCAATTACATTTTCCTTTTATTAGTTTTGCTTCTTTACTCCATATCCTAGCTAGGTTTCAATTTTATTTTTCTATTTTAAGTTTCATTTCTCCATATTTCTCTACTTTAATTGCATAATTCTGTAGAAACTAAGCCCCCATCCAATTCTCACTCACTTTCCAGTGACCACATAATTTAAAGTATTTAACAAAGTACCTGATATTGAGCAAGTAATTGTTTTGATTATTTCTGTAATTAGGCATAATTGCTTTGTACTTGATAACTTTATATGGAATTTTAGAAACAATCAGTATATAATACCAATGATGATGAGATGAATGATTTTCCTAAGATAGGAAATGCATTCAGTTGAATTGAGGTCTTCTGATTGAAAGTAGAACTGTAATGTTTCTAAATGTTTTTATATTGTGAAATTTGGGGGGAGGGGTTATTTATGATACTTAAAGAAATCAATTTAGTTTTGATAAATTCCAATTTTAAAGACATTTTTTGCTTTTATTTTTGCTTGAATAAGAGAAAGCTATCTGTCAGATTGGAAATTTCCAACCAAATCATTTTATAAAAGTTTAGTGATTATCTTTTTAACATCAGGATAAATTTTAAGCTGTTTTTAAGAAAGGAAAATACTTTTAGGAAAAAATGCTGAAGTAAAAAAATCTTTTGTGTACCAAAAATAAAAGCATTTTCATATACAATGACAGCTCCTTGTTCCCTCTTTAAACCCATCACTAAAAAAAGAAATAAAAACTATCTAATAAGTATAGTAAAACAACAAATCCATATGTTTTCCATATCCAAAAATGTATGTCTTATTCTGTACCTTGACTCCATGACTTTTTAGTCAGGAGATAGGTAGCATGTTTCATTATTAAACTTCTATAGTTGTTTGGTCATTGAATGTGTGGTGTTTAAAAAGGGATTGTTTTTATTTTTGATATATAATAAATTTAGAATTTTTAAAATCAACTAAAAAAGTACCATATCACTTTCCAAAGATAATGTATTATACTCTTTCCCCAAATTATTGAATTCTGGACCCCGCTTATTGTCCATATATAGTGTCTATCCAAGTTATATGTACAGATGGACCAGCTGTATGGATTATTCATCAAATTCCAAAGAGATTGTGTGTGTGTGTGTGAGAAAGAAAGAGAGAGAGAGAGAGAGAGAGAGAGAGAGAGAGAGAGAGAGAGAGAGAGAGAGAGAGAGAGAATACCTTTTGGCTTTTTATTTTTATTTTATTATGATGATGATGATTATTATTTTGCTGAGGCAATTGGGGTTAAGTGACTTGCCCAGGGTCACACAGCTAGGAAGTGTTAAGTGTTTTGAGATAAGATTTGAACTCAGGTCCTTCTGACTTTAGGGCTGACTTTAGGACTTTAGATAGCTGCTTTATCTACTGTGTCACCTAGCTGCCCAAGAATACCTTTTTGGAGAAAGACAAAGACAGTTTTAAGCTTCCCTCTCCCAATTAAAATTTTTAAATAATTAAGCAATACAATGGTACAATACAATAGTTAATACAATTGTAATCTCTACACTCTTTAGTCAATTATATGATCCCCTATCATAAAATATAACTTATAAAAAGCCTGTCTGTTGGCTTCTCATATCATTATCAATGATCCCCTTGATTTATATGTAAGTTAGCTCATGCATATTTTATTGAGATTGGAAAGCAGGCATAAGTATCAACACTTACTAACATTTTCTGGCTCACTTTTTTTTTTCATTTATTTCATTTCATTTATTCATTTTTTTCATTCATTTCATTATATAAGAAAGGTCCATTCTTTCCCTCAAGAGTTTGGTATGCTCACTTCTTTCAGATATCTCAAAAATCAATCTCTTAAACACTCTCAAAAAATTGTTTTCTCTTTTATGGAATCTTTTCTGTATAGCTGTTTTCATTTTGTTCTGCATTCCTTATGAATAATATTAGGTTTGAAAGCAATGGTTTGACTGTCGTTTATAGAGAAGTTATAGAAGTCTTTATAAATTATTTTTTCTGTTTTTTGGACGGGTGGGTCCTATTCATTGACCTCCTTCTAAGTTTCAACCTTAAATGTCTTTGGGGAGAAATTAGATCTCTCATCAAGATTTCTGTAAATATGTTTTGGTTTTTTTTCCTCTATCTGTTCTTGCTATTTTATGAGGTAATACTTTTCATAATTTCTATCATCTTTGCTTTAGATCTTGAAAATGAGTTCTGTCTTTTACTTCTATCTACTTGTTTAAGATATGAAGTGTTAACTGGCTTAAGATGGTTTCTATGTGGTTTTACCTTCCTTGTAGTATTAACCAGATTTATATTGGTTATATTTTCTTAGGAAATGGTAAAAATCTGTATCCAAGACTGTCTTTTTATTTATTTTCCAATACAATAGAATATGCTCACTCTAAAATCTAAGGATGGAAATTAATTTTTCTGTCCCAAATCATCAATCTATCAGG
Source organism: Antechinus flavipes (assembly GCF_016432865.1). Classification (NCBI taxonomy): domain Eukaryota; kingdom Metazoa; phylum Chordata; class Mammalia; order Dasyuromorphia; family Dasyuridae; genus Antechinus; species Antechinus flavipes. The sequence continues at coordinate 234,985,752 of NC_067402.1, read as the reverse complement.
ATTTGTAATAGTTGACAATCTAGGGCACCTTCTTCTTTCTTCTTTTTTCTATTCCTGTCTCTGCTAAGCATGTGTAAATCTGAACTCATTATTAAGTTTAAATTTTCCATTCCCTAAATTTTCCTATTTCTATCAAAGACATCATCATCTTTCCAGGGCCTCAGATTCATAAGACAGCATCATTTTGTACTTTTCACTCTCCTTTACTCTATGTGCTCAATCAGTCACTGTTTCTATTCACAATATTTCTCATATACTACCCCTTCTCTCTTGCTTACTTGACTTATTTTCATTCAACTAAGGACTAGTGGAAAATTGTCTTCCAAATAAAACAATTAAATTAGTGAATGCTTATAAAAACAATCTAAATAAAAGTGTATAGCTAAATTTTTCATTTAGATAGCTAACTGTTTTTTTTTATACAGTCCTATTTGACTTTTCTTCCATGGGTTTGGTTTTTAGGCAAACGGAAGTTAAGTGACTTCCCCAGAGTCATAAAGATAGTATCTGAGGCTGCATTTAAACTTAGGTCCAGTGCTTTAATCTATTGAGCCATCTTACTGCCTCTAAATGGTCAAGTAGATTGGTTTAAAATGAGCGAGCAAAGGATAATAGTTTTTTATTACCTTGTATGCAAAGAAAAAAAGGTGTGAAGATTTAAAAATGATTTTAAATATCTTCATTATTTGTTCAGTAATCTATAGGCTATGCTGACTTGAAGTAGTTACATTAAAAGAATCATGGATAAGCAGCATGTCTTTATTATCAAGTTAGTAATTTGCAAAGCATTTGTACAAATGTTGATTGTAGGCAATAATTTAACACCTTTATTATTATCTTGGAAATTAAAAAAGGCAATGCTTAAATTTCATGAATGAGGTTGAAAATCAGTTTCTAATGTTCAATCAAATTCATAAGTTTTGCATTTCTTTTAGAGTTTTTATCATAATATGCAAAATAACTCTTACTTTTAAAATAATGAATATGGAATGTATTTTTTCTTTAGCATCACAAATAACTTATTCTTTGCCAATTCCCAAAATAATGAGTTCAAGACATCATCTCCACCCCTCATGTGTAATCTAGTAGTTCTACATCCAAGATTGTACCATTGACTAGAGTATAGCTCACAAAATAGTCATATTATTTAAGAATGACATATTAAAGTCACAATAGCTCCAAACCCATCATTATAAGGTAACTACTTTCACTTGTATAGTGTCAGATCACTACATTTTATATATTGCTTTCTTTACAACAGCTTTTTAAAAGAGGTAGTTGTTAGAACCTAGTGTTGACTCACTGGAATTGATAGAAACAATGCTTACACCTTTGAGAATTCACACATTAGCTCACACATTAGTTCACAAGTCAGGAGATATCCAAGTTTACACCTCCAATAATTCTACTCTCTCAGAGGAGGAGTCAACCTTTGGGTTCACACCTTTAAGAGATCATGTATAAGAAGCTCTCAGTCCCAGCGAGAGTCAGTTGGAGGTAGGCAGAAGTTAGAAGAGCTAAAGGACTAGCAACAAGAGCTCTCAGAACCAAGCAAAGCTTACCGGGCTATTTTGGAAGAAACAATAAAGAACTGGCTTTTAACTCCTAGATGCATTTGAGATGATTATTGATCTGAACTGAAACTAAGGCTGCCTCCATAAAACCTCCCCAAGAAACCTGCTCCCAGAGAACAGTTATATTCTACAAAAAAAAAAAGAAGGATACTACAGGTAGTGACATTATTAACTTTATTTTTATTGAAGAGAAAGCAGAGATTCCAAGAAATTAAGTGGTCATAGGCTCAAAATGAGAAGTAATCATTGGAGAGGCATATATGATATAATGAAAAGAATGCTAGTTTTGAAGTCAGGAAGAAAGACCTGGATTCAAATCTTGTCTCAAATACTTATTAGTTGGATGACACATGTATCAGAATAGGAGTACTCCAAATGTTACTGTACTCATGATTATAAATAGGAAAAAAAATAATGCTTTCTAGTCTTACTGGAAACATAAAAGTAAAGGCAAGATGGCTATTTTTCAGGAATTTTATAAGTTGTATTAATATTTTAGGTAGAAGTTAGATTAAATGCCTTGGAGGTTCTTCCCAATTTGAGATGATATTATTATTTTATAATTGGAATGTTTCAAAATTGATCTTTATCTTGAATCCAAATAGAGAGACCCTGAAGCAAGAATGTAAGAAAGACTAGATCTTTACAATTTGATCCTTGGGTATAATTTAGGGAATATCACTAAAGATACTTCCAAGACATATCCCCGATTTATTCATTATAACTTTTAATTTTTTGTCATCTTGGCTTACAGCATAAAACATACCAAATAAAAGTCATCCCATTGAGCATATTAAGAACATTAATAGAAAAAAAATGCACAGTAGCATTGAATCATATAATCATAGAATTGTAAAGCTGGAAGAGACAAAACTTATCTAGTTCAACCCTAATTTTATATTTGAGAAATTTTATATTTTGAGAAGTTATGTAACATTTTTGTATGTGTGTGTTCTTCATTAGTTACACTTGCATGAATATTGATATTGAGATAACAGACAAGCAATTCCCTGGCATAAATCAGCTAGAATTTTACATTTAGTGTCTTGTTGATGTTCTTGTAATAGATTTTCAATTAACAAGGCTAACAACCTGCCCATTTGATTTTATCCATTAAAATTTTTGACCATTGTCCTTCCAAATGAGTCCATTTATCTCTAGAATTTTGAGATATAATTAAGTACCATGAACAACAAATCTCCTAAAGAGATTTCATTATTTGAATTAGCATTATAGATTGAAGATTGAAGCCAGTTATCATATTTTACATAATTATAATTTTGAATAGTTCAAATTTGAATTCATGAGACTACCTCAAGGGATTAACACATATTAAAATCTTTATCCTAATATGACCTACTCACTCAATAGAAGGTATTAAACAAATTCTAACTACTTTAATTCAACTTTCACATCATTATGATTCAGAAGTTATGGTAGATATCTGTTCCATTTTCTACCTCATGGATTGTTCTAATGGCTCCATTGAAGTAATTGTGAAAATAGTGAAATTTGCGAGATCTGGTGAATTGTCAATAGTTACTGAATGGAACTGATTGGATGAAGTTTTCTCAAATTTATGAGATTAGGCCTAAGTCACATGATCCCCATACCCCGTTGATCCTTGGGTTTCAGGAAGTCATATTTTCCCTATTCTCAGACCTTGAACCCTAAAATGGTTCCAATGAATCTAAAGAACCTTGGATGCAGGAAGTTAGTGAAGGTACAGGAAGTGACTTGACCCATAGGAAGCAGACAAGATTGATGACTTTTATTTATCTAAGGAAGAGGTTCAGATCTTTTGCTTTTTAAACCTTGGACAAACCGGAAGCTGGCCAGGTTCAGGAGCATATGGCAGGAGTTGGGATGGCTCCCAAGTGTGTCTGGGGCTCTACCTGCAGGGATTAAATTTGTACCTGAAGATGTCTCTGATTAGTTAATTTGGGAAAAGTGGTTTAGCACTCATCCCACACAATTACTCTTTCCTTAATGGCTACTGGAAAAATTATTTCTGGGACATATGAATAAATTTAGATTCCTAACGGACTCACTTCCAAAATCAACATCCAGAAGAAGGCTGCATGGACAATATAAAATATAATGGCTAGCCATCAGAACCAACCTTGGTTGTTTACTATAGATAATTTCCTTATCTAGTCAATTTCAAAATCACAGAAAGGAGCTTTATGGGTGGTCACAAAATATTCAGGCGGGAAACAATTGAATATATTTTGTCTTTTGTCCAAAATGACATCCTGAAACCTATAATCAATCTTTTAACTTCGAAAGACAGAAAAAATTGTTCTGATTATTTTGGATGCAATTTCAAACATTTCTGGCTGATGAAAAACTTAATGAATCTGAAAAACTGTGTATCCTAATTGAATAATAAAGAAAACTAGACAGAATTGAAGATTGTTCCATGAGAGAGAATTATTATGTGAGGCTTCCTTAAATTTATTTGAAAATTATTTCTTTGCAGAGAAAGATCAATTTTTTGTATTGGAATTTCCTTCTGTGATAAGTTCACTATCAGAATTCCCTCCTCTGTGTAAATCAGGCTGTTGGGTTATTTTTTTCCCCCCCCATCTAAAAGGCAAGTAAACTGTTCCCAAGATTTAGTTGGCTCAGAGAGCTAAGGCTCAATCCACATTTTTAATGATACTGCTTTCCTGATGGCCTGTGACTACATTGTCATGGCTTTCTTATCACCTAAAGGCATAAAAAGTCAAGAATCAGGGATTTTCAGACTTGGAAGATGTTCCAAAATGCTTCATGTCACCAATGAACAACAAGTTTCCTTCTATGCATTCACAATATTTATCCTACTTCAAATTCTTGTCATTTGGTGTCTTCCTGATTGTTTTTCATGCTTCTAGTCTCCTTTTATTTATCCTCCATACCAAAGGTGTCAAACACAAAAAACTTTGGAACTAGATTAAAATTTAAGTGAAAAATATTTAACAAAATAAATAAAAACACAGTTACACACAAATACTTGTTAATTGTGAGGTTTTCTAAGTCAATATGTGGCCAGTAGGAGCCATTTCTACTTGTTTGACATCACAGTTCCATACAAAATCCAAGATAATCTTTCAAGACCCAGGTCTGACTATCTCATTACACTATTTAAAATCCTTTGGTGACAGTTTGTTATTTAAGATTCTTCACAATTTTGGACCTATCTACTTTTTCATGCTTATTTCCTGTTAACCTCCTTTACATATTCCATATTGACGTCAAATAGGCTATTATTTATTCTGCCTGAACAGTCAGAACATGCTAATTCCTGCCTTTGCCAAGCCCTGGCACACTCCTCAAATCAAATATTAACCCCTTAGGGCAGGAACTCATATATACACATTTGCTGTCATGCAAAACATATTTCCATTTTAGTTATGTTGCAAAAGAAAACGCATAACACAGACCAAAAACCCAAGAACACCAAAAATAAAGAAAAAAAATATGCTTTATTTTTCATTCACACTCATAGAGTTATCTCTGGAGGTGGATAACATTTTCCACTATATATCCTTCAGAATTGTCTTGCATCATTGTAATGCTATTTGAATGCTCTCAATTTCTGGTGGTGAAGAGGTTAGTGGCAATAAGAGAGTTGTTAAATATCCCCTCTAGATCATCCACCTGTTTAGAATGAAAGAATTCACTCATTCCCGAATTATTAGTTGTAAAATGAAAGTTTATTGTTGGATAGAAATCAGTTTCTAAAGGACAGACTTTCATAGTAGCAGAGTTCTATTTGGAAATGGAGTTTTGGCATTGAGAATGCTCAGCGAGCAGGGTTCTAACAAAGCGCATAGGCCATCTGCAAAGCCTTTAGTTGAGGGGGACTGTTATATTGGGTAGGCTCATGGTGACTGGGCCAGACCAAGCTTATCAGATCAGGATTCCTCAATTGAATGAGAATTTAGAATTTCTATGGGAGTTGATTTGCTCCTGAATAGTTTTGTTTCTCTTATCCTGAAAAGTTTGGGCTCTGTCTCAACTCCTTGGAGCCTGGGAGATCCTGATCTCTGAGATCAGAAAAGGGGACACAATCTCAGAGTGATAATCTTAAAGGGAACAGTTCTCCTCCCCCTTCAATTGCATTGCTGAGATTAGTTAAGTCATTCATAATTGTTCTCAAACAGCTCTGGGTTACTGTTTTCCTGGTGCTGCTCACTTCCCTTTTGTATAAATTCATGTCTTCTCAGGTTTTTCTGGAAGCATCCTGCTCATCATTCTTACAGCAAATACTATTCCATCATAATCATGTAACACTGTTCAACTATTTTATATGCCATAATGCTATCTCTTATTTTTCACAAATGATCCCTTATTCATAAATTAGTTAAAATATTTCATACCTTTTAAGTTTGCTTATGATATTATCTTTTATATCTAAATCATGCATCAGTTTTGACCATATTTTGGTAGATAGTGTGAGATGTTGACCTATACCTAGTTTCTGCCAAAATGCTTTCCAATTTTCTCAGCAATTTTTGTCAAAAAATGAGTTCTTATTGCAAAAACTTGAATTTGAGGGAGCTCATTTTTTTTTGTCCCCAATGACTGAGACTGTTGAATTAAATTTTGGGGTTAAAATATTGTATTTATACAAGTAGAATATGATACTTGAGAATTGGGCCGCTCTCATTTTTGTGTTTGTTATCAGCAGCATTTCACAGTGCCTTGTACATACTAGACACTTAATGAACGTTTGTTGAGTTGAACTGAATATAATTCAAGAAAAAACTATGGGCTTCTATTTATAGAAATCCTAGCAAATCCAGGCCAGCCTACTGAACAAAAGGAGTCATGTTCATTGTTTCTCTTTTTATGGCCCCTATTTATTGTGCAGTCATGGAAAACAGCACAATGTTCTTTTCTCACATTCTGCAGCATCTGTTTATCTTGTTCTGACTATAAGTGATGATGAAAATGAATAATCCAGGGTTTGACCCTCCATTAATTCATATATGCACTCAGGAATTTGCTACTAAAATTAAACACTAGTGTAACTTATTAAGGCTTCAAAACACATACACACACACACACACGCACACATAAACCTTACAAAAAGGAAAAGGAAGGTTATCAATGGCAAAATATGATATAAAGAATGTTGAATTAAATAACATTCTCTGTATTTTTTGGGAAAGATTTGAAAACTGATCATTATTCTGCTGATTATAGTCTTGAATTTTCTCTTTTTGTCTTTTATCTAAATTATTTCTGCTTAGTTCAGAACTCATAATTAAACTTATTTGTAAAGCATCTAGAAGTTCAAGAGTAACTGCTGACCACAATAACTAAAATTTGCCAGCTGGAATTATTAAATGTAGTTAGCATTTTACTTATAATCCGTTAGAAAATCTTAAAGCACTAGATTTAAGATTTTTTAAAAATGGTACATACTAAATATAATTTCACTTTTTTTGTTGTTTTATCAGGCTGATACTGCTTCCCTCTCCCCCCCCCCACTCTTGCACATTTACCATAGATTTATTTGATTACAGTAATTATCTGTAAATTAATTCACAATAGCCTGAATAAGGACTTTAATGTTGTGGGCCATTAACTTTGAATTGTCATTTTCTTTTCGAAGTTCATGGATCTGAGGACCCATGAATATGTTAATTTCCAAACTTTAAGGTGTATACACTCATGGAAATATATAGTGTTCAAGTAGTTCATACATGGCAGTACAGAGGAAGGAAAAGAGGAATAATGATCATACAGGTTCTAGCACCCACAAAATGGAGTAGGGGAACATCAGGGATCTCTGATGAAGTGAAAGGGAGAGTGTCTGTAAGCAAATTCCCTTCTCTCTCCGGTGCAGATAAACAACTATGCTGCAGTCCTAGATAACTACTTAATAAGCTGAGAAGTTAAATGATCTGGGTCACTTGAAGGTTCAAGTTTTCTTTAGTCCAAAGGGGCTTGTTTAGTATTGGATACAGCGCTTGGTAAATGTTCGATGATGGATGCCAAGGATGGATGTTAAAACTTGGAACAGTCTAAGAGTTCTTCAGGCTATCCAAACCACACCAAATCCCTGCCCTGAAGGACAGAATTTGAAGGCCCAGGCTATCTGTGTATCTTTCTTTACTGTAATGCAGTCATTCCTTGAACGTGCCCCTTTCCAGCAGGATTAACTCTAGATTTTTTTCTTTACCCTTTCCCTCTCTTTGCCAATTTTATTTCTGGGAATAGATAATTTTATCTCTGGGTATAACCCATTGCCTAATAAAAGGTCTCCTACAGGGAGAAGGGTAGGGCATAGGTTCGACGTCCTGAGACCTCCGCAGAGAAACCTGGCCAGTGAAAGGTTGCAAAGAGAGCAGGGATGGTTATCTGACCGCAGGAGAAGGGCGGGGTTTCGGCGGTTGGATCGAGGGGAGGAGCAGCTGAGGACTAGCGAGCTAGCTCTGGGTCGGGGAAATGAAAGAGGGCGGAGACGCTATAAAAGCTGTACAGCTGGGGAGGGCGGGCCTGAGCCTTCGCTTGGGCTTGAGTTGTCTGGAGTCCGTGGCGGCCCTGCCGTCGCTGCCGCGCCCTCCCGCCGCCCAGAGAAAAGAGGGTCGAGAAGGGGAGAGCTAACGCATCTGGCATCTCCCGAGCAGCCTGAGCGGTCTCGGCGTCCATCAGGGGGAAAGCCAGGGAGCCAGAGCTTCAACCTCTGGAGCTGCAGCTGGCTTGGGCAGGGGTGTGGAGGTGAGGGCATCCCTTGGTTGCGGGGGAGGCAGCGGCGTCTGCGGCTTTCACACCTGAGGTGGTGGTGGGGGGTGGTCTGGAGCACAGCGATGCAGGAGTGAGGGAAGGCTTCGTGGCGAGAGCAGGGCAAGGCCTCGTGGCGAGAGCAGGTCAAGAGCAGGATTATTATTTTTTTTAATTTTCCCCTCTCTCCTTTAATGGAAAAACCCTGTGCCACTCTGCGACGGTCTGCTAGGTAGGAACGTTTGGAGTGTTGGAAGGGGGCTGGGGCGTTGCCGGCTCATCCCCCCATCCATGTACCCAAAGCTTGTAGATTCGGGGATCGAGTTGCCTGCTGAGGTCCGAACCTGTCCCTGCCTGGCACTTGACTGGAGCGGGGAGAGGCTTTTCAAAGAATGGGATGGTTAGTGAAGGAAAAATAACTCATCTTTGACTCAACTATTAACAAGGGAAGGAAGGATGGGCAGCTGATGGCTGTTAACTAAAGATGGATCTGTGTTAGCCTGTGAGAGTGAGCTTATTAAAAAGGAAACCGTAATCAGCAACGCTCCTGAGGAGCCTAGTCCCGAGCCTGCCTGCTTAGGTAGACGAGGGCGTAGCATCCCCAGAGCTGGCTACATTCCTGTAAAGGTGCTTTTGCTTCCGTTAATTACGGGAAAATTGAGCCGAAGTGCAAACTGGTAGTCTAGGCTTGGTCCTTTTAATTTTTAAACTTGGATCTTGATTGCTTGAAAGTTGCATGGGAAGCTTTTTCTTTAGAGAATTAAAAGGGCTGACCCTAAGTTTCTGAAAGGGTTGAGTCCTGCGCATCTTGGCATGTGAGATGTTTGTCTGAAAAATATCTCGAGTTTGGCCATTTCAATGGCTGTATTTGTAGTTCTGCCTGCCTCGTTAAAGGGAAAAGCTCAATTTTCTGAAATAGTCGCCAGTGTGGATATTTGTCCTTTTTACGTGAATAATCTCTAGTGTTAGACCTGTCCTTGGCACCAAATATTATGATAAAGACTGATGGAAGGAGATTCAGCTGGGGACAATTCACTTAATTTGAATTTGGGAGAGGGGACAAAGGCAATAATAAAGAATTTGAGAGGGTGGAATTAGATATTTATTTTGTAGTATGAGTTTTTTTTTTAATTCTAAAATTTGTGCTTATCTTTTGTCTGTTTATGCTAATGCTTGTCTCTCTTCCCTCACTCCCTTATTTTAGCTACATCTGTTTCAATGGTGCTGCTTTCTTCGTTCTCTTTATGTAGCCACTTACCTTCAGGCCATTCAGAGGAGAGCAAAGTGGGGAATATGAAATCAGCCAAGCAGCAAATAAATCACAGCCAATGTGGGGAGAGCCTGACTCCCCTAAGTCCCCTGCGATCTGCTCTGAATTCAGTGGTAACTTCTTCCCAGGCCTATGAGACCTACATTGATAATGGACTCATATGTCTCAAACACAAGATTAGGAATATTGAAAAAAAGAAGGTAACTTTTTCAAGTTTGTTAAGTGGGATGTTTCACAACAAAAACATTCATGTTTAACTTGGGGATACCCTTCTAAGAATAGAATCAAGATCTAGTGTGCATGCAAAACAAAGTTGAGATTTATTTATTACCAGTTTAGCTAAAATGTTTATGCTTTATGCTATTAATTACTTTGCATGCTGTTGTCTAAATGCTTAAATATTAGAGCATTCATCTTTTTTATTTTTTACTGAGAAGGGCATTGCTTAGGAGAGAGTACTAATGACTTGAAAACCCCATCCATCCTTTTTTTGCTTGTGTTCTTTCTGCAGTAGTTATTGCAGTATAGCTGCAGCAATGATAGGAAGAATGATACTCTGGAATATTGTTCTAGCAGTACTAGTCTGTAGCTCAGATGTGACACTGATAATGAATCTTTTTTTAGAGATGCTTATCAAAAGTGAAAAAATTAATAATGTCCTGGTATGACTGCAAAGACATTATTATTTCATATATTAAATTTTATTTCTTTAATATAATTTTATTTATTAAATAATTGCTTAATTAAATTATAGAATACCCTTTTGGTATTCTAAATGGAGGTACTTACTATGTGAATTTTATGGCCCTCAGTTTCAAATATTGAAATAAAAAGGTGAAATCAAGTCCTACTGAAAACTTTAGGAGTTGTTTTATGGTAGAAGTGTGTGTATGTATATGTATATGTGTTCGTGCTATTTGAATGGTATTTCTTTGTTGGGTTACTATAGAGCTAGTTTTCTGTGGTCATAGATTTTAGGACTTAGAAAGGTCAGTTACTTGTAGCTTCCTTTTTGCCATAGACTGAACCTGATCTTACTGGTAGTCTTTAGAGAGTTTGAATGTGAATGGGTCAGCACAAATTCATCAGTTTTACTGACAAAGTTTAGGTCATTTTGGTGACAGGTGAGTAGTATGGTTTATGCAAATAATAGACAATGTCTGCTGTGTTTACATAATTTCAACTGTATTTAACTAGATTTGTATTTAATACCATGTTATAGGAATACAATCAAGTGCGTGATAGTGCGTACATAAGCTTATCAGTGAATAACACTAAAGATTTATCATTTCTTTTTGATTCAGTCTGAGTGTTGTTTTCATGTATTGCTTTTCTTGAATTTATCATCAAAGTAAATATTACTCTTGGACTTGGCACATTAAGAAAAGGGACAATTGAAGCAAACAACAAAACTCAATAAAGAACTGAGCTAATATAAGTTAATTGAACTAAAACAAGGACTGGATGCCCTCCATGCTGAAAAGTGGGCTCTTCCAAATCTTGCTTCTAAGTAGCTGACTATAAATTACTCTCAAAAAAAGACTTTTCATTTTTGAGGTAATATATGTGTGGTGGTGTGTGTGTGTGTAACACAAGTGTCCTCATTTCCCATATTTCTAGGTAACACTTTTCTCACTGTCATCCATTTCTTTTTTTCTTCCATTTGATATTAGAGCATGAAATGGAACTTTCTTGCCAAGGTTAATCTCTAGACCTATATTCCTAACATCCTTTTTTCTTTATGATCTTGTTCCATCAATCATCCATTTTTTTTCTTTTTTCTTTTAAAGATTTTTATTTAAAAAAAAAGATTTTATTTTCAAAACATATGCATAGTTTTCAACATTCACCCTTGCAAAATCTTGTGTTCCAGATTTTTTACTCCTTTCCTTCCCTATACCCCTCTCCCTTAGACAGCAAGTAATCCAATAGAAATCGTTCATTTTCTCTAATGGTTATTCAATCTCTCCATTTTCTTTGGTCCACAAACCTGCTCAGACATGCCCAGTACCCCTCCCCTGCTTCCCCCTTGCCCTTTATTATCACAAAAGATAACTCACCAAAAAAACCTTCTAGGGTAAATAGATTATAATTATTTCTTCATCTTTAATCCCATTTCAATTTTGTACATCCCTGTCATTTTATTGAAACTATTCTCTTTAAGTTTCTTGCCTCACCTTTCTTCATCCTCTTTGACCTCAACAGAACATCAGGTGGTGTGGATTCCCCTTCTTTTCTTAACCATTCCTTTTTTTTCTTCTATGGTGGTTCAATTTCCTTTTCTGCCCCACATATGGGTATCCCCCACACTTTTTTCTGGCTTGTTATTTCTTATTGTAGCTTCAGTTCCATCTCTAGATTCTTAAATGTCCAAATTTTTATCTCCAGCTATGATTTCTCTCCAAGATTATAGTTTCATATTTCTAAAAATCTGCTAGATTTCTGTAACTGGATGTCCTGCTGACATTGCAAATTCAGTATTTCCAAAAATGAAATCCTTATTTTTGCCTTCTGCCATTATACCAACTTCTGTTTCTGATGAAAGCAAGAATTTTTCCAGTCACTCCCAAAATCAGATATCTTTGACTCCTCTTTCTGTGTTATCTCTCTCATTCAGTCATTTGGTAGGTCTTGCTGATTTGATTCTGCCTCCCAACATATAGAATCTATTTCTTTATTTCCATTTTGGTGCAGTGATCCTACTTCAGGACTTCATCATTTGCTTGAACAGTTATAATAGTCTCTTAACTGGTCTTGCTTCATCCAGTTGCTTTTCCTCCCTAATTCAGCCTTCACTTAGCTGCCAAAGTAATCTTACTAATGCAGTGTTTTGATCACATCCTTGTAATTAAATCACGTCCCTTTAATTAAAAAAGATAAATAAAACTTTAGTGACTTCCCATTACCTTGCAAGTATAGAACAAGCTCCCTATGTTGCTTAAAGCACTTTGACATTTCAATATTTTTGCCTTGTAGTGAGAGAGCATAATGGATTGACCACTGTATTTAGGATCAGGAAGTTTGAATACTTCCCCAGATTCTTAATTATCTTTGACCTTGGACAAGTGTGAGTTAACTTCTCTTGAAATAATTCCACCTATCTCTGAGGGTTAATGTGAGAACCAAATTAGATCACATATGTAAAGCCCTTTGCAAGCCTTAAAACATAATTAGCCATTATTTGGTTCAAACCAAGCTGACTACTTCTCTGCTGTGTTCTGCATGACCTCTTTCTGTTGTTCTCTATGCTTGGCATGAACTCTAACTCTCCTCTTCTTTTTATCCAACTCAAACTTTGACCTTTTTTAGATACTTTTTTTTTCTGTCAAGTGCCCACTTAGGTGCCCTCCTTCTATGAAACTTTCCCTAATAATATTTCTCTGCTGACTCTTTACCTAATTGAAAATGATCTCCATTTTCTGATTGCTAATATGCTTATAGTTGAATCTCTTTCTACTTCAGCTTCATATTGTTGGTCAGAATATACATTATATTTCCTCTTCCTTGTCTTTGCCTCCAGCTCCAACACATAAAGTCTCTGTAATCAGTTTTTTTTCAGCATATATTTACTTTTCTCCCCTTCTTTCAAAGATCTTATTTTAGTAATATTAGTCCTAAATGTGTACCAATAATGGAAACAATTTATACACTAAATCATAAAGTCTTTAAGAGTAGATGTTCTATAAGGTTTGGCAGGGGTGAGTATTAAAAGCTATCTTTGCATGTCTTTTGAAAATAAAAAGGTACTAAAAATATTTTAAGAAGAGATGTTCTTTTTCATTTTATAATAGGTATTTAATTTACCTAATGTGATTAAACAATTGTGTGTTTTCTTAATAATAAAATAAATTCTTCAACTAGCAAACTTCTTAGTTTGCTTACCTTAATCAAATGTTAATTTTATAGATAAGGTGAATTAATTTTAACTTGTTTCATGGGGAATTTTTAGAAATATTTCCATGGCTAGATGTGTCTAGTTTATGTTCAAATCTATATAAACAACTAAAATCTTTTCCTCCTAAGATTAGTTCTGTTATCTTGAACTGCTTTTAGTCATTGCTGGGTGTTCTGTCAATCTTCAAAAGCAACATACCCAAAAACTGTACCTGGCTTTGACCACCACTCAATCTTAATCATCTCTGACTTTTCCCTCTCTTCTATTCCACATATTTATTTACTTTCCAAGTCCCCTCAATTCTGCCTCCACAGTATTTCTCACTTTTATCCCTTCCTTTCAACTGATTTTGTTTAGATCCTTATTTCCTCTTGGTATTGTGATAATCTATCAATATGTCTTCTCTTATTCCCTTCTACAATTCATCTAAGCAACTGCTAAAATGCTTCTAATGCTGGGTTGGGTCAAGTCATTTTCATCCCAAAAACCTTACTTGGATCCTTGTTGCTTCCAGATAAGATAGCAGTTCTTCATTCTATTATTTAAAACCAGCCATAATCTGACTCAAGCATGTCTTTCCAGCCTTATTTCACACTTTTCTGTGTTTTAACAAACTAGAATACTAGCCACTGAACCAACCTCATTCTGTTTCCATTTTTCTCCCTTTTTTTCTTCCTCTATTCCTAGCCAAAACCAAACCTAATATATACTAAGGTTTATATTTGTTTATTAATCTTTCCTTTAAGGAATGTATTAGGTAATATTGCTTCTATGATGCTTTACTTGATTTGCTCCTCTTCCTCACAGCTAAAAATGATTTTTCCCTCAAATCTTTCTCAATCTTTCTTCCATGCCTATTACATTTTTACCCTATACCCTAGTTATCATATCTCCTGGCTCTCATTTCAGTTCGATGTTTGAGCATAGACAGGGTTGTTGTCTTTCACTTGTTTTCTGAACATTTATCAAAATGTCTTATACACAGTCAGGTCAACTTTATTTAGAAAAACTTAATCTTTAGACTTTGCTTTTTGTCAAACTAAAAGTTTTTCTATTTGTAGCTCAAATTAGAAGATTATAAGGATCGCTTGAAAAATGGAGAGCCACTCAATTCAGATCAGTTGGTAAGTAAATAGTCATTTTCCAGAAAACTTGCTGCTTTAGTTTTTAAGGGGAAAAGGCTTTCTGGATTTGATAGGGCTCAAGATTTTGTAGAAAGAGGAAGAGAAATGAAGATATACTGAGTAGAATAAAAGTCTCATTGAATCTTCCTGTCTCTGAGGTTTCTTAAGTATACTTGCTATTAGTTTCTGTCGGTAACTGTCTGTTTGGGGTGCTGAATATGAGAGGTAAGTGCTTCAAGGTAATTCTTTTTCTTCCTCTCAGTTTTGGAGAATAGCCAAGTTTCCCCTGCATGTTCTTAATGTGTTGAATGAATTTTGCCTTTTAATTTGAAGCTCTACCACACAGAATCAGTTGAAATAAAGTTTGTTCTTTTCTTCAATTCTTATCAAAAAGGTAAGATCATGAGAAAACAAATTCAGCAAGCCCCAAAGAGGATTTCTTGGCAGTTTATGCTGAGTCATTTTTTTCTTTTCTCTTGACATCATCACCGGAGCAAGTGAGGGAAAAACAATGACTTAGCTCAAATGACTTTAGTTACCCTTGTACTATTCTTATAGTATTAGTACCTAATGACCTTGTTTTATGCATACTCTGCTATAGGAGGAATTTTGGAGTATGTATGATATTTGTCTTTTAACTTTTGTCTTGATAAATTCACAAAGATGCATTAGGTAAAAATAAGGCATTGCTCTCTTTATTAGGTCACTGCATATCTAAGTAGGTTTTTATTTGCCCTTCTTTCTGCCAAAGTAATTTTTCTCTGCTTTTTTGTTTAAACTTCAATGTCTTTCCACTCCCATTTATATTCTGAATTTAAACTCGTTTTACTGTTAGAAAACACTCATTATTAAGATTTTTTTCATTTATATTGAGCCCCAAATTGTTACCTTATAACATTATTGGATTTGTGCTTTTTAGGGATGGGGGCTCAGACTTGGATTTTGAGGAAGCTATATCACATTCATTCATGCTGAGATTTGTAGTCGATTTTTAGGGTATCTGTCTTGCAAGGCCCCCAACCTTTCTATAATTAGAACTTTTGTAGAATTAGAGTTAAGAAGTCAACTCTTGCCTGTGCTTTTGCTTTTCTTTTTCTTTCTTTTTTTTCTGGGCCTTAGTCTTTCTAACTGCAGAATTGGTGAGTTGGATCAACTTTAAAGCTTTTTAAACTCTAACCTCTTTGTCTCTAGTTTGTGTGACCTAAAATTTTAAATTTAGACCAAATGGCCCCTCTGTAATATGAAACATATTCCTTGGGGGGAAAAAAGTTGATAATAGCAGCTAATTTTATAGTACCTATTATGTGTCAGGCACTGTGCTCAATGCTTTCCAATGTTTCTTGTTGGATTTATCTTGTTGGCTTTAACTTAATGTGAATTCATTGTATTTAAATTTTTTTTCATTTTAATTTTCCCCAGTTACATGTAAAATAACATTTTTTAGTTATCCATGTAACTAAATATATATATAAAACTAAATTTTTACATACTTTCATATGAATCATGTTGAGAGAGAAAAATCAGAACAAAAGATAAAAACCATGAGGGAAAAAAAGAAAGAGAAGAAAAAAGGCAAAGAAAAAAATGAACATAGCATGTGTTGATTTACATTCAGTCTCCATAGTTCTCTCTCTGGATGCAGATTGCATTATCCATCCAAAGTTTGTGTGTGCCTTGGATTACTGAATTGCTAAGAAGAATTAAGTCTATCATAGTTGAGCATTACACAATCCTGATGTTATTGTGTACAATGTTTTTCTTGTTCTACATATATATTCATGTTCGGCATATATATTCATGTAAATCTTTCAAGGCTTTTCTGAAATCAGCCTGTTCATCATGTTTAATAGAACAGTAGTATTCCATTACATTCATGTACCATAACATCTTCAGCCATTTCCTAATTGATGGGCATCTACTCAATTTCCAATTCTTTGCCACCTCAAAAAGGGCTGCTACAAACATTTTTGCAGATGTGGGTCCTTTTTCCTCTTTTATGATTTCTTTGGAATGCAGATCCAGTAGTGGCACTGCTGGGTTAAAGGGTATGCACAGTTTAATAGCCCTTTGGGAAGAGTTCCAAATTGCTCTTCAGAATGGTTGGATCATTTCACAACTCCACCAACAATGTATTAGTATGTCAGTTTTCCCATATTTTAGAAATGCAGGTACTCAAATCTTATTGAATGGAATATACTATTGTAACTAATAAATCTCACCGAAGTATCTTGTATTTGGTCATTTTCTTTCCTTTGCAGAAATACTTTGAATAATTTAAAATATTTAAAGAAGCTACTATGATCACGCACCATGTAGAAACAGCATTAAATTCAGTCAGAAAATTTGCATTTTTTCTAGTGTTAACTTTGTAACATTAAGCTATGGACCTTGGAGAAATTATTTAACATCCAAATCTGCCCCAAGTTCTGCTGCATGACTTGTCTAATGGAGATTTTTTTTGTTGTGGGAAAGATACTTTATGATTTAACAGAATTGATCTCTTAAAATGAACATAATGGCTAAATTTGATCTCACTTTCATTTTGAATAATCTATTTAAGTAATATAAATTGCCTATCACTTCAGATTCCTTTTGTCCACTAATAATCTAGATTATTTCAGCAACCTCGTGATGAATCTCCATGCTTCAAATTTCTTCCCACTCTTTTCCATCCTGCACACTGTTGCCAAAGTAATTTTCCTAAAGCACATGACTCTTCCATTCAACTAATAACTATGCCTTCTTATTGCTTCTTAATATCAAATATCAAGTCGTCTTTTTAGCTTTTAAAAACCTATTGCCAAATTATCATTTCCTTCCCCCACTCTTTGATTTCTGCCAAACTGACCTCTTTGTTCTTCATACAGGATACTATATACTTTCTTTTCTCTTTGCCTTTTCACTAGACATCCCCTATCATTAGAATATAGTTCTTCATTTCTATATCTTACTTTTAAAGTGCAGCTCAAGCCCCATCTTATGCATGAAGTATATAACTAGCCTATTCAGATTCCCTTTTCCTGTCAGCTACTAGTGTCCTCTTTACCTGCCTTCTATTTAAGTACTTTGTAAATAATCACTTTATGTTTACACTGTATGTATTTGTATATGTACTTGTCATCTCCTTCATTAGAATATCTTTTCTAGTAGGAATTGTTGAATCTTTGTATTTGTATCCTCTCTGCCCTAATACAGTGACTTAATAAATACTTGTTGGCATTTAAGTTCATTAATGAACCTCATGTTTTCTCTTTAAAAGTTTGTTTACAAAATAGTTGGAATATTGAATATATATTGTCCTGATTCAGAACTAGATTATTAAGAAGAGAATATTCTGTGTTTTAAGTATTAGATATTAGAACAGTAGATAAATGGTTCCTAATGAACTTTGTTAAAAATGCTACTGTATTTTGGAATGAGACAGCTATTGAATTAATGTGTCACAATTTTAACATGTACACGTGGAAGAGAGTATGTTATGAGTCAGTTTGATCTCACGCTTAGTAGGAGTGTCAAAATCTCAGATTTCAAGACATTAGCCCATATAGAATAATAATGAATGAATAGCTCTTTGAATTTTGAATCATTGCCCTTTGTTACAAGTGTGCGCACACACACACAATTTTTCCCTCTTTCCCTTCTCTAATTGTAGAGCACTCTTACCTTAACATAGATGCTTGCATGTTAAGTGTTTGCTTTTAAATTGTTTTACAGGAAGCAGTAGAAAAGTATGAAGAAGTATTACATAACTTGGAATTTGCCAAGGAGCTTCAAAAAACTTTTTCTGGACTCAGCCACGATGTAAGTAGTTTGAGGAAAAGCAACATAATTTGAGCAGGATAACTTAAGATCAGTAGTATATGCAATATTCTATAGCCTTTAATCCTCACTTCTACAAAGACGGTGCTTTTTCTGAATTCTTCTCTGAGAGAAAGCTTGATATAATTGAATAATGTTGGGTTTAACTCTTGATTTTTCTATTTTTTATTGTTGTAGTAATTGCATAAAATTTTCTGCATCTTTTTACTTTATTCAACCTTATTTCATATAAATCTTCTCTAAATTCTTCATATTCATCTTATGAAATCATTTTCTATTACCTCCATGGATTGCAGCCATCATTTGTTGAGATATGCCTCAGTTAGTAGCATCTATTTAGTTTTCAATTCTTACAGTAAAATTTTAATTTGTTTCCTGTTAAAGTTTTGTTTTTGTTTTGAGTAATGGTGAATGGTATAACTTACTTGTAAGATAATTTCACAATAATTTTCACTTGTTATATATTTTTCTACTATCAGTATCTTTGGAGATTATTTCATTTAGGTATATTTTATATACTTTTAAAAATTAGCTGTATATAAATACCTTTGTAGTTTTGTTGGAAACATTTTTCTTAAACGTTGTATCCATACACATTTGGTTATGTGCAAACTAGAAATTGTCATGCTTGTTTCTTTCTGCAAAATGTTTGAGTTTTTCACCCTGAACAAGTAACATCACTTGTTTCATTGTCAGATTCTTCTGAACATTTTTTATTTGTTTTTTAAAACTTGACTCTTTTTTTTTTTTATTCTGCCCTGTAATGATATCTTGGCCTGATTATTGTAAATGAAGTGCATAATGGATGGCATGGTGAATAGAAAGTTGGCCTCAAAGTCAGAAAGACCTGGATTCTAATTTCTGACATATACTGGCAGCATGAGCCCCCCAGCAAGATGTTTAACTTCTCAGAGCTCTAGGCAATGTTTTAAGGTTAAATTGGATTGGTAGAGGGTGTTGATATGCTTGGAAGTTTCCTAGATGAATGAAATCACCAGTGCAGTTTTCTATCCTTGTATATATTGAGGCATATTGACTATGTCTATTGTTATCATGCACTTCCAGTGACCAAAAAGTTAGTCGGTTTAAATATGTCTGGCCAATATGCCTTTTGGTCTTCTCTATTAGATGATCATGTATTGTGAAGTAACCAATCGAAAAGTAAAGTAAAACTATTATTTAGTGTGATTTGCTTATTTAATGTGACAGTTTGAGGTGTGTGTGCAGAATTCTAGGGAATGCTGCCTTGGGGTACAAGTTCATGTAGGTCTTGGTGCAAAATAAGTCATCTGGTTATTTGGAACTGACTATTTTTGTGGCCCACCTTGATCCTTTTTCTCCTTGTACTTGCCTGTTATTCTTTTTACTCCATGGGCTGTAGAAAGCAAAATATATATTGAGATTATAATGTATACATACATTCACACATATATAAAATTTTTCTTTTAAGTTATTCTGATAAAAATTGGTCACCTTTTTGATTCTTCTTTTTCTTCTTTTTCGCTGAGGCAGTTGGGGTTAAGTGACTTGTCCAGGGTCATACAACTAGCAAATTAAGTGTATTGGTCATCTTTTTAAGGTTAAATTTTGTATTTCATTGATTTTCTTCATGGTAGTTGATAGACTAGTGTGTCTAGGAAGGAGGAAACTCTGTTCTGATTCTAAAACTAACAAGGTAACCTTTGTGTCAAAACCTAGTTTTGTCTCAGTTTTCTTCTGCATTTTAATATTTATATTTCCTATTTCCTTTCTCATTCTTAACTTTCATCTCCTAGAGTCTTTGGCTTCCTTTAAGATTTGGCTCAATTACTACTTCCTTCAGACCACCTAACCCACTAATACCTTCCTCCCTTCCATTTACTCTATATTTATCTTATATTTTCCAATTTTTCCAAGAAGATTTCCAATCTTCTCTTCTATTAGAATATAAGCCCTTTAAAGACAAGGACTGTTTCTGCTTTTTACTTTTATCTCTTCAAAAGAAGAGCACTTTGCAAAGTACCTGGTTTATAATAAATAATTAAGTGCTTATTTGTCAAACTTTAAAAGCACTTAGTTATATTGATCAGAGAAATGCAAATTAAGACAACTCTGAGGTCTACTACACATTTCTCAGATTGACTAACATGACAGGAAAAGATAATGATAAATGTTGGAGGAGATATGAGAAAACTGGGACATTTAATACATTGTTGGTGGAATTGTGAACTGAATTAACCATTCTGAGAGCAATATGGAACTATGCCCACAGGGCTATCAAACTGCGCATAACATTAGATCAAGCAGTGTTTCTGCTGGCCCTATATTCCAAAGAGATCATAAAAAAGAAAAAAGGACCTATACGTGCAAAAATGTTTGTGGCAGCCCTTTTTGTAGTGACAGGGAACTGGAAACTGAGTGGATGCCCATCCATGGGGAATAGCTAAATAAGTTACAGTGTATGAGTGTTATAGAATACTATTGTTCGATAAGAAAAATCAGCAGAATGATTTCAGAAAAGTCTAGAGAGATTTAATATGAACTGATGCTGAATAAATTGAATAGAACCAAGAGAACATTGTACACAGCAACAAGACTGTGATGATCAACTCTGACGGATGGGTCTTTTAAACAGTGAGGTTATTCAGGCCAATTTCAATAGACTTTCTGATGTGGAAAGCCATCTGCATCCAAAGAGAGGACTGTGGGAACTGAATGTGGATCACACATTCAGTGTATGTCACTTTTGGTTGTTATTTGCTTGTTTTTTTCCTTTCTTTTTGTGATCTGATTTTTCTTGTGCAGCATGATAAATGTGGAAATATGTATACAAGAATTGCAAATGTTTAACATATGTTGGATTACTTGCTGTCTAAGAGACAGGGGTGGGGAAAAGAGAGGAAAAAATTGGAACCCTAGGTTTTGCAAGGGTGAACGTTGAAAACTATGCATATATTTTGAAAATAAAAAGCTAAATATAAGCATTTAGTTATATATTGGTATAATTAGAATTGGCTACATATTCTATCTTATTAACTTTTTTAGTTGTCCTATGATATTTGAGACCTTTAGGTATTCTGAGTTAAATGTTTTGATAGTACAATTTCAGTAGCTTATAGGATAAAGGTAGCATCATGTAGGGAAAGCACTGGATTTGGAGTCAAGAATATGAAATTCTCTCAGCTATTATAACATTTTATTTCCTGTAAAATGAGGGGAGTGGACTAGCTCTCTGAAGTCTTATTTTCCTTTTTCTTTATTAATAATAATTTGTTTTTTCCAAATACATGCAAAGATAGTTTTCAGTGTTTCCAAAACTGTAATTTTTCTGATGTCCTTCTCTAAATCTTACGAGCCTAGTTGTCTGTCTAAAATTGCTGGTGGGAAATAGTCATGGCAGATTATTTTAATAAGAATTTGTTTTTAATAGCTCCTGAAAGCCCAGAAGAAGGCTCAGAGAAGAGAGCACATGATAAAACTTGAGGCTGAGAAAAAGAAGCTCCGGACTATATTTCAAGTTCAGTATGTCTTGCAGAACTTTACACAAGAACATGTACTAGAGGACTTCAAAGGTGGCTTGAATGGTGCAATGTATTTGCCTTCAAGAGAACTAGACTACCTCATTAAGTTTTCAAAGCTCACATGCCCTGAGAGAAACGAGAGTCTGAGGTACAATAATGGAAAGGTTCTTCTGACACCCATTTCGTTTTAATTTGTTGATATTTGGGAATTAATTAGGAACAGCTTTGAAGAAAAGCAGATCCTATAATTAAGAGCCATATTATTTGGAAAGAGGTAAATTTGGATTGAGAACTAGTTCTTTTCTCATTATTTATACCTTCTAGTATTGTAGCACTGATTCTTTAAAAAATTGTCCAAGAATTTAACATTAATGTGAATCTTAATGTAAGTCTAACCTTACTGTGAGACACTATATCCTCAAGTGTGCATTATAAAAACTTTTTGTTAAGGTAAAAACAAGGTCTTTTTATTATTCAGGAGTTTTTATGTCCTTATTTCTTAGTTCTTGAATAAAGAATAAGCAAAATTAAGCTTGTTCCAATATAATGGAAACTTCAGAAAGGAAAAATATTTGGTTTTCAGGCATCATCCCATAGGTAAAAACTGAATAAGTTTATCCAGTAGCAAAGCACAAAAAAATTATATTTCTGTAAATTAGAGCTTTTGGTGAATTTTATTGTTCCTTTTCCCCCCATTATACCATTCTTTTCAATTTTCTATATTTGCCATCTTGTTTTGAACAAATAATCTTTATTTACTTTTTTTTTTTAAAGAAACTTTGGTGACCTTTTTGTTTCATTCTGTTAAAATGTGTTTAAAATTCATTGTGTTGGAGCTGATTTCAAGAAATCCAAATTTCTTTTTTTCCTAGTAAATTTATTTTTAATACACATTGCTTTTTGAATCAATGTTGGGAGAGAAAAATTAGAGCAAAGTGGAAAAACCATGAGAAGGATAAAGAAAACGGAAAAAAGGAGTGAACATAGCATGTGTTGATTTACATGCAGTTTCCTTAGTTCTTTTTCTGGATGCAGATGGCATTTTCTGTCCAAAGTCTATTGGGATTGCTTTGCATCACTGAACCACTGATAAAAATAAATTTCAATTAATTCTTAACTTCTTGTAGTTAGACACATTGGCTCCTCATGCCATTATCAGTATAATTTTATTCACTTTGCTTCCTACTAAGTATGGGTTCAGGCAATGTGTAAATGTATTATCTTAGGCTAAACAAACATTTTGTCTGACAAAATATCAACTGTTATCTAATCCATGATGGAATTCATTTAATTCCTCTTATTTGACATCAGTAGTCTTGAGTTAGCTATACTAAATCAGTAAATTGTCATTTTAAGCTTGTCTGTTCCCTAATAGTTCCTTTTGGTAAGTATATGTAATGAATGTTGGCAACCAAAAGTCCCTAGCCTAAAGAGTGCTGTTGCTGCTGCTTCTTTATTTTTAAATTAGATTGTTTCAGAGATTAGGAATCTAAGTGGCTAATCTACTTTAGCAGTTCAAATTTAATTTTCCCTTTCAGTTGGAAACAAAATTACCTTGACTATATATGGACAGAAATTCATCATGTATTAATGTCACAACGTACTTCTAACATTGCTTTATTTTTGCGGCTTTTCATTGTCAGTGTTGAAGACCAGATGGAACAGTCATCACTCTACTTCTGGGACCTCTTAGAAGGTAGTGAGAAAGCAGTAGTAGGAACAACATGTGAGTCTTTTCTACTTAATGGATATCTACAGACTATCCTGTATAGTTTAGTATTGAGCTTGAATGTTAAAAATGTGGGGAGGATCAGAACTTTCATCACAGCACAGTATATGCCTTGTCCCCAGGATTTTTTTTTTTTAGGCAGTTGATTAGTAGCTTGTTCTATTTCTTTTTCTGAAATGGGACTATTTAAGCAATTTACTTCCTCCTCTGATAATCTGGGAAGCCTATATTTTTGGAGATAGTCATCCATTTCTCTTAGGTTATCAAATTTATTTATGCCTTGTCTAGTACAAATATACTTGTTATCAGTTGGGATAGCATTTTATAAAGCTTTGAAATCATAAAACAGTAAAATCTGGAAATTTTTCTAGTCTAGTTGCAGTTCTGAGACCTTAGATTTAACTTGTGCATTTCAGTTTACTGTTCTGTGAACTGGGGATGTCTGCCTTAATGTTTTGACCAAAAATGACCAATGGAAGAAAAGTCCTTTGATATCTCAAAAGTGTTTTTGCTCCAAAAATCAAATAGCTGCTCTGTACTAAGTACTAGAGATGGAGGTGGATATCTTTTTTCATTATATGTCCTTCAGAATTGTTTTCACAATTGATCATTGTATAATATTGCCATCACTATGGACAATATTTTGGTTCTTCTTATTTTGAATCAGTTTGTCAGTTTTTCCAGGTTTTTCTGAAGCCTTCCTGCTCATCATTTCTTATAACACAATAGTATTCCATCACACACACACACACATTCTTCAATTGATGGGCATCTCCTCAATTTCCAATTCTTTGCCACCACAAAAAGAGCTGCTATAACTGTTTTTGTATGTGAAGGTCCTTTTCCTTTTGTCTGTGATTTCTTTCAGCTACAGACATAGAAGTATTGTTAAGTTGATTGATATGTACTAATTTGTAGCCTTTTAGACATAGTTCCAAATTGTTATCTAAAATCAGTTCACAATTCTACTAACAATGTATTAATGCCCAAATTTGTCCACATCTTCTCCAACATTTGTGATTTCCTTTTTTTTTTTGGTTATATTAGCTGATCTGATAGGTATGTGGCGGTACCTCACAATTGTTTTAATTTGCATTTTTCTAATCAAAAGTGATAGATTTTTCATCTGACTAAATCTATATGACTAATTTATTATTTTAAAATAATAACTTTTTATTTTTCAAATACATGCAAAAAAAGTTTTGAACATTCACCCTTGCAAAACCTTGTGTTCCAGATTTTTTCTCACTCCTCCCCGATAGCAAGTAGTCAAATATATGTTAAATATGTGCAATATATGACTAATTTCTTGAATGATTTCTGTTCTTATAGATTTGACTCAGTTTTCTGTTTATTTGAAAAATGATATCTTTATCAGAGAAACTTGTTAAAAAATAATTTCCAATTTTTCTGCTTTCTTTCTAACATTAGTCGCATTGATTTTATCTCTGTAAAGTCTTTTTAATTTGGAGTTATCAAAATTCTCCATTTTACATTTCATAATATTCTCTTTTGTTTTGTCATAATTTTTTATCAATAGATTTGCCAGGAAAGATATTCCATGTTTTCTTAATTTAATTATTTCTCCCTTTATGTATTTGTTTTAAGTTTATCTTGGTATAAGATATGAGATGTTGCACTATATATAGTTTTTACCAAACTGCTTTCTAGTTTTCCCAGAGATTTTTCTCAGTGATTTCTTGTTTCAAATGTTAAGATCTTTGTATTTATCAAAAACTAGATTATTATGGTTGCTTATTAATGTATTTATTGTGTGCCTAATCTATTCTACTGGCCCACAACTCTATTTCTTAGTACCAAATTGTTTTGATGATTGTTTTTTTATTTATTTTATTTTCAATATATTTTCCCCCAAATACTTGTAAAGATAGTTTTCAACATCCATTTTTGTAAGACTTTGTATTCCCAGATTTTTCTCCCTCCTTCCTCATCTTACCTTTGATAACATATCAATAGGTTAAATAATTCTTTTAAGCATATTTTCATATTTGTCATATTGTGCAAAATAAATCAGACAAAAATGGGGGGAAATCACAAAAAGCAAACAAACCAACAAAAAAAAAGGTGAAAATACTATTCTTTGGATGATTATTGCTTTGTAATATAGTTTGAAAGCTTGTGCTGCTAGGCCCCTTTCCTTCATTTTTAAAAAAATTGATTCCCATGGCATTCTTGACTTTTTGTTCTGTCCGATGGATTTTGTTATTGTTTTCTTATATAAAAATTTTTTTGATAATTTCATTGGTAAGGTATTAAATAAGTAAATTAATATAAATAGAATTATCATTTTTATCATATTGGCTCGGCCTATCATATGAGCAATCAATATTTCTCCAGTTGTTTAGGTCTGACTTTATTTGTGTAAAAATTGTTTTGTACTTGTGTTTATGTAATTTCTGAGTTTATCTTAGATATTAGTTACAGTATCTCTTTAAGAATGATAGAAACAGCTGTGATATGTGGTTAAAACACTGGAATTGGATTCAAATAAAATTTTTAGGTTCAAGTCCTGCTTTGGGACACATTAACTTTGTGAAGTTAAATCCTTTAGCTTTTTTTTTTTTGCTTCAGGTGACTCCTTAGGACTTGATAATTTTAGAATTGTAGTTCATAAACAGACAACATTTTTTGCATATCAAGAAAGGACTTCTGGAAGGGGTCAGGAGCAATAGTCAGGAAATATAACAAAATGAAGTATTGCTTATTAGCTATAAATCACTATTTTAAAATGTGTTTTGTTTATTTAAAAGATAAATCTTTCTCAGGTAGCAAAATTATAGATTTAGCTATACTTCATGTTTTTGGTCCTTAAGTAACATAATAGGAAGTTGTTGCTTGATTTTGTTATCAGTCAACAGTATTAAATGTTTACTGTGTGTAAGGCACTATGCTAAATATTAGGAACACAAAGAAAAGGGAAAAAAAGCTTACACTCCATGGAGAGAAAATATGCAGATGCATGAACAAAGAGATATATAGGATAAATTATAGATAACCTCAGTGAGAAGGTACTAGCATTAAGGGGAGTTGATTTATAGTATACAAGGGGAATTCTTATAGTGGATGTGGTTTTAGCTGGGGCTTGAAGGAAACCAAGAGGTAGAGTTGAGGAAGAAGATAATTGTAGACTTAGTGTATAGCCAGTACTGATTTAGGTGGTGACTCAAGTGTTCTGTGTGAGGAATAGCAAGGAAGCTAATATCACTAAATTAAACCTTTAGGAATGAAAAGATATGGAAAAACTACTGTGTTGAGTGGGATTATGAGTGGTTTGGGGAGGCATGAAAGGATTGTCTTGCATAGTGAGGGCCCAGTTGAATTTATGTATCATATATTTGTAGTGGTACAAGTATGCTTTGGGAGTTTTTCTCTAGCTTTGTTGAGTAGCATGTGAACAGGAGTGAAGGCAACAGGTGACATGACATTCGACTTAGTTCAGGGGCCCTGTCTTCTTCCAGAACTTTTTTCTCCTAAATTTTCTTAGAAAACTAGATCTATATTCCCATTGCCACTATTGGTATATCTAGCATTTGGCCTCACTCTTTAATTGAAAATGCTTTCTTTCTTCAGAATTACCAATGATGTTTTAATTGCCACTTTTACTAGTGTTTTCTGAATCCTTGTGCTTCGACATCTTTTTAGCATTCATCATTGATCACTCTATTCTTTCTTCATTCTCCTTCCTTAGTCTCTTTTTGCCAAATCATCATTTTATCATGCCTGCAAACTAAACATTCTCCCAAATGTCTGTCTTGGATCCTTTTCTTTTTTCTCTATATACTGTTTCACGTGACTTCCTTTTTTCTCACGGGTTCATTTATTGTGAATAAATGACTCTCACATCAACATGTTTGCCCCCTGATCTGTCACTTGACCTTCAGTCCACCATCATCAATTACCTATTGGATATTTCCAACTGAAATCCTGTAGTTATTTCAAACTCAAAGTATCCTGAAACAAAGACAAGTTAAGAAGCTGCTAGAATTAAGGGAGAACTTCCTTTCCACCCACAAGGTCATCCTTATTCTCCGTCATCCAGTCATTTGCTAAAACTTGTCATTTTTTGGTCTCCAGCATCATTTGAACATCTTCCTCCACTCACATGGCTATCACTCTAGTTTAGATGCTATTCATCATTTTACTAAATTACTGCAGTAGCTTTCTAATTGATTCTTATTTCTTCAGATTTTTTCCTACTCCATCCCAATCTTTTACTAGCTACTATCATCTTCTGCATGAGGCCTTTCTGGATTTTCTATTTCCCTCCCCTGTTAGTTTACCCCATATGTGATAGCATATACATGTATATGTTTGTATTTAACTATATATTGGCATGTTGTCTCTATTAGAATATAAGTTCTTTGAGAGTAGAGCCTGTTGTATTTTTGTTTTTGGATTTTGATTGCCTGGCCCATTATAGATGGTTGATTGATGAGTTTGGGTAAGAGGTTAGAGGGAAAGAATTGTCATGGCTTTGCTTAGACTCCAGTTTAATAATGAACTCAGTAGAAACCCTTAAGTTGGTCCATGCTTTTATAGGATTTGCCAAACCAGTTTGCGTTCTTTTTTTGTGCATAAAACTTTGCATGGCATAAAAATATTTTGTGCATAAAACTTTGCATGACATAAAAAGTAGTTCTTAGGTAACTTAGTTGTTTTCTAATGTCTATCTTATTCTTATAGAAGAAAAAAGGGTTTCTGTGGTGCCTGAGGTTAATCTAAATTTTTTTTTAATTTTGTTGTGCATGCATATATTATGTGTGTGTGTATTTATGTGTATGTGTGTTTGCAAACTATTAAAGGTTTTAAGGGTCCTAATTCTTAATGTCTCTTTTTCTTAGATAAACATATGAAGGATCTGTTGTCTAAACTGCTGACCTCTGGCTATTTTGAAAGTATTCCAGTTCCCCGAAACATTATAAAACAAAAAAAAGAATTGAATGAAGAAATCCGAGGAAAATCAGAGAAGAAACAGTTATTACAGACAGAATCTACTAAAGAATCAGGTTTGCTATGAATAGTAGAATTTTTTATTCTCTGTTAGCAGTCATCTTCCTAAACCACTTGTATGTATTTGTTAAAATGGGGTAATCCTATCTCCTGCAAAGGAGGAGCACATCTAAAAAGTTTACCTCTCTCTCTTTTTTAAAATAGCTTTTTATTTACAAGATATATGCATGGGTAATTTTTCAGCATTGACAGTTGCAAAACTTTTGTTACAATTTTTCCCCTCCTTCCCCTCACCCCCTCCCCGAGATGGCAGGTTGACCAATACATGTTATATATGTTAAATACAATATATGTATACGTGTCCATACAGTTATTTTGCTGTACAAAAAGAATCGGATTTTGAAATAGTGTACAATTATCCTGTGAAGAAAATAAAAAATGCAGGCAGACAAAAATAGGGGGATTGGGAATTCTATGTAGTGGTTCATACTCATTTCCCAGAGTTCTTTCTCTGACGTAGCTGGTTCAATTCATTACTGCTCTATTGGAACTGATTTGGTTCACCTCATTGTTGAAGAGGGCCACATCCATCAGAATTGATCATCATATAGTATTGTTGTTGAAATTTAAGTATACCTCTCTTAACTAAAAAAAAAACCCACAAAGCAAATCTTTATTAAAAATGTAAAATAACAAAATTTGCACACTTAATTTTATCATGTGGTTTTTTAAATAAAATTTTTTTATTTATAAATTTATAAAAATAAATTCTATTATAAAAATTTTTATTTGGAAGGTCTCAAGTTGTATTCGGATTTATTTTTTTCATAAATACATTCTTAATTTTCAGATTATATGTATATAAAGACTACTCTAACTGTTTAAAACAATCTGGCAAAATTATGCAGTATAATTTCTGTTAATCATTATCTACTTCATTCCTACTCATGAGTTACAATTCATCCTATGACTTCTTTTTGACTATTCATATTTCTCATAGGAGTAGTGTAATATTATTGAGTTCTGGTTAACAAAAAGCATTTTAAATAATACTCTAAATGCTTAAAATGTAGCATTTCATTACTTTACTACTAAGGAAAATAGATTTGGGAAACATAAAATTAGTAATCTTAAAATTATCACTATTTAAATAATTTTTCTTATTATATTTTTGCTTTGTTCCCTTTTTGCTTTTTTTTTATTTGGGAACTGTATAGTTTGGACCTATATAAATTATTTTGGTACTTAAAAAAAATTTCATTGTTATTTCTTGTCTTTATGTCAGTTATTTCCCAACACCTGTTCCAAGTTGAACCTTCTCTTGTGACAAAGAAAAATAAGCAAAAGCATCCAATATAGAAATCTTGTGTGTGTGTGTGTGTATGTGTGTATACATACATACATACATACCTATATATATATGTATTTTATTCCCACAAGGAAGGTATTTAAAGAATGTTTTCCAGGATTTTTTTTTGGTGGGGGGTGGGGGTTTCCATTACTGAGTTCAACTTCTTTTTGTTTTTAAGTCTTTATGTCTGTCCTCTTGGATCTGCTTATTTCCCTCTGTATCAACTAATAAAAATCTTTTCGTATACTTTTTTCCTTTCTTTTTTTCCTGTGATGCAATTGAGCTTAAGTGACTTGCCCAGGACATACAGCTAGTAAATGTGATGTATCTGAAACTGCATTTGAACTCTGACTCCAGGGCTGTTGCTCTATCCATTGTGCAATGTAGCTACCCCTATCTTTTTGTATATTGATTACTTCTTGTCAGACAAGAATATTCTATACATTTACATAGTTTTTTTTCATCCTTTCTCCTGGGGGTTCATAGACATTTGTTTGTTTCCAGTATTTGGCTACCACAAAAATAAGTTGCTATGAACATTTTGTTGTACATGTATATATATTCCATTACTTCTGTCCTATATGACTTTTCATGACCACATTTGGAGTTTTCTTGGTAAAGATAGTTTCCTTCTTCAGCTCATTTTAAAGATAAGGAACTGAAATGGAGTTAAATTACTTTCTCAGGGTCATACAACCAGTTTGGTATCTGAGCTGTATTTGAACTGAGGAAGATGAGTTTTCCTTGATTCCAACACAGTTCTCTCTTACTGTGCCACTTAGCTGCTATAATACATGTGTGTGTTATGTTTTAATTCTTTGGGCTATATAGGATTGCTGAGACAAAGAGGATAGATAATTTAGTCACATTTATTGTGTAGTTTCTAATTGAAATCTAAGAAGAGCTGTATTAGTTCACTACGGATACAGCTTCATCTGTATATATATCTGCTTCCACATATCTATTTCATTAAAAGCTTAAGTTCTTACTGGACTATGTAAGAATAAAGAAATTCAATGAAAGATTGTAGCAAATGCCTTATTCTACCCAAGAACGTCTAAAAAGTCACAAGATCATAGGCAACAGGAAAAGGGGGACCTTCCAGCAAAGTGAGTGCAAAAATGACCAGAGACAGGACACTTTTGTAGCCTTTAAGATTCTTGTGTTCAGTGGCAACGTATAAATGTAGTCCAAAAAGCAGCCCCTGGGTGAAAATGTAGCAGAAAAGCATGTATAAATGCTTTGTTGTTTTAATATTTAAGTTCAGAATTAATTTTTAAAAATATGTTCCATGTTAATTTGGATATACTATTGAATCTGTATTATAGTAAGTATCGGCAATTATTGTGTTGATATAGCTGAACTGTGAGCAGTGAAATCTCTCCAGTTGTTTATCTCCTTCATTTTTGTGAAGCATGTTATAGTTATTTTCATATAAATGTTATATATCTTAATTTTGTTAACTCCCAGATATCCATGGTATTTTGTAGTTGTTTCTGTGGAAGTTTTCTTAATTTCTTCCTGATTTTTATTAGTACTATATAGAAGTGTTAATGATTCTTGTAGAGTTATGCTTTATCTTAAAATCTTATACTCTTTAATCATCTCAGTTTTCTTGATGATTCCCTAATCCAACCTTCTTTCCTTTTTTTTTCTCCTTTATTTCTTCCTTTCTCATTCCTTTTTTTCTTTTAAATTTTAAGTTCTAAATTCTCTCTTTCCCATTCAATACTCATTACACATATGAAGTCATACAAAACATATTTCCATTTTATTCAATGTTTCCAAAAAAATTAGAAAAAAAAGTGCTTCATTTTGTATTCTGAGCCTATCAGTTTTCTATTTGGAGATAGATGGATTTTTTGGTAATTAATCATTGTATTGCAGTTATTCTTTCACAGATCATTTACAATATTGCTGTTACTATATAAATTATTCTGCTTCTGTTCACTTTGTATAAGTTCATATGAGTCTTCCAGGTTTTTCTAAAAACCATCCCCTTTATAATTTTTAATAGCATAAATAATATTCCATCAATTTATATAGCCATAAGTTGTTAAGCCATTCCCCAACTGATGGTATACCCTTCAGTTTTCAGTGTTTTGTTATCACAAAATATTTTTCTGGTCCATTTCTTTTTTCCTTCATTTTTTTGGGAGTGGAGTATTGATATTGCTGGGTCAGATGGTCTGCATAGTTTTATAGTCATAATTCCAAATTTCTCTCTACAATAATTAACTTGTTCACAGCTCCACCAACCATGCACTAGTATATCAATTTTTTTTTTCATATCCCTTCTAGCATTTATCATTTTTCTTTTCTGTTATCTTAGCCAATCTGACGATTTGTAAGGTGGTACCTCAGAGGTTTTTTAAAATTTCATTTATTTAATCAATAGTGATTTTTTTCATGAGTATTGTTAACTTTGGTTTCTCCCTCAGAAAACTGTTCTTTCCCAGTGGAGAATGGCTTTTATTAGAAACTTGGCTCCATCCCCTGTTCATTTATGTAATGAGACCTTTATCTGAGAAACTGGGTTTTTGTAAGGGCTCACTCTGTGACAATTGCTTTCAATGCATCTCTGTCCTCCACTATTTTCCAAACTTTGCCCAAATTCATGGTTGTTGCTTCCATGATACTATATGTCCATCTCATCTTCTGCTTGTCTTCATCTTCTTTTGCTTCAATCTTTCCCAACATCAGGGTCTTTGAGTTGATTCTCTGACAGCTTTCCTTATAATCCCACTCTCAACGCATATAGACCTCTGTTAGTTCTTCTGCTTTTTAGTATGTCCATATTTGTCATGATTTTTTTTTTTAAGAAGCCAAGGATCTTTTAATTTTATGACTGTAGTAACCATTTGTGGTAATCTTTAAGCCTACGAATATAAAATCTAATACTTCTTCCATTTCTTCTCCCTCTGTTTCACGGGAATTAATGGCCAGTTGCCATGATGTTATTTTTTTTTTAATGTTAAGCTTCAAGACAACTTTTATACTTTATTCTTTCACCCTCATCACCCTTTCTGTTATCAGAGTTGTATCATCTTTATATCTGAAATTATTGATATGTTTCCCAGCAACCTTAATTTCAGCTTTTGTTTCATCCAGTTTGGCATTTCCCATGATGTATTCTGCATATATGTTAAATAAAGTAACAATTCAGCCTTGTCATACTCCTTCTGCAATCTCCTTCACGAGTTACTTGGTCCATGTTCAGTTCTAACTGTTGCTTCTTGACTTGTGCAAAGATTTCTCAGGAGACAAGGAGACAACCTAACACCTTTTGTGAATATGGTTTTGTATCAATAAAACAGTTCTTCCATCCATTCATATTCTCAGTCATAGAGCAAATTAAACATCTGAATAGGAGATTTTGAGGGATTGAGTAAGAAGGGAGGAACAACTTTTATTAGCTTTTATTTAGGGAAAAATATTTAGGGATGATTTTGAGAAGATGGGGTATAATTTTTTGTTTTGTTTCAAATAGTATGTGGTCTTACTATTACTTAACCTCCCCCCAT
Organism: Antechinus flavipes; assembly: GCF_016432865.1. Taxonomy (NCBI): domain Eukaryota; kingdom Metazoa; phylum Chordata; class Mammalia; order Dasyuromorphia; family Dasyuridae; genus Antechinus; species Antechinus flavipes. The sequence continues at coordinate 234,952,275 of NC_067402.1, read as the reverse complement.
TCAGAGATCCCTCCCTTGTCTTCTTCCTTCACCCTTTGCTTCCCCATCCACCTATCTTCCCCCCCTTATTTCTTTATAGATTTTGAAGGATGCTATACCCTTTATGGTATATATGTAGTAATTTGCTTATTGAACTCATTGCCAATATTGAGTAGGTTTTCAGAATTATCAGCTCTCCTCTCCCCTCTAATGCCTCTGTGTCTATTCTTCCTCTGCCCCTCATTTGTATAACATGATTACTATTTTTTACCTTTATTCTGCTAATCTTTCTTTTGAGCTTCTCCTATTGTTGATGTGAATCTTAAACATAAAGTTACATTTCCCATGTAGAAAAAAAAACATAAATAACTTGTTCAAGTTTGAACAGTTTGTCCTTGTTGAGTTCCTTAAAATTGCTCTTTGATATTGGCTCTTATATGTTAATTTTTCTTTCACATTCTGTTCTGTTTTTTTCATTCTTTACAATCTCTTGGTCTCTCATACCTTCATTGGCTTCCCTTTGCTTGATTCTAATTTTCAAAGAGTTATATTCATCTTTGAGACAACGTACCTCTTTTTCTAATTGATTAACTTTTTTTTTTCATAAGCTTGTTTTTCTTGGATGGTTTTTAATTTTTTTTCTTTAGTTTTTCTTCAATGCCTTTCATTTGATTTTTGAATTCTTTTTTGAGTTCTATAAATTCTCTCTGGGCAGGGAACCATTTTACATTACTGTTTAGGGTAAAAACTTTTTTTTTTTTTGGATACTAAAGTATCCTCCTCTGAAGATCTTCCCTGTTCAAAGTACAATTTAAGGGTGGGATATTTTCTTTGCCAGTTCATGTTTTTTTTTACATAATATTAAAGTAATAGTAATCTCAGTTGTGGAGCAGAATTTAATGAGAGTCAGCAGGGATAGTAAGACATATGTATGTGGTCTGTGTATGTATGTGTGTATGTATATCTACATATGTATATATTAATATATCATTACTTAACTGTAGTCTAATTGGGAGTGGAGGGAATAAAAAAGAGGGAAAAGAATAAGTTGCGCATCAGTAAACAAAAGAAAAATTCAAGGAAAAAGAAAAGATGGATACTTGTGAATATAATTTCTTCTACTAAATATATTCTTAAATTGGTATTTGTTGTTATATATTTTGATTATTCCTTGATGTTCTGCTGGGCACATAATAACGTTCTCTTTTATTTCATTTTGTTTTGTGCTTTTCTGTTTTCATTTTGCTTATTCTGTTTCTTCTAATAAAATAAAATTGGAAAAAAACAAAACAAAAGTAGATAGTCCACAGTTTTATGTAAAATTATCACCAATACTTGTAGATTTATTCTGCATAATTTGTATTGCAATGTTGGTATTCCAAATCTATTTCCCATAACAGACACCCTCTTTATTCATGTATTTCATTTTTTCTTGAGTCTAGGCACCACATTTGGGTACCTTATTCAGGCCAATGGAATTTGTATCATCATAGCCAATAGGAATTATATCTGTTTCAAAAAATGGAGCCTTCAAAAATCTCCCATCTCTTTGAGGACTTGCCACATTTTGTTGTCATCCACATAATCAAAGGCTTTAGTGTAGCCAATGAAGCAAAGATAGATTTTTTTTTTTACTTCTGCCACTCTATTACTTTCTCCATAATCCAGTGAATATTGACAGTTTAGGCTCTTTAAAAACCAAAAACTCTAGTAATTCTTTGTTCATGTGTTGCTGAGGCCTTATTTGCAGAATCTTTTGCTGATATGTGAAGTGAGCACAATTGTTCAGTAATTTGAAAATTCTTTGGCCTTGCCCTTCTTTTTTATTATTGTTATTTTTAAATTAAATTTAAAACATTTATCTTTAATACATATTGTTTTATGAATCATGTTAGGAGAAAAAAAATTAGACCAAAAGGAAAAAACCATGGGAGAGGAAAAAAAACCCAACACAGAAAAAAGAGGTGAACATACCATGCTGATTTACATTCAATCTCCAATGTGGCTAGCATTGTCAGAATCTTTGTCAAATAATTTCAAGTGAAGGGATGCCAAATGCTTTATCTCACATTAAGAAAATGTCTAGTGTTTCTCGGCTATGAATAGCACTAGCTCTTGGTTTTAAATATATGCTTTTGATCATATTGATATGAAGTCCTTGCATGCCTGTGCTTTTTCAGATTTTTAATACAAATTAATACTATATTTTAATACAAATTAATACTATATAGGTTTTTTAATGCATCTGTGGAAGTCATTTTCCTCTAACTTAAAGTACAATTCTTATTTGACGCAGATAATGAGCTTTTTTATTGAAAAGGCTAATTCTCTGTTAATTCAGACAGTGTTGTATTCTTTTCCTTTTTTATCATTAACATCCAAACTCAGTGCCATACTTTTTTATTTAATTTTTCTCCAATTACATATAAAGACAACTTTTTTTGTTTTATACATGTACATTCGTTTTGTTTGTTTGTTTGTTTCCACATATTTCCTTATGAATTATGTTGGGAGAGAAAAATTAGAGCAAAAGGGAAAAAAATCAGAAAGAAAAGAAAAAAAAAGTGAGTATAGCATATATTGACTTACATTCAGTCTCCATAGAGAACTCTCTGGATGTGGATGGGTTTTTTATCCATCCAGAGTTTATTGGGATTGCCTTGGATCGCTGAACTGTTGAGTCTGTCAGACTCAGACAAGTCTGTCAGAGTTGATCCTCACAGAATCTTGCTTGTTTTTACTGTGTATAGTGTATTCCTGGTTCTGCTTCTTTCACTCAGTATTTATTCATATAAATCTTTCCAGATCTTTCTAAAATCAGATTGTTCATTATTTTTTACAGAACAATATTTTATTACATTCATATACTAAAACCTTTTCAGCTATTCTCCAATTGATGGGCGTCCATTCAATTTCTAGTTTCTTTCCACTACAAAAAAGGCTGCTGTAAACATTTTTGCATATGTGAGTCTTTTTCCATCTTTTATGATCTCTTTGTGATGAAGACCTAGTAAGACACTGTTAGATCAGAGTATGCACAATTTGATAGTCCTTTGGGCATAGTTCCAAATTGCTCTCCAGAGTGGTTGGATCAGTTCACAACTCTATCAACAATGCATTAATGTCTTAGTTTTCCTATATCTCCTCCAATATTTATCATTATCTTTTCCTGTAATCTTATCCAATCTGATAGCTATAAGATGGTATTTCAGAGTTGTTTTAATTGCATTTCTCTAATCTATAGTGATTTAGAGTGTTTTTTCCTCTGATTATAGATGGTTTTATTTTCTTCATCTGAAAATTGTCTGTTCATATCCTTTGACCATTTATCAATTGGGTAATGATTTGTATTCTTACAAATTTGACACAGTTCTTTTTAAAAAATTATTATTATTATAGCTTTTTATTTACAAAACATATACATGAGTAATTTTTCAACATTGGCCCTTGCAAGACCATCTGTTCCAAATTTTCCCCTCATTTCCCGTATCCTCCCCTCTCCCTTAGATGGCAGGTAGTCCAATACATGTTATATATGTTAAAATATATGTTAAATCCAGTATATGTATACATATTTATACAGTTATTTTGCTGCACAAGAAAAATCAGATCTAGAAAGAAAGAAAAAAAACCTGAGGAGGAAAGCAAAAAAATGCAAGCAAACAATAACAGAATGCTATGTTGTGGTCCACACTCAGTTCCCATAGTTCTCTCTCTGGGTGTAGATGACTCTCTTCATTACTGAACAATTGGAACTGGCTTGAATCATCTCATTGTTGAAGAGAGCCATGACACAGCTCTTCATATAGTTTAGAAATCAAGCCTTTATCAGAGATACTAGCTTAAAATATTTTTTCCCAGCTTTGTACTTTCCTTCTTATCTTGAGTACCATACTTTTCTTTGGTCCCAGTTAGGTTTGGGAGATGCTACTGGTACTTCTATCTGTGCTTACATCTTAAATTTTATTAACTTGGATTAACCCAGGAATATGCTGGTAAATGTTTAATAACTGACTTCCCACAGTGCAATTTTAAGTTTAATCTGCATTACTAGTATTTTCTTTACCACTTTATTAAGTGTAGAGTAGCCACTAAATGAAGTCCTGACTTGCAGTGTTTGCTGATTTTCAAGGTAAAAATGATTGTGCTGAAAATTTAGCACTTGGTTCTTGCAAACCAATGTGAGCTGATTCCAGAATATCCTTGCAAGTACCCTTTCTTGTGGGACCAGTTCTGTGATTGTCCACATAGTGGGTATTTGAAGGTATGAGGGTTTAGTGAGAAGACTTAACTTTTAATTGAGAGAATATGACTTGGCTCATGTTTTAAACTTTGTTATATTTAGGTATACTTTTGATGCAAGAAATATTTGTTAGCAATACATTTTAGAATGAAAAATCTCACCTAATTTACTCTCCTTTCTCCCTAGAACCTCTTATGGAACATACACAGCCTGAGATACAGCCACAAGAGGTAAGAGATATTGAAAAGAACTTTGGCAATTTGGTGGTTAATAGATATCTTTCTCACTACAATGTTAATGATTAGCATTTAAAGGTGGGAAAGAGTTCTAAAAAGTGAAACCTTTATTTTTTTTTTTAATTCATATGTTTTCAGATTCTAGTTGCCTTTCTGTAAAAGCTTTTTAGTTAATGTCTTTCCAGAGAACCAAATGATAAAGCATGCTACCCATCCCTTGACAGAGAGTGATAGATTCGTATCCTAGAATGAGACCTATATTTTTTTGGACATGACTAGTGTATGGACTTGTTTGCTTAAATTGTACATTTTTGTACAAAAGGTCCCCCCCCCCCCGCTCCCATCCCCCTCACTGTGGAAGGGAGGTGGGAGGGAAAAGATATTATATATTTTTATTATTTGGGAAAAAATAAAATTTTTAATATTTATATAGTTGGGATTCTGTCTATATAATCCCTTCTTAACTATGTCTGATTATAATATTTCCTATCATTTAGCTCTTTGAGGGAATAATTTAGTGGCACAGTAGATAAAGCTCCTGGCCTGGAATCAGACTCATTTTCCTGAGTTCAAATTCAGACTAATACATATACTACTATGTGGACCTGGGCAAGTTACTTAACCTAGTTTGCCTCATTTTCTTCATACATAAAATAAACTGGAAAGAAAATGGTAAATCACTTCAGTATTTTTCTACCAAAGAAATGTCAATAGGATCACAGAAAGTAAGACACAAGTGAAAAATGATAGAATAACTAAAAGCACTTTAAGGTTTGCAAAGTGTTTTTTCCATATATTATCTCATTTCAGCCTCACTGCAGCCTTGTGAACTTATATAAGTGCTATTATCATCCTCATTTTATGGATGAGTAAGTTTGTTGGCTTGGCCTAGGGCAGAATATGAATCTTTAGGTCTTCTTGACACTAACATTTTATTTACTATGCTTTATAATTTTCTTTTATTTTCTTACTGTTTAAAAATTGTGGGACAACTAGGTGGCACAGTGGATAGAGCACCAGCCCTGAAGTCAGGAGGACCTGAGTTCAAATGTGATCTCAGACACTTAATACTCCTACCTATGTGACTCTGGGCAAGTCACTTAACCCCAATTGCCTCAGCAATAAATAAATAAATAAATAAAGAGTGTGTGCTTTTTCTTGTATAGATTGTTTATTACCAGTCACTTAGGATTTATTGTCACATATGTTATAAAATGCTGGCTTAAAACTTTCAATCAGACTGCTTTCCATCTTTTCTAACAGCTCTTATGCAATAAAAACTTTTTTCAGAATAATTTGTGTTCTTAAGTTTGTTGAAAAAACTAAATCTGAGTGTACTTTTTTTTTAGGTCTTCCTTTTTTATTTTATTTAGTAATTTTTTTTTAATAATTTGTGATATAATAACATTAAACTTGGTATGGCACTAAATCTTTTTTCCCCTCTTGTATTTCTTTAATTTTTGTAAAAAATAATAACTTTTTATTTTTCAAAATACATGCAAAGATAGTTTTAAACATTTACCCTTTGCAAAGCCTTGTGTTTCAAAATTTTCTTCTTCCCTGCCTCCCCTCTCCCTTAGATAGCAAGTAATCCAATATAGGTTGAATATGTGCAATTCTTCTAAATATATTTCCACAATTATGCTGTGCAAGAAAAATCAGATCAAAGGGATAAAAGATGAGGAAAAAAAACAAGCAAGCAAGCAACAATCACAAAAAGGTGAAAATACTATGCTTTGATCCACTTTTAGTCTCCCTAGTCCTCTCTCTGGATATGGATAGCTCTGTCCATCACAAGTCTATTAGAATTGTATGACACTAAGTTTTGAGTAATTTGGTATAATCATTTTTACTGTGTTTGTGAATTAAAATAGAATTTCCATCTTAAATCCATCATATTTCTATAAGTTATCCTGTAGTTGTATGTTTGTACATTTTGGTTAATTGCTAGGTATTTTCATCCATTTTTTTCTTTAATAGAAACTTCCCCCCACAGTTTTTGTTGGTTCTCTAAATAAATATTCTATCTCCAAATTAAGATAATTTTGCTTCCTTTTAGCTCTGTGCTTATTGCCTAATGTCTCATCTTCTTATTACTATTAACATTTTTCCATATAACCATAAGTCATTTAGCATTCCTGGATCAAATTCACTGTTCATAGTAAATGGTTTTAAAAACACATTTCTTTAGTTTCTTTGTTTTACATCAGTCAATATTCATTAGTCAATTAGTTTTCTTTCTCTGATTTTTTCCTCCCAGTTTACCTATCAGAACCATGTTTGTTTCAGAGAAATTTGGTAAGGTGTCATTAATATCCCTTCTTCCTCCCATTTCAACCAGTTTACGTAGTAGTTGAAATTTTTGCCTTTTAAGTGTTTTCTAAAATCCACTTGTAATCCTTCTATATTATTATTTTTCTTTTGTCCTACCCTTGAGAGTCGATTTTTGGCCATCTTATTTTCCTTTCTTTTACCTAGTGACTTCTTTTATTAACTTTTTCAAAACCAATTTTATTTTTATCAATAGTCTTTTGTTCTTAATTATATTTTTTTACTTCCTTCAAATTTCAACTTGTGTTCTTGTTCTAGGGTTTTTTTGTTATTGGAGGCTCAAATCAATAATTTTCTGTCAGTTTTTCTTAGTTCTCTTTTCTTTTTTTTTTCTCAAGTGGAAAATAATTACATCTATAACTTCATCTCACAAATTTTTATGTGTTTCATCATTATTTTCTTTAATTTTTATGAGTTCTTGTTGGATGTAGTATTTAGGATTCCATTAGTAGTTTTAGTATCTCTGCCATGATTTATTTATGAAATCTTTGTTCTAGCTCACAGACTATTTTTATTCTTACCTTTTAAAAAATGGATGGCTTTTTATTTTTAAATTGTATTTTATTTCTGAATTATACATGTAACAAAGATGCCAAAATGGGGGAGAGGGAAGAGAATCAATCAACACATCACAATTTACAGGTAATTCTCTTCCTACCTCCTCAGTGAAGCACATAAATTGTCTCAATTCTTCTGTTTAGGGCTGAATTCTATGAAATTTCATTATTTTCTTTGCATTTATGTTGTAAATATATATATATTTTCTAAGTTCTGCTTGCTGTCAGTTTTAATGAATCTTTGCATGTCTCCCAAAATTTTTCATTTATTTTTTCTTGTGGCAGAACTCAAAAGGACCAAATGGCTATTTAGTTCAAATCCCTCATTTTATTTTTAATAGTATTTTATTTTTCCAAATATATGCAAAGATAGTTTTCAACATTCATCCCTGCAAAACCCTATGCTCCAACATGACTTTTTTTGGAAATGTTTTGTATAATTTCACATGTGGTTTCTTACTAGGAGCTGAGGGTGAAGATAAGAAATTTTAAAAACAAATGTAAAAAAAAATTATGTTAAATATAACTGGGCGAATAGTAAATTATTCATTTAAAAAACAAAACCCCCACAAAACCACAATTAATTTTTTAAAAATCCTGTGTTCCAAATTTTCTCTCTCTTCCCCTTTTCCCCTTTCCCAAGACTGTAAGCAGTCTGATCTAGGCTTAAACATGTATACTTATTCTAAACATATTTCCAAATTCATCATGTTACATAAGAAATATAATCAGAAGGGAAAAAAAAAACAAAACAAAACAAAAACATGAGAAGAACAAAAAACAAGCAGCAAAAAACAACATTCAACAAAAAGGTGAAAATACTATCCTTTGATTCACATTGTCTCCAAAGCTCGCTCTCTGGATGCAGATGGCACTTTCTATCACATATCTATTGAAATTGCCTTGAATCAGCTTATTGTTATTGTGTAAAATGTTCTTTTGGTTCTGCTCCCTCAGCATCAGTTTACATAAGATTTTCCAGGCTTGGGGCAGCTAGGTGGTGAGTGCTCTATCTATTTAGCCCTGAAGTCAGGAGGACCTGAGTTCAAATTTGATCTCAGACACTTAACACTTCCTAGCTGTGTGACCCTGGGCAAGTCACTTAATCCCAACTGCCTCAGCAAAAAAAAAAAAAAAAAAATAGCTATGTCTAGGTAAACCTCTTTTACTTGAAATGGCGCCTTCTCCAAATCTACCTTAAGATTAAAATTTGCTACCTCTCTTTCTATAACCTAACTTAGTCTCAAAATGAATCATTTTTTGGTAATTTTGCTACTAACTTTTGCTAACAACTTTTAGTTGTTTGCTGATTTAAGAACTATTTTAGTATTCTTCTGTAGTACTGTTTTATGATCAGCCATGTCTATAGGTGACTCTGGATATGTTCCCTTAATGACCTTATTGACTAAACAGGACTTCCTTCTCCTAGACCTTGGAGCCAATCAATAAAAAAGATATTTCATCATGTTTGCTTTGTTTTCTTTGCATATTCTGAATTTCAGAGATTCTTTTATAGTCATTGTTAATAAAAGGAATACTTAGATATGCCTCTGTTACTAATCTTTTAAAAGAAAACTGCTTTTCTTTAAATATCCCATTTTTCCACAGAAGGAATATGCTTTGCTTTACAAGCAGTTCCCTTTGCTTTTTTCTTTTGGTGTCATATGCTATTTTTTTCTTTATTTTTCATTGAGTGCTTTTGGGAGAGTAAAGATAGACATAACTTTGTGCATGAGTTGTGTCTTTCTAGCCACTTGTAATTTCCAAGTGCCAAAGGCACTTGAAAGTCTTACAACTGGATGATTCGAACTTGGGTTTTCCCTGTCATGTTCTATATCTACCATCTATACTTTGCCTTCTCTTTCCAATAACTGGCCAAGTTTTTTGTAACACTTGTATTCAGGCTTTTACTTAAATGTCTTTTTTTTGAAAGATCAATGATTGGCTTTCTAAGCTCTGCTTTTCAGGTTACTTGTCCTTGGCTTTTAAAGATTTCTTGTTATGTCAATTTTATAGTCACTGCTGTGTTATTTTCTATTTTTGGTTGTAAGTCTTTTTATTTATTTATTTATAACCTTTTTTTTTTTTAAATAAAGGCCTTTGCTTTATTTTCTGACATTCCCTTCCCCTCCTTCCCCTCCCCCCCCCAATCATTTTTTCTTTTTTGAATTTTCCTTTTAAGAGCTCTAATTCTTAGTTCCTTTTTTCCTCTTGGGGTTTTTAAAATAAAATTATTGCCTTCTAATTCTTCTCTTTACCTTATATTATTTCTTCAGTTGTTATTATTTTACTTGTCAGTTCATTTGTTTCCCCTGTAGATTTTTTTTTAATTTAGTGATTTTTGTCCTCTTATTTTATTTGTTGCATTTCTTGCCTTTTTAAGGTAAAAGGAAAAAAAGATCTACAAGATCTAATTTGCTTATTCAAATGAACTGCTATAATAAAAAAAACTAAAAATTTATCTTCATACTTTATAGAAAATGTAATAAATGAGTCCAGTAAAAACATATAGGTATCATACAGTTTTTTGTAGGATAGATGCCTTAAGATTGATTTATTTCAATTTTCTTCCACTGTGTATATAAAGAATATTAGGAAAGAATCAGATCCCTCTTCCAAAGTGAAAAAAGGAAGGTTATCTATTTTTAGTATGAATTCTGATACTTAAAACTTATTTTGAAGGAAAACGATGTCAAGATTTCTTTGTTTACTACATTTGTGGTTGGCTGTCTTGTAAGGCTTGAGGGGACCTTGACCAAGGCTTATCATAAAAATGCAGCTCTTTAAGAATGTTAAACACACACACACACACACGTACCCGGTTTACCCACTGATTTGGTACTGGTAAAGTATAGAGTAAAGAATAGAGTACTAATTTTGAAAGGCCTAGATCTAAGGGTGATATATTTTTTCATAAGGACATTCATGGATAAAAAAATGAGAGAACTGCAGAATATTTAGACCTATTTTGACTTTTACTGCATCATTTCCATTTGTGAAAGTAAACACTTTATTGTCATAGTATATATTTTTGTCATCTTATATAAGTTTTGTTGCTATTTAAACGCTACTTAAATGTTGTGTATGTCTTTGTTTGCTTTGATTTATGAATGCATTGGTTACCATCAATTCATTTAAGTCTTCCTTACATTTTCAATTCTTCATATTTTCTTCTTAAGAAATAGAGATAAAGCATTACATAACTCAACTTATTCATACCGTTAGACCATAGACTATGGGAGATTGACTCATGTTAAACTTGTGTTGATTCCCTGTATATGGTGTATGTCATGTTTATCAGATGCTTTGTGCAGAGATATGAGTTGGAGAAGATATTTTTCCTAGATATATTTTACTTTAAAAGTTGTGTAATTTTTATACAGTCAAAGTAATCTTTTTCCATGGATGGTTACAAATTCATTTTCTTGCGTGAATAGGTTGGTGCTTTATATTTAGTTTATTTACTCATTTGGAATTTTTTGTCAAATATGGTTTTTAAAATTCTGGTCTAGACCTATTTTTTAACCACATAAATATCTAGTTTTCCTTGTACTTAGTCCTGAGCAAAGAATTCTTGCTTTCATTTTGGGGGGGCTTGTCAAAGACTAGACTGATATTGTCAGTCTGTTTTTTTTAATCTAGGAAATAATTCCAGTAATTACTGCTATATGATACAACTTAAGAACTAATAATAACAAATTCCTTTCATTCCTATATTTCCCCGTTATTTGCATAGATTGTGATTGCTTTTTTAAAAATCTGTTTAATTATTTTTAACTCTTTTCCCTACACTGACTCTCTGAATTTCTTATTTCTTTTGATCACATTTCTAATTTTTCATAAAAAAAATATTGGTGACAGTGGACAGCATTAATTAACTTCCTGCTAGGAAAGCTTTCAGTATTTTTCCAATATAAATCATGTTGGTACTCGGTTGGTAAATCAAAAGATATCATATAATATCAATATAATTTAATAATATTAAAGAAAAGATAATGAATAATTAAAGAAAGATCCTTTTGTTTGTATGCTTTTTAAAAAACTCAAATAATTGTTTTTCAAAAGCCTTTTATCTTTTGTTGGCATCTTTGGTTTTTGTTCTTGTTGATAAAATGCTAGGCCATTGTTTAATTTTGGGCATCAGATTTGGTCATAATATGCAAAATTCTAATCTAATAAGTCATAAATTACAATGTTCTCCCATTGTAATATATTGAGTCTCCTATGTTCTACTTATAATCTAGGCAGCTCAATAGAGTTCATCAAAGAGGTATAGAATTTTTTTTGGTCTTTTGCTTTTTCCTTAAGGAATTAAAAGTAACAACATACTAAATAAGGCCCATGATCCTCGAATAGATAATAGTTTTGTCGTTGTGGATGATAGGATTCTCTGAAGCCTTTCTTCACTTTCTCTATCAGTATCTTCTACCTCAAATGTTCTATTATGTTTCTTTTTATTTTTCTGATCTTCTGCTTTGTTTTTGTTTCTGGCATAGTGAAAGATCTTGGCAAAAACAAACACATTTTTTCAGCCAAATAAATAACTTTCCCCATTTTATAACTTCAGCATAAATAAAGCATAAATCAACTTCTCTGGTTTAGTTTCTCAACAGACATTATCTGTCTGAAGTTGAGTATTCAAGCAAGAAACCAGAAGGTCAGCTGTCTTGGGAAGAAGATTATACCAGGAAGCCAAATCTTACAAAATGTTGGGAAGGCCAGAAGAAGCTAGAGTCTCTGATGTCTTGGGATTCTGTTAAGCAACAGGAGACTGCAAAACCTATTTTAACTCCAGAAGATAATCAAAAGAGTCCAAAATCTACTACTATTGATCTTGAACAGAAGAAGAAAGAAATTTCTAAATCCAACATAGTTCATGGGACATGGGAGCAAGACATACCCAAATCTAATTCAGTCTGTGGTCAAGAGGAACAGAAGAAACAAGAGTCCTTAAAGCCTTGGGTTGCTGCTGTGCAAAAAGAATTGGAGCCAAAGAAACAGACTCCCAAATCTTGGACTCCTTCTACTCAGGAGATTAGGTCTTGGCCAACTTCAACTCATGAAGAACAAGATAAAAAGTCATCTGAAATTCCAGAGCCCTGGGAAGCCAATGTTGAGAGCCAGAAACAGGCTTTGCTGCAAAAGTTACACTCTCCTTCCAAGTCCTGGGGATCTCCAGCAACAAATACTGTAGTGAATGGGCAGTTGATGACCAGGAAGTATGATTCAGAATCCAAAGATGTAAGTTGATGGGCATTATTCTACTATTAGCAATATAACAAACTTGTTAACTAATTAGATTGAGATCCTCTTTTACAGCCCTTCGCAAAATAGTTTAAAAGGGATTTAATTTTGTTCTTTACTTACTAAATCTAGTTATCTTTGAGATATTTATATCATTTGTCTTTAACTATTTAAGCTTGAGGTAAAATTTGCTCATCTGAAAACTAGCTAGTTAACTTGGTGCTGAGATCATAGGCCCTGAAAGTAAGTACTGAAAGGCTGAAAGATATTGATCTTTTGGTGGGGTTGATTCTCCTGCTTCACTTTCATGATAAGTTTGCTTTTGTGGCTTCCTAACACCAATTTGTACCTATTTGTTAAGATAAGACATTTTGGTAGCCAAATCATGATCCAAATTTGGATTTTTCCCCAGATATTGTGGGATTAGAAATGCTTCCTTTAAGGTAAAATAATGAATATAAAGATAATTCGTTGAATAGTTAGCTTTGTTGAATGAGAAAACATTGTATAGGCTGGGGGGAAAAAGAGAAGCTATAACCAAGGAAACATTTGTGAGCCAACAGTTTTGACTATTTGTTGTTATATATTGAGAATCTTCACTTTTATTCAAGTTTTGGCTTTAGAATAGTTTTTTTTAATTTTATTTTTTATTTTAATAGCCTTTTATTTACAGGTTATATGTATGGGTAACTTTACAGCATTGACAATGCCAAGCCTCTTGTTCCAATTTTTTCCCTCCTCCCCCCCCCCCAGATGGTAGGATGACCAGTAGATGTTAAATATATTAAAATATGAATTAGATACACAATAAGTATATGTGTCCAAACCGTTATTTTGCTGTACAAAAAGAATCGGACTCTGAAATATTGTACAATTAGCCTCTGAAGGAAATCCAAAATGCAGGCAGGCAAAAATATAGGGATTGGGAAGTCAAAGTAATGGTTCTTAATCATCTCCCAGAGTTCTTTTGCTGGGCGAAGCTGGTTCAGTTCATTACTGCTCCATTGGAACTGATTTGGTTCATCTCATTGCTGAGGTGGCCAGGTCCATCAGAATTGGTCATCATATAGTATTGTTGTTGAAGTATATAATGATCTCCCTGCTCGTTTCACTCAGCATCTGTTCATGTAAGTCTCTCCAGGCCTTTCTGAAATCATCCTATTGGTCATTTATACTGAACAATAATTAGAATAGTTTTTAAAAGGTTTTAAATCTTTTGTAATCCCCATGGGTTCCTGTGTCTGTAATCCTTTTGTTTTAAATTATTTGAGTTGCCCACAGTGCAAAATTTATTTATTTTAAGGAATATAAAATTGTTTTGTATTAGCCAGTGTTTCGCACCTCCAGAGAGATTTGCTGGGAGTTGAACACAAACCAAGATTTTTCTCTGCAACCTTGAATATTATGATTCTTGGGTACATTCAAGCACAGAACAAAATGAATAAATGATCCCCATGTCAACATCTGTTGGATGGAGGGAGTATCTTGATGACATAATTATTGCCACAGCTCTAATTTATTTGTCTTACATTTCCTTTTAAAAAATGTTCTTGTCATTAACCTTAGTTTTTCTAAGCCTGCCTCTGCAGAAGATTTCTATTTTGTGGATGAAATCTGGCTGTTGAGTAAAGTTACATATGATTTTATTCCAGTTTTTATAAGACTAGAACTTAATGACAGTCCTCAAATATATCTTTGTCCAAACCTTCCCCCACTCCCCTTTTTTCTTTATAAAATCAGAATCTTTATGTGGCTCTTTTTTACCACTGTTTACTCTTGAATGGAATTAAGTAGAAGAATGATTTTTTGTATTGGGACCTATTTTTGTTTGGTAAGCTTATTTCACAGACAGCCTGATATCCAAAACACTTGAAAGTAACAGCTCAAACTGTAATTAATGATAGAACTTGAAGATGAAGTGAGGCAAGGTTTTGATGAACTGGAGAGGTTACTTTATACAGCAGCCATAACTTCCTAGAACATGAAAGGAACCAAAAAGACTATTAAGGAAGTAAAAAATCTATATACTTCCTTAAAATAAGGAAGTACTATTGTACATGATAGTTACATGGAGTCATATCTTATTACAGTTAATTGATTAGTCACTTCTACGTGATAGAGCAAGCATATAAGTGACCTTGAGTGACATAATTGTATTATGCAGTATGGCAATGATGACACTGAGTCATGAATAAGATTAAATTATGGTACTTATGTTTAAGATTATAGAAAATAGTATAATTTGATTTCATCTAAAAGGGCTGAAAAACTTTAAAGGTAGGAGAAAATTTGCTTGTGAAACCCCCTTTCCCTAGTGATTCTGAATATGAAATGCTTCTGTAAATGATGTCTTAGTAACTGAAGGGCAAAGATTTTCTTTAGTAGAAAATTTTAATTTTATTTTCTTGTGTGATATGGACTTCTCTCTCAGGTACCTAAGCTTTTGAATCCGTCCAAAGATACCCCTTTTGTCCCTCCAAATGATTCAATTCTAAGGAAAGAAAAGCTTCAGGATCTGATGACTCAGATTCAGGGAACTTATAATTTTATGCAGGTAAGAGTCTGAGTGGCTTTTCAGGAAGCTATTTAATATATAGGGCCATTAAAACAATTGCTTGTCAGCATTTTATTTCAAATGAACAAATGCGGGATACTCATTATATGTTCAATAATATTTAGGATTTTAAAATATAAGATTGTTTATATTCTCAGATATCTTACAGTTCACATGAGGAAATAATAATAGCAATATCTAGCATTTTTGTAGTGCTTTAAGGTTTCAGAGTACTCTACAAATAATATTTATTTTTATTCTTCCAATAACCTTGAAATCTGAATGCTATTTTTTCTGCTATTTTATGGGGCTGGCAGAAGTTAGGTGACCCATCCAGGGTTAGTCAGTGAGTAAGTATCTGAGAAAGTATTTGCACTTAGGTTCTCCTGACTGTAGATTCAGCACTCTATTCACTGTACCATCTATCTGCCTTGCCCAAGACAAATTCTGTTTTGGATCAACAATGTAAAAGTCCAGAAAAACTAATTTACCTAATATCACCTAAGTTCAAAGGTTTAGATCATTGAATGTAAAATCATGGCATGAGAATGACATATAGGGAGGAAAGATTCAATTTTAATTTTTTAAATTTAATTTAAATTAATTTAATTTAACAATTCAAATTTAAGAGTATCATTAACTCAACATGAACCATTATGTGTCTGCAACAAAATAAATTTGGTTTTCTCTTAGTTTATTTGAATGAAGGCTTACCATTCAAAAATGAAGGCTAAGATATTTTCATGTAAAGATAATGTTTTGGAAATTGGTTCTCCAAGTAAGAATTATTCCATATACTTATAGAAAGTGGTTCATTTATTTTGGCAGCTGCTTTAGGCTAGAATTTTTTTAAAAGCTGGTTAAGGTATTTTACAGAAAGTAGGAAAATCTAAGTTAAGATGCTACTACAGCTTCCAAGTAAAAATACTATAGATTTTATGAGCAAGTTTGAGCTTATGCCTTGCTTATTGGTAACAGAACTTTTAAATGAATTAATGATATTTGATTCTACTACATAATCTTTAATTTTGTTGTGATTTTTTTAATGGTAAACGTAAGGAATCAGTTTTGGATTTTGACAAGCCTTCAAGTGCACTTCCTTCACCACAACTGCCTTCAGTTATTCCAGATAGTCCTGAAGGTATGTGATCAGTCTCAAACCTTTAGTTATAATCACCCTTTTTCTCTAAAGAATGGTTCTGTTAGAAAATACTGCTCCAAAACTAACTGGTTATCTGTGCCTGCCTTGAAATCTGGTAGGAACAGACATTTAGGTAATAGATTAAAACAATTTTTTGCTGGAAATATAGCAACCTGTTATATAATTCGAAGGTACAGCAAAGCAATATTTGAAGCATCGCTTTATTGCTTCTCTTGGAATACTTACTTCCATATTCTGTCAAATTGGCTTTCTATTAGCAGTAATTTTAATCTTAAGATATTTGTGAAACTTTTATTAGAATGTAGGCTTCTTGAAAGCAGAAATTGTTTCATTGTGTGTTTGCATCCCTACAATCTTAAAAAATTATTATGGATGAATTGAAACTGTTTTATATATCTAAACTTAGTAGGAAGATCAAATTGCTTAGCCAAAAATTGGATGTATTTAATATTATAATTTGTAAAATTGAATGCCATTAAATTTTGGTTTTCAAAGTGAGTCAGACTCTACTTTTTATGACAATGAAACAAATACATTACTGTCTGTTATGTACAAGGAACTGTGTTAAGTTCACTGGGGTTACAAAGATAACTATAACCAAGAATGTGCTGGTTATTCATTCTTTGTTCTTGAAGAGGACCAATGACATCATGAAGGTGATGGCTTCACTTGTGAATGAATTGGATTATGAGAGGGGCTGCGCTATGCAGTGTTGTCAGTCTCATTCTATTCTCCAGAGTCATCTGAGTCTTGTGGCATTGCTGGTAAAAAAAAAAAAAAAAAAAAAAAAACTTGCTAAAGGTAGCAGGGCAGAATACACACAATACACTTTAAGTCAGTCAATAAATATTATTAAGCAACTACTTTGTATCAGGCACTGCACTAAATGCTGGGGATACAAAGAAAGGTAAAAAAAAAAAAAAAAAAAAAAGACAGTCCCTGTCCTTGAGGAGCTCAAAATCTAATGGGAGAGATAACAAGCAAACAAATATACACAAATAAATTATGTCCAGATTAAATAGGCAGTAATGAATGTATGGAAAGCACTCTAAGAGATTGAGAAAGCTTCCTATAGAAGGGGGATTTTAGCTGGGACCTGAAGAAAGTCAGGGAAGTCAGGAAAGAGAGGAGGAAGGAGAATATTCCAAGTATAGAAGAAAGTCAGAGAAAATGGCCAGAGATGAGAGATGAAGTGCCTTGTCAATCAGCAAACAGGCCAGTGTTATTGGACCAAGTACATGGGAGACATAAGATGTTAAATGATTTGAAAGGTAGACCTTTACTTAGGTTATAAAAGGTCTGAATGTCCAACAGAATTTTGTGTTTGATCATGGAGGTGTATGGGGATGACACAGCCAGAATGGTTCTTTACAAAAGTCAATTTGGTTGATTGAAGGAGTGGACTGGAGAGAGGAGTGACTTGTGGCAGGCAAACTAAATGAACAGAGTATTATAATAATCCAGCAGTGAGGAGATGAAGGCCTGCATCAGAAGAGACAAGGGGATATATTTGAGAGATATTAACAAAAGAAATAGGTCTTGACAAGTGAAACCTAAGACTCAGGGATTTCACCAAGGTTGTGGAGACTGGGAGGATGGTAGTGTCTTTGGCAATAAAGAGTAAATTTTCAGAGATGGGGTTCAGTGGAAAAGATAAGGAGCTCAGTTTTTGACTTGTTTATTTTAAAATCAACTGAACTACTCAACAACTGTACTGGACATCCAATTGAAAATATATGAAAGGCTGATGGAAACTGAGATTGGAAATCTGAAGAGAGGTTAGGTAGAGCTGGTTAGGTAGATTTGTATGTAAACTGCATTATTAACATTCTCTCCATCACTTTTAGGTCTGGATTATCAATGAAACAGTAAATTAAGGCCTGATTTATAGTGTGCTGTTGACTCCCACAAACTGGTTTGAGCTGTTTTCTGCATGCTCCTGGGTATAACATATGCTCTACTTTTGAAGGAATTAAAATATAATGAGGATGGTGAAAGGGAAAGACAAATTCTCTGTAATGATACAAGAGAAAGGGCCAGGCAGAGTGATCTGAGAAATTGAAACAGCACTTTCCTCTGGGAAAAGAGATCAGAGAACAGTCAAGGAAGGTTTCATGGAGGAGGTGGCATCTGAGTGTAGATCCTGAAGGAATGTGAATGTGATTTCCATCCTAAGAATGTGAAGAGATGAGACCACCAAAAGAGAAACTATGTAGGAAAATGGGAAGAGGATGTAGGACATAACTTTGGAGTATATCTATCTTTAAAGGTCAAGAAGATATGTCATCAGCACAAAAGCAGAAGGGATGAAAAGAGTAGTATCTTTGAAGCTAGAGACAGTACCAAGAAGTTCATGGGAAAAAAGGAGGAAGGGGATGGGATTTGAAGATGGCCAGAGATGAAGGAAATCCATTTTTTTTTTAAATGATAGAGGTCAAGGAACCATGGAGTAGTATTTCAGAGTAGTAGATTATTAAGGGTCTGAAGAATGAATGAAGAACATTAGGTATTTGCTATGAATAAAGAACTGTGTATGCTACATTGAGTGACATATACAAATACCAAGACAGTTTCTTGCCCTCAAGAAATAGTTTACATTCTTTATTTTTCCATTTTTTTGTTATTATGAACCTCAGAAGCATAAACATTGCTGTATTTAGAGGAACAGAAAAAGGATTATATTTGAGACTGAATCTTTTAATGTGCAGGTTGGAATTTTTGCTTTGTTTTTTAAGGCTAGAATAAACATAATTTTATTGATATAACCTTTTCACTAGCAGTGATAATATTGATTTGATTATAGTTCCAGAATTGTTTTCCTCCTTTTTTTTCTCTATGCACATTTGGTAGTCGAAAGAAAATAGGACAATAGTTTGCGGGGTTTAACAACAGGTTTAAGGAAAAGTTTTTGGAATAGGGGAAATGGGGTTTATACACCATAGTTAACTACTTTGCTCTTTTTATGAAAGTTCAAAATACTACTTCCAATTTTTTTTTAACTCCTTGTAATATCAATGTGTAACCTAGTGGGAGCAGGTATCTTTCCCCTCCTTTTGTTAAAGCTTTCTCCAACCTCCTTGTTTTAAAGATAAATGATCAAACCCTTAATGAACTAAACATTAGATGCTATATCTCGCCTGCAGCTAGGACTTTCTGCAATATCCCTTCTTGACTTGCTACTTAATTTATAAAGATGGAAGAAATAAAGTCTTAATTTCTTCTAACAGTAGCTTACTTACATGTTTTGCAGCTTCTGTAGAACAGAAACTATCCAACCAAAATGACTTTCTTCAAGAGCCATTACAAGTAAGTCTCCAGAGTTATTTGTCTTTTTAACCTTGACCTCCTAAGAACAGAACTTAAATAATTCCTAAACTTAAATACCACCTAATTGAGTGATGTCCTACATAGCACTCAAAAGTATGGCAATGTAGAATTTGATTACTACTAGAACTGATAATAAATAATCTTGGAATAAGTGATTCTGGGATACAATAGAATAAATATTAAGAGTGAAAGAAATAAGTATGAGCTGTGCTCTAAACAATTGACTCCTGAACTCTTTAATATTCCATGCATAACTTGACTGGTACTATAACATTTTAGAACTGGGAGATATTTTAAAATATAGTTGGTGAATTATTTGTGCTATACAGATTTTCCTGGGTACCATAATTTTACTGCTTTATTTAGTCATACTCATGACAAAAAAAATTCCTATTATGTGATAAAAATGTGCCTTTAGGTAAATTGAATTTAAATTTGACCATTTTGTGCTTCTCTATCTAGGCTGCTACTTCTTTTGTTAAGAATAATACCAGTTCTTTAGTGATTACTGATCAAGCTTCTTCTGGATCTGAAATGGAGCTAGAGACTCATCAGGTAAAAGATATATTGACTCTGATCATAAACCAATATTATCTTTACTTTTGTTACTGAGTAGAGAAAGCAATCACAGGGCTGATCTTTACTTATAAACTGTTATGACCAGATACATGATTCCATAGTTAATGCTAGATAAATGTGTTGAGTAGTACCTGGCTTTGGTTTCTGTCAAAATAGCTTCCACTCTGCCTTGATAGAATAATGAATAAAAGCTAATAACTAATCAAATGAAATAGTAATTTGATTTGGAATTAGAAACAACCTGTAATAAAGTAATTATATTAGGAGGTATGAATTCAAATATATATAGTGTAAGGGGGTAGAGCTATATAATCAATTGTATGGTGGCATGCTCTTTGAGTGAATACTAAGATATCAAAGAAAGAGGAGCTTATATCTCTTTGGTTATTAATAAGTTTTATTAGGATTATTAGGTTAACTGAGGAAGTATACTCACAAGAAGTTAATTGTCCTGGGTGGACAAAGTACTGTGCTATTGCACTAATCCCAGAGCAGGCCAAATATTACCTAGAAACAGAGCCATGAAGGCAGGAATGGTCCAGGGTCATGTGCAAGTTTCCCCATTGCATGGATCTTCTTGTGCTATTTAGATTTACTTAAAATTGTTTATATTCTCTAAGAGACTTGAGGTCATGTTCCTAGGCTCTGGCTACCATTGTATGTCCAGGAACTACAGATTTACAAGGTTATTAGCTGACTGTAGTACTGTTGAGATGTGAGAATAGGGGGAGAAATCCCCTCTGCTCAGAGACGCAGATCTAAAGCGAAAAGAATTCATGAACCCTGAAATCTGTGGCAAAAAAAAGGATTTTTATTGTTCACTAAGAAGGAGGCTTTCTTAGTGGGCAAAACTCCCCATTAGAAGTTTGGTAAAGATGCGTTTAACAGACCTCTGGTTATATGGGCAAGTGTTGACCTGGGGCTGGGAGCTGTCTGGGCTAATTAATAAAGGACCATCAGACAGAGATCTCCAATTGAATCGAAGGCTTTTCCCAGAGTCTGGGAACTCACTGAAGGGGATCTGGGCCACTCCCAAAATATCAATGGAGGGTGATTTGACCAAAATCTCCAATTGAACGAAGCCACTTCACTTATCTGGGAAGGTATGCTTTCCTAGGGGAAAGCCTGAGACCCCAAATCTCCCTTCTTTTACAGATTAAAGGGGACATAGTTTCAGGGTTCACCCCCATCATTTTCCCCCCTCAAGCAGTCCCCTCAGAAGAAGACTGGTGGGGGGCTGAGGGGAATAAGGAGTTTCTCATGAATGTTTTGCATCCAGTTTCTCTAAGATTCTCTCAATATAAAGCTCAACCTCCCTTGAGTTGTTAGTATACGTACAGCAAGGGCAAGGAGATAATCCAAAGCAATTCAGTTATCTAAAACAATGTTAGCAAGAGAGTCCAAAGATTCTTGGATCTCCCAGAGAGAGTGTGAAGTTTTGTTGGCCAGCTGGTTGATTGTGGTAGTAAGGTTGGAAAGATATTCTCATGTTCTAAGTATCCCACCCGGGGGACAAGCATTGCTGTACCTTTCTTTAAGTGCCAAAGAACATTTTCCCCAAATCCCCACTTTTGTCTCCTTGAAGGGGTGGAGGCTGTGTCTGAGATGCTGGCATTGTATACAGTGAAAGAAACACTTAAGTAGCCTAGAGTGCAAGACCCCATAATACTTGAAAGGAGTTAAGTATCAATTGGAGAGAATTACAGGTGGGGGAAAGTCCCAATCAGAGGTATTCCTCTTAACAGGTTCCTTAGAAACATTGAAGTAGAATGGAGAAATTTATAGAGAAAAGCATATCCTTTAGGCACACAGATGGTACCTGAGATTTGTTCTGTAGTAGTCTCCTGGTTGCTTGTCCCCAAGTATGATTGTAGTTACATAACATTCTATCAATCAGAACATTAGTTTTCAGGCGGTTATAAAGAAGTTTCAAAGAAGGTGCTGTAGAAGCATTGTGAGTGAGTTTGCCAGGATAATCCCTGAATGGATACCCTATAGTTATTCTTTGGGGAGGTCCATAGTCATAGATTCATTTAGCCTGTGACTCACCTATGCTGCTAGTATAAGTTGCCAAGGTGAAATTGCAGCAGGCTTGAGAGAGGTCACACTTGCCTCACCAACGGTATTGGTGGTACAGGTCAGTGTCCCAACATCAGGGATGTAAACATGGCTATTATGGGCCACAGTGACAACCACTGTCTCCATGGTAAGGTGATGTGTAAATATGAGATCTTTCCCAGCTAGAAAACAGGGGAAAATTGGGTCAGAGTAGTTCCCCTAGGAGTTGGCTAGTACAAATGAGGTGGCATCTAGGGAGCAGATGGTGACATGTAGGAATGGGAATCTTTGCAAAAAATGCATAAAGCCCAATCTGTGGGCCACCTTGGCGGTGATTATGGCACACTCAACAATCCTGGACCCCTCCCATTATCTGGAGAGTTCCTTAGTCTGGCCAGAAAGTTGTCTCCTCACTGGCAAGGGCTCACAGAGTAAGACCAGGAAAGTTAGAGAGAGAATATCAGGAGTAGAGTCCTCATGATGAGGAGATTAGAATGAGAGCCTTCTTTCTCCAGAGTTTTTTCAGGGTTCTTGTGGAAGAGAAACTTCAGACCCTCTATGAGCTCATAGGAATATTCTGAAGTATCTGAAGGAGAGATAACAAGCAGCATTTTTAATCCTAGAAATATGACTCCAGCTGGGGAACCCTTCCAGTTTGACTAATGTTAGAGTTATCAGAATGACCTTATATGGGCCTTTCCACTTTCCACCTAAAGGGTCAGACTCTTGAGGCTTCCGGGATTATAAGTATACCATGTCCCTGGTAAGGAGAGGCAACCTGAGCATGAGCATCTATCTGTAGGTTTAAGGAGATGCTCATTTGCATATTCAAAAAGTTCCTTCTGAACTGCACCAAGCTGTGTGGCAAACTGAGTGACCAGGTGCTGTTCTACAAGAATATCAGTGATAAAGAAGGGCCTTCCATACAGAAGTTCAAAGGGGCTCAGCTTAATGTTCTCCTGAGGTGCAGTTTAGATTCTAAGAAGTCCTAATGGAAGGCTCCTTATCCAATCCTCTCAAGTCTCTAAGCACAGTTTAGTGAGGACTCGCTTGAAGGTGTGGTTCATTTTCTCCACTTTCCCAGAAACCTGAGGATACCAAGCAGAGTGGAGGTAATAAGTGATTTTAAGTGCTTTGGCTACAGCTTAGGTTACCTGAAAAGTAAAAGCTGGCTCATTATTACTCCGTAAGGAGCTAGGTAGACCAAAATGGGGTATGATTTCTTTTAGGAAGCTTTTTGATACCTTCTGAACCTTCTCAGTCCTGCAGGAAAAAGCTTCCACCCAGTTAATAAAGATGTCAACAAAGACCAGAAGCAATTTGAAACCTCTACAAGGGGGCAAGTCTATTTGCCAATATTCCCCTGAGTATGTTCCCCTTCTCTGAACTGGGGGAGATTTAACATTTCCCTCAGGATTCACTTGGGCACAAATTTGGCTGGCTTAGCAGACCTGTCTAATAGTTTCTCTCAGCTTGTGACCAGTGGGAATGCGTTTCATCAGGGACTGAAGAGCATTTCTCCCCAGGTTATGTAAGATCAGTTTCCACTGACTTGCCTCTGGGATTAAGAGTTGGTCTGAGGGTGTTTAAAACCAGCCAGAAGGAGAAAGGATGTACCTCCTTTCTTATGTAAGGGTTTTTTCCTGTGAACTATAGGAAGGAGTATAAGAATCAGAGAGTGAGGTATTAAAGGTGCCATGGTCAGGGATGAATGGGTAGCAGCTTTAGCAGCTGAATCTGCAAACTTATTTCCCTTGGCCTGAAGTGAATCTCCCTTCTGGTGTCCTTTACAAAATATGATTGAAATCTCCCTAGGTTCGTGGACAACTTGGAATAGATGTAGAATTTCTCCTGCGTATTTAATAGGAGAATTCTTTGCTGTCAAAAGTCTTCTTTCTTTCTTTCCGTATAGCCCCAAGAGCATGCAAAATATGAAAAGCATATTTGGAGTTGGTATAAATGCTCACTCTCATTCCCTTCCCCAGTTCTAAAGCTCTGGTTAGCGCTAGGAGCTCAGCCTTCTGAGCAGAAGTCCTAGGAGGTAGTGGCTCAGCCTCCAGGATGCTATGAAGTCACCACAGAATAACTTGTCCTTGTCTCCTCATTTTCAAGAAAGCTAGACCCATCTGTAAACCACTCCCCATTTTGGTTCTCAAGGCGGGAATTTCCCTTAAGTCAGATCTGCTGTAGTGGACAGAATCTAGAGCTTCTTCATAATTATGGATAATTTCTCCCAATTGGGTAGAGTCAGGGAGCAAGGTGGCAGGGGGTCACTTGTAGAGTCAGGTCGGGGGTATCTAGCAGGACCGCCTGATATCTAGTAAGCCTTGCACTTGCAAGCCATTGATGTCCTTTGGCTTCTAAAATGCTCTGAGCCAGGTGGGGTGTAAAAACCTCTAATGGCTGCCCCAAAGTAAGTTTTGAGGCCTCTTTAATTGAAAGGGTTGTGGCAGCCACTGCTCTAAGGCACGATGCCCATCCCAGAGAAATTGAGTCCAGTTTCTTTGAGAAATAAGCAATAGGTCTCGGGTCAGGTCCCAGAGTCTGAGTTAAGACCTCCAAAGCCTGAGTGAAAGGTTTTTCTAAGGTAGGGCTAGGGCAGGGGTGGAGGTCAATTTAGCCTTCAGGTCAGTTA
This sequence comes from Antechinus flavipes, assembly GCF_016432865.1. Lineage (NCBI taxonomy): Eukaryota > Metazoa > Chordata > Mammalia > Dasyuromorphia > Dasyuridae > Antechinus > Antechinus flavipes. Next base: position 234,927,370 of record NC_067402.1, on the reverse strand, counting down.
AAAGCTTTGACCTGATCAGGTCCCCATTCAAAAGGAAGATAATCAGGGTCTTGATAGAATCATAGAGAGTCTTGGCAATAATCCCAAAATTGGAAATCCAGATCCTGCAGAAACCAGCCATCCCCAGGGAAATATGCAGCTGCTTCTTTGAGGCAGGGTTTGGAAGGCCAAAAATGGTCTGTTTCCTCTCCTCAGAGAGCGAGAAGTCGGGATAAGATTGTGGCCCAAATATTTGACAGACTGGCAGGCAATGTGGGCTTTGGGTATGAAGACCCTGTAGCCCCTCGAGGCTAGAAAATTTAGCGTTTTCATGGCTGCGTTTAGAGACTCCTTTCTGATGGGACTGCAAAGTAAAATGTCATCAACATAGTGGATAACATTGCTGCCAAGCAACTCCAATTCCCTTACTTTTTTAGCCAGTGCCTGTCCAAATATGTGGGGGCTATCTCAGAAGCCCTGAGGCAGTACCATCCAAATTAGTTGGTGGGGAGGTTCCCGTGGCCCATTCAAAAGCAAAGAAAAACTGTAAGTCTTTATATAAAGGTACACAAAAAAGAAAGCATCTTTAAGATCTAGGGTGGAGAAGCACTTTGAACCTCCTGAGATCTGAGTAAAGATTGTATAAGGGTTAGGTAAGATGGGATGGATCAGAATGAGGCTTCATTAATTGCCCTGAGATCCTGCATGCAAAAATCTCCATTAGATTTTCTAACAGAAAGAATTGGAGTATTGCAGGGAGACTCACGGGGAATTAAAAGATTAAACTTAAGAAATTTCTCAATCAGAGGTTGCAGCCTTCCCTAAAGCCTCAGGGTTTACTGGGTATTGATGTCTATGAAGAAATACAGTAGGGTCTTGCAGCTTGATTAAGGCTGGGGTGGTGTGCTTCACCCTCCCAGGAATCCTCTGATCCCAGATAGAAGAATCTATTTCTTCCCAGATTTCATAGGGAATATGTGAAGGAATTGAAAGTACAAAAAGTTCACTTGGAGGTCTGAGAAGAGAGAATTGGGTGCTCAATTTCACCATTAAATCACACCCCAATAAGGGAGCAGAACAGGAGGGAATTATAAGAAAGGAGCGTGTAAACAATAGGTCACCAAGCTGGCAAGGTAGAGGGAAAGTCTCAAAGCAGTTCTTAAGTTTCCCTTCAATTTCCATTAGCTTATGGGTGGAGGAGGTCAAGTGGGACCAGAGTGCCGGAGCAAAACCCCTGTATCAAAAAGTAACCCTGGGTGCAGCAGTGATAATGGAGTAAGGGAGGGTCTGGCCGACCCCCGGGCCCCATCACTCCTGGTCCTGAGGAGAACAGAAGGGCGAGGCTTGAGGCAGCAGCTCTACACTTCTCCAGGCAGTCTTTCTTCCAGTACCTTTCCTTGTTGCATTCAGGGCAAGGGCCAGGAGCGGGGCAGGGTTTCCATTGTGTCCCTGCCCATTATACCTATAGCACGAACTCCTGTTTTTCTGAAAATAACAGCAATAAAGAGATGGGTCTGCTCTTTGTTTCTTGCAATGGCCCTGCAGTCTTCTTCCTCTGCTGCAGCTCAGCCCTTGTTAAAAACTCCAAAAACCACTTCTAATAACTGGGTCATGAGAGTTTAGGACCTCAAGACTAACTTCTGCAGTTTCCTCTGTGTATCTGGGGCAGATTGATTAATAAAATGCATGCTGAGGACTGTGGTCTCCTCTGGAGAAGTGGGGTCCAGATTAGTTTATTTCCTTTGATCCTCTACAAGGCGGCCCTGAAAGAGGATAGGATTTCCTCAGTTGCTCCGGTGATCTCCCTAAATTTGTCATAATTAATCTGCTGCTTAATTCTTCATGTCTTCAGTAAGGCACATTAAGAGGGTGGTCCCTTCTGTCTCTATCTTTACTCCCCTCCTGGTAGTTCCACCCAGGGTCTGAGACAGGCACAGCTATTACTCCGGGGGGGGGGGGGGGGGGGGAGATGGGGAGGGAGAGTTTCTACCAGAAGAGGAGGAGGCAGCCATATCATCCCCAAACTTTTGGGCCAGATCCCAGATTCTCTTTTTCTCCTCTATGATACAACAGGAGGAGATAATGATATTAACATCTCCCCAGGAAAGATCAAATTGGAGGGCAATGGCTTTAAACCCCTCAATATATTTGGTGGGATCCTCAGAGTATGGGCCCAATTTCTCCTTAATTTGGGAAAGATTTGACATTGAAAAGGGCACCTGTATTCTAAGTGTCCCTCCCCAGGAGTCTGCTACTTCCTTCAGGAGACAGAATTTAAAAGGGGTAGCTACATCAGGGTCCTGAATTAAAGATGTGGCTGAATCATCTCTAGAGAAGAGAAAGAGGAGTTCCACTCCCAGTATGAGGACTGTGGCATGGGGGCTGGGTGGCCTCAGAATCTGGTTCAGGAGGTGAGTGGGATTGGATATTGTGGGACCCAAGGTCCTCTCTTTGATAATGAGTGGTTTTGGAAGGGATTTGCAGGCCTCCTGATAAGGACTGCAATGGGGAGCAGGAGCATTTTGTGCCCCTAAAGGAGTGAAAAGGAGGGGGTCATCTAAAATGTTGGTTTCTACCTCCAGTTACCTTGCAGTAAATTTTACCAGCAGCATTCTGCAGTGTTGTCTTAATTTAGGATCTTGAGATAAAGCCATAAAAGCTTGGACATAAGGAACTTAAATCCATTTGCCTTGCCTCTGGCAAAACAAATCAAGCTGCTGGATGGTGTTGTAATTAACTGAGCCATTAATAGGCCATTTTCCTGGTTTTCCAAGATACATTGAAGCCAGGCAGCATTGCAAAAGTAGAGATTTTTGGTCTTGAGATCTTTCAAGCCGAATTTGTCTCTGTTTTTTAAGAGACAGCCTAAAGGAGAATCTTTAGGAATAGAGGAAATGAGCTGTCCCATTTTGCCACAAGCTCCAGATTTTTCAGTTCTATAGTTCTTTATTCTCTTTAGGTGTCCCTAGAGAGAAAGAGAAAGATATGACAAAAAACTTTCCCTGATTAAGGGAACTTTTTGTCAAATCAAGTCATGCCACAGCCTAGGCATCCCTGGACAGAGAATTCTGCTGGGTTTGACAACCCAAAATTTTCCTGGGAGTTTGGGCTATCCTCACTATAGAATGGAGCATCAGAAAAGAGGGGCTTACCTCAGCCAAGCTCTTGGGAATCCCCATACGGGCCACTAAATGTTAAGGTGTGGGAATAGGGGGAGAGATCCCCTCTGCTCAGAGATGTAGGTACAATGCGAAAGAATTTGCAAACCCCAAAATCCATGGCAAAAAAAAGGATCTTTATTGTTCACTAAGAAAAAAGCTTAGAAGTTTGGCAAAGACCCTTGGTTAAGCAGGATGAATACAGAGAGGACTGGCGAGACTTACATGAACTGATGCTAAGTGAAATGAGCAGAACCAGGAGATCATTATATACCTCAACAACGATGATGTTTGAGAATGTATTCTGATGGAAGTGGATCTCTTCAATAAAGAGAGCTAATTCAGTTTCAATTGATCAAGGATGGACAGAAGCAGCTACACCCAAAGAAAGGACACTGGGAAATGAATATAATCTGCTTGCATTTTTGTTTTTCTTCCTGGGTTATTTATACCTTCTGAATCCAGTTCTCCCTGTGCAACAAGAAAACTGTTCGGTTCTGCACACATATATTGTATCTAGGATATACTGTAACCTATTTAACATGTAAAGGACTGCTTGCCATCTGGGAGAGGGGGTGGAAGGAGGGAGGGGAAAAATGGGAACAGAAGTGAGTGCAAGGGATAACGCTGTAAAAAATTACCCTGGCAATAAAAACAAAAAGTTATTTAAAAAAACAAACAAACAAACAACAGCCAAAAAAAAAAAAAAAAAAAAGACCCCTGGTTATGTGGGCAAATGTTGACCGGGGGCTGGGAACTGTCTGGACTAATCAATAAAGGATCATCAGACAGAGATCTCCAATTGAATCAAAGGCTTTTCCCAGAGTCTGGGGACCCCTTTAAGGGGATCCAAGCCACCCTCAAAAGATCAATGGAGGGTGATTTGACCAAGATCTCCAATTGAATGAAGCCACTTAACTTGTCTGGGAAGGTATACTTTCCCAAGGAAAGCCTGAGACCCCAGATCTCCCTTTTTTTACAGATTAAAGGGGACACAGTTTCAGGGTTCACCTCTATCAGTACTGTAGCTCTTTTGATATCTTTGTTTATATATCTTGTTTATAAGTTTATAAGAACTAATACTTTTTAGTGTTAATAAGTTCATAATAGAAAAACATGCCATACTCTTTAATTATCATCTAATTGGTGTATTAGAATAGAGTTCTGTCACTTACCTTAACTTGCTGAAGCTACCTAGAGTAACAGTTAATAATTTATTAAGTATCTACGATGTACTGGGATCTATTTTAACTGCTGGCAATTAAAAAAGGCAAAATATAGTTCCTGTTCTCAAGAAGTTCACAGTGAGGGAAACAACAGGTAAATAATTATGCATAAACAAAATATATGCAAGATAGATTAGTTATGGTTAATAGAGGAAAGACAATGTCAGCACGTAGGATTTTTTTTTTTTTTTTTGGTCAGAAATGAGTTGTGTGTGGGATAGTGCTAGAACCCCTTTCCCAAATTAACTAATCAGAGACATCTTCAGGTACAAAGAGAAAGCATTTATTTAATCCCTGCAGGGAAAAGCCCAGATGCACCTGAGAGCCATCACAACTCCTGCCATGTGCTCCTGAAACTGACCAGCAGGAAGTAGAACACCTGGTTAAATAGGAAAAGACTCAAGCCTTTTCATTGGATAGACTAAAAGGAAGTAACCATCCTTGACCAATGTTGTCTACTTCCTGTGAGTCATGCAGCTTCCTGCGGGTGTGACTTCTTGAGAATTTGACCCAGGGAAAACTGGGAATAGGGATCATGTGATTTCCTGAAATCTGAGCCCCAAGACCTCATCTTTCTGCTCTGGGTATAGGAATCATGTGACTTGTCTCAATACTGAGAAAACTTCATCCAATCAGTCCCATTCAGTTGTTTCAATAGAAATTTGTGTCCAATGCATTTTGTAGGAAGAGGATCTGAAATAGAGAGAAAATTGATTGGAACATTTAGGGGTCTACAGTTTTATGCTTAGTATCACTTTAGAATTGTACTTCAACATTTTAGGGATAGAAAGACCTGGAAGGGGATACAAGTAGACCTAAGGAGGAGCCTGAGGCCCTTGATGAGATTGATTACTTAAAATCCCTAGGACCTTAGAACTTGTTTTGCTTAATCTAACATAAGATTTCTAAAAATTCCACCAGAGTTGTAATGAATGCATATACTTCATTTACTTTTTATCCTTTATAATTCTTAAGTACTAGGATAGATTTAAGTGATTTCTAAGAGAGGGAATCTTTCTTTGATTGGACAGAATGGAGCTATTTAAGTATTCTTAGCCTAATCCTTTTCTTCTTGTGCTGAGCACTTATGTTGGTGAATGTCTGAAAATTTAATTGGTAAATATGTATGAAGCACTTATTGTGTGTCCAGCATTGTGCTAAACTGAGGATAGAAAAATAGACAAAAGACTACTCTTGCCCTCAAATAGCTCACAGTCTAATGGGAAGACAACAATTATATACAAAACAAGCTAAGTACAGAATAAATAAGTAATTAATGGGATACATTGGAATTAGAAAAGTTTGGGAAAGGCTTCCTGTAGGATGTGGAATTTTAGTTAGAACCTAAAAGAAGTCAAGGAGGTCAGTAGTCAGCAAAGGACGGAGAACTTTCTAGTCAGAGAAAATGTCAAGAGCTGATGGAATGTCTTGTTCCTGAAACAACCAGTTGGCCATTGTCAATGGATTAGAGAATATTTGTTGGGGACTAAAGTATAAGAAGACTGGTGGGGGTGAAGGTGGGATCAGGGAGTATGGTAGGGGATGAGCAGGCATAGCTAGGTTATAAAGTGCTTTGAATACCAGAGAACTTTGTGTTTGCTCCTGGAGGTAAATAGGAAGGCACTGGAATTTATTGAGTAAGGAAACTTGTGTTTTAGAAAAATAAGTTTAAACAGAGGATTTGCAGAAGAGGTGTCTTGGAAACAAATTTTATGTGGAGGTTTGGAGAGAGTGAGAAATCCAAGATGATTCCTAGATTGAGAGAGTAAAGGACTGGGTGGCAAAGCCCTGAATATATAGAATAATATATATTAGGGATCTGGAATTATTGCTTCTTCCCTCAAAGATTTTCTTCTGTATTACTTGAATATTATCTTTAGGCATTTAGATGGAATGGGTAAAAGCAGTGACTTACATGCTTATTTTATTTTTATTTATTTATTTATTCAATCAACTTTTTAATTTTTTTTTAATTTTCATTTTAATAGTCTTTTATTTACAGATTATATGTATAGGTAACTTTACAGCATTGACAATTGCCAAACCTCTTGTTCCAGTTTTTCCCCTCCTTCCCTCCACCCCCTCCCCCAGATGGCAGGATGACCAGTAGATGTTAAATATATTAAAATATAAATTAGACACAATACGTATACATGACCAAATTTTTATTAAATGTTTATTTTTAAAAATAAATTGTGAAGAGTAGCCCTTAAAAACTTACATGCTTTTTGCCTTGCTCTTCAATTAATTTTGATTTGTATATAAGAATGAAAGGCTTTTTGTCTTTACTAGGTTTAAGCTTCTAAATAGTAGGCAAAAGAATCAAAAGATCATAAGAAATTGACTTGTTTCCTTAATATATGAATTACTTAGAGAAAATATTTTGTTACTTTGAATTGAAATAGAGGGTTTATTGTGGCTGTTTTTCTCTTTGTGACTGAATTACTAATACAGTAATGCTGGAGAAACTGAGCAAGATAGAGATTAGAAAACAATTTAATAATTTATTAAATAGAGAGATATACTGGGACCAAATGAATCCATGGCTTGGTCCCAGGGCTGAATGAGACTATCATCTCAAAGAATCCAGCAGTGAATGTCAGATACAAGATTCTTTTATAGGATAATAAGAACAATGACATAATGGGGGAAGTACCTGGATGGGAATGACCTAATGGGGGGCGGCACCTAGGATGACATAAGGAGGTACTGAAGAGGTTACTGATACTCTAATGATGTCTAAAATGGATAAAGACCTTTATCCCATCAAACATTAAGAGGGAATGATTATAGCCTAAGGTCTAAGATATAAGACCTTTATCCTAACATTAAGAGGGAATGGTTAATTCTCCAATTGATAAATGGTCAAAAAATATGAACAGACAATTCTCAGACAAAGAAATTGAAACTATTTCTAACCATATGAAAAGATGCTCCAAGTCATTATTAATCAGAGAAATGCAAATTAAGACAACTCTGAGATACCACTTCACACCTGTCAGATTGACTAGAATGACAGGGAAAGATAATGTGGGATGTTGGAGGAGATGTGGGAAAACTGGGACACTGATACATTGTTGGTGGAATTGTGAATATATCCAGCCATTCTGGAGAGCAATTTGGAACTATGCTCAAAAAGCTATCAAACTGTGCATATCCTTTGACCCAAAAATGTCACTAACTGGGCTTATATCCCAAAGAAATTTTAAAGAAGGGAAAGGGACCTGTATGTGCAAGAATGTTTGTGGCAGCCCTTTTTGTAGTGGCCAGAAACTGGAAACTGAGTGCATGCCCATCAATTGGAGAATGGCTCAATAAATTGTGGTATATGAATACTATGGAATATTATTGTTCTGTAAGAAATGACCAGCAGGATGATTTCAGAAAGGCCTGGAGAGACTTACATGAACTGATGCTGAGTGAAATGAGCAGGAACAGGAGGTCATATATACTTCAACAACAATACTATATGATGATCAATTCTGATGGATGTGGCCCTCTTCAGCAATGAGGTGAACCAAATCAGTTCCAATACAGGGAATGGTTATCACCTGAGGCAGAGCAACTGAATAGGACAATTAGGGAAACTGGGTCAGGACATTAAGAAAACTGTGACACAACAATACAGTAGTAATAAACATTAATACTAAATGATTTGCAAAACCCTTTATATAAAATTCACTTTAACCTTCCCTGAAACACTCTAAATACCTATAACTATTATATTTTTTTAACAGATGAGGAAACTGATAAAAAGAGAAGTATTAGAGACAGGATTTAAATCCAGATCTTCACCATGTTAGCTGCTACCTTGTTGTTTATCTTTGTCAGAGTGCTAACAAAATTTTAGATAAAAGTTTTTTTTAACAAAATTTCAACATTTTAACAAAATTGTAGAAATGGTTTTAGTTCCTGCTGACTGCTTTTTTGCATAGTATAAGTACCTGTTGATTACAGTTTGTGTTAGAACAAGTCTATGGAAAACACACAAAATTATATTCAAAATAAATTTAGAATAATATTTGTTTTTGATGACAAATTGAAACTTGTCCTTCATTTAAGGTTCTCAGGTACCTCTTAGTATGATGTCCTAGTAGGCATTGGATGGTCTGTTAAATATGGATGTGAAGCTTGTTACCATATTTAGTTAAGAGATAATTAAACTTACTTGCAGCTGACTCTATGATTTCCTTTTAGCCCTATGTTTTCTTCACTTAAATAGACTGATAAAATGTTTTGGCTTATTAGGAATTGATGATTAAAATATACTTATTTGACTTTATTTAACTTTCTGGCTCTTTTAGTGTTGACTAGCAATGCACCCCCTTTCTACAATGCTCCTCCCCCTGCTTTGTAACATAAATTGTTGAACACAAACATTTGAAGATAATGCTTTGGCCCAAATCTTTAGTATTTCCTAAAACTACAGTTTTATCAAACTTTTACAGATTTTGAATTAGTTTTAATTGGAAAATTGTAAACTTTAAACTGCTAATCTTTTAAATTAATGGAAGGCTTGCACTCAGTAAGACACTTTCACTTTGTCAGCATGCTGCTGCGAATCAAACACTGGTGTGCATCCTCAGCATTCAAGATTTGAATTGTAAGCACAAGCTATTCTTTTGTTTGGCTATGCCCAAATATCATCCTGTCCAATCTGCTGACTTGTGACAATCTGGGGTTTAGTAAAAGTTAACTACTTGTGATATATAATGAATCACAGGCTGAAATTTATAACATTTTTCTTCCTTAGGCAGCAATTCCTCTAAGTAAGCAGCGAACTTCACTATCTTCTGCAGATCCTCCTATGTCACAAGGTTCCCAGGATCAGGTCTTCCAGTCACCTCCAGCAAGCAGCAGTATGGTAACCATGAATATAGCACCCTTTTAAGCCATGCAGACAAGAGGATGGAATTTGTTCATGTTTCAGGATTCATGTTACTATGATGTTTATTTTATTTTCTTCATACTTAAAGCTATATGTTATACCTAGCAGGATGAAAAAACATCTCTTTTTTCTGGAGTTGTAGTATTTATGAAAACAGTTAAAAATCTTCATGTTAAATATATATTAAAAGAGTATATGTCAGAGTTCAAACCTAATATCAGTAGAGAACTATTTTCTTTCTTGCTGATTTTTTAAAAATCAAGGTGCACAGGCAGCAAATATGAGAGTTTATCACGTGATTTCTTGTTATTGTTCAGTAGTTTTAATTGAGTCCAATTCTTTGTCCTTGTTTGGAATTTTCTTGCTCCTGGAATGCCATTTCCTTCTCTGGCTCATTCCATTCTCTAGCTCTAGCTCATAGCATTCCTCATTCTAGATGAGGAAACTGAGGCAAACAGGGTTAAGTGACCTCCCACACAACTAATACATGTCTGAGGCTGGATTTGAATTCAGAAAGATAAGTCTACCTGAATCCAGGCCTGGCATTCTATCTAGGGTACTATGTAGCTGTCCACCACCAGCTCCAACCTTTTGTCATATCACTAGCAGAACTCTTCACAATTTTTTACCTTTTTTTATTACTTAAAAATCAAAAACCCCTAATCCATATGAATATAGATTGTCTGTTTTCTATTTCTTGCCATGTCTTAAGCATAGTAGACATCTAAAAGATCTTAATTATTTCTGTATATATTAATTACTTGAAGGAAAAGAATAAGGAAATAAATGCAGATAAAAACAGATTATTAGAACACAAACATTGATGGGAATGAGAATGAGTAAATCGGTAAAGGATTGCTCAGTGTGAGAAATATATGTGCCATTCTCCATATATGGAATAAATCACTAAAGTAAGTGGAAATCTTATTTGGTCTACAGTTCTTTTATTCAAAGTTCATTACTTTGGTTATTTTGTCGTTGCTATAGGTTTTATAGATCTTGTAAGGTATCTTAAACTAGCCTCAAGCTTTGAACATTATGGAATTTTGTTAGATAGCTCTCAGTGAAATTCTCTCTCAAGAAAAATTGCAAACTACTCAAAATATATGATTGCCTCCCTAAGGTATTCAATGTGAATGCACCTTTGCCTCCACGGAAAGAACAAGAGATAAAAGACTCACCTTATTCAAGTAGATATAATCAGAGTTATACTACAGCAAGTACACAGACAGCACCCCAGTGCCAATTGTCATCTACACATGTGGAACAAACTACTCTCTCTCAAGATCAGACTGGTAAGAAAGGCTTGGAATGTGAATGGATGATAACAGCAATTGTTAAGGACCTTTATATATTCCAGGTACTTTACTAAGCTCTGGAAACACAAATAACAAGTAAGATAGTGTCTTCCTTGAGGGATATTATAGTACATTGAAAATGCCACTATTTTTTCTCATTTAGTTAGGCATAGTGCTGTTTTATATTTTTTTATTTTATTTTATGTTTTATCCAGACCAAAACAGACTTGCATTTTTATCAGGTGGAGAATTTCTGGCATGGAAACTCCTTTCTATTGATAGAGTTTGGCAATGTATTTATAACTTAAAATTTAAGAATTGCTTTGAGCGGGAAAGAGGTTAAGGAATTTGCCTGTAGTCACATTGTATGAAAGGGTTAATCCAAATTTTCCTGACTGAGGCTGGCTCTCTATTTACTGTTATGTAGGCTGTTGTTTATGACATATAACATTGCTCTTGCTAGTCTTATTGGAGCACTTGGAGATTGCAAATTTATGCTAGTGTTTATGAACTAATCATTTTGCTTACAATAGGTAATTTGATTTCAAGTATGGCTGAAAGTTTTATCCTGGATGAGTCATTTAGCTTCTATCTGTGTTAATTTCCTCATCCATGAAAAGAGGTTAATAAAAATAGCTCCTACTTGGGGATGTAGGAATCAAACATTTGTTAAGTTCTTTATGAATGAATGAAAGCAGTCATTGAAAATCTATTATCATATAACTAGCCTGTTTTCATATTATGTTTCATGATTTTCTTAAATCAGATACCCACAGACACGAGTGGGGAAAGCTATTTTGAAAGCTATCCTGTCTTGCTCTATTAGAAAAGTTAAGAAAAATTTAAACTTAAAGTATATTTATAAAAGGCATCACATTTATTAGCATTGGCCTTTTGCTACCTTAGAAAGCTTTTTTTTTTTTTTAATCTGAAATAGTTATAGTGAATAGAGTATTGGACTTGAAGTCAGATCCAAAGTCCATCCTATTGTGATGGTGTTACAGCATGTTATATACCATAATTTTGTCAGATACACACACACACACACACACACACACACACACACACACACACACACAGAGTTAACAGTTTTTGTTTTGTTTTCTCCCTCTTGGTAATTTTAGTAACAATAGTTCAGCAATTCGCAACAATATTCATATTTTTGGATTCTTAACTCTTGGTATTCTCGTGAATCTTCTCCTTATATAGCAAACAATCAACCTGATGGATCAATTCAAGTAAGCAGTGGTAGCCTTGCCTTTTATCCTGCACAGACTAATGTGTTCCCCAGATCTACCCAACCATATCTTAGTAATCGAAGTTCCATTAAAGGATGTGTTCGTAGTGGGAGATCACTGATAAATTCCTTTCGCTCCCCTGGTGGGTATAAAGGTATGGTTTTTAAATAATGTTTTTGTTATGCTTCATTTTTTTTGTCTTTGGGTTTTTTTAATATTTAAAAAAATTGTTGTCATTTTTTTTCTTTAAATCTTATAAATATATATAATAATATAATAAATATATATAATACATAATAAATATAACAATATAACAATATATTATATATAAATAATGTGATATAATTATAATTATAAAATATATAAAAATATATGATGAATATATAAAATAGAAATAATAGAAATATAATTTATAAATTATATATAAATATAAAATCTTATAAAATACCTTTGAACAGAATAAACTCAGACTTTTACTGGCTCCTTCAATCTATTGAGAGGCAAAATATTTGTTTCTTCATCAATCCTTTGGAATCAAGAAGAATGCATTGATCTGAGTTCTGACGTTCCATATTATTTTCTTTTGCATTATTTTAATGATTGTGTATGTTCTCATGATTCTGTTTCCTTCCCTCATAAAACTTGTCCCAAAAGTTTCTCTGAATTCTTCATAATTAAGTATTATGGTGTAATTACATTCATATACTCTTGATTTTTTTTTCAGTCATTCCTAATGATCATGTACTTGGTTGCCTAGTTTTTTTTTTTTTTTTTTACTTTCCTGCCTTAAAGAGTCCTGTATAGATTTTATCAGATTCATATTGTCTTGAATTTTTTTATTTATCTTTATAGATCTTGTAAAATCAGGATATTTAAAGAATTTATAATTTATCATATATGGATATTTAAAGAATTTATAATTTCTCATATATTTATCATATATGAGAAATTATAAATTCTTTAAATATCCTGATTTTAAAGGAGTATTTATAATGTTTCTAAAGATATGTGACAAGTCTTAAATTTTTTTTTAGAATAAAAAAGTTGATTATATTATTTGATACAGGAAAGATTGCCCATATTTTTCTGGGACAGGTATTTGTCTCTGTTCTATGAGAATTTAAATATTTTGCTAATTCTTGCTTCTTGAAAACCCTTTGTTTTGTATAATAAGTAAATTTAGTGACCTTAGTGATGAAAATATTAACCATGTAAAGCAATCTGAGGATCTTCTAGACATTTTTGGTGACTTTTTCAGGAGTGGGCAAACTGTAGTTATATGGGTCAAATACTAATTGACCAGGAGCTAAGAATGATTTTTGTGTTTTTAAATAAAATTATATTGTATTTTAAACTGTAAAAGCCATTCTCAGCTCACAGACTGTAGAAAAGTGGGCTGGCTTTGATGCTCAGGCCATAGTTCAATGACCCATAATTTAGATTAATGAACCTATTCCTTAATAACTCATTCATTTACCTATTAATAAACCTATTTTATTTTATTCCTAGATAAAAAATAGTAAAACATATAACTTGTTTTCTTTTGTCAATTTATGAAGATAGATCTAAATTTTTTTTAATAATAATAACTTTTTTTGTTCCAAATATATGCAAAGACAGTTTTCAACATTCACTCTTGTAAAACCTTGTGTTCCAAATTTTTCTCTACTACTTTCTTAACTACCTCTCTTTCCCCTAGACAATTAGCAACCCAAAATAGATTAAACATGTGCAGTTCTTCTAAACATATTTTCATATTTATTATGCTGCATGAGAAAAACAGATCCAAATTTGTAATAACAACAAAAAAAATTTAAAAGCTAAGGTAAATCTTTTCAGCAAAGGAAAGAATAATTTAAGAATTGTTAATAATGCTAATATTTAACTTTTTAGGTTTTGATACTTACAGAGGATCCCCTATTATTGCCAATGGCAGTTATAGTCAGCTGCAGTTCCAAGCTAGAGAATATCCTGGCACACCATATTCCCAAAAGGTAAGGAAAGATACATAATGGCTCACAGTGGTAACCACACTAGAATATTTTTATCTTATTTCTTTTTTTCCTTTTTCTTTTTTTCTTTCTTTCTTTCTTTCTTTCTTTTTTTTTTTTTTTGGTGGGAGGTGGGCAATGAATTTGGAGTTAAGTGATTTGCCCAAGGTCAAATGATTTCAGAGTCACTATTCACTCTGTCCACTATCCACTGTGGCATCTAGTTGCCCTCCACACTAGAATATTTTTTTTTAAAGCCATTTCTCAAGAATGGAATGTTTCTAAAACATTGTGTGATATTTGGGTGACTGCTTGACAAAAAGTTCTTCAGATATGTCAGACTATAAATCCTATACAACAAAATATTATTTTTAGCTTATGCCAAAGTACATTTATCAAGAGTCTGCTATATGCTATATCAAACTACATGCTGAAGAAGACAAAATACTTACGTAATGTTTTATTAAAACTTATTAAATACTTTTTGCAACATTTCTAGAATCACTTCTGCACAAATATAAATCATATTTTTTATGTAAAGAATTTGTAACCAGAAGTTAATTTTTTAAGCCTTACTGTTACGGAGCTTAGTAAACATTTTAAACAGCTAAATATAACAGTGTTGTAAAATGTTGGAATAACATTTAAGAAATTTTAGGTTCAAATTCTGCTTTTGACTCTTTACATGACTAGCAAGTCAATTGCATGTGCTTTAGGAAACTCCCTAGAACCTCTCATGAGTCTTAGGTTATGATGTGCATTAGTGTGAAGGAGGAGAAGGGAAGCATTTTCTGCTCTGATCACATTTCTTTCTTTATTATATAGCTAAGTTCATAAGAGTAGTATACAAGACATTTATATAGAGATAGAGATCTATTATCTATCTATCCACACTTTCCCTTCCCTCTTTCCTCTCTTCCCTCCCCTCCCCCCCAACCTGCCATATATATATAGGAGGTGAAACTACTGAGTTTTGTGGAGATAAGGTCATTAGTGCTGGACTTTGGGAGTCAGGCCAAAGGGGTTTACATTAGAATTGGGTTTTGAAGGATAGGTTAGAATTCAACAGACCTTCTAGATTTTGTGAATCTAGTAAACAAAGGCATTGAAGCAGTTGAAATATGTATGGGAGATGGCAAGTGATCCAATTTGATATGAGTATGGGGAAATGAGAAATAAAAGTATCTGGAAAGGCAGAATGGTGCCTGATTATGGAGGACTTTTTTTTTTTTTTAAATAATAGCTTTTTATTTTCAAAATACATTTAGAGAGAATTTTCAACTTTCACCCTTGCAAAACCTTGTGTTCCAAATTTTTCTCCCTCTGTTCCCCCCATTCCCTTCCCCTAGATGGCAAGCAATCAAATATAGGTCAAATATATGCAATTCTTCTAAACATTTCCACATTTATCATGCTGCACAAGAAAAATAAGATCAAAAAGGAAAAAAATGAGAAAGAAAAAAAGAAGCAAACAACAACAAAAAAGGTGAAAATACTATGTTATGATCCATATTTGTTCCCTTATAGAGGATTTTGAATGCCATATAAGGAGTTTGAACTTGGTAGTGAACAACTTAAGTAAGAACCATTGAAAAGTTTTGTGCAGGTTAATATCAAGTTACTTGTATAAAGGAGGTGAGATTGCAGTATTAAGAAATTAAAAAATGGTTTTATGTGGGAAGCCAGATCAGTAATCCTGGTAGATGGTAACAAGGGCTTGGTACAGTCAGCAGAATTGTTTCTTTCCTTTCATTCTTCCTTCTTTCACCTTCCGCATCCAAAGATAACACTCTGGTTTTTTAATATGGAAGATTAGATGATTAGTGATGCCAGGAATAGAAATGATGTAGGCAGATATGAACTGGATTTAGGGAACAATATAAGTTTAGCTTTAGGAATATTGATTTTTGTGGTGCTGGTGGGATATAAGTTGTTACTCATTTTTTTCTGTCATGTCCAAGTCTTCATGACCTTATTTTGGGAATTTTCTTGGCAGAGATACAGAAGCGACTTGTTTTTTCATTCTCCAGCTCATTTTACAGATGAGGAAATTAAGACAGATATTGTTAAGTGACTTTTTTGTGGATCACACAGCTAGTAAATGTCTGAGACTGGATTTCAATTCAGAACAATAAGTCTTCCTGACTCCAGACTTGGCACTCTCTCCACTGTGCCACCTATCTGTCCTCTGAGACTTAGGTAGAACTGGTCTAGAGGCATTTGAAGATATGTGGGTCTGAAGTTTGAAAGAGATATATTAGAACTGGTGACAAATTTAGAATCATCTGGGCAGTGATGATCATTTGAGGCCATAGTAGTTAATGAGTTCACAGTTGTTACTTTACCCTAATTCTTAAAACCCTCCCTCTCCTTTTGGAAAAGACAGAGTTTTGTGAAACAATTCATTGGAGTGAAAATAATTTGCAGTAAATTTCTCTCTCTATCTCTTTTTTTTTTTTTTTTTCTGAGGCAATTGGGGTTAAGCCCAGGATCGTATAGCTAGGGAGTGTTAAGTGCCTGAGATCAGATTTGAACTCAGGTCCTTCTGACTCCAGGGCCAGTGCTCTATCCACTGTGCCACCTAGCTACCACAAGTTTTTCTGATATAGGTTTAGTATCCAAGTTTTATAAGGAACTAATACAGATTTACTAACATAAGAACCTTTTTCAAATTGACATATCAAAGGATATGAACAGGCAGTTTTCAAAGGAAAAAATGCAAGCTTTCACCTGTCATATTAAAGAAAATATTCCAAATCACTAATTGCATTGATAATTTTAAACTAAATTAAAATTGCATTTTAATTTGCATTGATAAAATGCAAAATAAAACAACTCTGAAGTTCTATTTCATACCCATTATATTAGCAAAAATGAGAAAAATGAAAAATGCTGTATTGGACTAAAGAGGAAATGGGCACATTATTCACTGCTGGTAGAATTGTGAAGCAGATCAGCTATTTTGGAAAACAGTTTAAAATTATGTCCAAGTGATTCTTAAATTTGTATACTTTCCAACCAAGAAATACTACTACTAGATCTATATCCCAAAGAGATTAAAGAGAAATGATGAGGCAAACCTCTCTCTGCAGTGCAGAGAGTTGTGGGAACCCCTTCTGGTCAGTGCAAGTCCAACGTGAAAGAATTCACAAACCCAAAAAGTTAGACTGGCAAAAAGAAGTTTATTGGCACTGAGAAGTCAGCCTTTGCTAGGAAGACTGACTTCCCAGTGACAAAGACTGGCAGAGAGATAAACAGGCATGTAGAGAAATCCTGGCAGAGAGATAAAGAGGCTAACACTATGTGGTTCAGAAATGGTGAGGGGTCACCATTTAATAAAAAAAGTGGAAAGATCTCTAGAAGCAAAGCATCCATCCCAATGAGCAGACCATCGAACATGGGGGGCAGGGTCAACACTTTTAATCTCTAACTCAAATACCTCATCCCACCACTGACCCTCATACTCATTGGCTGAGAATCTTGCATTCTAAACACAGCAACTACCCAAGAAATTGAACTTGACCAATAAGTACATAGTTGCTCATGATGTCATGGGAGAATAGCAGGAAGGGGGACTTAAGTATACCCTTGACTCAATCTTCAAAGTCCTTCAGACCTACTCAAACTTTGAAATAGATGAAGCCTTACTCGATTTTCACAACTGTCTTGAAAGATCTCATCTCATCTTGTTCAACACTGAGAAGAGGGAGTCTCTTCACAGCAAGCAGGGTCCTGGCAGGCAGCTGTGCCAAGGAGAGAGAAGTTCCTTGACAAGGCATGGTCCTGCTTTTGGGTCTCTGCAAAGAAATGAGCCCCAGATTGCATGTTTTTTAAGGAAATCTGAGACTGAAGTTTCAACCAAACAAGATTCCCTCAATGCTGTCACTGCCCCCAGGCCTAGATTTCCCTTTGAATGAGACCACTTACTGGGACTTGGTCCTGAGCCAATTTTCAGCTAAATGAGACCACTTAAGTTTGGGCTAAGTAGGAGTGGTCCTGGACTCAAATCAATAGAGGGTGTAACTAGTCCCAGGAAGATAACAGAATAAAACCACTTTATCCTGATTCCCTGAAGTTAGGGCCTGTCCCTAACTTGAGGAGAGTTTCTCAAAAGTTGCCCCCAAAGTCAGAGGACAACTTCAGGGTTCTCCCCATCACAGCTACTAAGCATGATTTGAGATACTTGATGATAAAACATGCTACCCATTGCCTGTCAGGTTGTAATGCCAGAGAAACTGAGCAAGACAAAGATTAGAGACCAATTCACTAGTTTATTAAATGAAGAGATATACTGAGACCAATGGATCCATTGCTGGTCCCAGAGCTGGACGAGACTATCATCTTAAAGAGTCCAGCACTTAAGTATCAGAGGGCAAGCTTTTTTTTATAGGATAACAAGAACAATGACATGATAGGGGAGGTATCTGGATGGGGATAACCTAATTGGGGGGGAGGCCCCTGGGATGACACAATAGAGGGAGGTACTGGAGAGGTTACTGATATTGACATCTAAAATGGATAAACCTTTATCCTGTCAAACATTAAGAAGGAATGTCTATAACCTAAAGATATAAAACCTTTATCTCATCAACCATTTAAGAGGGAATGATTATAGCCTGAGGTTTTGGGACAGAGCAACTGAGGTAGACTTTTATCTCATCAAATATTAAGAGGGAAAGGTTGTAACCTAAGGCAGAGTAACTAAATAGGACTATAGGGAAACTAGGCAGGACATCAAAAGGGTGTGGCACAACAAGGTGGTGGACTCCACATCAGATGAAACAAATTTTTTGAATAAAGCTCCCTGTGTAATTTTTCAGCTCATGTTTGTCTCAATGATTTTGGTTTTTTTTTTTTTTTTTCCCCTTTTCTAATGGTGGGGGTGAGAAGGAAGAGAGAAAATAAATGCTTCTTAATTTAAAGATAAAAATTTTTCAGTGTTCTGGTTTTGTTTTATTTTAAGTAACTTAAGTTCTAAGGGATTAGAGCAAAAGTCTGAGAAGGAGAATTATAAAGAGGAGAAATGAGATTTTCATTTCTGAAATCAAGGAGATAAGAGCTTTCCCCAGAACCAAATAGCCTGTAATTAGCCAAAGAAAGGGAAAAGAGGCAATTGAATAATGCCTTTTACTTACTTATAAGGTCAGTAGTGAGCTCTTCAGTGTAGAACTTTAGTGATAGAAAAAGAAGCTATATTGTTAGAGGCCAGAGGAATAGTGAAAAAATGGAGCATACTTTTTCATTGCAAAATAACTTTTTTAACGAAGTTTAATAGTGAAGGATGAAAGTTGGATTTTGTAACTAAATGGTGTTGGAGGTTGAAGGGAAAGATTTTTAAGGTAGAGTAACAAAGTATATTTTTGTATGAAGATAGGAGTTAGTTGAGAGAGTTAGGATAACTTTAACGGGTAGCTAGGTAGCACAGTGGATAGAGCACTAGCCCTGAAGTCAGGAGGACCTAAGTTCAAATCTGGCCTCAGACACTTAACACTTACTAGCTGTGTGACCCTGGGCAAGTCACTTAACCCCAATTGCCTCAGGAAAAAAGATAACTTCAGCATCTTCCTCTCGTTCATGTAAAAACCTGGAGAATACAGAATGGGTTTAGGAATATAGTAGAACTATTAGTAATGTCTCACCTAGAAAAGTTATGTGATTTGCCTGAGTTCGTAGAGTTAGCTAGCTGCAGAAATGGGATCCTATTTCTCTCATTCTAAAATCTAGCAATCTACCAACATTATTTCTCTTGACCATTGATCATTTTACTGAAGCATGGCCCTTAGTTTTCATCTATATATATCACTAGACTACTCTCTTCCTAATTTGTCTGGGGCCTTTTACCTGGGTGATTTTGAACAAACCTTTTAATCTGTTTGGGCCTCTAATCCCTTATTTATAAAATTAAATGATCTGTAAGGTTGCTGCAACTTAGATCCTAGTTCTAGATCTATTACTTTTAATAGATAATATTTTGTATATTAAAAAATAAATCAGATTTCATACCTCTCATAAGTAGAAGACATAATTATGTCTTTGGATTCTTTTAAAACTTCCTTAAAGAATCCACATTTTCATCACTTTGGCTTTTATTTGAAATGCCATCTTATCACTAGATTTGTGCCTGAGGCTTGTTCACTTTTTGCTCTGCCTTCAAGAAATTTTAATTCTTCTGCCCTCACATGGTGAAGAATGTGACATATAATTAAATTGTTAAGAGTATTATGTTGTTTTGATTTTTAATAGAGTAAGAGTACCTAACTACTCAGTGTATAACTACAAATACCAAACTACTCAGTTGAAAAAGACAGTAGACTGCTTCTGAAATACCCGTTTTAAATATGTACATATATATATGCTATTCTTTGTATATTAGTTTAGATATCCATGTGTTGGAGGATGTGTAGGTGTATGTGTATGGTATATACAGATAGAAAATCTTGACTTCTTGAGAGATAGTTTTCCCCAAGCTATAGAAAGGTAAAAATTATTATTCAGGGTAATCTATAAGGGACTGTTGTAACCATTTCGATGGGACAAAAACTTGAGCTAGTTACTAGACTTGTGAAACAAGTTTCTTTATTATATTGTATTTAGGGGGACAACTAATACAAGTATTGAGGTCAATATTGTGATGTTTTCCTTTTTTAGGATACTAATTTTCAGCCATGTTATAAACGAGGAGGACTTTCTGGTGGTTCTTGTACAAGTTTGAGAGGTGAGTTGTCCTGGCACTAAAATATTAAAAAGTCTGAAAGTTTCTGGGTAATTAATAATCACTTTATTCATTAGGCTAGCAAATAATAAATTTAAGTCAATAGTTTCTCCCAGTAAACAAAGACCCCATGTGAAGGTTGCCAAATGTTTAAATACTTTGGAAAATGGGGTGTCACATGATTTGAAAAGTCAACTCTTGATTGATTAAGAATTTATGAGAATGAATATTATGATGAAAGTGGACTTTTTCTAATGATGGACTGGGGGATATGAGTTTTATCTTGTCAGCTTCCTAAATTATTCTGCCTCTGGCAATCTGTATAAAAGTATTTGTTCTCTACCTCTTCCTATTTAAGTTGAATCCTTGCAAGACTGGGCTTTGAATGAGAAAGCAAGAAGTAGTTTCCCTGGGTTTCATGTATTAAAACTGGTTATTAACATAATAAGAAAATGAGAAAATAGTGCTTAGCACTAGGTACGAAATAGTTATTTACCCTATATTCCAAATTTGTAGATCTTGTTTTCCTTTCAATTAACAATTGTAGGATCATGAATTTAGAAGTGGAAGGGAACATAGTCACTATTAGCTAACCTTATGACCATGATTAAAGAACTTAACTCTCTTTAATCTTCATTTTTTTATTAGTAAATTGAAAAGTTAAAGTTTTCTTTCAGCTCTTGTTCTAAAATTGCGTATTGGTAGATCAAATCTTCCATTCAAAGAATGCTTAAATAATGAGTTAAATAATTGTGGCACACCAGAATATATATAAATGTAACAGTATAAAAATATTGCCAACTAGAATAATGTTTGTTATAAGGAAATAATTGTCCTTCAAAGTCTAGCCATATATATCATAGGTGTATTTGCATGTTTCATTTATAGAGATGCACAATTCAGCTCAAAATATATGTGCAACAGTAGCCAACTGAGATCTAAACAAACAAATAAATAAAAGGTTAAAGCTAATTGCCTCATTACAAAACATTCAATATTCCTAATACTATATAGCAGGGTGGAGTGATTCTTCTCAGGTGAACAGTCCAGAACGAGAAAATGAAACCTTCAACAGTGTTGACTCTGGACAAGGAGACTCTCGGAGCATGACCCCTGTGGATGTGCCAGTGACAAGTCCAGCAGCCACCATATTGCCAATACACATATATCCTCTCCCCCAGCAGATGAGAGTTGCCTTTTCAGCAGCCAGAACCTCTAACTTGGCTCCTGGAACTTTGGACCAGCCTATTGTGTTTGATCTTCTTCTGAACAACTTGGGAGAAACTTTTGACCTTCAGCTTGGTAGATTTAATTGTCCAGTGAATGGTACTTACGTTTTCATCTTTCACATGTTAAAGCTGGCAGTGAATGTTCCATTATATGTCAATCTGATGAAGAATGAAGAAGTTTTAGTATCAGCTTATGCTAACGATGGTGCTCCAGATCATGAAACTGCTAGTAATCATGCAATTCTTCAGCTATTTCAGGGAGACCAGATATGGTTACGTTTGCATAGGGGAGCAATTTATGGAAGCAGTTGGAAGTATTCTACTTTTTCAGGATATCTCCTTTATCAGGACTGAAAACCTACTATAAATTTTTATTAGATAAAGCTCCTTATGATTGGGGATCAAAGGAGAAACTGATTATTCACTTATGATTGATTTAATAGAAAAATATTATTTCTGGAGGAATTAGGTATACTATTTCTTTTTTCTTTTCATCTTCCACTTCTTCCCTGCCTTCCCAGAAAAATCCTAAAGTTGAATTACTAACTCAGCATTGTTCTAGCAATTCATAAATTGTGATGCAGCCTTGCTAGTAAAACTGTAAATGTATGTTATTTGCCTTGAATCTTTAAAACTGTATCAATGTCCAAGCTTACTACACTCATTGCCTCAATTTCAGTAGTTACAATGCCTTGTTGTGCCTCAATAAAACAGTAATCTGCACTGTAGTTTTGCTGCTTAATTGAAAATAGATTTTTGGTTTTGATTTTATAAGCTATTTGCAACTATTAAATAACCACAGGGAACATGTATTGGAGTAAAATGTGATATTGTGATTGACTTCTCATTTTCTAAGTGAGTCTGTATTGAGCTAAAATCATTTCCAACTTTTATATTAACCACATGGATGGACCCACTAACCTAGGCTTAAGACAATAACTAGCTGTATGACCAAGGCTAAGTCACTTAACCTTGCAGAACTTGTTTTCTCATTTTGCAGTATTTGTACTACCTACCTCATAATATTGTTGATTTTACAAACCTTAAAGTTCTACATATTAGTAGTCAAATATTACTAATTCTCCCGGCAGTGATTTCTATGGTTGGTTGTAGTCTTTGTGTAATAAATTTTTCTAAAGCATAGGTCTGACAATATCACCCCCTTATTCACTAAAGTGATTCCCTACTTATGTTGGGCTTTTAAAGTTCATTATAACCTGGCTTCCCATCTATCTTTAGCTTTTTTTTTTTTTTAATATACCTTAATCCCTTCCACATGCTCTGCTATTCAGTAACATTGTTTCTTTGTTGTTTCTCAGATAAGGTAGTCCCAACTCTAGATTGCATTTTTATTGGCTGTTCTCCATGCCTTGAAATCTCTCTCTTCTTCCTCATTTCTTTATAATAGATAATATGATCACGTGCTAAACCACTGGCTCAGTTTTATAGGAAATACTTTTACAATCTTATTCTATAAGCCCCAAATCAGTACCTCTGATAACTTATTTGGGAATGGACCAAAAATGTATAAATACAACTTTTACCTATCAATTCCGATATAGTCTTACTTTTTTTTTTTTTTAAAGCACTCTAAGTTTGATTTGTATTGTAGAGCCCCTCTAACTTTTAGAGATTTTGAGTGAGCTCTATAATTAGTTGGAATAATTAAAGAATGGGAATTGGGTAACTTTGCAGTTGATAGCTACCTTGACACATCTAACTTTCCAGGAGCTTAAATGACTAAATTTATATTACTCAATTTTTTTTTTTTTTGTCTTATATATGCTTATGTTGGTTCTTTGAGTTGGTTCTTCTAGTCATTTTTATTCTGAATTTGAAAGATTCTTAATTTTGGAAGATGAAATAGGGGTAGCTAAATGGCACAGTGGATAGAGTACTAACCCTGGATTCAGGAGTACCTGAAATCAAATCCAGCCTCAGACACTTAGTAGTTGTGTGACCCTGGGAAATTCATTTAATCCTGATTGCTTTAAAAAAAGAGAGAGAAAATGAAAGAGACTGTTCATTAAGTTTGACATACTGATTTCCAAATTTTATCAATTCCTTCATGACTTTTCCTACATTTTATTTCAAATAAAATCAACAGTTCATTAAAATTGATTACATTTAAATATACAAAAATGAGACAATAGACTTATTGGGAAATACTTTATAACTTGCTTATTTATAAGAAAATTCACCAAGTATTAATGTAATGAGGAGGCTTGCTTTTTTTGACTGCAAAATGTTCAGTGTTATTAATTTTACTATTTAGCACTTTTGCAACCACTAATTGAGATATTCTTTATAGATAATTATAAAAATTTGAATCAATTTGTTTGCTAGACAGATTATTCATCCTTAGCCAGAAAGTAATATTATCAGGTTCAAACACTTGTTTCAGTATACTAACATAAGACAATTTGTTCAGAAGGAATAAAATTAGATATATCATTTGTTCATGGCAAATGTGTTCCTTATCCATTCATAGTTTAAATGAGAATTGCTTCTGTAGAATAGTCAAATGAGTTGTGAGCATATTTTCTATCTAATCTGCAGAGTAGATTTTTTTTTAAATTGAGAAATATTTAAAAATTCTGGGATAAAGTTATCTGTATTTCTTAATATTCATACAATTAAATTTTTTTTTTCTGGATGATAGTAGAATGAGAACGTAGGATTGATTTCAAGTATTCTTTTTTTTTTTGGCTGGGACAATTGGGGTTAAGTGACTTGCCTAAGGTCACACAGCTAGGCAGTGTGAAGTATCTGAGACCAGATTTGAACTCAGGTCCTCCTGATTTCAGGGCTGATGCTCTATCCATTGTGCCACCTAGCTGCCCCGAGTATTCACTTTTTTAAAAATATTCACAAAATACAATTTTTAGGAGGAAATTTTTGTCATAAAATGAATTTGCTTCTTCTCAATTGCTGAGAAAAATTGCAGTTTTCTTTAGCTCAAATGCCTTTCAGAATCCTTTGGTAAGAGAAAGCCATTATATTTTCTAGTAATACAGAAGTATACTGTGCTCTTGTATTATCACAATTTTATTAAGACATTCTCTTCCTGGAGTTTTATAAAGTTGATTACTCTTGTAACAACTTGAAAAACTCGATTTGAATTATACTTATATGTGGTGTTCTTTTTCTTCTTTAAAATATATAATATGATGGTTCTCTCTGGGAGAAAGCAGGTTTCTCAGGGAAGGTTTTCTGGAGGCAGCCTTAGTTGCAGTTGAAAGTAATAATCACCTCAAAATGCAGCCAGGTGATAAAGGTTCAGATCTTTTATTGCCTCCAATATAGCCCAGTTAGCTTAGAGGCCTATCTCTTTGGTTCCAAGAGCTCCCTCCGAATGTCTCCAAATCCAAAGGTTTGTCCTTCAGCCTCTTGGTTCCAAGAGCTCCCTCCGAATGTCTCCAAATCTAAAGGTTTGTCCTTCAGCCCAGCCAGCACAAAGGTGAATCTGTCTTGCCTCTGAGAGAGGGCTTCTGGCTCTCAATCTCCCAGAGTGTTCCTCTCCGACCCCAGTCAATGTTCCGAAGTAAAATTCCTCACTCAGAGAAGGCAGCTGAACTCCCAACTGAGCCCACTTCTTATATATCATCTCCCAAAGGTTGACTCCTCCTTCTGGAGGCACACCTAAGGGAGGTGTGAATTCACAAAATTACAAAGTTTGCTTTGTGAATCTCCCATACTTGTGAACTCCAATGAATAGTGGTGTGAACACAAGCATTGTATCAATTAGTTCTACTTAGTACCTTGTTTCAGGTTCTGGCCCAAAACATCTCCTTGTAAGATCAGAGCAGTGATACTGAACCATGCTAAATTAGATAATTATTGTCTCTATCAACTCTAATGACTTAACAGTTTGTAAAGATTCCAACACTTATAGACTTATGAGTTGTGTAAGCAATTCTTTTGATGTCACAAGGTAGAGTCATTGGAAATTTGTTCTTTGCTTATTAAAAGAAGTCAACTTTATCTGGAAAATGAAAATATCAATGTGATATTTCATGTTCTTTTCAAATAATACAAGTACAAGGTTCTTTCAAAAGTAAGTACTTGTGAATCCCAGTGATAGAGTAGATTGTATTTTTTGGATATGAACCTTTATATACTTGGTGTTGCTGTACTTCCAGTATTTAAACTAGTCATTACTTGTAATAATTTGTAATACTTGTAACAATTGAGTTATTTCAGTGTTTAAAATTACAGGGTCTTTTTGAGGAGAAAACTAGCTTATTGCCAACAATGAATGATTTGAAAAATACTACATCACAGCATTTAATTCCCAGGCCAAAAGTATTTTACTTAGTATACTTGTTTGTAAAATTTTATTTAGAATTGTATCTTCCCCACTTAAAAAATTTTTTTTTAGTTCCAAATTTTGTCCTTCCTTCTGTTCTCTTCCCAACTTGAGAAGGCAAGTAATTTGATACAGTCAGGCAAAACTTATTTCCATTGAAGTCATGTTGTGAAAGAAAACACAGATAAAAAAACTCCTCAAGAAATAAAGTTTAAAAAAAAAGTATGCTTTGATTCATACTCCATTATTATTTTCTCTGCAGATAGCATTTTTCATCTTAAGTCCTTCAGAATTTTCTTAGATCATTATATTGCTGAGAATAACTAAATCATTTACAGTTCATCATCATATTATATTGCTGTTACTGTATACATTGCTCTCTTGGTTCTGCTTATTTGACTTTGCATCAAGTCTCTCCAGATTTTTCTGAGAGCATCTTGATACTCATTTCTTCTAGCAATATCATAATCATATACCACAACTTGTTCAGCCTATTCCCCCAGTTTTTTGCCACTACAAAAAGAGTTGTTTAAATAATTTTGCACATAGAGATTCTTTTCCTTTTAAAAAATCTCTTTAGGCTTTAGACCTAATGCTAGATCAAAAAATGGTTTCAAATTCCTTTGGGGGTAATTTCAGATTCTCCTCCAGTAATTGAATCACTTCACAACTCAACCAGCAATGCCTTAGAGTCCCAGTTTTCCCATGTCCCCTCCAATATTTGTCATTTTCCTTTTCTGTCATATTAACTAATCTGATAGGTTATGAGGTAGTACTTCAAAATTGTTTTAATTTGCATTTCTCTAATCAATAGTGATTTAGAGTATTTTTTATGAAACTATAGATTGTTTTAATTACTTGACCTGAAAACTGCCTGTTCATATCCTTTGAACATTTATCAATTGCAGAAGGCTTTTATTTTTATAAATTTGACTCATTCTTATATTTGAGAAATGAAATTTTTTTTCAGAGAAACTTGTAAATATTTTCCTCTCTATTTATCATACTTAATTTTGTTCTTTTATCCTATCCATTCTCAAAAGCATTTTGCTTCTGACTGTTGCCTCCCCCAAACCACCCTTCTTTCTGTCAGCTTACTCCCCCTTCTTTTAATAACTTTGCCTCCTATTTTCTTATAGGATGTTATTCCTTCTTTGAGCCAATTTTGAGAGTAACATTTGTGTGCCAGCAAACTTCCCCCAATACTCTTATTTCAAAAAGCTCTTTCATGCCTTTTATAAATTATTATTTTTTATTTTTTGCTGAGGCAGTTGGGGTTAAGTGACTTGCCCAGAGTCACACAGTTAAGAAGTATTAAGTGACTGAGGCCAAATTTGAATTCAGGTCCTCCTGAGTAAAGGGCTGGTGCTCTATCCACTGTGCCACCTACCTGTCCCCTTTTATATTAATTTGCCCCATTTTAATCTCCTTTTCCCTTCTCCAATGGATTCTTCTTTTTTTATTCCGTAATTTTATTTTTTAAATATCATCTTTCCATGTAGGAATGTAAACAGTTTAACCTTACTGAATTCCTTATGATTTCTCTTTCCTGTTTACCATTTTATGCTTCTCTTGTCTCTTGTATTTGAAAATCAGATTTTCTTTTCAATTATGATATTCTCATCAGAAATGCTTGAAAGTTCTCTCTTTCATCGAGTATCTGGTTTTCCCCTTGAAGGATTTTTTGTTTTGTTTTTTTGGGCAGATGATTCTTGGTTGTTAACTCTTTATGCCTCCAGAATATCATATTTCAAGCCCTCTGATTCTTTATATAGATGCTACTAAACTTTGTGTTATTTTGAATGGGATTCCATAATATTTAAATTGTTTTTGGATGCTTGCAGTATTTTTTCTTTTACCTGTGTGTCTGAAATTTGGCTATAATATTCTTGTAAATTTTCACCTGGGGATCTCTTTCAGGAGGAGAATAGTAAATTTTTTCAAATTTCTATTTTACTCTTTAATCCTAGGATACCAGGGAAGTTTTCCTTGATAATTTTTTGAAAAGTGAGGTCTAGGCTCTTTTTTTGTTTTTTGATAATGCCTTTCAGCTTTTTTCAATAATTTAAAATTTTTCTCTCCTCAACCTGTTTTCCAGGTTAGCTGTTTTTTTCAGTGAGATATTTCCCATTTTCTTCTATTTTTCCTTCTTTTGATTTTCTTGTATTGTTTCTTAATGTCTCATGGGATCAATAGCTTCCACTTACCCAATTCTAATTTTTTAAAATTATAACTTTTTATTGATAGAACAAATGCATAGGTAAGTTTTTAACAACATTATCCTTTGCACTCACTTCTGTTCCGACTTTTCCCTTCCCTCCCTCCACCCCTTCCCCTAGATGGCAGGTGGTCTAAAAATGTTAAATATGTTATAGTATATATCCTAGATACAATATATGTGTGCAGAAGCGTACAGTTCTCTTGTTACACAAGAAGAATTTGATTCAGAAGGTAAAAATAACCTGGAAAGAAAAACAGAAATGCAAGTAATCCACATTTATTTCTCAGTGTTCCTTCTCTGGGTGTAGCTGAATCTGTCCATCATTGATCACTGATTTTAATTTTTAAGGAAATATTTTACTTGCTTTTCCATTTGACCAATTCTACGTCTTAAGCAATTTTTTTTTTTTTTTTTTTTTTTTAGTTCTTTTCTTCAGTGAATATTTAAATATACAGTTTTTTCTGTTTGGTTACTTCTGCTTTTAGTTCTCTTCAGTAGATTTTTTGTGTCCTTTAAAAAAATATTATATTTGGCCTATTTTGTTTTTTAAGGTGTTATTTTCTTCATTATTTTTTGTGCCTTTTCCAAGTTTTTGACTTTTTTTGTTCTCATGATGTCTTGCATCACTCATTTTTCACCCAATTTTTTTTCTACCTCTCTTGTTTAATTTTTTAAATCCTTTTTGAGCTCTTCCAGGAATTCTTTTTTGGACCTGAAAACAATTCCCATATTTCTTTGAGACTTTGAAGGTTGCAGTTTTGATTGTCTTCTTCTTAGTTTGTGTTTTGATCTTTCCTGTCACAAAGAAACTTTCTATGATCATGTAATTTTTTTGTTGCTTGCTCATTTCTTAGCCTATTTTTTTACTTTGAACTTTATGTTAAAGTAAGGCTCTGCTCCCCAGAGTAGAGGAGGCACTGCCCCAAGCTTCTGGCCTTTCTTATTGTTGCTCTCAGAGTTAGTTCTGAGGTATCTGTAAGTTTTTAATTCTTCCAAAGTAAGATGGTCTAAAGCGAACATAACTAAAAAATGGGGGTTGTGAAAAATTTGGCAACAGTAAAAGATTTCTGAATGCAAGAACTAAAAATCAAACACAATGAATCTGCATTGTTTCTGCCAGTGCTTGTCTGTGTCATAGCTCTTCTGGCCTTTGCTATAATCAGGGTTCTTGCTCCCCTGCTGCATCAAGCCCTGGTGTATTCTTTCTTGCTGTGGAATTGTGATTTACCCAATACTGCAATTCAGATCCAAATATGGGCAACACAACCAAATTCTGCACCCAGTACCTTGTAATTTTCAAACCAGTTGTCTGGCTCCCTTTATGAACTGTGGCCTGAGAGTTCTGGAAGCAATCACTGCCACCACTGTTTTTGTTGTTCTCAGGGTCTGCTGATAGTTTGCTGAGGCAAGGCTTTTCTGGCACAGACTGTACTCTACTCTCACTCTGGTCCAACAGACCTTCCTTGGGCTTCTGTTTTGGGCTACAAGTTGTTTTTATGCTGTTATTTTGTTGGTTCTGCCATTTGAAAATTCATCTTGAGGTATCATTTAGAGTTTGGAAAGGAGTTTTGGAGAGCTCAGCCTAGTCCCTGACTTTTCTGTAATTTTGGCTCTGCCTCTCCATACACACTTCTTCTTTCAATAGCATGACTAAGTAATTCATATCATGTGCCCATGCTGATTGGCAGATTATGTCTTTGTAGATTTGAAATATGCTGATTCATTTAACTATGGGTAACCAAACTGTAAAGTAGGAGCTAACTCCATGGAGGGCCTCGGTGTCAACCAGAATCAAGATAAATTAAAGTCCTTGGTCTTTAGGGGTAGAAGTGAAGGAGGCAGGCAAGCAAAATCCTGGATTCTGGAGTCCAGAGTCACCAACCTCTCTCCTCCTCATCCTGCAAGTGTCTCTGGCCTCTCTCCTTCTGCCCTCCAGTCCTTGCCTATGATTATCTTAACATTCACCATGCACCAGTGGTGAGAAGAGCCATTTTTCCAACCATATGCTAATAGAGTCATTGTCTCATATCAAATAAGTAATTAGCCTTAAGAGCTTGGTTGTCTGATTCAAGCATACCTTTTTGGAGTTTCAGCCCTCTATATCTCCCGCTTTCTTTTGTTTTAGAACACAGGTGGTTACACCCTCCCTGACTTCTCAGGGAGGTGAGAACCCCAAAAGAGGAGGTGCTCCCACCCTCCCTGACTTCTCAGGAAGGGAGGTGAAAGCACTAAAAAAGGAGATGATCATACACTCCTGACTTCTCAGGAAGAGAGATGAAAAACACCAAAGGGAAGTGGGGAGTCAAGCCAGATATTGTTAGGGGGTTTCTGGGCTGGAAGATCTTACTAGAAACAGGTACACACAAATCCATCAACATGGGAGGTATTACATAAGCATATAACAATAAAGCACAGGTTAGCAGTGATTACTCTCCCTACAGCCAGTGCAGGCTCAAAGTGGTATAACAAATATGAATTGCACGTGCAAGTAGTGATATAATAAACAATATGAATCAACATGGTATTGTAAAAGATTTCCAGAAGTCCTAAAAGGAGGGTAGGTAAATAACAATACACATACGCCTCCTCCTGCAACCAAGAGATAATCCAAAACCAATCTATTGTCCATTGCTTCACGTGTCAGGGAATCCAATGATTCCTTAGGGTTTTCAAGTCCTACAAAAAACTTATGTTTCAGGGATTCCAATGATTCCTGAGGATTTTCAATCCTGCATCAATCTCATTAACAATTTTTGATGTTCATGAGGCAGTTATCATAACTGCCATGCTCTTTCAGTGGTGGGCACAGTCAGTGATGGAACCATCCGATATTTCTTGGGCCTTCTTCGTTTCAAGAGTCTGCTCTGTCGCTCTCTGAAAGACAAGGAAAATACAGCTAGTTGGCACCCATTTGATTCCTTCTCCATCTGTAGAAATCAAGCAAACCCTCTTCCCCAAGCAGTTAACCTATCTGGTCCCTTCCATTCACCATTTTCTGGATCTCTCCACATCACTTGGTGATTATCTAAAGATAGTGGAGCTGCTCGCACTGGACACTGCCCTTCTGGTGGGTTATAAAACCTGTGTGCCAGAGCCAGTGCACTTTGTCAAAAATCAAGAAGTTAATTGTATAAAGAGTTAAATTTAGAAGTTCTTTAGGGTTACCTGTAGCTCCCCCTTTCTTTAGTTTTTGGAGGAGTGTCTTGATGTCTCTGTTTCTCCTCTCTACTATTGCCTGTCCTTGAGGATTAAAGGGTATGCCAGTAGTATGTAAAATCTTATACTGTGCCCAAGTGAACAAAATGTTTAGAAATATATGCAGGTCCATTATCTGTTTTTATTGCTTGTGGCACACCCATAATGGCAAATGCTTATATAAGATATTCAGTGACCACTTAGGCTGTCTCTTTTGCTGCTAGTATTGCAAAAGTGAATCCTGAAAAAGTGTCTACTACAACATGGATAGCCATAAAGACAGATGGCCAAAAGATTTATAATGGGTCACATCCATTTGCCAAATTTCACTGGGTCTCAAACCACGAGGGTTCTTCCCTGGAGGGAGCATAGGAGTGTGGAAAGGAAGGCAAACTGTACAGGTTTTTACTATGCTTCTAGCTTCCTCCCATTATCTCAAATTATAAACATAAAGCTTGAGCAGCCTGATGATATTTAGAATGAGATTCTTGGGCTTCCTGAAATGGAACCTAACCTAACATGGTTAGAAGGCTATCTGCCTTTGAATTACCATCAAAAATAGGACCTGGAAGTTCACTATGAGAGTGGACATGAAAGATATAAAGCTTACCTGGATGCTTTCTCACTTGTTCTTGAAGTTCCTTAAAGAGCTTATACACACACACACATATATATATAATTATTGTATTTAGTTTATACTTTAATATATTTTACAGTATTGACCAACCTGCCATCTGGGGGAGGGGGGAGAGGGAAAGAGGGGGAAAATTGGAACAAAAGGTTTTGCAATTATCAATGCTGAAAAATTACCCATGCATATATCTTGTAAATAAAAAGCTATAATAAAATAAAATAAAAAACGAAATTGACAAAGCTGAAAAAAAAAGAGCTGATATATATTGGAAGCTGCAAATTTTATTTGGGCTGTGGCAATTCTTTGTACCACACCTATTGGATAGACCAAATCAGATATTATATTTATATCTCCTAGATATTAAGTGAGAGTTAGAATGATTGCATACAAATCATTCTGCTGAGTGGACTGAAAAGGAGTTCTGACTACTCTCTATAGTTAAGTAATGAGAGTATACAGCACTAGTATCATGTTTGGATGCATCTGTAAAGATAGTTGGCCCTCTAAGAGGACCTTTAGAAACTTTTTCTTCAAGAATCCATCACCAATTATGTAATAGTTGGATTATCTTTAATGTATAATGTATAGTGTATAAAATTTGGAGCCGTGGCCAATAAAATTTGCCAATCTGGGATGGTTTCACAGCATATATTAATTTGTGCATTGGTATAAAATGTGTATATCTTGTCAGGTCTTATTCCAGATAATTGTACTACTCGCTTAATGGCCTTTAGTAAAATTCTAGCCACAAGCACTGGGTAAGGAGTAAGGCTTTGTTCTGGGAGATTCACCCACTCTATCACACTATCTCCTTGATGAAGGACTACTGTGGGTGCCTCTTTTGTAGAAAATATTGATATTTCCAAGGGATTTTGAGTGACTCTTTCAACCACATTGGATAAAGCCAGTTCAACTTCTCTCAAAGCCTCTTGAGCTTCTTTTGTAAGCTGGTGTGCTGAGTTTAAAGCACTGTCTCCTCTTAAAATGTCATATAATGGTTGCAATTGATAGGTAATCAAGCCTAACACTGGAAGCATCCATTGGATATCTCTTATTAATTTCTGAAAGTCATTTAAGGTGTCTAGCTTCTCTGTTCTTAAGGAAAGTTTTTGTACTGTAAGCACCTTGGGGTATACTTCATATACTAAATATTGAAAAGGAGCATGTCTTTGAATTTTTTCTGGAGCTATATGTAATTTGTAGTTCCTTAGTGTTCCTATGGTCTTTTGTAGACATCCTTTTAACATTTGCTTCTCAGGTGCACATCCCAGTATATCATCCATGTAATGTAATAACATTACTTTTGGAAATGCTTTTCTTACTGGAGTAAGAGCACTAGCAACATGCATTTGACACATAGTGGGGCTATTTTTCATTCCCTGTGGCAAAACTGTCCATTCATATCTTATAAGACTCAACTAAGTTAATGCTGGGTACTGAAAAGGCAAATCTTTTCATATCCTCCTTATCTAGAGAGATAGAATAGAAACAATCCTTAATGTCTATAACCCAGAGAGGCCATTCTTTAGGCAATTGAGTAGGAGATGGAAGTCCAGGTTGAAGAGTTCCCATAGTTTCCATCTATTCATTTTTCTTAAATCAGTCAACATCCTCCATTTTCTAGATTTATTTCTTACAACAAAAACAGGGGAATTCCAAGGACTTAGAGAAGATTGTAAGTGTCCTTGGTCACATTGCTTGTGTACAATATCTAATAAGGCCTGAATTTTATTGCTAGCTAAAGGCCACTGTTCTGTCCACACTGGTGTATTAGTTTTCCATTGAACAGGAACAGGTGTGAGTGTTAAACAGCAGGCCTTCAACAGCACCCCTGCCTAAAAAAAAACCGAAGTACTCATTTGTAATCCTAACGGTTGTAAGATGTCTCTTCCTCCAGATTGATGGGGATTTTTTCATCTATAAAAGGAATAAAAACTCCTGTTTCACCTTCAAATGTTCATCTCAAGGGGGTAGCACTAACTTCAGCTGCTATTGATCCTCCTACACCAGACATATAGGTGTCTGCCTTAATCTTTGGCCAGTGATTGGGCCAGTTGGCACCTCTAATGACTGTATGATCTGTATTGGTGTCTACCAATTCTTCTAATGGTATGCTATTTATATAAATAGTGAGCATAATAATAAATGGTTGTTCTACAGGTTGGCCTCCGATTCAGATAAGTGTGATTAGGTTGGCAGTGGTAGGTCAGCTGGAACTGCTGCAGTCCAGAATATTCCTGGATTATGTTGCTTAGAGTCAGAATCTGGGCAACTATCACCAAATTACCTATCAGGAATCTGTAACAGCAAACCTGATGCTACTATTTCTCCTGGTTGATAAGTCATATATTGTAATGACCGCGTATTTAAAATCAGCTGGAGTCAGGAATTCAGGTTAAGGGAAAAATCTTCAATATTTATTGAAGTGAAGAGATGAATAAGGATTGCAATAGCAAATATAGGCAAGAAAGATTGTGATAGCAATATGGGCAGTTGCGACAGGAAGCCAGCTAACAGAGAGAGGTCTGAGCTGAGCAAACCATCGCAATGGCAGTGCCAAAAGTCTCTCCTTCCCCTTCCTTTTCCACTCCCCTGCCTCCACCCACCAAAATCGTCATTTCCTATACAACACATCAGGACTTGCACAAAGAGTGGGCGGGGGCCATTCTTTCTCCAAGCTTATATATTAATAGAGTATGGTCCAATTACTATTTAGCCTCATGTGCTTGGGACCTCAGTGCATCAACTCAAGCCTCAGCCCATTACAATATATTGTCTACCTGTATTAGTGACTGGGATATTATCTACACATTCCCCAGTTTCCCACATCAGTGTATGGATGGACACTGTTTTGTAAGTACTCTCAGGAGGTAAAATGGCCAAGCCTACTGTGCCTGGAGGCAAGGGATACATAGGCTGCAGAGGAACAGATTTCACCTCTCCAGGGTTATCTCAGGAGTCCCAGCTGCATATAACTCTGTTCTCCCCAATTGTAATCCCTTTCTCCCATCAGATTGCTTCTTGGCTGATTGATCATGTCTAAGTACTGAACTTATAAAGATTCTCTGGGTGTAGCATTGGCTGCCATCATGCTTCAAGTGTATTTTGCCTTGGACCCTGAGACTGGGTTCCCCATTCTGTTTCCCTGAATCAGTCTACATTCTGAAGCATGATAGAAGCCTCTGTTGCATTTTTGGACATGGGGTTTTGGGTCTTGTTCTCCCATCCTGTTTTTTCACTCTGTCTTTATGCCAACATTGAGCTTTCAAAAGAGAGAGAAAAGGAAGGAGGGAGGGAGAGAGAAAGAGAAAAGGAAGGAAGGAGGGAAGGAGGGAGGGAGGGAGGGAGAGGGAGAGGGAGAGGAGAGAGAGAGAGAGAGAGAGAGAGAGAGAGAGAGAGAGAAAAGGAGAAAGGAAAACAGCATTTCCTGCTCAAGAACCAATGAGGTGATTGTCACCAAATCTCTCTGGAAGTCCCTTGCCAAAAGGGACCCTTTCTTTCCATGTTTGGATCTTGGAAAGCCTGCATCATAGCCTAGGTAGAAAAGATATTTGTGCTCACCATGGCACAACGTCTTATGATTATTGGGGGAGAGGTGCTGGTGCAGATACTTAAGCACAAATTAATTACCCCATAGCAGCATATGAGCAAATTGCTTCTATTGCTTTTAAAGCATGGGGCTTTATCCCAGGTAAACAGGACAGATAAGAAGCCTTCACAAAAATAGCACAAGGTCCAAATGAACCCTTTGCTGATTTTGTGAGACAGCTGTCATACAAACTATTGGTGAAAATGCAGCAACAGAAATTATGATAAGGCAACTTGCTAAAGAAAATGCTAATGAGGTTTGTAAAAGAATTATACTAGGACTATACAAGGCTGCTCCTTTAGAGGAAATCCTATTTCCTGGTCACAGGGACTTCTCCAGTGAATTTAGCGTCTTTGATCTATATGCTGGGTGCCAAATGTAAAGTACAGTCTAGCTCCCTGGAGGGCCTCAGGGTCAGCCAGAGTCGGGATAAATTAAAGTCCTTGGTCTTTAGGGGAAGAAGTGAACGAGGCAGAGAAGCAAAATCATGAATCCTGCAGTACAGAGTCACCAGCCTCTCTCTTCTTTATCCTGCTGCCAAGTGCCTCTGTCCTCTTTCCCTCTGCCCTCTGATCCTTGCCTATGATTATCTTAACACCAAACATTAGGCAAGCACCAATAATGAGAAGAGTCATTGTCTCACATGGAATAGGTGCTTAAGTGCTCAGTGGTGTGATTCAAGCATGCCCTTTTGAAAGTTCAGCCCTCTATACAAACAATATTAAATGTAGTCACTGTTTATTTGGAATAATTTTATCATGCTTGTCTTGTTTTTTATTTGTATTTATTATGACCTTTGTTTACATTGGTAAATATCTACATTCTCCCCTCCCCCTTTGTTTCTTAATTGTTAAATCAGCCTTTTCTCAAGCCCCATTCTTGAATTTCTTCTAGATCTCCAAGTTTTCATGACTGATCTTTTCTTATTTGTGCTTTTGTCTTTCTGATCATTCCTTTGTTCCCTTTGTTAGATCTTTATCCATGTCATATGCACTAATCATGTGTATACTCAAGGCTACATCCTGGGTTTTCTTCTTTTTCCACTATATTTAAGTTTAGTGATCTAATCAGTTCCTATGGTTTCAATAATCTCTGTGCAGATAATTCCCAAATCTTTAAATTAACTTTAATCTCTGTCCTGGACTCTTCACATTTCTTGTATGTCTGATAATTACCTCAAAACCACTATGTCTCCAGATAGAACTTATTTTTCTTTTACAAACTCTCTCCTCCTCCCAATTTACCTTCTATCTCTGAGAATAAAATTTCCAAGGCTTAGTATTTAGGTGTCATCCTAGACTTCTCACTCTTACTCTAAAATCTCATCACTAGATCTTACTAATTTTGCCTCCTATTTCCTCACTCACCTTTTCTTTACTTATCCTTTCCTCTTGTTCAGGCTCTCATCACCTTTCATTTGGAGTATTGCTGGAGACTTCTGGTTGGTGTCTCTAGAGGTCCCAAGTCTTTTCCCACTGCAATTTATCCTCCACTAAGCTGCAGTTTGATTTTCCTTAAGTGCAAGTCTGACCTTATCAAGCTCTCCTCAGCAAATTTCAGTGATTCCTTATACCTTCATGATATTTTTTGATATTTAAGTCCATTATTTGATATTTAAAATACTTCATAGCCTTGCCTCTTCCTGTATTTAAAATCTTAAGACTACTCGCCTCTGTATACTTTGTAATCAAGCAACATCTGCCTTATAGTTGTTTCTTGAATACAACACTGGTGATTCACTGGCTGTCTTCCCATGCCCAAATGGTTTCCTTTTCTCACCTGATTTCCTACAAAACTCTATTTAAATGACAACTTTTGTAGGAGGCTTTTCTAGGTCCACACACCCAGTCCCTAGCTATTAGTACCTTCCCTGTGAGATTACCTGTTATCTATCTACTATGCATGTATCTTTTTCCCCATTAAAATGTGAAGTCCCTGAGGGCAGAGACTCTTTTTAACCTTCATATGCTACCTCTGGAACACAATATCTTGACCAGAGAGATTTTTGATCAGCATATTTGAATTGTGCTCAAAAATATCTAATAATTTTGACCATTTTTATGGAGGCCTTGGCCTCTTATTTAAAATTTCTTCCAATTTAGAGGAAATGATTAAAATAAGACTTTATGTTTGCTGGGGATGAAGTAGCAGAGCGGTAATGAAGGATGCAAAGTGATTTACTGAAAAGATAACAGAGTTGTTGGCCCTCATGGTGGCAATGCATGTATTGGTAAAATCCACCTTTAGTTTGCTATTTAAGGTTGTATGTCATTGAAAAATCATGAAGAAATTAAGATACTCAATGTACAGTGTTGAGTATTTAAAAATACAATTCAGAAGAAGGCAAAGCAAAAATGATTGGAACTTCCTAAGAGGTTAGAATCACAATTATTTCACCCCGGGGAAAATGAAGTTGGGAGGGTGAAGATCATGTATACTTTGATTCTCTTTGTGGCCTTTAGATATTACCAAATTCTTGGTATTTTAAATCTTCTTATCATACTGTATCTCTTCAAAATTTGAGATGTTTAAATACTTTTTTGTGGTGTAAAATAGGGGCTTTATGACTAAGTTTCATGAAATGAATTATCAACATCACTTTTCTCTGAAAGAAGCAAATTATCTTGGATAAGAAAATATTCCTTGAAGGCAGTTATCTGATTTGGCCTTTATAATTATACCCACTCCTTGAACGTGTATCATGGGAGTGTATAGAATTGATTTTATGAAGTTCTTATAAATCTTGGAATCTAATTTACAACACAAGTCCATGTGTAAAAATTATTGTGCTTGTAATTTTTATTTAGTTATAATGAAACATTTTGATGACATGAATTGTTAAGTGCTTCCAGATTGACTATAATTTATCTCCTTGAAGTACCTACCTTATATATAAGGCTTCGGTGAATAAACAAAGCTGGTAAAATTTCTAACATTGTGTGGCTCAGAATGGTGAGGGGTCACCATTAAATAAAAAGCTGGAAAGACCTGGGAAGCAGGCAATCAAAGGGAGGAAGCACCTTCTGGGACATGTTTTACACTTTAAAGAGTTCCTAATGCAAACACCCCTCCTACCACTGACCATTATTCTCATTGGGTGAGGGTCTTACATTCTAAACTCAGGAACTGCCCAAGAAATTGAACTTGGCCATATAGTTGCCCATAGTTGATTGGAGTAGGGAGAAAATGATGTCATAGGAGGATAACAGGAAGGGGACTTAGGTGTGCCCTTGAGTCATTGCTCAAGGGCCTTCAGGCCTACTCCAACTATGAAGTAGATGAAACCTTACTCAGTTTTCACAACTGTCCTGAGAGATCTCACCTCATCTCATTCAGTCTCCCCCTCTTATTTATAACTGAGATCTCTTCAAATTTTTGTAACATAATTTCACATTCCCTATTTCCTCCTCCCCTTCTGGCTACTGTTGGTCTTCTTGGGGCACTGGCTCCCGTCCTTTTACCACCATCAATCTAACAGACCCTTAAGCTTTCCCTTCCAACCTAATCATTCTGGATAATGAGTTTTGGACTATTCTAGTTATCAATTAGATCTAGTGCTTTGGCTGTCTGATTGGTGATAATCTCCACAACTTCTTGAAGTCAAATTATCCTATTCAACATATATATTGGGATTCTATATCCCCAACTTCCATCTTAAGCCCAGGTGCTTGGCCCATACTCTTTATTCTTTCTGGGGGCCAGGTGTGTCACCCTAACCATTTGCATCTCTAGTCTGGGTAATGGAGATATCTAAACTTCGTATCCCTCTTCCCAAATCATCATACAATGAATCCCTAAAGATTTGCCTGCCTGTTCAGGAAGAAAGAAAAAAAAAATTTGGCCTTATTAATCCAATATAATAGATTCCTGTCCAATTAAGAAGTATACTGTGAAGTCAAGATGAAATTCAAAGGGGAAAATATATCAGTTTCCAAACAGGTGAAGAGGCCCAAAGTAATAAGAAGAGTGATATATAGACCATTACAATGCACTGGGTTCAGAGATTGTGTTCCTATTCAGTGGAGGCCCCCTCCTCAAATGTAATTTGAGTTCTTCCTTAGCTTCAACTGTCCACTCCGATAAAGGTGGTGCCACAGGTCCTTTTATTTTGGTATGATGTATCCAGCTTTGTTTCTAGGTCCAAATTGCAGTGTCTGAGATCAGTATCACCTGGTAGGGTCCCTCCCACCATGGAGTCAACTTCTCATCTTTCCAGGATCAGATCAAAAGTATATGTTAAATACAATATATGTATACATATTTATACAGTTATCTTGCTGCACAAGAAAAATTGGATTTAGAAAGAAGATAAAAATAACCTGGGAAGAAAAACAAAAATGCAAGCAAACAAAAACAAAACGAGTGGAAATGCTATGTTGTGGTCCACACTCATTTCCCATATTCTTTCACTGGGTGTAGCTGGTTCTCTTCATTATTGAATAACTGGAATTGATTTGGTTCATCTCATTGTTGAAGAGGGCCACATCTGTCAGAATTAATCATCATATTGAAGTGTATAATGATCTCCTGATTCTGCTCATTTTACTCAGCATCAGTTTATGTAAGTCTCTACTTGCAGGCTTTTCTGAAATCATCCTGCTGGTCATTTCTTACAGAACAATAATATTCCATAACATTCACAACTTATCAGTCATTCTCCAATTGATAGGCATCCATTCAATTTCTAGTTTCTAGTCATTATAAAAAGGGCTGCCCCAAATATTTTTGCATATAGGAATGCCTTTCCCTTCTTTAAGATCTTTTTGGGATATAAGCCCAGTAGAAACATTGCTGGATTAAAGGATATGCACAGTTTGATAACGTTTTGAGCATAGTTCCAAATTGCTCTCCAGAATGGTTGGATGCATTCACAGTTCCACCAAAAATGTATCAGTGTTACAGTTTTCCCACATCCCCTCCAACATTCATCATTATCTTTTCCTGTCATCCTAGCCAATCTGAGAGGTGTGTAGTGGTATCTCAGAGTTGTCTTAATTTGCATTTCTCTGATCAATAATGATTTGGAACATCTTTTCATATGGCTAGAAATGGAAGAACCCTTGTAATATTTCAAAAGACACATAGACTTATATCAATGATAACTTAACCTGCAAAAATGAATATAATCCTACAGGGGGAAATGGATCTTTAATGGAATAGAGGATTTTCACATTATTTTTGATAAAATGATCTGAGCTGAGTAGGAACTTCAAAATGCAAATTTAAGAGTTGAGAGTAACCTCAAAAGGTAAATTATATATCTGAGTAATTGAAAGGGGCTTTGCAATACTACAGTGCAAACATTTTAATAAGGGATAAGAAAAAATATTCCTTTAGAACTTCAGTGATTGAGTGGATTGGTTCTGTTCTGAATGTTTCAAGTGGGGAAAAAAGAAGAGTGTAAAAGAATAAAAGAATTCATGTTGTGAAGAAGGGGAAAGATTTATTATTTCTCCTTATTGTAGTACATGAGAAAAAGAGTATATAAGTATGGAGCATAAGGCATTATTAGATGAACCTTACTCTTATCTGAAAAGAAAAAAAGGGAATTCAACACATTCACAACTTTTTTTTTTAATATAAAGCTTTTTATTTTCAAAACATATGCACAGATACTTTGACAGCATTGATCCTTGTATAGCCTTGTGTTTCAGAGTTTCTCCTCCTTCCTCCCACTCCCTCCCCTAGATGGCAAGGAATTCAATATATGTTAAATATGTTAAAATATATATTAAATCCAATATGTATAAACATATTTATACAGTTATCTTACTGCACCAGAGAAATTAAATCAAAAAAAGAAAGTAAATGAGTAAGAAAACAAAATACATGCACAACTTTTGATGTAGAAATATACCACACTCAATATAGAAACAAATGGGATGAGGTAAGGAGTATCATATGGGAGAAAGAATAGTCACAAGCAAAACAAACTGATCTTAAATGGGGGATTAAAAAGGAAAAAGAAAAGGATTTAGCATATGATGAGGTAACATTAGCAACTCCTAGTTAGAAATACACGTGACAAATTCACAATGCCTATTCTCTTTGCCAAAAGGGACATTTATTTGGGAGAAGAGGTTATAGGCAAAATGAAGAAGTAAAAGAGACACCAGGAATGGTAAATATGAAATAGATTTGGAAGAGCAATAGGGTTACCAAAGAAAGGACTTTGAAAGAATTCATTAAAGGAATATGTCATGAGGTCTAAGTATGCCATTGACTGGCGGGTTAAATCCATAGAGGATTTTAGCAAAGTAACTATAGTAAGGAGAAAGATGCCATTAAATGGAAAGACACTGAAAAGGGAGAGAGACTTACTTCATAGCGGGCTTACTCCTGAAAAAGGTCTTAGCAAAATTCTTCATCATACTCACATCCTTTAAAGGGGCCCTTCAATTTCATATTACATAAATGAATCTTTTGAAAGTTCTCTTCATTATTGAACAATTGGAACTGATTTGGTTCATCTCACTGCTGAAGAGAGCCACAAGGACCATAAATTCTTAATAACTTAGGAGGACTTAGGATGTCTGAAATAGATCTCTCCCTTTTCTGAGATTAAACATTTACATTTTATGACTGTAAATAGCCAGTCTAAGTTATATCAGTCCTAATAGTCAAGGAGGTTGCAATCAGGGGGATTGAGGCAGAACAATTCAAAGAACTGAGGCAGAACAATTTAGGGAAACTGAGACAGGACAATAAAAGGGAACTGAGACAGGACAATACTTTTTAAAAATGCATAGAAGAGAACAGAAGAAGGACATTGCACAGGTAAGCATGACCAAGGGTTTAATATCAGAATTCAATCTTCCATATGAATTTGGTCCTTCAAAATGGTAAATTTGGACAATTTCACTTAGTCTAACAATGTTGCCAGGTTCAAATGAAAAAAAAAACACACAACAACTTTTGATGTGGAATTGTCTCCAAAAGAATTTTATGAGTTGTAGAAGTTATTAATTTCTCTTTAGTATATTTAATATTTTACTAAAAATAGTGTTTTTCAACTATAGTCTCAGTATTAATTTCAAATATATTTTGACTATTTCCCTAAATCAAATCTATTCTCATGACCACTAAGGTTGTAAAAAATATGTGGTACAGAGTTTTGTTGTTATTATTATTATTTGGGGGTAAGGGAGAAGAAGAATATAGAAATATATATGTAATTTCATCCAGATCCCTGTATCTTTTAATCTTAGAGAGTTGCCTGGGAGTAATAGATGGCTTGTTTGTGGTTAGTCACACAGTAAGACAGGCAAAACTTGAAACTAGGTCTTTCTCACTCACTGTACATTAGGAGATATATTATCTCCTAATGTTAAGGCTAGACATATCAAATTCACTATACTACAGAGAAAGGAATTGAATTTGATAATTCAGGGAGCCATGATGTCTCATTTCAGAAGTCTTTTGTGTTTCTTAAATTTCTATTCCATGATGATTATCTATCTGTTTGAGAAGTGGAAGCAGGAGAACACCTTGTCCACTTTATTCAGTACTTGCAGGAGGTGGCCTTGCCTAGTTATGGACCTTCCCTTTCTATACATAACTCCCATTGCCTAATTCTTACCAAGCTTCCCTTCTTATTAACTCAGTGTTTTACAGACTCTTAATGAATGCTTTTCTAATTAATAAATAATATCAATAACATATGCTATTCCATTCCATCTTTAGAGCTAGTTTTTTAAGGAAGTATTATGAAAGTATTTGACTTTTTAAGCATCTGGTTTCACCCTTGGAATTTTTCATTAACCAATGAGTTTCAACATATGTTGACTAAGTGACAGTAGCGGAATTAATCAGTGCCAAGTTAACTGGACTCCAAATCTTAAATTTCTCCTTTCAACAATTCATTGAATTCAAGTGAACCTGGCCTTTTCTTATCTAGTAAAACAGGGTCTCTAGGAGCATAACTTACCAGTATTTATATTTAGGGTTTTTTTGAGGGATCTCATTGGATTAATCTTTATTAATTATAGAAATAGAAAAAGCAGGAAAAGTAGAAAAGCCACTCCAGCTTTTAAGAAGCATACTGAAGCATTGTTGAGGTATTTATGAATATTACGGCCCTTCAATTTCATATTACATAAATGAATCTTTTGAAAGACACTTCTTACTATTTTGGGGGCCTTACTTAGCTCATGAGATAAGTACAAGGGATGAGAATGGTCATAGAACTTCAGAAAATGACCTAACAATTCAATTCAATAAACATTTATTAAGTGATCGCTATGTCTTAGGTGGGGTAGCTAGGTGGCTTAGTGGCTATAGCACTGGCCTGATGTCAGAAAGACCTGAATTCAAATGTGACTTCAGCCACTTAACCTCTTTTTGCCTTAATCTACTAGAGAAAACAATAACAAATCACTCTAGTATCTTTGCCAAGAAAAGCCCTTGGACAGTATAATCCATGAGGTCACAAAAAATCATATTTGACTGAACTACAACAGCTTTTTAGGTATTATTCTGGGTGTGATAAGGTTGGCACATGATTCCTTGTCCTTGATACATTATATATACATCAGTCCTTGCAAAAACCTTTTACCCTCAGAAAACAGAAAATAAAAAAAAAACTAATAGTAAACTCCCTTTTCTGATTTAGGAGTTCTATTTTAGGACCCACTTGCTGCCATAACATGAAATAAAGCATTGTGCAGCTTTAAAAGTGCTACATAGGTATGAACTTTTAATACTGATTTTAATGATTTAATAAGAAATTTAATTGATATAAATTCATTGGCATAACAAGGAGACTTAAGATAAACCTAGTTGCCTCAAATCCTGTCCATTTTCCACTATTATCAAATTGATCTTCCTAAAGA
The DNA here is from genome assembly GCF_016432865.1 of Antechinus flavipes. Classification (NCBI taxonomy): domain Eukaryota; kingdom Metazoa; phylum Chordata; class Mammalia; order Dasyuromorphia; family Dasyuridae; genus Antechinus; species Antechinus flavipes. The sequence goes on along the minus strand of NC_067402.1, from coordinate 234,882,872 downwards.
ACAAGTCTAACAATGTCATACCTCTTGTTCTCCCAATGAATTCCAGAAGCTCCCTTTCACCTCCTGGATCAAATACAAAATCTTGTTTGGCTTTTAAAATCATTCATAACCTGTTCTCCACAACCCCATTCCTTCCATTCTTTTTACAAACTTTGTGTTTTGTGTCTCTCAGCCTCCAGGCTGTTTCTTGAATAAACTCTGGCATTCTCACTGGCTGGCCTCCTCTTCTACACAATGTGTTCTTCCTCCTCACTGTATCTCTTAGCTTCCTTCAAGTCTCTAGCAAAAACTCACTTGTTAGAAGAAACCTTTTCTAGTCCATTTTGTTGTTCATCCTTTGTTTTTGAAGAGGACCATGACATCAGGGAACTGATGTCACCACACACAAGTGAATTGGATTTAAGTGAGGGAAGACTGTGCAAGCTCACTTTCCCCTCCACAGCCTCTGAGTCCAATGGCCAGAGATATATCAGGATTTCTGGAAATGGCCCTGGATACAATGGCAGACCTTGGTCTTTTAAAGCTAAATCTTCAACAGGTTTCAGTTTAATGAGGCAGCCCCATTCAGTAATAAAGGCTAGGTAGCAATTGAGGCAAAGAATCTCCTCTTTCATTTAGTCCAAAAAATAATGATAATCTAAATAAATAAATAAATGAATCTGTAAGAGAAAGACTTCATCTCGGAAGAAACAGCACCTTCTCAACCACTTTTCTCTCCTAAGAAAATCCATTTTTTCAAGAAATAAACATTTATTAAGCATCTGTTATGTGCTGGAGATACCTCCTGCCCCCCAAAAGACATATTCTTCACCTAAAGAAGTTCACCATATACAGACTCAACTTTTGATCCATGCCTTAAACCAAAACCAATCTAATTCTCATTGCTTGGCCACCAATAAATCCCAGGCCAAATTCCATGTGGTCATTGTTTGACTCAGATTGAATGGAAAGAGCAAACATTTCTACTTTTTGCTTTGGTCCATTTTAATGTACCACTGACTATCCTGGCCCCTTTTTCCTGGTAGGTTATATCTCATCCATCCTCTAGGGCTCTCAGGTACCTTTTAAGGAGGGTTGGATGTACAACCCTCTCTACAAATGGTTCAGACCTCCACCAGTGATTCTCTGTACCCCAATTCTAGTTCTATTTAACCACCAACAGATGATTTAGTTTTTCGAAGGAAGATTTTCTTCAAAATCACAAATATATACCTCTGTAGTCTCTGGAAAAGGGGAAAGGATTAGCTCCATAGTTTAGCTTTATTAGCCTTTAGAGCAGAAGTATCAAACATGGGCCACAACATTCCCAGAGGAAATCTGCTAATATCTGGTTTGACTTTCCATTTTCTTTTGATGTTTTCACCTCCCTTTTCTTTTGGTGTTTTCCATTCCCTTCCTGAGAAGGGAGGACGTGCTCCCTTCCTTTTTAGGGTTCTCATCTCCCTTCCTGAGAAGTCAGGGAGGGTATGATCACCAGTGTACTAAAACAAAAAAAAGCAGGAGATACAGCAGTCCTGAACTCTGAAAGGATGTACTTGAATCTAGGACAGCAGGGTGCTTGTAGTTAAGTACCTACTTGGTGTGAGATATATATTTGATGTAATGTAATGCTGTGGTCAATCTAATTGGCGTATACTTAAGGTAATGTGGTGATGTGATGTTCTACAATTGTGCATGCTCAGTGTGGTGTCATAATGTAGTCGTGCTGGGGTATTTAAGGGAGTCCCACACACAGAGGGCTCTCTCAGCCACAGCTCTTAGCAGCGGTTCTCAGCCACAGAAGACTTCAGGCTCCAGACTTTAGACTCCAGACTCCATCTTGGACTAGCTGTGTGGCAACTCTCCTGCTTCCTTCACTTTTCTACCTAAAGACCAAGGACTTGGGCTGGTCTCAAGGCCCTCCAGAAAGTTAGTGAGGACTTTACATTTTGGCACCCAATGTGGGATTGGGAATTATTTAACAAAATAAAGTAAAACAATAGAATTTAAATCATGTTAATATGTAGTTTTCACATTAAATAAGTAAATAATGATCAGGGATCCTTATAAGATTTAATGATACCATTTCTATTTGATAACACTACTATAGAACATACAGTCCCATTTCCTTGTTCAGTCTCATCCTGGGCTAAAGTCTCAAGTACCATGGCTTCTCTGGGCTTCCCCTTAGATCTGGCTAGCTTGATGCAGGTCTCTCCTGCAATCTTGGCTCCAGAGTTGTGATGATTAAAACTTCTGGGTACAGTGAAAATCATGAATGGCACCTAAAACTGAGGACAAACAAAACAGAACAGGAAATTGTAGAGGGCTGAAACTCCAAAAAGGTATGCTTGAATCTGAAAACCTAGCGCTTAAGGCTAATTACCTATTTGATGTGAGATAATGACTCTATTAGCATATATTTGGATAATGGCTCTCCTCACCATTTGTGCTTGCTGAATGTTTGGTGTTAAGATAAACATAGGCAGGGATTGGAGGGTGCGGGGAGAGAGGCCAGAGTCACTTGGCGGCAGGACAAGGAGGAGAGAAGCTGGAGATCTAGAATCCAGGATACATTTTTGACAAGCCATGTGGCAGCTTGCCTGCCTCCGTCACTTCTCCCCCTAAAGACCAAGGACTTTAATTTATCCCAACTCTGGCTGATCCTGAGGCCCTCCAGGGAGCTAGACCATACTTTACATTTGGCATCCAGCATGTGGACCAAAGACCCTAATTTCACTGGAGAAGTCCCTGTGACCAGGAATTAAGGTGAGTATTAAAATAAACAAACAGGGAACTTACTTTGTTGAGGGCTAAACTAGTAACTTTCTTTTTCTAGCTGAAATAGGGCAGATATTAGGAAAAGATTCTCCCCCAGCCCTACCCCCACCCCAAGGTAGCTCTATAGAAAGCATACTTAACTAATAAAGAGGCAAGATTTGCTTGTAACTTGGGAACAGATTAGTGGACTCTTGGATACATTAGAATGCACATCCCCTTGGTTCTTCAAGGAAGAAGAAATAAGGTAGATAATTGGAAACTAGTAGGAGATCAACTATGTGAATACTACAATAATAAAGGCCTGATTCAATTTCTAAGGAAACATTCTATATAAACAACATAATACAATTGGCCTTAAAGAATCCTACAAGTTCTAGAAAAAAGAAAAGTTTTAAGAACAGCCAGATAAGGAAGTGTGAAGAGAAAAAGGAAGAGAAGGGAGAAGTTAATGAAAATATTGCCAAAAAGCATGGGGAGTTAAGCTAACTTAAAGGGCCTGGTGATTCTCATTCTCACAGACCAGCTTCAACTCTGCCTATACCCCAGCAGGCTCTTGACTCTCCCCCATAAACTTCACCTTCCTGGGTGGAGGGAGGAGGAGGAGTGGGAGGAACAGTGATATCACTAGCACCTTTCCCCCAGCAATCACTCCCTGCCCTCTCCCAATGACTCTACTTAAAGCCAAAGAGGAAGGGCAGAATACAGCTGATTTGAGAATAGAAATGTATCCTGTGATTGAACAGCTTAACTCTTCAGGTCAAGAAAGGAGAAGATACACTCCTTTTAATCTAGAAATGGTCAAAGACCTGAAAAAGGCTTGCACTCATTATGGGGCTACATCATCTTATGTTAAGATATTATTACTGAATTTGGCTTATGAAATTTTAACCCCTAGTGACTGGAAAATCTATATAGCAAGGACATCTTAGAACCTGGACAAAATTTGTTGTGGCTTTCTGAATATATGAACTCTGTAGGATACAAGCCCAACGAAATCGGAAAATGGGAGTTAATATACCAATCACTTGTGACCAACTAACAGGTGTAGGTCCTTATGCAGATACTTCAGCACAAATTAATTACCCCATAGCAGCATATGAGCAAATTGCTTCTGCTGCTATCAAAGCATGAAGCTTTATCCCAGGTAAACAGGATAGAGGAGAAGCCTTCACAAAAATAGGACAAGGTCCAAATGAACCCTTTGCTGATTTTGTGAGACCTCTGCAGACAGCTGTCGTACAAACTATTGGTGAAAATGCAGCAACAGAAATTATGATAAGGCAACTGGCTAAAGAAAATGCTAATGAGGTTTATAAAAGAATTATACTAGGGTTACACAAGGATACTCATTTAGAGGAAATCATAAGAAACTGTGCCATGGTGGGCACAAATACCTTTTCTACCCAGGCTATGATGCAGGCTTTCCAAGATCCAAACATGACAGAATCCATGCCAGGGTAATTTTTTACAACATTATCCCTCGCACTCGCTTCTGTTTTGATTTTTCCCCTCCCTCCCTTCACCCCCTCCCCTAGATGGCAAGCAGTGTTATATATGTGAGATATGTTGCAGTATGTCCTAGATACAATATATGTTTGCAGAACTGAACAGTTCTCTTGTTGCACAGGGAGAATTGGATTCAGAAGGTAAAAATAACTCGGGAAGAAAATAAAAAATGCAAATAGTTCATATTCGTTTCCCAGTGTTCTTTCTTTGGGTGTAGCTGTTTCTGTCCATCATTTATCCATTGAAACTCAGTTAGGTCTCTTTGTCAAAGAAATCCACTTCCATCAGAATACATCCTCATACAATATCGTTGTCGAAGTGTATAATGATCTCCTGGTTCTGCTCATTTCACTTAGCATCAGTTCATGTAGGTCTCTCCAAGCCTCTCTGTATTCCTCCTGCTGGTCATTCCTTACAGAACAATAATATTCCATAACATTCATATACCACAATTTACCCAGCCATTCTCCAATTGATGGGCATCCATTCATTTTCCAGTTTCTAGCCACTACAAACAGGGCTGCCACAAACATTTTGGCACATACAGGTCCCTTTCCCTTCTTTAGTATCTCTTTGGGGTATAAGCCCAATAGTAGCACTGCTGGATCAAAGGGTATGCACATTTTGATAACTTTTTGGGCTTAATTCCAGATTGCTCTCCAGAATGGTTGGATTCGTTCGCAACTCCACCAACAATGCATCAGTGTCCCAGTTTTCCCGCATCCCTTCCAACATTCATCATTATTTTTTCCTGTCATCTTAGCCAATCTGACAGGTGTGTAGTGGTGTCTCAGAGTTGTCTTAATTTGCATTTCTCTGATCAATAGTGATTTAGAACACTCTTTCTTTTTTTTTTTTTAAATAACTTTTTATTGATAGAATGCATGCCAGGGTAATTTTTTACAGCATTATCCCTTGCATTCACTTCTGTTCCGATTTTTCCCCTCCCTCCCTCCACCCCTTCCCCCAGATGGCAAGCAGTCCTTTACATGTTGAATAGGTTGCAGTATATCCTAGATACAATATATGTGTGCAGAACTGAACAGTTTTCTTGTTGCACAGGGAGAATTGAATTCAGAAGATATAAATAACCCGGGAAGAAAAACAAAAATGCAAGCAGTTTATATTCATTTCCCAGTGTTCTTTCTCTGGGTGTAGCTGCTTCTGTCCATCTTTGATCTATTAAGGCTCTCTTTATCGAAGAGATCCACTTCCATCAGAATACATCCTCAAACAGTATCGTTGTTGAGGTATATAATGATCTCCTGGTTTTGCTCATTTCACTCAGCATCAGTTCATGTAAGTCTCGCCAGTCCTCTCTGTATTCATCCTGCTAGTCATTCCTTACAGAACAATAATATGGAACACTCTTTCATATGAGTGGTGATAGTTTCAATTTCATCATCTGAAAATTATCTGATCATATCCTTTGCCCATTTATCAATTGGAGAATGGCTTGGTTTCTTATAAATTAGGGTCAGTTCTCTATATATTTTGGAAATGAGGCCTTTATCAGAACCTTTAACTGGAAAGATGTTTTCCCAGTTTGTTGGGGAAGAGACATCTTACAACAGTTAGGATTACAAATGAGTACTTCAGTTTTTTAGTCAGGGCTGCTGTTGAAGGCCTGTTAACACTTTCACCTGTTCCTATTCAATGGAAAACTGATATACCAGTGTGGATAGAATAGTGGCCCTTAGCCTAGCAATAAAATTCAAGCCTTATTAGATATTGTACACAAGCAACTTGACCAAGGATACTCACAACCTTCTCTAAGTCCTTGGAATTCCCCTGTTTTGTTGTAAGAAAGAAATTTGGAAAATGAAGGATGTTAACTGATTTAAGAAAAGTAAATGAACAGATGGAAACTATGGGAACTCTTCAACCTGGACTTCCATCTCCTACTCAATTGCCTAAAGAATGGCCTCTCTGGGTTATAGACATTAAAGATTATTTCTATTCTATCTCTGTAGATAAGGAGGATATGAAAAGATTTGCTTTTTCAGTACCCAGCATTTACTTAGTTGAGTCTTATAAAAGATATGAATGGACAGTTTTGCCACAGAGAATGAAAAACAGCCCTACTATGTGTCAAATGTATGTTGCTGGTGCTCTTACTCCAGTAAGAAAAGCATTTCTAAAAGTAATGTTATTACACTACATGGATGATATATTGGGATGTGCACCTGAGGAGCAAATGTTAAAAGCATGTCTACAAAAGACCATAGGAACACTAAGGAACTACAAATTACATATAGCTCCGGAAAAAAATTCAAAGACATGCTCCTTTTCAATATTTAATATATGAAGTATATCCTAAGGTACTTATAGTACAAAAACTTTCCTTAAGAACAGAAAAGCTAGACACCTTAAATGACTTTCAGAAATTAATAAGAGATAGCCAATGGATGCTTCCAGTGTTAGGCTTGACTACCTATCAATTGCAACCATTATATGACATTTTAAGGGGAGACAGTAATTTAAACTCACCATGCCAACTTACAAAAGAAGCTCAGAAGGCTTTGAGAGAAGTTGAACTGGCTTTATCCAATGTGGTTGAAAGAGTCACTCAAAATCCCTTGGAAATATCAATATTTTCTACAAAAGAGGCACCTATAGCAGTCCTTCATCAAGGAGATAGTGTGATAGAGTGGGTGAATCTCCCAGAACAAAGCCTTACTCCTTACCCAATGCTTGTGGCTGGAGTTTTATTAAAGGCCATTAAGCGAGTAGTACAATTATCTGGAATAAGACCTGACAAGATATACATCTTTTATACCAATGCACAAATTGATGCATGATGTGAAACCATTCCGAGAGTGGTAAATTTTACTGGCCCCGGCTCCAAATTTTACACACAGGTCTCCATTAAAGATAACCAGACTATTACATAATTGGCAATGGATTCTTGAAGAAAAGGTTTCTAAAGTTCCTCTTAAAGGACCAACTATCTTTACAGATGCATCCAAATACAACATTTGTGCTGTATACTCCCATCACTTAACTATAGAGTAGTCAGAACTCCTTATCAGTCCACTCAGCAGAATGAATTGTATTGCTTATTATCCAGGAGATATAAATATAACATCTGATTTGGCCTATTCAGTAGGTGTGGTACAAAGAATTGCCACAGCCCAAATAAAATTTGTAGCTTCCAATATGTAGCAGCTCTTTAAGGAACTTCAAGAGCAAGTGAGAAAGCATCCAGGTAAGCTTTATATCTTTCATGTCCACTCTCATAGTGGACTTCCAGGTCCTATTTTTGATGCTAATTCAAAGGCAGATAGTCTTCTAACCATGTTGGCCAATACTCCATTATTTCAGGAAGCCCAAGAATCTCATTCTAAATATGTCAGGCTGCTCAGCTTTACGTTTAAATTTGGGATAACAAGAGAGGAAGCTAGGAGCATAATAAAAGCCTATACAGTTTGCCTTCCTTTCTACACTCCTATGCCCCCTCCAGGGAAGAACCCTCGTGGTTTGAGACCCAGTGAAATTTGGCAAATGGATGTGACCCATTATAAATTTTTTGGCCTGTCTTTTGGCTATCCATGTTGTAGTAGACAAACCCTTGAAATGAAGATAAACACCCAAGAAACATCGGGTGGTTCTATCGCTGACTGTGCCCACCACTGAAAGAGCATGGCAGTTATGGTAATTGCCTCATGGACATGAAAAATGGTTAATGAGACTGATGCAGGCCTTGAAAACCATCAGGAATCATTGGATTCCCTGACACATGATGAGACTGTTGCAGGACTTCAATATCTGCAGAAATCATTGTATTTCCTAACATATTAAAAGACTGTTGCAGGACTTCAAAAACTTGCAGGGATCATTGGATTCCCTGACACTTGAAGTAATGGACAAAAGATTGGTTTTGGACTATTTCTTGATTGCAGGAGGAGGCATATGTGTGGTTATTATTTACATACCTCCCCATCTAGGACTTCTAGAAATTTTTACAACATCTTGTTGATTCATATTGTTTGTTATATCACTACTTGCATGTACAATTCATGCTTGTTACACCATATTGAACCTGTGCCAGCTGTGGGGAGAGTCCTTAATGCTAGCCTGTGCTTTATTGCTATGTGCTTGTGTAATACCTCCCATACTGATGGATTTGTGTATATCTGTTTCCAGTAAGACCCTTCAGGCCAGAAACCCACTAACAATATCTGGCTTCCCCACTTCCCTTTGGTCTTTTTCATCTCTCTTCCTGAGAAGTCAGGGAGAGCGTGAGCACTTGTGTTCTAAAACAAAAGAAAGTGGTAGATGTAGAGGGCTGAAACTCCAAAAAGGTATCCTTGAATCAGATAACGGAGCACTTAAGGCTAATTATCTATTTTATGTACAATAATGGCTTATTAGCATATATTAGCTCTTCTCACCATTGGTGCTTGCTGAATGTTTTGTGTTAAGATAATCATAGGCAAGGATTGTGGGGTTGGGACGGGGAGGGAGGAAGGAAAGGAGAGGCCAGAGTCACCTGGGGGCAGGACAAGGAGGAGAGAGGCTGGAGACTCCAGATTCCAGAATCCAGGATACATCTTCAGCAAAGCCACGGGGCAGCTTGCCTGCCTTCTTCACTTCTCCCCCTAAAGACCAAGGACTTTGATTTATCCTGACTTTGGCTGACCCTGAAGACCTCCAGGGAACTAGCTTGTACTTTACAGGAGATAAACATTCCTAGGCCCATTTCTTGAAGTAGGGTAAAAGAGTAGAAAAGAAAAGAAATTCTTCTCCTTTCCTTGGTTCAATTATGGAACCCACATTATGGATGAAGTATAATCTTCACCCTGTGGAATCAGGTGGAAGGAATTCAAAGGAGAGGGACTGTTCCAGTCTAGCCAGTTTTAAAGATGTAGCCTTTTTGGCTAGGTAGAGAATTAAAGGAGGCTACACCAACACACATGGTAAGGGACATAATTAGGAGATTTGGTCATGGGTAGGCAGGCCTGTTTACATTAGTTAGCTTTCCCTTTGAGATTATTTCCTAGTCTTGGAAATATCTTGTTTGTACATGTTAGTTTGTATGTGGTATCTCCATTAGATTTTGAACTATTTGAGGACTGAGATTTTTTTTTTTTTTTTGCCTTTCTCTGAATTCCCGGTACTCAGCACAGTTTCTGGTACATAGTAGGCACTTAATAAATGTTAGTTTGGCAAGAGGTCCAAATAAGAAAAGTCATTCCATGGGCATTTAAATATGAAAATGAAATAATAAAAAGAAGAGAAATGGAAAAGATCTGAAAAAATTTTATAATGAACTTTTCACCCTGAAGGACAGGGGAGCCAGCAACTTGAAGCCTTACATAGTAGTCCTTAATTCTAGTTTCTTCTCTTTGTTGATTATTTCCAATTTATTCTGTATATATTACTTGTATGTACATACTTATATGTGTGCTGTCTCCTCAGTTCAATTGAGTTTCTTGAAAGCAAGGACTATATTTTAATCTTTGTATCCCTAGGGCTTAGTATAGCAGCCAGATACATAGTACTTGGGACTTAATAAATATTTATTGACAGGATGTCATGAATAAAATCCCAAGAGACAAAGCTCTGGGTATTAAAAATCAAGTTATTAATTAGGTCAGCCAATAATTAAAAAATTGTCAGTGATCTCTCTTAGTGACCAAAGACAAATAGGCAACCTTGTGTCACATTAAATCTCTCCATTTCCCTTCTGACTGGAACTTTCCTTGGCAAGTAGCAATCTTGACTGGTGGATATTTAAGGAGGAGGAACCAGCCATCCTGGAGAACAACTTGAAACTATGCCTAAGAACCTATCAAGTGTGTAGATCTTTTGATTCAGCAATGCAACAGCTGGATCTGTATCCCAAACAGATCATGAGAGAGAAAGATCTACATGTGCAAAAATATTTGTAGCAACCCCTTTTGTGGTGGCAAGGAATTGGAAACTGAGTGGATGCCAATCAGTTGGGGAATGGCTGAATCACTTGTGATATTTAAACGTAATGGAATGCTATTGCTTTATAAGAAATGATGAAAAAGCTGATTTCAGAAAAGCCTGAAAAGACTTACATAAACTGATGCTGAATGAAGTGACCAGAAACCAGAACATTGTACACAGTAATAGCAAGATTATATGATGATCAATTATGAAAAACTTGACTCTTCTTTGCAATACAGTGATCCAGTCCAAGACTGGAATGGAAAATGTCTTCTGCATCCAGAAAAAGAACGATGGAGATTTAATGTGGATTGAAGCATACCATTTTCATCTTTTTGTTTGTTTTTTCTTTTTAGTGATTTTTCTCTTTTGTTTTAATTTTTCTTTCACAAAATAACTCACATGGAAATATGTTTAAAATGATTGTACATATATAACCTATATTGTTTGGCTTGCTGTCTTGGGGAGAGGAGAAAAAAGGAAGAGAGAAAAACAACTGGAATTAAAAATATTACAAAAGCGAATATTGGAAACTATCTTTACATGTAATTGGAAAAAATAAAATACTATTAAGTGACATTTTATGAGGAAGCAGATTAAGACTTCTCAGCTCTTATCGATTATGGGTCAATTTGGTCAGCTGAGGAACAGGTCTGTTCATGAGATTTAGCAGCTTCCAGTAATCTGGTCAAGGAGAGCCATTCTTATTTGTTCTCCTTCCTCTCCCCTTCCTTTGTGAGCTAGGATACCCCAAATTCTAATGTAGAGAACATTATGAGTAGCTCTTGATAGCTTTTGGTAGCCTTGACTAACTCAGTTTAGTTGTTGTTTTACAGGACAAATAGAAAGGGCAACAGCCTCTTCCTGGGAGAGACAGGAATGACATTTCCTCAACAAGGGGGTTTTCTTTGTAAACTAGTATAAGAGATTGCCTTTTGAAGAGAGAAGAAAATATTACACTTAACATTAGTAATGAAATAATATATCATTGTGTGAGGAATAGAGAGATAAGGTGAAGAACTTACAAGAATGTATGAATTCTTTTTCTGTATTTTATTATTTCTGTGTTTCCCCTATGACCTGTATAATATATGCAGGCTCATATTTACTTGAGCCTTAGCCAGTTAGAAACATATTTACTTAACCTGAGCTGATGACATTTATTGGTATTTGACATTTATCGATATTTAGTCTATTAGCTGGGCCACTGTCTGCTTAATTAAGCCTGAAGGCCTGACTTTCTGTTTCCTAGAATTCAGGAGATTTCAGGGAAACAGAAACCTTTCATTCCAATCTCCCCAAATAGCAACAACCAATTAGATGCCTTCCCCCCACTTCTCAATGCTCTCTTACTCGTGATGTAATTTCTTGGATAAAAGCTATATATCTTTACTACTTCTTTAGCCCTCCTACCTTGAGCTTTCTCCTTCTTATCTCCCCATGGAACGACATCCTCCGGAGGTTTTCAAAAAACAACTTTTCTGCCTTCTACTGAGTGATCTCTGAGTAGTCATTTTGGGTAAGGGTCTTCTACATCCCTCACAATTGAAATTAATTTTCCTCACTGGCAGGTAGAGTGTATTAAAGTAAAGAAAGACTTTTGCCAGTTTTATTAATCTAAATTCAGGAGCTCCTAGTGGAGGTGACTTTTAAGGATATTTAATAAATATTTTAAACCACACACTTTTAATCAGTCAATCATTAAGAAGCACAGAAAAGAACCAAATAATTCATCAAGCGCTTTAGTTTTTCTATAACTTCTCTCATTCAGTCAGGATTGCACTCAAATCTGATTAACCAGATTTTAATAACTCACTTTTCATTAAATAGTCTAGAAACTCTTTTCGTGCTAATTACTTCACTTGGACAAAGTTCATTTTGCCTTTATTTTTGATTCTGATTTGCTTTTCAAAAGGCAAATAATTTTGAAAATGGCTCCTACTCTTTGCATTTTAATCCGAGAGAATGCTGATTTTTCACAAGTCCCATCCAGATTGTGCTGGGGGAGAGAAGGGCCCGTGCTGGAGACAACTCGGTTTGTTTATTTTAACTTAAGAAAGAGATGGAGGAAATGTTGATAATGTAAATTAAACTTCGGTGTTTCGTGAGTACATTCATTATCTTCCTCGCTCCCTCCCAGTTGGTTATTAAATATTTACCGTAATACACTTTTGGGTCTTTAAATAAGAGGAGTCGAACAGTCTCGGATCCCTCGAGCTGCCAACTATAATGTCAGGAAAAACAATCATTACCACTCTTAAAACTCAAAGGGATGCGATGCTGTTTTCGCCTTTCCTCTTTTTTAACTCCTAGGGGTCAGACACAGAAACTAGAGCAGCTGCGCCTCTCCCATCAAAAGAACCCAAGATTTGCTCTATTTGGGATTTAATCTGCAGGCAATGAATGTAGCAGTGGCTGCGTGGTTGAAGAGGACCACTTCTCTCTAAGCTCCAGCACCCTCCTTAGCGGGAAGCTCTTTTCCGTACAACAATATGGCTGCCTTCTAACTATGGTACCAACCCCCGGGAGGAGGAGTAAGAAAGAAGAGAAAGCGGTTGCCGTAAAGGAAGGAGTTCTTCCTTTCCTTCCACTTCCACCCCTCCCCCGCCCGTCACAGGTGTCGCAAACCGGTGAATGGAGAGGGAGTTGGGGGCAGTGGGAGGAGGAAGGAAAGAAAGGTATTAGCAAGTCAGGACGGTGCTGCAAGGAGTTTCTGGTGGTGGTGGCCGCTGGAGCCAGTAGCCAGAAGCTGGGCCTCAGGTAGACCGCACAAAGGAGAGAGAAGGCAGGGGGATATTAAATCGAAGTTGCCGGTACTTCTGTTGCCCAGGCCTGTGGAGAAGGTGGCGATAGAGTCTTCTCTTCCTAAGCGAGGGAGAAGATGGATCCCAATCGGATCATCCAGGCGCTGAAAGGCACCATAGATCCCAAACTGCGAATAGCGGCTGAAAATGAGCTCAACCAGGTAAGAACGGCCCCTCCCCCGGCCTCCGGGCCCGCCTGAACCGCAGCCTCTCCTTTTAGCTTGGCTGTCCTCCCAACCTGGACTGGGTCTTTGGGATTCCTCCTCCCAGTGTTTAGGGGGGCGCTGATGCACCTGTCCCGAGTCCTGGGCTCTCTGACTTTTCCTCTCCTCATCCCGCCCCTCCCGCCGCCTGATTTGTCTTTTCCAGTCTATAGGTAAAGCCCAAAGCAGCTTTTTCGAAATCCAAAGTGCTAGGCACCTGCAGTTTCTGTCCATTCCACTTCTCCAACCCGGGGTGGGGGGTTGGAGTGTGAGGGCGAGGGAGTGTGGAAAAAATAGATTTAAAACACAATTCCGAGTCCAGCTTTTGGTGCCTAGGCCCTGCCCTTTTTAGGTGTTGTTATGGAAAATCTTGCCCACTCCTCATTGCTGCTTTGGGGTAACATGTCTTCTCTTAGTTGAGTTTTGCTTGAGCCCTGAGAAATGTTCCAGGGATAGAAAAGAATTTTTTTTTAAACAACATGGCTTATAAAAGGAGTATTAGTGTTGATCAAGTAACTTGATTTGTTTGATAGAGTTTCTTGTAGATTTTTCAGTAGTCAATATTCTGTACTCCAGAAGAGTTTTTTTTTTTTTCCTTTTGTTTATTGTTTATCCTAAATAGCCTTGTTCATTTCCCAGAGTAGGATTTAAATTCTGAGCTACCTTTCCTCAAAATTTCTCAGATTACCAAATTATCTTTTTCTTATCTTTTAGATACTTCTTAAAAGATTACAGTATCAAACCTTTTTAGTCTCCTTTGCTTAGTCGTTATTAATGCTATTCTCTGGTTGTCCCTCCAATCCTCTATTCTCTTTTTCCTTCCTGAACTCCAATGGATTCATTTATCTCTTGCCTTAGCCTTTCTCCTGATCTCCACTTTTGATCATCCTTATGGAACTGGATGTCTTTGTAGACATATTAAACTCAACACATCCATTTTCTTTTCCCTGAAAAACTTCCCTTTCACTTGAGGGCATCTTCATCTTCCTGTTTAACAAAGACTCAAAATCTCAAATCCTCATTTTGTCTCACCACTTTACCCCTCAAACCAATCTGTGGCCAAGTCCTGCCATTTCTACCTTCCTAACATTTATATTCATATCCTCTCTTCTTTGTTATTAACACCATCCTGATAGAGACTCTTTTCACTTTGCTTCTGGTGATTTGCCTCTACACTTTGTCTTCCCATTCCAATGCATTTTCTAATCAGGTATCAAATTGATCTTCCTAAAGGTCTGACTATTCAGTGAACACTGGTTGTTACCTTTAATATCCAGGATCACATGTAAAATATTCTGTTTGGCTTTTAAAGCTCTACATAACTTGGCCCTCCTACCTTTCCAGCTTATATTTTAGTTCCTAACTTTCTTCCTATACTTTATTACTTTCTTATATCTACTTCTGTGAATCAGTTACACTGATGTCCTCGTTTTCCTTGCACAAGATGCTCTGCTTCTTGATTTTGGGTAATTTCATTGGCTGTTATTCTCCCTTGCTTGTATTTCTTGCCCTAATCGTCTTTGTATTCTGGTTGCTCTCAAAACCCAGCTAAAATTTTACCTTCTGCAAGACCTTCAACACCTTTTTAATATCAATTCCTTCCTTCAGATTATCTCCAGTTTATTCTGTATATTATCTTGTTTGTCACAGTTTGACCTTCATTCTTATGAGGATTAAAAATATCATGAGGGGTTATTTCTTGAATGTGCTCTTTTGTTGGATTTAAGTGAGGCATTTTTGCAAAGTCTACCTCTTTATTTCCTTCTCCAGTCAGTGGCAGTGGCAAGACAAAAGTCAAGGTTCTGGGATGCATTGGATGATCTTGGTCTTTCTTAATTAAGGTCTTTCCCAGGCCTCAGTTTGTCTGAGGCAACTCATTCCATGAGTAAGGTTTAGATAAGAATTGAGACAAAAGGTGGCCTAATTTATGGTTGCAAAAAATATCTATCTGAGAGAGAAAAGTGGAAAAGTTTCTGGCTGGAATAGAAAACAAATGTTATTCACTCTTATTCTGAGCCACCAAAACCTAAATAGTGAACCACTGAGGTTTCAGCTTAGGGTTAAGACTTTGAACCAGTTGACTAAAGTAGGTGCTAGGGAGCACTTAGAGAAAGATACCAAGGTCATCCACGTTTGTCTTGCTGCTGGATTTCAAGGACTTTGGAAGAATAAGGCTGACCACATTATATCAAGTCTGCCTCATCTAAATGTAATTCACAGGCAAGTTTAGACATCTGTGGTGATATTATTGATCCTCTTCTAAAGAAAGGACAAAATAATTTTTAACCATTCTTTGAAAGCCAGAGTAATTTGGACTTATAGGCTTAGTCAGAAAGCTCCTTTTGAAACACAATGGGCTTTAGACTCCTTTAAAAACAATTTTTTAAAAAGCCTGTTTTTAAAGACATATGTTCAAGAAATTATAAATGAAAACTTCACAACACAAAATGTAAATTGTTCTAGCTTATAGGAAAAAAATCTAGCTCCTGAATGCCAAAATATGTTAAAAAATAGAAGCAACCAAAAATTACATATAAAAAATTACATATAAGAATATGGTGCCCCGAGTGGAGGCAGGGACCACATGTTGCAAGGAGCTGTAATTGTGTCTGGCTGCAAGGGAGTCAGAATTGATATCTCTAGCCTCATCTTCCCCAGCCCTTCTTTGAAAGAGACTTTGTTTCATTCCTGCCAGAAATTTTTTTTTCAGAGCTAGTTGTAGAGGTTTGCAAGTTCTCAGTTCTTGGAAAGTAAGTGGACACCTGTCTTTGGCCTGTGTCACAAGTAGTTGTTGCTGGGATTGAACTGGGAACTTGAGTCAGGGAGATTTGAGTTAGAATTTAATTTCAAATACATACTTGGCAAGTTACTTAAACTCTCTGTTTCTTATCTGTAAAAAGGGGGAAAATAATAGCACCTAATAGCACCTACTTCACAACAAGGTTGTGAGGACGGTAAACATGCTCAACACCTTCCAAGCTTTAAAGTACTACATATTAGCCATTATTTTATTATTATTATTGTTAGTAGTAGTAGTGGGTGGCTGTGGTGATGGCATTTTGTAAATGCTTGTTGGTTGACTTTTATGTGACAAAATATTTTATTCTGTAAAAAGTATTGTGAATTATAGCACTGTATCTTCAGAGTATGAATTTCAGCATTTGCAAGGATCTATGCTTTTTGACTCCAGATTGCAGCTTATCCATGCCTTTCATCCTGTGCTAATATTTTTTCATATTCATAAAAAAGTGTTGAATTTTAAACTCAGAGGACATTGGCTTGAATCCTTGCTCTTTTTTAATGTTACAGAGGTTACCACTTTGGTCAAGTTACTTAATATCTCTAAACTTCTTTTTGTTAGGGGAGGGACTGTATTTTTGCTTATATTTATATATCTACTGCTCATAGTGGCTGGATTTAGTAAGCACTTAATAAATGCTAGATGTCTCTTTCTCATCATCTTCCTAAGCATTGGCGATACAAATAGAAAAGTAAGCTAGTTCACTGCTCTCAAGTAACTCACATTTTAATAGGGAAATATAGCTTGAGTAGGAAGTTTCATCTACAAGTAAAGTGTAAAGAAGTAGGAGTCTTGAGATTAAGTAGATAGTAATGGCTCTTTTTTGAAATCATTTCCATTTATAAATTCATATCAGTTTTTATTTTAAACCACTTAACAGTGCTGAGGACTTTGGCAGTGAGATATATTTGGCAGTGAGATATATATATATATATATGCAAAGTAGTTGTGGTATTGCAGTATATTCAGAGAAAGTCAGCAGATTGAATCTGCCAAGGATTATTTTCCTGGACCATGGCTGCAAGGGGGTAGCCTCTTAATAAAGCCAGGAGTGTTAGGGCAGCATAGTAGGCAGCATAGTCTGCTCTTCCTGGGGCTGTTGGGCTTACCTGACAATTGGTGCCCTTTGGTAGTTCAACTGGTTAGTGGAGGCAGGGATGCCAGATCCCTTCTCTGCAAGGATTGTTGCCCTTATTGATGGAGCTAAGAGAACCAAGCTGAACACAGGGCTGGTAACTGAGGGGCACAGTTATTGATGGGACTTGTGGATTCAGATTTCTAGGCTGATTTCACTGGGATCTGAAGCCAGAGATCAGGGTTGGAAGATGAGAATGAACATTTCGGGCATACAAATAGCCAATGCGAAGTCAGAGAGATTTTCTGATGTTTATAAAAATTTGAATGCTGTGTGAATCATTTCCTACTCATCACATATGTAGAATTTTTCTCTTAAACCAATTCTCTTTTGAATGTTTGGAGCTATTCTCTGAACAAACTTTTTACCATTTTTTTTTTTTTTTACCATTTTTTACCATTAAATTAATAGGATTTCTCTTCTATGTATATCCTCTAATGCTTAAAACAAAACAAAATAAAACAAACTTGATGGATATTTGATTTCTTTTCTTCAACTTAATACTAGTTCTCCCATTGTACATCTTCTGATGATTAGAAATATGTGCTTTCTTGTCAAACACTTAATCATACTGATCTCTTGGAGAATGAAGTGTTATGTATGGAAATAGCCAGTGGTATACCAATATAGCAGGCTTTTAGAGTACATGGAAGAGAGTAAGAATGTGAGGAAACTGGGTATGTAGGAAGGAATCAGGTTAATGAAGTTTGAAATACAAACAAATGACTTATATTTGATCTTGGAGGTAATACTAATAACCTGGAGTTTTTTGAATAGGAGGATGATATAGTCAGACCTACCTTTAAAACATCATTTTGTTATCTTTAGCCTGCTTGGAGGAAGTAGAGGTGAGAAGGAAAGAGAAAAAAAAAATACAAGGAAAAAAAACGTTGTATATTAGGATTAGCATTGCATATTAAGAAAATTTACTTATAAGAAATGAAATCAGGAACCCAGAGTGGAGAAACATGAAAATGAGTATTGAAGTAAAGGACAAAGGAGACAAAAATATAAGTGACTTTGTCATTGTAATAGGTTTTAGATAGTTTGGATAGAAAGAGGACATAGATGAGGAATTTAGGAAGCATAAATATGACATGAGATACAATAAGTAGTAATGGGAATTTCACTTATCTAAGTATTTGCTGGATCAAGTCAAATGGTAAAAATTTTATTTGTGTATTCTAAAAGTAATTTGTAACTGTCTTTCATATATTAATAGTTTAGAATTCTTTTGGGAAGAATTTATTCATATTCTTTGATTACTTTGCTATGAGGAATAGGTTTTGGTTCAATATACTTACTTTAATTTTCTATATATTTGAAATAATAGAGTTATTTGATACCAGGATTTTTTCCCCAACTGTCAGTTTCTCTTATTTGCATTGATTTTGTATATGTAAAAGTTTTAAATTAATTAATCATGTAATAGAAACTTTTTATCATTTGTGATAGTCTTTATCTCTTGATTTGTTAATAATTCTTCCTTCAGAAAGGCCCTGCTTGTGTTCTCTTTATTTGTTTTGGAGTGATCTTTTATAAATCTCATAGTCATTACATGTTTGTGTGATATACAATTAATTGCATTTTTTGATCTTATTATATGTGTATATGTGTGTGTGTGTATATATATACATATATATATATATATACACACACATACACACACACCACAATAGACCAATATAATATAAGTTATTGATCTAAGATTAATTTTTTCCTGTTGCTTTCGTGTTTTCTCAGAAGTTGTCAATTAGGGACTTTTAAAAGTTTTCTATTATTAAATTTTATTATACCATTTGACTCCTCCAAGCTAAGGCCAGAATTTATAATAAACAAGAACAAAGATTGAAAATGAGAAAAGTATATAACTACTGTTCAGAAGAAATTTAACTGAATTATTTCAAAAGTTATTGAAAAATTTTAAAATGGAAAATTGGCCACAGAAGTGATCAAGATATCAAGATCAACTATAATAATTTAATTAAGAACTTAAACCACTGTGAACTTATGATTTTTAGAAACTTGTGAATTGACTTGTCAAGAGAGAAATGGCTATTAAAGGTTACACTAGATTAGAACATAATCTTGACCATGTAAGGTTTTTTTGTTTTATTTTATTTTATTTTTTATGTTAAACATGTGCAGTTCTTCTATCCATATTTCCACAAATATGCTGCAAAAGAAAAATCAGATCAAAAAAGAAAAAAAAATGAGAAAGAAACCAAAATGCAAGCAAACAACAAAAAGAATGAAAATACTATGTTGTGGTCCACATTCAGTTCCCATTGTCCTCTCTCTGGTTGCAGATGGCTTTCTTCATCACAAGACCATTGGAACTGACTTGGCCAAGTCATATGGAAAGGTTCTCTAAATCTCCATTGATCAGATTTAAAGCACTTTTTCATATGGTTAGATGCTTTTACTTTCTTCATCTGTTCATTCATATCCTTTGACCATTTATCAATTGGAGAATGACTTGATTTCTTATAAATTTGAGTAAATTCTCTACATAAATATTAGAAAGGTTCTTTCTCAGAACCTTTGAATATAAAAGTATTTTCCCAGTTTATTGCTTCCCTTCTAATCTTGTCTGCATTAGTTTTGTTTGTATAAAAACTTGTTAACTTAATATAATCAAAATTATCTATTTGGTGTTCAATAATGAACTCCAGTTTTTTGGACACAAATTCCTTCCTTTTCCATAGATCTGAGAAGTAAACTATCCTTTGTTCTTCTAATTTCAAGCAAAGGCATTTTAATGAGATTTATGTACTCAGTGTGAAGGCCAGCCCTGAAGGAGTCAGCAGCCCAGCAAAGCAAGACAAGGATTTTTATAGAGTAAATGGTCCTGATTACATTACAAGATATGTAAATTTTGGAGTTATAGGAGGAATTCCATTATTGATTGTTTGATTGGCTGCTCTAACCCTTCCCCCATCTTCAAATTGGAAAAGAAAAATATCTGCATCTTTAATCTGTCATCTCTGTCAGGAAGGAGGTAGGTAGAATGTCACTATTCTTTGGAATAGTGGTTGGTCATTTGTGTTAAAGAGTTTAAAAATTGATTTTCTTTTCATTGTTATTATTGTACAAAGAATTCACTTGGTTCTCAAAAGAACCAAATTTCCTCCAGCAGTTCGTGTATATCTTCCTAGCTTTCTTTGAAACTATCCTTTTCATCATTTTTTGTTGTACAAAAATATTGTGTGATTTCCTCAGCCATTCTTCAATTGATGGGTTTTCCTCCCCATAAATTTTTACTTCTCTGTTGCTGCAAAAAGAGCTTCCATAAATAATTGTTTTTTGCTTAAGTTAGCCCTTTGATATTTTTTTGATAGTCTTTGATATTTTTGGGGTATTCGCTGCTAGCTGCATCTAACTAGGTTGAGTATGCACAATTTAGTGAGTTTGGGAATCTGATCTTCTGGCACTTAGCCCAGTTCCTGGGTGCTTAATTAATGCTTGTTAATTGAGTTATTAATTAATAGTGTCACTAAAAATGTATCAGTGTGTCTATTCCCCTAAAATCTCACCACACTTACCAATTTTTTAGTCATGTTGCCAATTTTAGAAATTTGGAACTCCAGATTTGTTTGCTAAATAAAATTATTAAAATGTCATCAGCATTTAATAAATAAAATAAAATTTAAAAATAATAAAATTAATAAAATGGATTTTTACAAAAATATGAAAAGAAAATTTGATATTAACAAAATAGTAAAAGGAGACTCCTAATCACTTAGTTCCTGAAAGAGAAACAGAAAATCAGTGAATGTTCCTGATGACCTGTTATAAATAATGTGCTATATTTTGCAAGGGACTGCTATAAAATATTTAAAGAACAAATGACAAATTGTGCAGGAAAAAAAATGAAGCCAACTTAGCAACCTGCTTCTCTGAAATGAATAGCAGAGAAAGAAAGCAAAGAAAAGGAAACTATAGTGTTATGTATAATGAGTATAGAATTAGCAAAGAGACAGTAACAACATATTTGAAAAGTTATTTGCTATGTTCTCAAAGGATTTATACCCAGAAGCCAAGGATGATTTTACATTAGGAAAACTATTAGAAAAATTAATCACATTAGTAACAAAAGTTTCCCTTCTGTGTTAAAATATAAAAGAATACAAATAAAAGGACCTTGTTTAATATAATTACTCCTAATCTAAGTATTAATTGGTACTCTAAAATTACAACGTAAAATAAAGATTCAGCTTTGTATTTGTAATAGTTTTCATTGTTATTTGATGTAGTCCTAAAAATAGTACCTGTAACAATAAGACAAGAATAAAATCAAGGGAGTAAATGTAGATAGAAAATAAGAAAATTATTTCTATTTTCATACCTTGAGGTTTGCTTAAAAAACTCCAGAGAATCAATGAAAAACATTGAAACAGCAGCTTCAGGATATATGATAAATCTTCAAAAATACATTACTGAAAAACCAAGATAAAGGACAAGATTAATAAATAAATTCTATTTAAGATAATAAAATGTATTGAATATCTGGAAATTAACCTCTCCAGACAGTTTTTGTACTTGTACAAATACAGCTACAAAATAATGTGGAAATAAATAATTTGAGAGAAATTATTTGTTTATAGCTAGATTGAACCAACATAGTAAACATAACTTTACTATCCTAATTTTCTTTGCAGGTTTATGCTTATATCAATCATATTACCAAAAGAATAGTTTATAAATTTAGATATAACAATCACACAATTTCTTAGAGTAATAAAACATCAAAGATATGAAATGGTATGATGAAAAGTAAGAAGGAAGTGGGCAAGGCAATAACAAATCACAAGCCATATTACAAAGCTGTAATTATAAACAAACTATTTGTGAGCATAAAAAAATATACTTTGGAGTTGATAGGTAAGACTTGTGTTTAATAAACACAGAAACACAAACTACTAGGAGCAATATTCTTTATTCAGTAAGAAGTGCTAGGAGAACAGGAAAGCACTTTGGCTAAAAAGAAATATAAGTTTAGATAGAGTATGTTATACTTATGTTACCATAAATTCCCAAAAGACAAAATCAAAAGTCGAACTAAAAATTTTTAAAAAAAATTTTGTGTTTTATTTTATGCCACCCTAAATTCCAGATAGATTAAATATCTAAAAATAAAGATAAAGATGCTAAAAAGTAGAGGCAAAATTTCCCAGTTATGGTTAAAGGAAAAATTTTGGTATAGATAAGATCTTTAAAGACAAAAGTAAATGAGAATCCTAATTATCTTAAGCTTTGACATAAGTCAGATAAGCACAACCAGAATAAAAAGCAAACCTGTGAACTCACAATATATATTTCCCATATCTAAAGGAATTTGATAGATATTAAAAAGAACAATTCCTTAATTGTCAGATTGCCAATTTACAGGAAAGAAGAAATACTCATTATTAATAATTTTTATAAACACAAATTTATTTATTTATTTATTTATTTAAATAACTTTTTATTGACAGAACCCATGCCGGGTTAATTTTTTACAGCATTATCCCTTGCACTCACTTCTGTTCCGATTTTTCCCTTTCCTCCCTCCGCCCTCTCCCCCAGATGGCAAGCAGTTCTTTACATGTTGAATAGGTTACAGTATATCCTAGATACAATATATGTGTACAGAACCGAACAGTTCTCTTTTTGCACAGGGAGAATTGGATTCAGAAGGTAAAAATAACCCGGGAAGAAAAACAAAAATGCAAGCAGTTTATATTCATTTCCCAGTGTTCTTTCTCTGGGTGTAGCTGCTTCTGTCCATTTTTGATCAATTAAGGCTCTCTTTATCGAAGAGATCCACTTCCATCAGAATACATCCTCAAACAGTATCGTTGTTGATGTATATAATGATCTCCTGGTTCTGCTCATTTCACTCAGCATCAGTTCATGTAAGTCTCGCCAGTCCTCTCTGTATTCATCCTGCTGGTCATTCCTTACAGAACAATAATATTCCATAACGTTCATATACCACAATTTACTCAACCATTCTCCAATTGGTGGGTATCCATTCATTTTCCAGCTTCTAGCCACTACAAACAGGGCTGCCACAAACATTTTGGCACATACAGGTCCCTTTTCCTTCTTTAGTATCTCTTTGGGGGTATAAACACAAATTTATATACCTATGAGGTACTGATGAGTTACAAGAAGTCATGAAGGTGGGAATTATTGAGAATGGACTAATAGATTCAAATCTTCTCCAGTCAAAGGGCAGTTTTATTGTGACTCTTAGCAAGTGAGTGAAGTTCCCTTGTGGAACTCACAGTTATCAAGGGCAGAAGTGGAATCTTTTATGGGAAAGGACCTAGAACAAAGTGTGCTAACTATACTAATTGTGTGTGTCAGTAAATCAATTGGTGGTCTTGAATATCCTATTTATATAAGATAGTCTTGGGAGCTTAACCTCTAGATGTATATAGATTAACCTCTAGATTGTATCAGGTAACTGCAGTTATCAGTACAGGATAGCTCTGTCAATACAAGCTAACTATAGGTTCGGCTTGTTCCTCACTGGAGTTCATTCAGATTGGATTGCTGTGTAGGGACATGATCTTTTGCTGTAGTTCATTCATCCCATCTGTACTACTTCATAATTATCAAATTGGCAGAGATAGGAAAAAAGATAAAGAAACTAATTGTTAAATGAACCATAAAAAAGATGTGATGTTTAAAAGGTTTTAGAGACATAGTTTCTGGGTAATTTAATCATTTTATTAATAAGGTCAGCAGGTTATTAATAAAAGAAAGGTCATTTGGCCATCTTTCTTAGACCAAAGGTAGCCCTGGTGGTGGACTCACAATTTATATGTACTTCAAAAGCAGGTGGTCCATCAAACAACAATCAAATCCAACTGGTTAAAGTGATTGGAGGTGGGACTATATATTAAAATGAAATAAATAAAATCTCTTAGATAGAGAAAGTTTACTTTACTTATACTGCATCACTCATTTCTTTAGTCTATCATTTCAAAGAATGTATACCCCACCCAGCTTGAGCAGAACATATTGATTCAATTCTTTGCTAGGTTGTGTGGGATATGACCAAGATCAAGGAGAGTCAAGGTTATCATTATCAGTAATGTCCTAAAGAATTTTAAAAGAAAAACTTTGGAAGAACTCTGAATTCTCCCCCCTCAAAATTATTGGTTATTAATAATCATTTCTCCCAGGGATGGATATTATTATCAGTGGAATAGTAAATTGGTTCAACTGTTATGGAAATAACTTTGGAGTTATCCAAGCTAAGTTACTAAATTATTCATGCTCTTTGTTCTAGAGATCAAACTATTGGAATCATATCCCAAGGTTATTGACAGAAGGAAATGATTCTTATATAAAACAAAGTTCATAGCAACATTATTTGTGAGAACAAAAAGCTAAAAACAAATATTATCTAGTGATTGGAAGAGATAATTGACAAATTATTGTTTGTGAATATAATGGCATTTAAAAAAGCAAAAAAAATTTTATATCATTTTTTGTTTTTACATCATTTAAAATTCCAACTATAGCCACTCTCTCATCCTCTCCTTCTCCCCTATAAACTATCTATTTTAGTTGAATAATTAAGAAAAGAAAAAAAAAACCTGTTTAACAAAACATAAAAAAATCTGATATATGTAGTTGTACCCTCAAAGTTCCCCATCCCAGCAAAGAGGTCTGATTTGGGGTCCCTAGATTCTTTCACTGACATGTACTTCCTGGGTCTTTGAGGTTCAGAAAACTGGATCTTCAAGATGCTGTACATCTTAGGATAGAATTCTGGGAGACCTCCTATGGGATATATGCTTTTTTTGTCTGAGTGATGCTGTGCCATTTGGGATCTTACTAGGTACCCACGTTGGGGCTTTATGACCAGATTTGTACTTTTCTGAGTTGAGCACCTCCAAACAGGGTCATCTCTTTGGAATGCAGAATAGTGGTATTGCTGGGTCAAGTCTTTTGGACTTGTAAATTGCTCTGTAAAATGTTTGAATCAGTATATCCTTTCACCAATAAAGTGTCTCAATTTTCCACATATCCAGCATTTGTCATTTCCCCTTTTGGTCATATTGTCAATAGGTGTGAAGTGGTAGCTCAGAGTTGTTTAATTTTTCATTTCTCTAATCAGTGGTTACTTGGAGCACTTTTTCACTTAACTACAGATAACTTTGATCACTTCATCTGAAAACTGCCTGTTGATATCCATTGACTATTTATTGATTGAGGAATGACTTTTATTTTTTACAGATTTGGTTCAGCTCTCTCTATATTTAGACTTCCAGTCTTATAGCATCTGGGCATTGAACTAAGGCTGTACACCTGTCTCTGGTCTGATTGCTTATATGTTTGCCTGTTTTGCCCTGGTTTGCTAGCAAGTAGCACTTGATTACCTATTTCTTTCTTTCTTTCTTTTTTTTCTTTTTAAAAAAATATTTTATTTGGAAAACAATATGAAAAAAAGAAAAACAGAAAAGGAATACTGTGAAGACATGTTAGCACCCTGGATACTTTAGAATCAGCCGGAGTCAGGATCGGCAAAAGTCCTTGATCTTTATTCTTTATGGATGTGAATGGAATGGTGATATGAAGTGAGAGCAATCGCAACACGAATCCGCCAGTAGTGACTCTGGCTCTCTCACTCCACCCCTTAAATCCTCCATCCAATCTCCTATACAACAGATCAAGCATGCACAGAGTAGTGGGCAGGGCCATTCTTTCTCCAAGCATATACTAATAGAGTATTGTCCAATTGGTAATTATCCTTAAGTGCTCAGACATCACAGTTTCAGCCCATTACAGAATACAAACAAAATAAAACAAAACAAAAGAGAACATTGTCATCTGCCCAGCAGAACATCAGGGAGGATTCAAAATAGATAACAAATTACCAGATCAAGAAAGTATATGTATTAGTAGAAGAAATTATATTCATGAATGTCCCATTTTTTCCCTTTATTTCCTTGTAAATTGTTCTTTTTTTCTCTGCTGTGTACCTTATTTACTTTATTCATTTTCCCTCCTTTTGCCCCCTGCCCCACTCCAAGCCAGCTATTTAAAAAAAAAATTAATTATAGCTTTTTATTGACAGAACACATGCATGGGTAATTTTTCAACATTGTCCCTTGCACTCACTTCTCTTCCAACTTTTCCCTTCCTTCCTTGCACCCTCTCCCCTAGATGGCAGGAAGTCTCATACATGTTAAACATGTTAAAGTATATCTTAGATAAAATATATGTGTGCAGATTTGTATTCAGAAGGTTAAAAAAAAAAAAAGAAAAACAAAGATACAAGTAGTCCATATTCATTTCACAGTGTTCCTTCTCTGGGTGTAGCTGATTCTGTCCATCATTGATCAATTGGAACTGAATTGGATCTTCTCTTTGTTGCAGATAACCTTTTCCATCAGAATACATCCTCACAGAGTATTGTTGTTAAAGTGTATAATAATCTGGCTCTGCTCATTTCACTTAGCATCAGTTCACATAACTCTCTCATCCTGCTGGTCATTTCTTACAGGACAGTAATATTCCATAACATTTATACAACACAGTTTACTCAACCATTCTCTAATTGTTGGGCATCCATTCAATTTCCAGTTTCTAGCCACTACAAAAAGGGCTGCCACAAACATTTTGATACATACACCTTTCCTTTCTTTAGTATCTCTTTGGAATATAAGCCCAGTAATAACACTGCTGGATCAAAGGAAATGCACAGTTTGATAACTTTTTGAGCATAGTTCCAAATTGTTCTCTAGAATGAATGATGGATTCATTCATGACTCCACCAACAATGCATCAGTGTCCCAGTTTTCCCGCATCCCTTCCAACATTCATCATTATCTTTTCCTGTCATTTTAGCCAATCTGACAGGTGTGTAGTGGTATCTCAGAGTTGTCTTAATTTGCATTTCTCTAATCAATAGTGATGTAGAACACCCTTTCATATGAGTAGAAATAGTTTCAATTTCATCATCTGAAAATTGTTCATATCCTTTGACCATTTATCACTTGGAGAATGCAAGCCAGCTATTATTAAGAAAAGATATATTTATCTATACATATGTAGATACTTGCACATACACCACAAAAAGATCTATCCTATCCCTGCTGACTCTCTGCTTCTTAACTTGTCTTGCCATTACTTAACCTTCCCCATCTAAGGATCTTTCCCTTGTTTTCCCTTACCCTTTGCTTCCCCATCTGTCCATTCCTTCTCCTTATATTTTCTGTGTGGCTCAGAATGGTGAGTGACCACCATATAATTAAAAAAAATGGGAACTTAGCTCTAGGAGCAAAAGGAAAGTTTATTATATGTTCTCTGGAGAAGTGGGTGTCCCTCTAGTCAA
Source organism: Antechinus flavipes (assembly GCF_016432865.1). NCBI lineage: Eukaryota > Metazoa > Chordata > Mammalia > Dasyuromorphia > Dasyuridae > Antechinus > Antechinus flavipes. The sequence continues at coordinate 234,855,406 of NC_067402.1, read as the reverse complement.
GCAAGCAATTGAAAGGAGGAGGCACTTCTGGAGACAGGTCAGCAGTTTAAATAGCCCCTAATGCAAATACCCCTTGCCATCACTGACCCTTATCCTCATTGGCTGAGGGTCTATTACATTCTAAACATGGAAACTACCCAGGAAATTGAACTTTGACCAATAAAGACTACCTTCAAGCCTGCTCCAAATCTGGAGTATATGTACTCTTACTTGATTTTTGTAACTGTCTTTTAGAACTCTCACTCCATCTTGTTCAGTGTACATTGTGAAGGGCACTATACCCTTGAAAGTATGTATATAGTGTTGCCTATTAAACGCATTTCTGATGAGAGTAAATTTTCACAATTACAAGTCCTCCTCCCCCTCAATGCCTTTGTGTCTATTCTTCTTCTGCATCTCATTTGTATACCATAATTACAATTTAAACCTTAACTCTGCCAATCTTTCTCTTGAGCTACCCTATTGTTGATATGAATCTTAAATATATAGTATATATTTCCCATGCAAAAATGTCCATGTTTAAACAACTTGTCTATGTTGAGTTCCTTGAAACTTATCTTTGATATTGACTCTTATATGTTAAATTTTGTTTTAAGTTCAGGTTTGTTGAAAATCTGTTAAGTTTGTTGAATGTCCAATTTTTTCTCATTCAACATTAAAAATAATTTTGCCGGATATGATATTTTTGGCTGCAGATCTGGTTCTTTTGATTGACAGTAGATATGATTCCAGGATCTACAGTTTTTTATTGTAGCTATTGCTAAGTCCTGTATAATTCTTCCTCTCTCTACTTCTAGTTCCATATTTTGTTTTTTTTCTTGTTTCTTGCAAAATTTTCTCTTTGATCTGGGGATTTTGAAATTTGGCAATACTATTCCTGTGTGTTTTCCACAAAGGATCTCATTGAGGTGGTGATCATTGGATTTTTTTTTTTTTCTACTTTTCCTCTTTCTTCTCATGTTCTATCACTCTAGGACAGTTTTTAGGATTATTTCCTGCATTATTGTGTCAAAGTTCTCTTTCTGGTCACAACTTTAAGGCAGTCTAATTATCCTTACATTTTCTTGATCTGTTTTCCAAATCTGTCATTTTTCTGATGTTTTACATTTGGTTCTATTTTCTCATTCTTTATAATCTGTTTTGTTATTTCTTGGTCTCTTATAGTGTCTCACTAGCTTCCCCTTGCCCAGTTCTAATTTTCAAAGAATTATTTTCTGTAGTGTTCTGGAAGTCTCAGGACCAGCCTTCGTTTTAGCAGAATAATCAGCACAAGAATAGCCAGGTGTTAAGGTCCAAATTCTTTATTTTCTCCTTCAAAGTCTTGTTTCCTTGCCTGGGGCCTGGGCTAGCTTTCTTGAGGTCCCCCAGAATGTATCTTGGTTTCTTTGGAGGAAGCAGAAGGACCACCACGACCGTCTCTGTCTTGAAGTCTGTCTCAATCTGAGAGTGTGTGCTCCAGTCTCCAGTTTTCTGTCTTTTCTGAGTCTGTCTCCAAGCCCCTCTGAATCTGTCTGGCCCAGGTGGGCCTTGGTCTCAGTGGAGAAATGAAGGAGAGCCTGCCACCACGGTGATGTGAAATGGAATGAATGAATCTGGCTGAGTTTGTCCCAGCTTGTATACTCTATTATAATTATATTATCGGAGGTGTGAATCTTATAGAGTAGGTGTCAGTCTTGTAGAACTATTTTAAATACTAAGTACATGTACTGAACTAGAGAACTATTAATCACCATGCTAAACTAGATAACCATCATCTTATCAATTCCACTGAGTTAGCACCTTGTAAGAATCCTTGTTTCAAGTACAGAGTTCTGGACCATAACATCTTTGTTTTGTTTTAGAACATAGGTGGTCATGTCCTCCCTGACTTTTCAGGGTTCTCAGGGTTTTGAGAACCCCAAAAAGGAAGTCATCACACCCTTCCTGACTTCTCAGAAAAAGGGAGTGAAAACACCAAAAAAGGAGGTGATCATGCCCTCCCCTGATGTCTCAGGAAGGAAGATGAAAACACCAAAGGAAATGGGGAATCAAACCAGATTAGCGGATTTCTGAAGGGTCTCACTTGAAACAGTTATACATAAATTCATCAACATGGGAGATATTACATAACAAACAACATGAATCAACATGAAGAATTATACATGTCCATAAGTCCTAGAAATAGTCCAAAACTAATCTATTGTCTATTATTTCATGTGACAGGGAATCCAATAATCCTGCAAGTTTTGAAGTCCTACAGTAGTCTCATCGTGTGTTAGGGAATCCCATGATTTCTGCAGATTTTGAAGTCCTGTGTCAGTCTTATCATGTTTCAGAGAATCCAATGATTCTTGTGGGTTTTGAAGTTCTGTAACAGTCTCATTACCAGCCATACTCTTTCAGTGTCAGATGTTTCTTAGGTCTTCTCTTTTGTTTTGAGGTTTTTCTCTTTTTCTTCCTCTCTCAAGATGCTCATTGGCACCCATCTGATTCCTTCTCTATCTGTAAAGAGACAAGCAAATCCTTTCCCTTAAGCAGTTAACCTATCTGGTCCCTTCCATTCTCCACTTTCTGGATCTCTCCACATCACCTGACAATTATATTGGAAATGCTCACACTGGACACTGTCCTTTTGTTGGGTTAAAAAGCCTGTATTCTTCCCAATTATAATCCCTTTCTTCTGTCAGATTGCTTTTTGGCTGATTGATCATATCAGAGTACTTCTGAAGACTCTCTGGGTGTAAACTTGGCTGTTATCATGCCCCACCTGGTTTTTGTTTGTGGTCTTGGAGCTGGGCCCCGCCTCTTATTTCCCTGGGTCAATCTACATTCTGTGTAGTAAAGAGTGGAAGCTCTTTTTGCATTTTGGACATGGAGTTTTGGGTCTTGTTCTCTCATACTGTCTTCTCACTCTGTCTCTATGCCTACATTGAGATTTCAAATGCCCTACTTAACCAATTGAAAGCATTGACAAGTCTCTCTGGAAATCCCTTGCCAAGAGGGATCCTGTCTTCCCATGTTCTGCATCATAGCCTGGGTATAAAATACATTTGTGCCCTCTGTGGCATAGCGTCTTATGATATCATCTAAATTAGCATCTTTGTGTAATCCCAGAATAATTCTTCTACGAACTTCATTAGCATTTTCTTTAGGAAGTTGTTTGATCATATTTTATAGCAGCAGCAGCAGCAATTTGTTCATATGCTGTCAAAGGGTAATTAATCTGGATTAACGCTTCTGAATACTGACCTTTACCTGCTAGTTTATCAAAGGCGACTGGTATTTGAACTCCACTTTGCCTATTTTGTTGGTCTTGTGTTCTACAGAGTTCACTATACTCCAAAAGCCACAACAGTTTTGTCCAGGTCCTAAACACAGGTCCTTGCTATAGATTTCGAATCACTAGGGATAAAAACTTCATAAGCCAAATTCTCTAATACCATCTTAACATAAGATATGTAGCCCCATAAAGAGTGCAACCCTTTTCGAATCTTTGATTTTTTTCCAGATCAAAAGAAATGTATCTTCTCCTTTGTTGATCTGAAGAGTCAAACTCTTGAATAACAGGGTATGCTTCTATTCTTAAATCAGATATATCACGTCCTTTTTTAGCTTTTAGTAACTAGTGACTTTTGTAATCTTGTCATAGGGAGTGGACAAAGCTCCTGCATGGGTGGTGCTGATGGTGTCACTGCCCCTCCCCCTCTCCTCCCTCCACCCATGAAAGGTTAATTGAAGTGGGTTAGGTCAGGGGAAGGAGAGTGCTGTAATGGCTCCTGCTGTGAAGCACCACACTCCTTAATTTTATCAGCTTTGTATTTAACTTCTTTCTTGTCTAATTCTTTATGCTTTTCAGCTACTATATTAGTACCCTTTCCTTTCTGCACTTTCTTTTTTTCCCTTATTCTATTACTTAAGCAATTCCCTAAAGCCAATTGTATTTTTATATGTATAGAATGTTTCTTTAGGAATTGAATCATGATCATTATTATCATTGTAATATTCTATTAGTTGCTCTCCCACTAATTTCCACTTATCTGGCTCTAATTCTTCTTCCTTTGAGAACTAAGGAGACAAGTACTGTAATGTTTCTAAAAGTCCAGTGATCTGCTCCCAAGTTACAATCAAATGTTGGTTTTTTTTAATCAGTCTAACCATGCTTTTTACACACTTTCCTTGCAGTGAAGAAGGCTCCTTTCTAAACATTTGTTCCATTTCAGCTGAAACACTAGTTTAGCCTTTAACAAAGTTTCCTTCTTGTCTGTTTTTGTACTCACCCTAATTTCTGGGTCACAGATGTAGGTCCTTAGCCCTACATTCAGATGCCAAAATGTGATGTTCTGGTTGGTTTTCTGGAGGTCTCTGGATCAGCCTTCGTTTCAGCAGAGTAATTACCACGAGAATAGCCATGTGTTAAAGTCCAAATTCTTTATTATCTCCTTCAAAGTCTTATCTCCTTGCCGAGCTAGCTTTCTTGAGATCTTCCAGAATGTGTCTTGGTTTTTGTGGGAGAGACAGGAAGATTACCACTATGGTCTCTGTCTTGAAGTCTGTCTCAGTTCAAGGGCTTGTGCTCCAGTCTTCAGCCCTCTGTCTTCTCCCAGTCTGTCTCTGAGCCCTCTCTGAGTCTGACCCTGAGCCTTCTGAGTTTGTCTCCAGGGCCTTCTGATTCTGAACCAGTCTCTCAGGAGAGCTACTAGGAGCCTGACCAAAGATGGAATGTCTTTCTGTCCTTGTTGGCTTCTTATATATTCTATTATAATTACATCATTGTAGGTGTGAATCTTATAGAATAGGTGTTAATCTTGTAGAACTATATTAAGTACTAAGTTCATGTCCTGAACTAGAGAACTATTAATCACCATGCTAAACTAGATAACCATTGTATTATCAATTCCACTGATTTAACACCTTGTAAGAATCTTTGTTTCAAGTACAGAGTTCTGACCCATAACAATTTTCATTTTTGAGAAACTCTGTATCTCCTTTTCTAGTTGACTAACTTTTTTTCCCCCATAATCTTTTTTTTTTTCTTGGATGGCATTTATTTATTTATTTATTTTTGTTTTTTTTTTTTTTTTTCCTCAGTGTGTCTCATTTGATTTTTAAATTCTTTTTTGAGTTCTTCTAAAAATTCTCTCTAGGCTGGGAACTATTTCATGTTACTTTTGGGGTAGAAGCTTTTTTATTTCAGTGCCTTCCTCTGAAGATGAACCCCAGTGTTCCCTGTTCCCATAGTGAGTTTCTTTGGTGAGATTGTTTCTTTGCTGGTTAATTTTTTTTTTTTTAAATAAGAGATATTAGTGTAAGCATCTCTAATCTTGAAGTGAGGAGATGGTACCTCAGGCTTTCCTTTAGTTCTCCACTCTGACCAGGAACCCTAAACCAAGAGCTTCATCCTCCTGCAAGTGTCCGCAACCAGTAGCATCCCTGATCAGCTGCTTCTGCACTCACAGGATTCTGGTTCCTTCTTGCCCAGGGCTGCTTCTTAGCAGCACAGTTGGGTTTGGTGTTCCTAATCAGCCAAGGTTCACACAGTCTTTCTGGACTCAAATCCAGATACCAAAAACAGTCTGAGAGGTGAAAGTCTCTGTGGTTTCTGCTGAGGCTCCAGCAACACCTAGCTAACCCAAAGGCTTCCCATTTGATGTTTTTGTGGAGCTAATCTAGAGGTGTTTGCCCTTCTCCTGGGTTAATCTAGTCCTGGGGTCTTCCCTCAGATCTTGTAGGATGTATCTGGAGGATACTGTTCTGTTCTATCCTAAATCTTCTTGATTTTTCACCCGTCTATGTTGCTCCTGAGGTGCAAATTTGTGGAGGAAATCTGGAGAGCTTGAAATTTACCAACCTAATCTGTCATCTTCCCAGAATCCTCCCTTATTATCTATTTCTTGTGGATTTCTGGCTACCTTTTTGTACATATGAATTGGAATAAATCACATGTGTAGTTTCTCATTAGATTTTTTGATCATCTTTAAATTTGGTGCCACTTTCAAGTTTTTGATGATGCATTCAGAGCTGGGCAGTTTATTTCTGTTCAGGCAGATCAATGTAGCATATACTATTGATCTGTAAAGAGTGACATGACTAATTTATAGAAACATTGGAAGGAGTATATGAAGTGATAAGAATAAACAGAGTTAAAAGAACAATATACAACAACTAAAGTAAAGTCATCATGAAATGGCACAAAAGTGTTCGGTAGTGGTTAGTAAATATTATCATAATCTCACATTTCAGGTATAGTTATTCTTTTCTTTGAGAAATTGATAATTTAATTACCCTCCCACTCCTCACCCCCTCGAGAAAGAAAGGAGTTTAGTTATCTGTTGGGAAATAACTTGGGTCAAAATAAAACGTGTCATTATATTAAAAAAAAAACCCCCAAAACTTAAATTCTTTCTTATTATGACACTTTGTAATCTTTCTATTTGTATTTCTCTTGGTTATTTTGACTAATTTTTGAAATTTTTCTTTTCTGAAATATTCAGTTTCTTTTGTTTTCTTGTTTTGATCATTTTCTTATTTCAGTCAGTCTGTAAATATTTTAAGAACCTTCTGTGTGCATTGGAGATACAAAGAAAAGTAAAAATCACCATTCCCTTTAATCACAACTTTTTTATGCCTTCTGATTTCACTTAGGGTACCATTATTGCATATTGAATTTTATCAGCTATTATATATCAAGCTTTTGATTATTGGACAGAGATCACATATTGAGAGTTTTAGGAGTTAAGCTTGCTCTGTAATGATCTTAAAACGCTGTGATTCTTGTTTCCCTCTGCCTACATTAAAAAAAAAAATTCTTTTATACACTTCAAAAATAATCAGAAAATATGATAATAATTATAGGCCATTTAAGCTTATTGCTAAATGTCTTTAATGTTTTTATGTGATTTATTTATTTATTTATTTTTGTAATTTCAGTCCTACAAGATTATCAATTTTGCTCCGAGTCTACTTCAGATTATAGTCTCAGACCAAGTTGAATTCCCAGTACGTCAAGCAGGTGAGTTTTATATTCTTTTTTTTTTTTTAATTTAGAAATCATTAAAATGCATTTATACAAGTGAAAAGAAGTAAAAATAGCATTTTAACTTTTTAGTATCTTTAGTAGCTTAGTGTAACTAATTTCTTAAGTAACTTTTTTTTTCTAGGAAAATAAGCAGCTCTGAAATAGTCCTATTAAGCTAAACAGTTCACTTTTCTTTTCAGTGGAACATAAGGAAAAGTACCAGCCATTACTCAAAATTTTGGGCAAGAAGAGGATTTTGGTAGTGTCAGAAACATGTCAGTGATTAAATCTCCGCCTAATAATTCTCTCTCCCCATTTGTATTTCCTGTAACTCTGTATCTCCACCACTCTCTTCTCTAGCTGTTTCCTCTTTTATTCTCTTTTCCCATTCTCTGTTTCTCCTGGCAAATTAAATTGAATCTATGGAATAAAATGAAATGATTATATATATGTGTGTAGGGTATCCTATATACATATCCTCTATGTATATGTGTGTACAACTATTCCCATTATATGTGTATATATGAATATGCATAGTGTGTGGGATATAGAAGACCCTTACCCAAAATGACTACTCAGAAATCACTCAGAATAGAAAGTAGAAAGGTTGTTTATTAAAACCTCCAGAGGATGAGCCATTCTATCAAAAGATAAGGGAAAGAGAAAGCTCGTGGTAGGAGGGCTAAAGAATTAGTAAAGATATATAGCTTTTATAGGTTCTATTATAAAGGATTACATCATAAGTTGGGGAGCATTGAGAGGTGTCCTCTCCCTTAATTGAGTGTTAAACATTGGTGCCAAAAGCAGGTTAGAACAGAATGTTTTCAGTTTCCCTGGTTCCAAGAGGAATAATCCGTCAGACCTTCAAATTTCAGATTACTGAGTTATGGCATTTAATAATCTAAATATTGATAACATTGAACACGGATAAACTTCATCATCTCTGGTTAAGTAAATATTGGCTAGCACACACCGTACTTATGTAGGTCACAGAGACATAGAAATAATAAAAAAAGATAAAATTCAGAAAAAGAATAAATTCTTACATTCCTGTAAGCTCTTCACTTTATCTCTCCATTCCACACAATAATATATTCAGTATATGTGTATATACTTCTGGCTTTGAGTAAACTTGTAACAAATGTGTCATAACAATATTAAAAGATTAGGAACCTAATGCTGTTCTGGCTACATAAAAGGCTTCTAAAATTGCTGAGACCTTATAATTTTTTTTTTAAATAAAGATTTTTAATTTTCAAAATATATAAATAGATAATTTTTCAGCATTAATCCTTGCAAAACCTTGTGTTTCAATTTCTCTCTTCTTCCCTCTACCCTTTCCCTAGATAGCAAGTAATCCAATATATGTTAAACATGGTAAAATATATGTTAAATCTAAATATATGCATTCATATTTATAGAATTATCTTGCGGCACAAGAATAATCAAATCAAAAAGAAAATAAAATGCAAACAAACAACAAGATGTGAAAATGCTATGTTGTGATCTACATTCACTTCCCACAGTCCTCTCTTTGGGTGTAGATGTAAGTCAGTTTAAAAAAAAAAAAAGATGTATTATATTCAGTAGTAACCTATTTGGCATTGTACAAATAAATAGAGTTCTCAAAGTTCTTGTTTAAATTTTAAGCTTTTATAAAATTAAATTGAAGGGATGACAAATAATTTTGCTTTCTTTTTTTTTAGTTGGTATTAGTTTTTTGCCAGCTTTAGGATGTCATCTTTGTAGTTTTTTTTTTTTTTTTTTGGTAGCTTGTAGCTTGTAGCTTTTGTAGTTTGATTACAACTTTCTAAGAAAAATGAGGTTTTTTTAATCTTTATCATGTTCTATGATAAAGTATAATAAATAAAATAAATTTAAAAAGTATAAATTAGTATAGTGCTTGAATATTTTAAAATAGTTTAAAAAAGCATTTCCTCACAATTGTGAGGTGGGTAATAGAAACACTATTTTTCTTAATTTATAGACAGATGATCAAATTGAGGCCTAGAGAAGTTAATTGGCATATATGGGATAATGGAAACAGTCAGAGTTTAAGACTAAACCTAGTGCTCTTTCTACTATATCATTTATTTTTGTAACTGTTGTGAACTTTTATATATTTGCTTTTAATTGCCACATGTAGATAAGCTTGTAAATATGATGGCAACAAAGTACCAAAAAGTACACAAATGTACATTTCTCTCTTTTGGTAAATACATTATTTGTACTTTTAACATAACTTTTATATTTTAACATAACATAACTTCTAATACTTTTTAAGCATAGCTTGAAAATTATGGGGAATCATTTTGTATGAAGCAGTACTGTGAAAATGTGCCTCTTGTTTAGTTATATCTAAAGCTTTGTGACCTCAATATTAGGAAAACTATCAGTATAATTGGCCATATTAATAATCAAATGAACAAAAACTATATGATCATCTCAACAGATGCAGAAAAAGCATTTGATAAAATCCAACATCCATTCCTATTAAAAACTCTTGAGAGTATAGGAATAAATGGACTTTTCCTTAAAATAATCAGTAGCATCTATTTAAAACCAGCAGTAAGCATCATATGTAACAGGGACAAACTGCAACCATTCCCAATTAAGATCAGGAGTGAAACAAGGTTGCCCACTATCACCGTTACTATTCAATGTTGTATTAGAAATGCAATGATTTGCTCTTTCCTTCTCCAACTTATTTTGTAGATAAGGCAAACAGGGTTAAATGACTTTCCTGGTTCACAGGACCAGTAAGTGTCTGAGGCCATATTTCAACTCAGGAAGATTGTTGTATCTTGCTTTCTAGATCCCCTGTGCTGGCGTGATTAAAATATTGAGTCCTGTATTCTAGAGCCTCCAAGTTGGGGTGACAAAACATATCATACTTTTTAGTGCCCCCACACTGGGGTGATTAAAATATCCTACTTTCTAGAACCCCCATGCTGGGATGATTAAAATATACTGTCCTAGTGGAGAAGTGATGAGGCAGGATTCCTGAATTGATGGCAAAATGGAGTCTGTTTATTTCAAGGACTTTCCCCTTTTTATACCCTCATACCCTTGTGTAACCAAAACAATATTGGACATGTGCTTATGCACATGGAACCACATAAACAACTTGCTATTGTATGTAGTTTGCCACCTGGTATCATTCTTCCACCTGGTATCACTCTGCTTCAATCACAACACAGATTGTCACCACTCCCTGACTTCTTAGGAAGGCTTAGAGCCCTTAGGGGAGATGGGGAACTGAACCAGACATTGTTAGCAGGTTCCCTCTGGGCTGAAAGGTTTTATACCTCACTCAGAGTTCCCCACTGTCTGTGATCCTCTTCAAAAGATGAGTCTTTCCAACTTCAGGCTCATTGCTCTAACCTTGTGCCATTTTGTTGCTCCATATAATGACAAATCTGATTATAAAGAAAAATACTAGTTAGCATGTGTTGCCTGGATAATGATTTAGCAAAGGAGACTGAGAAGAAAAATTCAGAAAGGAGCAGAAAGCAATGTTATGAGAACCTAGAGAAAGGATATATGGAGGTAAAAATAATTGACAATGTAAAAGACTGTAGACATTGAGAAAAGACCATTAGTAAATTGTGGTATATGAATGTTATGGAATATTATTGTTCTGTAAGAAATGACCATCAGGATGAATACAGAGAGGACTGGAGAGATTTACATGAACTGATGCTAAGTGAAATGAGCAAAACCAGGAGATCTTTATATACCTCAACAATGATACTGTTTGAGGATGTATTCTGATGGAAGTGGATCTCTTGGATAAAGAGAGCTAATTCAGTTTCAATTGATCAAGGATGGACAGAAGCAGCTACACCCAAAGAAAGAACACTGGGAAATGAATATAAACTGCTTGCATTTTTGTTTTTCTTCCCATATTATTTATACCTTCTGAATCCAACTCTTCCTGTGCAACAAGAGAACTGTTCGGTTCTGCACACATATATTGTATCTAGGATATACTGTAACCTATTTAACATGTAAAGGACTGCTTGCCATCTGGGGGAGGGGAAAAATCGGAACAGAAGTGAGTGCAAGGGATAATGCTGTAAAAAATTACCCTGGCATGGGTTCTGTCAATAAAAGTTTAAAAAAAAAAAAGAAAACTTTTAATTTTTCATAGTATTTTATTTTTCTTCTAATTATATGTAAAATTTTAGCATTCATCTTTACAACATTTTGAGCCCCAAATTTTTCTCCCTCCCCTCTTCCTAAAATGGTAAGTAATTTGATATAGGTTATAGATATACAATAATATGATGCATTTCAATATTAGTGACAGTTATTTTAACAAATATGGCTAATATAGAAATATAATAGACCAAGAAGAAAAAAAACACTAAAAAAATAAAGTGAAAATAGTATGCTTCAGTCTATATTCTGAGTCTATCAGTTCTTTATCTGGATGTGGGTTGCATTTTCCATTGTGAGTCTTTTGTAATTATCTTGGATCATTCTTTTGCTAAGAAGAGTTAAATCATTTATAGTCTTTCATTACATAATGTTGTTGTTTCTAGTGTATTTTGTTTTCTGGTTCTGCTCATTTCAGTTTGCATTAGTTCATACAAATCTTTCCAGATTTTTCTGAAGTTTGCCTAGTTGTCATATCAAACTTGTTCAGCCTTTCTCACTTGATGGGCATCACCTTGCCCATTTGGCCCATTGGGACCAAATAGTGGTATTGCTGGATCAAGGGATATTCATACATTTGGTTGCCCTTTGGGCATAGTTCCAAATTCCACAGTGTCCCAATTTTCCTACATCCTCTTCAACATTTACATTTTTCTTTTTTGTCATAATGGTCAATCAGATAGGTATGAATTGCTGTCTCAGAGTTCTTTTGATTTTCATTTCTCAAATCAGATGTAATTTTAAGCACTTCTCCATATGGCAGTAGGTAACTATAATTTCTTCATCTGAAAACTACCTGTTTATTTTCCTTGACTACTTCTCAGTTAAGGAATGACTTTTTTTCTTATAAATTTGATTCAATTCTCTTTATTTGAAAACTGATATCTGTATAAGAGACTTTTGCTGCCCCAGACTGTGTCCCAGCTTTCTGCTTTGTTTCTAATCTTGGTTACACAAGTTTTGTTTGTACAAAAGCTTTTTAATTTAATATAATCAGAATTATCTGTTTTATACTTCTGTCTCTTGTTTGGTTATGAATTCTTCCCTTCTCCATAGATCTGATCGATAGCATATTCCTTGTTCTCCTAATTTGTTTATATCGCCCTTTATGTCTAAACCTATTTTGATCTTACCTTAATGATGTAAAAGTTTAATCTATACTTGATTTGTGCCCTGTTCTTTTTCAATTTACCCTGAAGATTTGGACTGATAATAAGTTCTTATTCCAGAGACTGGGGTTTTAGAGTTTACCAAACACTAGATTATTATGGTCATATACTATTGTGTCTTATATAAAAACTTATCTTTTTAACATCAACATTGTTGGTATTGCTGTGTGTCAATGAGACCTGGAATACAATGGCCACTGAAGATATTTTGCTTAAGTAACATCTATGTCATATCTTTCCAGATCCCTGCTTCACCTCAGTTGTTAATGCCCTTTCCTCCAAAATTTGCTTTATATTTATTATTTTATTTGCTTACTTATGTACATGTTGTATCCTCTGATAGAATTGTAAGCTTCTAGAAGGGCTAAGACAGTTTAAATTTTTGTCTTTTTTTATTCTCAGTGCCTGGCATCTAATAAATCCTTATTAGTTAAATGATTAAAATTAAAATGCCTATCACACAGAAAGCAGTGAAGAGATTCATGATGGGTATGAACACGATGTAGCATATAACGAACTAAAGGATACCATTACAAGGATGACAACCTAGTCAGATGGTGAGGAATTACAGGTCAATAGCTACAGTGCTCTCATAGTATTCTCAGAATATCAGAAATGAGCCAACAAGGCCTCCAGTATATTGGAAGGCACCTACATGGTGAATTTACATGAAGATAATGGATAAGAATTACATACAGTGGCTATAAATTGATTTTTATTTACATTATTTGAGGGAACTCTGAAATTTATTGATTTGTTTGAGTTATCATGAAAATTCACTGATGTGGAATAGTTCCACCTCATTCCTGAACGGTTCCTGACAAGTCACTATTAATTTATTTTGAAACTCATTAGTGTATCTTTGTAAAAGTTTAAAAAAATGGACATTTGGACAGAATGAAATTATTAGATTTATTTAATTAGAATTATTAGGTGGTGTATTTCAATTATTTATGGTGGTAATTTTGATTATTTTTTGTTATTTAGAATTAGCATTAGCTATAATAATCAATTGTCTCTCATAGTATTAAATTGAGTTCATTTATAAATATAGGAAACACTTTTTAAGCATATTCCTCACAGTGCTGATTAGTACTTTGAGAAAGCGTTAACTTTAACTTTTAGAAAGTTGCCTGGACTAATGAATCATTGTGTATGTATGATCATTTTGTATAAGAGATGATATCTGAAGTGATTTATTAAAGATTTACTGATTGTAACTATATAGTTATATAGCACAGTGTCAAGCTTTTTTTGCTCAAGTTTCATGTTAGGGGAGAATCAGGAGACTCATATTTGCACTAGAGTGCTGTGACAGCCTTTATACCAGTATTATAAACCATATAAAAGTATTTGTTCATAGGTGACTCTCACTTGTTACAAGGGCAAGATGATTAATTATAAAAAATAAGTCTATGATGAAATTTTTATTTTTTTAATCTGGATTTACTTCAGAAAGCTAATTAACTTATCATTTAAATAAACTAACATCTGTTGTTTGCTATGTTAGTTCATATGATATATAATATGACTTTGAATAACATAGTCAGAATCATGCTAAAGTAAAAGATGATACTTTATTCATTATTCACTTCCCATTTTAATAAATTTCTTTTATTAATAAACTGTTCTATCAAAACAAATTGAATTCATAGATGGAATAGACTTTCAAAATGGGGAGGTCAAAAGGAATGGAAGAGCTATGTCAAATATATATAAATCAACAGTATGTTATAAAAATTTGATATTAGTAAGAAAGATAAAAATAAATGTAGACAATGGCATCATTAACACATTTAGTAAGATTTAATTTCATGGTTAAACTGTAGGTTAGGGAATGGTGATGTTCCTACTCGTCATATCCTATTTCTATAATGCATATGAATTATCTTGTAAGATAGTGTCTTTATAAGATAATAAACTAAATGTTTTTATCTTATAAACTGAATCACTTCTAATTTTTACTTATTGAACTCTTTTAATACTAAGAAGCTTTCATAGTCTACAGAAAGAATACTGGACTTCTGATATACTGGACTTCTGATGTGATTATTATTAAGCCTGTTTTTTTTTTTTTTTTTTTAGAGGTGCTTTAAGACTTTCTATTAAACATTGAACTGAATGACTATTGAAGATTCAAGAAGTATATAAAATCCTTTAATTTTTGCAAGGCATTTTTATTAGAATGTTTCTTTTTCTGCTGTTTTCTTCAGTTATCTGAAAGTTGATACTTACTTGGTCTTTGAGGTATTTGTTAAATGGGAATTACAATAATTAAAAAAATTTACTTGTAAATACTTCAAAGAGTTATTTAAATTATGTAAAGAGAAATGACCTACACAATTATCTTAGGAAAATTAAAATTCAGTTTTGGTTTATTACCATTTTATTGTCTTATGAACAGTTTGACTATTATGATAGAGATTTACTTAGCCAGTTTTGATTTAGACTACCTTATGTTTTCAGTCTAAGGAACACATTTAATACTAATAAATTTTTTTGTCATTGAAAAATCTTAATATTGATTGACAAAGTGCTTTTAATTAAAATGTACTTTAATTGCTAAAAGAAAAATCTTCAATTTTTATGCATTTTCCCATTGGTTGGTTCATTGCTTAGAATTATGTTCCCTGCCATCATCTCTGTGCTTTCTGTTCAGCACATAATGGCATAGCCTTTTGTACTTTGTAAAGGTGAATTAAATCCATCCTTTCCATGGTGCTATGTTAGGATTTTTTCTGTAACTCAGCTGCCATTTACCTGAAGAACATGGTGACGCAGTACTGGCCAGATCGAGAACCCCCACCTGGAGAAGCAATATTTCCATTCAACATTCATGAAAATGATCGCCAGCAGATTCGAGATAACATTGTGGAAGGAATAATTCAGTCTCCAGATTTAGTGAGGTACATTATACTCTCTATATATACACATTACTAAGAGGCATAAAATATTTGGCTTTTAGAGAGGGGAAAATCTAGTTATAAAGATTATGATTTTTTGTTTTCAAAACGAACAGTGCAATGAATGAGGGCTCATTCTTTTTCATTAATTGCTTTCTTATATCTCAGCTAATCCTATTTGTGTTTGTCATAAATAGAATTTTACCTCTTATTTATCTTTTTTTCTCATTAAGAGAATTAAGGCAAAAAGCCTTCTTGATTAAATAATGTAATGGAAATTCCAAATATGTAAATAATTTATTTTGCTTTAGTTGATCTCATTTAACTTTTTACCATTCTAATTTTAATCTTGTTTTTTTTTTTTAATCTTCTCCCTTATAGGGAAATTTACTCCTAGAACACTCAACATGTTATTTAACCCCTATGTATGTGTTTATGTGTCTGTGCCCATTTTTATATATGTATATATATTTGTCATTTGTTATATATAAACTCAATTTCCATTCCTTTGTATGGACAGTTCAGTAATATGTAAGACTAGGTTTGTCTTGGAGAAGTGAAAATATATCAAGGGTGTTAGAGTTAGTAAATAATAGCCAATAAACACTTATTAAGGGCCTACTATGTGCTTTTTATTGTGCTAATTGTTGGGGATACAAATTACTAAACACAAATAAAACCTATTTGCAATCTCCTGGAGGAAGAAAAAAGAAAGCTGAAAAGAGAGGGAAAAGAGGGAGCAGGTCTGTGGACTTGATGAAGGCGGCCAAAAGGAGTGCAGCTGGTTAGGAAGTGATATATTTGGGGGGAATGTCTATCCTGTCCTCTTTCCTTAAATGGAAGAGTTTATAACTCTATCCTTCAATCAGAGTGCAGAGGGTAAAAAGGGTATTGATGAATCTGATTGGATTGTACAAAATGAGATTTCCAGATTTTTATAAGGAATAGAGTGAAGAAATCAAAGAAATTAGTAATAGCATAGCATTATAAAAAAAAGTATTGTGAACAATCTAGTAGTAAGGGGTTTACCTTTGTTCTGATCAGTACTTTTAAGTACATAGCAGTGCCTTGTATTGTAAATGAAATATAATTAGAGAAAAGGAACAAAGGAAAAAATAAGAATAAGAGAATAGAAGGGAGACTAGGAAGGAAAGAAAGACTATAAATTAGGTAGTGGTATACTGCTACCTTAAGTGTCATGAACTGTTTACTCTCATTGTAGGGTAAGGTTTAACTTTTTTATTTTGACATTTCTCTGCAAGTTTCATACATGATCTCATATATCCCATACACTAGCCTTCAACATGGTGGGAAGAAGAAGAGGAAAGTGATGTGACTCTTGTGTGTATAGAAATTCAGTTCTTTCAACAGTGAATTTTGCTTAGCCCAAGAGTGACAGCATGGAGGAGGTAATAATAGTAGTTAAACAAATTTAAACATAAATCAATATGTAATTGATTTGATGAAAGATAGGATGAGAATAGGTGAGTAGTAGACACTAAAATGTTTAGATAACCTTTGTACCCCTGATCTGTTTCCCTCCTTAAACTTTTCTGTTTTTGTTGTTTAGTCATTTCAATCATGTCAAAGCCTTCATGACCCAAACCATGAGGGTTTTTTTTTTTGGCAAATATACTGGACTGGTTTGCCATTTTCTTCCCCAACTCATTTTACAGATAAGGAAATTTGAAGCAAACAGGGTGAAGTGATTTGCTTTGGATCACACAGCTTGTAAAGTGTCTAAGACCGGATTTAAACTCAAGAAGATGAATCTTCTTGACTCTAGGCCTGGTACTCTTTCCAGTGTGCCACTTAGCTATCCCTTAGGAAAATATGTTCTAACCCATTTCCACAATGGCATTATGTTTTCAGATAGAAAGCAACTTATATTCACCTTAGCCTTCTTTAGATTACCTTCACAAGGTCACAGAAGCAAAATGTGCTAGATTTGGAATTCAAATCCAGGTCCCCAACTCCAAATCCACGGTGTGATGTAAACAGTGTAATAAGAGTTGGAGTTCGAGAGACCTGACCTTGAATTGTATATTAAATCCTAGTTTTGTGATCCCAGACAGGGCACTAAACTTGGATAATAACACAGAGATAATAACAACACAGATAAATGAAGTCTATCAAGTCCTTTGCAAACCTTAAAAGTGCAGCATAAAATATTATTTAGTATTAATTAGGAAAATATTTTAAAAGAATTTCCAGATTTAGTGACACTATGGAATATTGAATAGATCCAAATCAAGCTATTCTTTGGCACTATTTTTATATAAGTATTCCTTTCAAAGACAAGTACATATTTGATCAATACTGATTACTTATAGAAGACAGATTTTTTTCTATTTCTCCTTTTATATTATCCCTCACATCTTTTATCTTAAGAAAATTATTATTGACCTATCCATTTTGACTTTAGAGAATTATAAAGCTCTTGACTCATTTGTAGTTAAAGAATGGGATTCCCTATCAATTTCCTTATTCACAGACCTTTTAAAACTTGCCAGAAAAGCCTTTTCTTCATATCCTCCTCATCTTCTTTAAGAATTGCTGAAGAGCAGCTAGATGGCACAAGTACTGGCTCTAAAGTCAGAAGGTCCTGAGTTCAAATGCAGCATCAAATACTTAATACTTACCAGCTGAATGATCTTGGAAAAGTCACTTAATCCCAATTGTCTTGTTTTAAAGAAAAAAAGAATTGCTGAAACACTTATTCTACATGTTTAAGGCAGATTTTTTTGGGGGAAGGGGGCAATAGTAGCTTTCTTGATAACAGCTTTGCAGGATGCAATGCAGAAGGGCATTCCTCTGTTCATTACCTAAGTTGGAGAGGTCTATAGTGTCTAAGTGATAAGAAGGTGAATTACTCTATTCATTGTTGGATTTTCCTTAGATCTTAATCATATTGTTATTTATACTTTGGTATACAAATAGGGGAAACATAACTTGCCATTGCTTAGGAGGTATTTTTCTATTGCTAGATATAGTATCTAATATTATTTGTTAGAATTTTATATATTAATCCATTGTCAAATTCTTTAGGCAGAGGGCTAGTATAAAATAGTTTTTTCTTTAGAATTGCTTCCTATAATGTTCATTTTCAGAAAGTCATGTTGTTGAAATTGTCATAAAATGTTTGTTTTCATTCCAGATTTACATCTATATAAAATGAGTGTGTGGAAAATTGATTGCTATCTTTTTCTAAAACAATAGATAGCTCTGAAATATACATAACTAAATTAATGGTGGTCGATTTTTTATGGTTGTTTTTGTTGTTTTATCTCCTAGGGTCCAGTTAACAATGTGTCTCCGTGCCATCATTAAGCATGATTTTCCAGGTCACTGGACTGCTGTGGTAGACAAGATAGGCTATTACTTACAATCTCAAAGCAGTGGAAGCTGGCTTGGGAGCTTATTATGTCTATATCAGCTTGTGAAGACATATGAGTAAGTGGAGATTTCTCAGTAGAAGATTATAGAGATATGGTCAATTGATGTTTAAAGAATATTGAATAAAAGTGGTTAGCAAGTAGCAAGTTGAGTTTTATCATTTGTCTCTATATAAATTCATTTTTCTGGGTAATGAACCATTCTAATTTTTTTTAGATGTAAAAATAAAATAAAAGGAATACATTTTCTGTCTAGTCAAGATGGATAACCTTTTCCATAAAGGCTTTTTATAAAAATAGAGTGGGAATAGAGATAGAAATTAGATTTTGATTTCAATAGTTTAGGGAACTTCCAGTTGAGGAAATTCTGAGAGAATATTTAGATTCTAAAACACTAAGTTTAAATGGTTTGCCCAGAATCACACTGCCTGTATGTTTCACAAGTAGTGCTTGAATCTAGGCCTTTGAGGCTGATTTTCTAACACCGTGCTACTGTGCCTCTCAAACCTTTTTATAGGGTATTTGAAATCATGACAACAGAACAAGATACACACATTGCAAAAGGGAGTAGATGAGTGCAGAAAATAACAGGTTTCTCAGCCTTATGTTCTTTAAAAAATTAAAGCCTTGTCTTGAGAATTGAAAATATTTTTTAGATTTCAAGTTTCTAAATTTGTAAATAAAAGATGCAAGGTAATATAATACAGTGAAAAGAGGATGGGACTTGAAATTGGAGAACAGGCTTCAAATTTTAGCTCCACCATCTACTGCTTCTGTGCCTTGGACAAATCACTTAACTTCTGTGAGCCTCAGTTACCTTATTTGTAAATGAGGAGATGGAAACTTGTAGCTTCTAGTTCCTTTCTGCTTTAAATCTATGAGCCTGTGAAATGCTGGTAATGATGGTTAGCTTCCCTTCTATATTTCGGTTAAAGCAAGTTGGATTAGATTTATAGCATTATTGCAAAGTAGATTATTCTTCAGACTCCAGAAACATAGGATAGTTGTACAATTTAAATATTTTTATTTTATAAAAACATCATTTGGGGGTATTTTATTATAATGGATTCTAGGTAAGATAAAAGAATAAATTTCTCTTATTAAGGGAACTTAATGGTACTTTAAAGACTGCAAAAGCAAAAGTACTTAAAACTAGGAAGCTTCACTTCTTCTACATTCTAGTTTTGTGATTAGGGGCAAGTAAATTATCCTCAAGATAGGCATCCCATTCAGGTCTTTCAGAAGGGATTGACCTTCATTAATCGTTTCCTTACCAGGCAATTTCCTATACCACAGAAATTACAGATCCAATCAATCCCTATTCCTAGCCTTAAAGGAGACTAGAATTAAATTATGAAATAACCTCTCCTGTATATGATTTTTTTAAATTAAATTTTTTCTTTTTATATTTTGAAGTTAATAAACCTCAAAAAACATGAACAGTTTTTTGTATTAAGAGATAAATAGCTATCTAAAAGATATAGTTATATCTAGGGATAGGGAGAACACATTTCAAAGTTCTTTCACAGTCTTTTTAGAGCATGTAAGTCAAGATTTTGGATAACAATATAATAGCTGAATAACTAATATTTATGTAGAACTTGCTATGTGTCAAGCTGCATAATTTTGTATTACAGGTATCTCATTTAATCTTCACAACTACCTGAGTTAGATGCTATTATAATATCCATTTTACAGACAAGGAAACTTGAGATAAACTGATTAAATGCAACTGAGGGTCACATGGCTCCTAAGTATCTGATGCTAGATTTGAAAACAGGACTTCCCAATTCCAATTCTGACATTCTATCCTTTGAATGCTTTCAGAGTTTTACTTAAAACATTTTTACTTTCAACAACAATAACAAATGCAACTATAACAATTAACTAGCATTTATATGGTGCTTTAAAATTTGCAAAGCACTTCCTCACGATGATGCTGTGACAAGAGTTATCTCTATTTACAGATGAAGAAATTGAGGCAGACAAAGGGGAAGGGAGTTAAATAGCTAATAAGAGTCTAAGACAGGATTTGAATTGAGGTTATTCTTGATTCTAGGTCTAGTTTTCTATTTGGTATATAAACCAACACCTCAAGAGACAAGGAGAGAAAAGAATAAGAATATTAGCTGAATTATTTATCTTTACAAAAAAGGAAAGGTTCTTTTGAAAAATAACTTGAAATTCTTAGAAAACATTTAGAAATGTTGGGGCATTATTTTTCTCTTTTCTTCCTTTTATTTAAAAAAATCATTATACTTACCTTAAATTCTGTTTAAAATTTCTGTTTTTTTTTTTTTTAATTCTTTCCCTTTTTGTATTCATGTAGATACAAGAAATCAGAGGAAAGAGAACCTCTTATAGCAGCAATGCAAGTATTTTTGCCTCGAATTCAGCAGCAAATTATACAGCTTCTTCCTGATCCATCCCATTACTCTGTACTTCTTCAGAAGCAGATTCTGAAAATTTTCTATGCACTTGTTCAGGTAGGGCTCTACTTCAAAGGATATATAAATTTACGTGTTTATCAAACACTTTGACTTTATACTAATTATTAAACTGTAATGTTTACAGAGCACTCTGATAGGATTTGGGGAAATGGGAAATTTAGATGTTACAGCCTCACCTTATGAAACTTACAGTCTAATAGGGGGTATATACACTGATAAATCTAAGTAATCATTAAGAGTATTTCTCCTCAAGATAAATAAAGAGATAATAAAAGGTCACTTAGTTGAATTCAAGTCAATTGGCCCAGGCATGCTATAAAATCATGGATATGTATATATAATATATTTGGTAAATAGTGTTTTATTTTTTTCAATTACACATAAAGAATTTTCAACATTCATTTTTTAAATAAGATTTTGAGTTCCAAAATTTTCTCTGTCCTTCCCCAAGACAATAAGCAATCTGATATAGGTGATATTTGTACAATCATATTAAATGTATTTCCACAGTAATGTTGTGAAAAAAGAAAGAGAACAAAAAGTAAAAACCATGAAAATATAAAAACCAGTGAAAATAGTATGCTTTGATTTACATTGTTCTTTCTCTGGTTGTGAATACATGAGTCCTTTGGAATTGTCTTGAATCATTGTATTGCTTAGAAGAGCTAAGTTTATTAAAGTTGATCATCACACAATGCTCCTGTTACTATGTACAGTATTCTGGTTGTTCTAACTTCATTGCACGTCAATTCATGTAAGTCTTTTTAGGATTTTCTGAAACTTGCCTTCTCATTATTTCTTATTGCACAGTTCCATTACATTCATGTGCCACAACTTGGTCAGCCATATCCTACTTGATGGGCATCCCTTCAATTTTAAACTCTTTGCTTCCACAAAAAGAGTTGCTACAAATATTTTTATACATATAGGTATTCCTTTTTTCTGATCTCTTTGGGACATAGACCTAGTAGTGGTATTGCTGGTCAAAGGGTATGCACATTTTTACAGCTTTTGTAAATGTCATGTTCTCTCCAACATGATTAGATCAGTTAACAACCCCCACCAACAGTGCATTAATTGGGACATTAATGCATTCCTACATCTTCTCCAGTATTTATCATTTCCCTTTTCTATTTAATAATAACTTTATATTGACAGAATCCATGCCAGGGTAATTTTTTTACAACATTATCCCTTGCACTCGCTTCTGTTCTGATTTTTCCCTTCCCTCCCTCCACCCCCTCCCCTAGATGGCAAGTAGTCCTATATATGTTAGATATGTTGCAGTATATTCTAGATACAATATATGTGTGCAGAACCGAACAGTTCTCTTGTTGCACAGGAAGAGTTGGATTCAGAAGGTATAAATAATATGGGAAGAAAAACAAAAATGCAAGCAGTTTATATTCATTTCCCAGTGTTCTTTCTTTGGGTGTAGCTGCTTCTGTCCATCATTTATCAGTTGAAACTCAATTAGGTCTCTTTGTCAAAGAAATCCACTTCCATCAGAATACATCCTCATACAATATCGTTGTCGAAGTGTATAATGATTTCCTGGTTCTGCTCATTTCACTTAGCATCAGTTCATGTAAGTCTCTCCAAGCCTCTCTGTATTCCTCCTGCTGGTCATTTCTTACAGAACAATAATATTCCATAACATTCATATACCACAATTTACCCAGCCATTCTCCAATTGATGGACATCCATTCATTTTCCAGCTTCTAGCCACTACAAACAGGGCTGCCACAAACATTTTGGCACATACAGGTCCCTTTCCCTTCTTTAGTATCTCTTTGGGGTATAAGCCCAGTAGAAACACTGCTGGATCAAAGGGTATGCACAGTTTGATAACTTTTTGGGCATAATTCCAGATTGCTCTCCAGAATGGCTGGATTCATTCACAACTCCACCAACAATGCATCAGTGTCCCCGTTTTCCCGCATCCCCTCCAACATTCATCATTATTTTTTCCTGTCATCTTAGCCAATCTGACAGGGGTGTAGTGATATCTCAGAGTTGTCTTAATTTGCATTTCTCTGATCAATAGTGATTTGGAACACTCTTTCACATGAGTGGTAATAGTTTCAATTTCATCATCTGAAAATTGTCTGTTCATATCCTTTGACTATTTATCAATTGGAGAATGGCTTGATTTCTTATAAATTAGAGTCAATTCTCTATATATTTTGGAAATGAGGCCTTTATCAGAACCTTTAACTGTAAAGATGTTTTCCCAGTTTGTTGCTTCCCTTCTAATCTTGTTTGCATTAGTTTTGTTTGTACACAGGCTTTTTAATTTGATATAATCAAAAATTTCTATTTTGTGATCAGTAATGGTCTCTAGTTCATCTTTGGTCACAAATTTCTTTCTCCTTCACAAGTCTGAGAGATAAACTATCCTATGTTCTTCTAATTTATTTATAATCTCATTCTTTATGCCTAGGTCATGGACCCATTTTGATCTTATCTTGGTATATGGTATTAAGTGTGGGTCCATGCCTAATTTTTGCCATACTAATTTCCAGTTATCCCAGCAGTTTTTATCAAATAATGAATTCTTATCCCAAAAGTTAGGATTTTTGGGTTTGTCAAACACTAGATTGCTATAGTTGACTATTCTGTCTTGTGAACCTAACCTTTTCCACTGATCAACTAATCTATTTCTTAGCCAAAACCAAATGGTTTTGGTGACTGCTGCTTTATAATGTAATTTTAGGTCTGGTACAGCTAGGCCACCTTCATTTGATTTTTTTTTTTTTCATTAATTCCCTTGACATTCTCGACTTTTTATTGTTCCATATGAATTTTGTTGTTATTTTTCTAGATCATTAAAATATTTTCTTGGAAGTCTGATTGGTATAATACTAAATAAATAGATTAGTTTAGGGAGTATTGTCATCTTTATTATATTCGCTCGGCCTATCCAAGAGCACTTAATATTTTTCCATTTATTTAAGTCTGACTTTATTTGTGTGGAAAGTTTTTTGTAATTTTGCTCATATAATTCCTGACTTTCCTTTGGTAGATAGATTCCCAAATATTTTATGCTATCAACAGTTATTTTGAATGGAATTTCTCTTTGTATCTCTTGCTGTTGGATTTTGTTGGTGATGTATAAAAATGCTGAGGATTTATGGGGATTTATTTTGTATCCTGCTACTTTGCTAAAATTATGAATTATTTCTAATAGCTTTTTAGCAGAATGTCTGAGGTTCTCTAGACATACCATCATATCATCTGCAAAGAGTGATAGTTTGGTTTCCTCATTGCCTACTCTAATTCCTTTAATTGCTTTCTCGACTCTTATTGCAGAGGCTAGTGTTTCTAATACAATATTGAATAATAATGGTGATAGTGGGCAACCTTGCTTCACTCCAGATCTTACTGGGAAAGGTTCCAGTTTTTCCCCATTGCATATGATACTTACTGAAGGTTTTAAATATATGCTCCTGACTATTTTAAGGAAAAGTCCATTTATTCCTATCCTCTCAAGTGTTTTTATTAAGAATGGATGTTGGATTTTATCAAATGCTTTTTCTGCATCTATTGAGATGATCATATGGTTTTTGTTTGTTTGGTTATTGATATAGTCAATTATGCTAATAGTTTTCCTAATATTGAACCAGCCCTGCATTCCTGGTATAAATCCTACTTGGTCATAGTGTATTATCCTAGGGATGATTTTCTGTAATCTTTTTGCTAATATTTTATTTAAGATTTTAGCATCAATATTCCTTAGGGAGATTGGTCTATAATTTTCTTTCTCTGTTTTCAGCCTACCTGGTTTAGGTATCAGTACCATGTCTGTGTCATAAAAGGAGTTTGGTAGAACTCCTTCAATCCCTATTTTTTCAAATAGTTTATTTAGCATTGGAGTTAATTGTTCTTTAAACATTTGATAGAATTCACATGTAAATCCTTCTGATCCTGGGGTTTTTTTCTTAGGGATTTGATTGATAGTTTGTTCTATTTCTTTTTTTGAGATAGGACTGTTTAGGATATTTACTTCTTCCTCTGTTAGTTTGGGCAAGCTATATTTTTGGAGGTATTCTTCTATTTCATTTAAGTTGTCGAATTTATTGGCATAAAGTTGGGCAAAGTAACTCCTAATTATTGCTCTAATTTCCTCTTCTTTAGTAGCGAGTTCTCCCTTTTCATTTTTAAGACTAACAATTTGATTTTCCTCTTTCCTTTTTTTAATCAGATTTACTAAGGGTTTGTCTATTTTGTTGGTTTTTTCATAGAACCAACTCTTAGTTTTTTTATTAATCAATTCAATAGTTTTTTTACTTTCAATTTTATTGATCTCTCCTTTTATTTTTAGAATTTCAAGTTTAGTGTTTGACTGGAGGTTTTTAATTTGTTCCTTTTCTAGCATTTTTAGTTGTAAGCCCAATTCATTGACCTTCTCTTTCTCTATTTTATACAAATAGGCCTCTAGAGATATAAAATTTCCCCTTATTACCGCTTTGGCTGCATCCCATACATTTTGGTATGATGTCTCATTATTATTGTTTTCTTGGGTGAAGTTATTAATTATGTCTATGATTTGCTGTTTCACCCAATCATTCTTTAGTATGAGATTATTTAGTTTCCAATTATTTTTTGGTCTACTTTCCCCTGGCTTTTTGTTGAATGTAATTTTCATTGCATTGTGGTCTGAAAAGGATGCATTTACTATTTCTGCTTTACTGCATTTGAGTTTGAGGTTTTTATGTCCTAATATGTGGTCAATTTTTGTATAGGTTCCATGAACTTCTGAAAAGAAAGTGTACTCCTTTCTGTCTCCATTACATTTTCTCCAGAGATCTATCATATCTAATTTTTCTAGTATCCTATTTACCTCTTTGACTTCTTTCTTATTTATTTTGTGGTTTGATTTATTTAATTCTGAGAGTGCAAGGTTGAGATCTCCCACTATTATAGTTTTGCTGTCTATTTCTTCTTGTAGCTCTCTTAATTTCTCTTTTAAGAATTTAGATGCTACACCACTTGGTGCATATATGTTTAATATTGATATTGCTTCATTTTCCATGCTACCCTTTAGCAAGATGTAGTGCCCTTCCTTATCTCTTTTAATTAGATCAATTTTTGCTTTAGCTTGATCTGAGATCAGGATGGCTACCCCTGCTTTTTTGACTTCATCTGAAGCATAGTAGATTTTGCTCCAACCTTTTACCTTTAACCTGCATGTATCTCCTCGCTTCAGGTGTGTTTCCTGTAAACAACATATTGTAGGATTCTGGCTTTTAATCCATTCTGCTAACCGCTTCCTCTTTATGGGGGAGTTTACTCCATTCACATTTATGTTAAAATGACCAATTCTGTATTACTTGCCATCTTGTTAACCCCGGTTTATGTTTTTCTCCCTTCTTTCCCCCTTTTCCCCCTTCTCAGTATTAAGCTTGTGAGCACCACTTGCTTCTTATAGCCCTCCCTTTTTAGTATCTCTCCCCCTGCCTTAGAGTTCCTCCCCCTATTTTAGCCTTTTCCCTCCCAGTTTCTGTATTCCCTTCCACTTAGCTTATTCCTTCCCTTTTCACTTTTCCCTTCTCACTTTTCAATGAGATGGGAGAAGTTTCACCATAGATTGAATATGTCTAAAATTTTTCTCTTAAAGCCAATTCTGAAGGCAGTAAGATACCCACTATATTCGTTCCCCTCCATTCTTTCTCTCAGATATAATAGGTTTCCTTTGCCTCTTCATGAGATGTAGTACCCCCACTTTACCCTTTTTCTGGTACAATGTCCTTTCCACATCTAGTTTCTAGAACAAGGTATATATGTATTCTTTATACATCTTTATAGCCGAAATATAGTTCCCAAGATTAATCTTTACCTTTTTAGATTTCTCTTGAGTTCTATATTTGTAGATCAAACTTTTTGTTAAGTTCTGGCTTTTCCATCAAAAATAGGTGAAATTTGCTTACTTCGTTGAATGTCCATCTTCTTCCCTGAAAAACGACGCTCATTCTTTCTGGGTAAGTTATTTTTGGTTGCATACCAAGTTCCTTAGCCTTTCGGAATATCATATTCCAGGCCCTTCAATCCTTTAATGTGGATGCTGCTAGATCCTGGGTGATCCTTATTGTGGCTCCTTGATACTTGAATTGGGTTTTTCTAGCCACTTGCAGTATTTTTTCCTTCGTCTGAGGGTTCTGGCATTTGGCCACTATATTTCTTGGTGTTTTGATTTTAGGATCCCTTTCAGTAGGTGATCGATGAATTCTTTCAATGTCTATTTTACCCTCTGTTTCTATAACTTCTGGGCAGTTCTCTTTGATAATTTCCTGGAAAATAGTGTCCAGGCTCTTTTTTTCATCATGCTTTTCTGGGAGTCCAATGATTCTCAGATTGTCTCTCCTGGATCTGTTTTCCAGGTCTGTTGTTTTCCCCAGAAAGTATTTCAGATTCTTTTCCATTGTTTGATTTTTTTGGATTTGCTTGACTGATTCTTCTTGTCTCCTCGAGTCATTCAATTCCATTTGTTCAATTCTGATTTTCAATGAAGTATTCTCTTCACTCACTTTTTAAATATCTTTTTCTAATTGTCCAATTGAGTTCTTTTGTTCTATGGAATTTTTTTCCATTTCGCCAATTTTGTTTTTTAGAGAGCTATTTTCTGTTTCCAGTTCACTAATCCTATTTTTCAAGGATTTTATTTCTTTATCCACTCTGTCTTTAAATGTGTGGGATGACTTCTCCAGTCTCTCTTGCCAAGCCTTCCTCTCCTTTTCCCATTTTTCTTCTAGCTCTCTTGTGAGAGCCTTTTTAATTTCTTCTATGAGGTTCATCTGTGCTGAGGAACAGATGATCTCCTCCTTTGGGGATTCACCTGGGACAGTCTGTTTTTAGTCTCCTCAGGATTTAGAGTCTGCTCTCTATCTGTATAGAAGCTGTCAAGGGTTAAAGTACTCTTCAATTTTTTGCTTATTTTGTTAAAGTATCAAAGACAAACTAGCAAACAAAAAAAGAAAAAACCCCTAAATGGAGTCTGCTTTTTTGGGGGGAGGGGCTGGGTGGTGTTACTGAGCTTCCTCTGCAGACTGCAGGGGCAGCAGCGAGGCATTAGCCCCACTGTGCTGTGCCTGCGCTCTGAGATCCGAGAGCGTGTTGAGACACTGTAGGGGATGGGTGGCCCCGTCCTGAGAGACTCCAGCTGTTTGAGGTTGTATTCTTCACCTCCCCTCCCCTCCCCTCCCCCCTCTTCCCGTTTTTAGCTTCTCTGCTGGGCTGCTGACTTGCTGCCAGGGCAAAGTATCCAATCCTGTAGCAAAGCTCTCCCCGCAGAGACTGCTGCGATCACACCCTCTCCTGTCTACTACCGCTGCCTTCAGCCTGCGCCCAATCTAAAATCATCCCCGCCCTTGAGCAAAAACAGACCTTTCTTGGCGAATTTCAAGGAGGTCTTCTCTTGGTAACTATTTGTGGGTTTTTTTTCAGTCAAGCATTAATTCAGAGGCTTGTAATGAAATGGATAGTGAGAGAAAACGCGGAGCTTACACAGCTGTGTGCCTCCTCTCCACCATCTTGGCTGGAAGTCCCTCATTTCCCTTTTCTATCAGATTAGCCAATCTGATAGATGTGAGGTAGTATCTCAAGAGTTGTTTTTTTAATTTGTATTACTTTAATCACTAGTGATTTGGAGCATTTTTTCATGTTATAGTTAATTTTAATTTCATCTTCAAAAAATTGCCTATTTATATACTTTGATCATTTGCCAGTTTGACTTAGTCCTCTATATATTTGAGAAATGAGGCCTTTATCAGACACACTAACTATAAAAATTGTTTCCCAGGTTTTTGATTTCCTTCTAATCTTGGTTGCATTGGCTTTGTGCAAAAACTTTTAAATTTAAAAAAATTTAAATTTTAAATTTAATCAGTATCCATTTAACAATTTATAATGTTCTCTATTTCTTGTTTGGTCATAATTTTTTCCCTTTTCCATGGATCTGACAAGTAAACTGTTCCTTGTAATGTTCTTCTTTTAGTTCAGTTTTCTGGGGGTCTCTGGGAGCAGCCTTCGTTTTAGTTCAGAGTAATCATCACAAGTGTAGCCGGGGTTAAAGTCCAAATCATTTATTGTCTTCTTGCCTGGCCAGGCCAGCTTTCTTGAGGTCCTCGTGAATGTGTCTTGGTTTCTGTAGGGGAGACAGGAGGACCACTACCACTTTTCTGTCTTCCCTAATTCTGATTCTGAATGAGTTTGCCCGAGCTTATATGCTTTCTTATTATAGGTATGAATCTTGTAGAACTATATTAAGTACTAAATATATGTACTGAACTACCATTGTCTTTATCAATTTCACTGACTTAACACCTTGTTTCAGATTCAGAGTTCTGGCCCATAACAGTTCCTTACTCTCCTAATTTACTTATGATATCACTCCTTTATGTTCAAATCATGTACCCATTTTGACCCTATCTTGCTATATGACGTGAGATCTTGGTCTTTACCTAGTTTGTCCCATATTATTTTTCAATTTTTCTAATAGGTTTTGTCAAATAGTGAGTTCTTATTCCAGAATTTAGAGTGTTGTGTTCGTTTAACAATAGGTTATTATAGTATTTTTTATACCTAATTCATTTCACTGATCCACTACTCTTAGTACCAACTAGTTTTGATAATTGTTGCTTTATAATATCCTTTTAGATTTGGTTACAATTAGACCATCTTCCTTTGCATTTTTGTTTCACTTTTACTTTGATATTCTTGATCCTTTTCTTCCAAATAAATTTTATTAATATTTTTTGTAGCTCTGTAAAATAATTTTTTTGGTAGTTTGTTGTAGCATTGAATAAATAAATTAGTTTAAGCAGAATTGTCATTTTTATCATATTATTTTGACCTACCAATGAGCATTTGATATTTTTCTCGTTGTTTAGATCTGACTTTATTTGTGTGAAAATTATTTTGTAATTGTGTTCTTATAGTTCATATAGTTTCTGGGTTTGTCTTAGTAGTTAGACTCCCTATTTTTTGGAATGGAATTTCTCTTTCTACCTCTTACTCCTGAGCTTTGTCAGTCATATGTAGAAATACTAAATTTTTTTTTTTTGTGGGTTTATTTTACAGCTTTCAGCTTTGGTAAAATTGTTAATTATTTCAAGTAGTTTTTTAGTTGATTCTCTAGGACTAAGTATAGCATATATCTGCAAAGAGTGATAATTTTGTTTCCTCATGGCTTATTCTAATTCCTTCAATTTCTTTTTCTTTTTTTATTGCTAAAGCTGAAATTTCTAGTTTAGTATCAAATGATAATAGTGATCCTTGTTATAATAATGAGCATCCTTGTTTCACCCCTGCTCTTACTGAAGGCGTTTAGCTTATCCCCATTACAGATAATGACTTTATCATTTTAAATTAGATTTTTTTAGATATGACTTATCATTTTAAGGAAAACTGTTTATTCCTGTGCTTTCCAGTGTTTTTAATAGGAATTAATAGGAAATTAAATAGGAATTGAATAGGAATTTTACTAATGTTTTTAATAGAGTTTAAAATAGGAATAGGAATTTGTCAAAGGCTTTTTCTGCATCTGTTGAGATAAATTTCTATTGATTTTGTACTGATATGGTCAATTATAATAATGGTTTTCCTAATATTGACCCAGCCTTGCATTCCTACTATCAAGCCTACTTGGTTATAATAGATTATCCTGGTGATAAATTCCTATAATCTCTTTACTAGTATTTTACTTAAAGTTTTTGCCTTCAATATTCATTAGGGAGATTAGGCTATAATTTTCTTTCTCTTTTGACTCTTCATGTTTTATTTATATAAGTATTACATTTGTATCATAAAAGAAATTTGGTAGGACTTTTTTCACCTATTTTTTCAATTAATTATTCTTTGAAATTAATTGTTCTTTGAATGTTTGATAGAATTCACTTGTAAATCTATCTAGCCCTGTTAATTTTTTTCCTTAGGGAATTTTCATTGATGGTTTATTCAGTTTCTTTTTCTAAATGGGGTTAAGTATTTTATTTCCTTTTCTGTTAATCTTGGCAATTTATATTTTTTTCATTTCATTTCACTTGGAGTGTCAGATTTATTGGCTTGCAGTTGAGCAAAATAGCTCCTAATTATTGTGTTAATTTCTTCATTGATCATGAATTCATCCTTTTCATTTTTGATACTGGTAATTTGTTTTTTTTTAAAAATTAAATTAGCCAGAGGTTTATCTATTTTATTAGTTTTTTTCACAAAAAACTAATCCATTTTGTTTTTCAGCTTTATTTATTAGTTCAGTAGTTTTCTTATTTTCACTGAATCCCTTTGATTTTCAGAATTTCTGATTTGGTATTTAATTGGAGATTTTTAATTGGTCCTTTTTTTAGCCGTTATAATTACGTGCCCAATTCATTGATCTGCTTTCTGTTTTATTGATGTAAACATTTAAAGATATAAAGTATTACTTTGAAATACTTTATTGAAATAGTAATATTTGAAATAATTGGTTAGAAATCTAAGTATTGTTTTGTCTGCGTTTCATAAAGTTTAATATGTTGTCTCATTATTGTCATTCTAATCTTTAATGAAATTATTGATTGTTTCTCTGATTTGTTGTTCAACTCACTTTTTTTTAGGATTAATTATTTGATTTCAGTTAATTTTTAATCTATCTTTCCATGACCCTTAATTACATGTAATTTCTGTAGAATCATTATTTGAAAAGGATGCTTTTAATATTTTTGCCTTTTATATTTGATTATAAGGTTTTTGTGCCCTAATACATAGTCAATTTTTGTGTAGCTGCCATGTATCACTTGAAATTTTCTCCAAGAGGTCTATTATATCTAACTTTTCTAAAATTCTGTTCATCTCCTAATTTTTTTTCTTGTTTATTTTTTGGTTAGATTTATCTAGTTTTGCGAGGAGGAGGTTGAGGTTCCCCATTAGTATGGTTTTAAATTCTATTTCTCCTGTAACTTATTTAATTTTTTTCTTTAGAAATTCAGATGCTGTACCATTTGATGCTTATATGTTTATTATTGATAATTTTTCATTGTCTATGACAGTGATTCTCAAAATATGGGAAGAGAATCCTGGGAGTTTCTGAAACACTTTCAGAAGGTCTTTAAATTCAAAATTAGGTTTTAAAATTAGGTTTTATTTCTAATATGGTAAATATCTATAAGTATAACCCACATAAGTAAAAACTTTTTGGACAGATCCTTAATAATTTTTAGTAGTATAAACATATTGTGAATAGAAATTTGAAAACTACTGTTCTATGATAGCAAGATAAAATTTCCTTCTTTGTCTATTTTAATTAGATCAATAGATCTATATCTTTGTCTTTGCTTTGTCATGATTTCTATTCCTATTTTAATTTTTTTTTTACTTCAATTGAAGCCATAATATATTCTCTTCCAGCTTTTTACCTTTACTCTGTGTGTATCTATCTGCTTGCTTCAGATGTGTTTATAGGAGAGTTTGTCCCATTCATACTCACAGTTATGATTACTGTGTATGTTCCTCCATCTTTTTCCCCCCATTTATATTTTTCTTTCTCTCCTTTCACCCGTCTCTCCTTACCAGTGTTTTGATTTTTGCCACCTCTCATTTTTATCTTCTTCCAGTTGAATTTTTATTTTTCATCCCTTAATTTTTTTTATATACTAGCACATCAAAGTCAACTTATATGCATACTTTCTTGTCTATGTATACTTTTTCTAAGTGCCCCAATAGATATAGTTCTTAAGGGTTAAAAGTATCATCATTCCATCTAGGGATGTAAACAGTTTAACCTTATTGAAATTCATTTCTTTCCTGTTTATATGCTTTTTGTATATGTATTTGTCTTGTAAAGATCAGATTTTCTGTCCAGCTTTGATCTTTTCCTTAGGAAAGTTTGAAGATCCCCTTGTTACATTGATCTTTTCCCTTAAAAGTTTGATTAATTTTTCTGGGTAATTGATTCTCGTTTATAATTCAAACTCCTTGGCTTTTGGTGATTGATGGATTCTTTACATTTCTGTTTTACTCTCTGATTAGTATTTTGGGGCAGTTTTCCTTAATAATTTCTTGAAAAATGCTGTCTAGGCTCCTTTTTTGATATTGGCTTCTAGGTAGTCTGATAATTCTTAAATTACCTCTCCTGGATCTATTTTCCAGGTTAATTTTTTTTCCAATGAGTTATTTTACATTTCCTTCAATTTTTTCATTCTTTTTATTTATTTGTTTTTGATTGATTCTTGATGTCTCATTGAGTCATTAGCTTCCACTTGCCCAGTTCTAATTTTTAAGGAATTGGTAGCTTTTGCACCTCCTTTTCCAATTGGCCAGTTCTATTTTTTAAGGAGTTGTTTCTTCAATTAATTTTTTTCAGTTAATTTTTGTTTTCCAACCTGGTGACTCTTTTTTTCATGATTCTCTTGAATAATCCTCATTTCTTTTCCCAATTTTTCTTCTACCTTTCTTCTCTGATTTTTCAAATCTTTATTAGAGCTCTTTCAAAAGGACTAGCATAGTAGCTTTCTTTAATCAGGGGTCTTTTTTGTTTTTGTTCATTTTCTAGCCTTTTTTGTTACTTTTAAAGCTGACCTCTGCTTCTGTGGAGCAAGGGTCATCTATACCAAGCTTCTTATGCTGGGAACCAAGGGTCTGGTAACTGGCTTTCTATGCCAGGTCCTTTGGAACTGGAAGTTTGCACACTGAAATGGGGTGGCTCAGTTTAATCACTTGTATTATACCTGCATTACTAAAACTCGAAATTTTCCTGCTGTGCTGGAGTTGGAGATCTCACAGTTGGTCTATTGTGCCATTGGCCTTCTAAGTCAGGATTGTGGGGCTTTCAATGGTTGATATATGCTATGGCTAACAGCCTTCCACTGATTTGCCTAGGCATCCTCTGTACTTTGCTATTTTCTTTTACCCAAGTAAGACAGGCCTCTAATGAAGTGCTGCAAAACTGTTTCATTCTGTTCTTTTGTGGGTTCTGTCATTTTAGAATTCTTTTAGAGCCTTGATTTAATGTTATTTCCAAGGGAAATTGGGGAGAGTTCAGGCAATTTCCTGGCTTTGCTTTGCCATTCTTGCTCCATATCCAAACTTTCAATGTTCAGTAATTGAAAGAAGTGGCAGATGTGATTGTTATGACATTGTGAGTGAACTTTATAGCATCTTTGGGAAAGGAGAGGTATTGCATAATTAAAAAAAAAGTTGGAAAAAAGTCTGTTGCAAAGAATTGAGCTGTGTGCTTAACTTAAATTGGTATCAAAATTCTAGTGGATAATAAAGAGATGGGTAAATGAACATTTAGAAAAGGGTTGAAATGACTTCCTCAAAAATAGGTCTTACTAGACTAGCCTTCTTTCTTTTTTTCTTCCTTTTTGGGTAGGGTGAGGAAGGGTTTGTATTTTAGACCAAGGTTGAGTGAGAGGGTTAAAATTTATCTAGATTTTAGTAGTTAGTTTTATAAAGTATCTCTTGTTATTGTGGAAATGAGATGTGTGTGTGTGTGTGTGTGTGTGTTTAATTGGTAGTACAATTCATTGGATTTAGAAATTGGCTAATTGACAGACTCCATTAGTAATCATTAAGTGTTTGAGGTTAATTTGGCAGGAAATCTTTAGGGTATTGCTTCAGAGTGCTGTGTTTGACCCTATATTGTTTAATATATTTATTATATATTTTTTTCTTTCTTTCTTTCTTTCTTTTTTTTTTTTTTAATAACTTCTTATTGACAGAACCCATGCCAGGGTAATTTTTTACAGCATTATCCCTTGCACTCACTTCTGTTCCGATTTTTCCCCTCCCTCCCTCGATCCCTTCCCCCAGATGGCAAGCAGTCCTTTATATGTTAAATAGGTTACAGTATATCCTAGATACAATATACATGTGCAGAACTGAACAGTTCTCTTGTTACACAGCAAGAATTGGATTCAGAAGGTATAAATAATCCGGGAAGAAAAACAAAAATGCAAGCAGTTTATATTCATTTCCCAGTGTTCTTTCTTTGGGTGTAGCTGCTTCTATCCATCCTTGATCAATTGAAACTGAATTAGCTCTCTTTATCGAAGATATCCCCTTCCATCAGAATATATCCTCAAATAGTATTGTTGTCTGCTCATTTCACTTAGCATCAGTTCATGTAAGTCTCACCAGTTCTCTCTATATTCATCCTGCTAGTCATTTCTTTTTTTTTTTTTTTTTTTTAAATTTTTATGTAATAATTACTTTATATTGACAGAATCCATGCCAGGGTAATTTTTTTTTTTTTTTACAACATTATCCTTTGCACTCGTTTCTGTTCCAATTTTTTTCCCTCCCTCCCTCCACCCCCTCCCCTAGATGGCAAGCAGTCCTTTATATGTTGGATATGTTGCAGTATATCCTAGATACAATATATGTTTGCAGAACCGAACAGTTCTCTGGTTCCATAGGGAAAATTGGATTCAGAAGGTATAAATAACCCGGGAAGAAAAACAAAAATGCAGATAGTTCACATTCGTTTCCCAGTGTTCTTTCTTTGGGTGTAGCTGCTTTTGTCCGTCATTTATCAATTGAAACTCAGTTAGGTCTCTTTGTCAAAGAAATCCACTTCCATCAAAATATGTCCTTATACAATATCATTGTCGAAGTATATAATGATCTCCTGGTTCTGCTCATTTCACTTAGCATCAGTTCATGTAAGTCTCGCCAGTCCTCTCTGTATTCATCCTGCTGGTCATTTCTTACAGAACAATAATATTCCATAACATTCATATACCACAATTTACCCAGCCATTCTCCAATTGATGGGCATCCATTCATTTTCCAGCTTCTAGCCACTACAAACAGGGCTGCCACAAACATTTTGGCACATACAGGTCCCTTTCCCTTCTTTAGTATCTCTTTGGGTTAGTATAAGCCCAGTAGAAACACTGCTGGATCAAAGGGTATGCACAGTTTGATAACTTTTTGAGCATAGTTCCAAATTGTTCTCCAGAATGGCTGGATGTGTTCACAATTCCACCAACAATGTATCACTGTCCCTGTTTTCCCATATCCCCTCCAACATTCCGCATTGTCTTTCCCTGTCATGCTAGCCAATCTGACAGGTGTGTAGTGGTATCTTAGAGTTGTCTTAATTTGCATTTCTCTGATTAATAATGATTTGGAGCATATTTTCATGTGGCTAGGAATAGTTTTAATTTCTTCATCTGAGAATTGTCTGTTCATATCCTTTGACCATTTATCAATTGGAGAATGGCTTGATTTCTTATAAATTAGAGTCAATTCTCTATATATTTTGGAAATGAGGCCTTTATCAGACCCTTTAACTGTAAAAATGTTTTCCCAGTTTATTGTTTCCCTTCTAATCTTGTCTGTATTAGTTTTATTTGTATAAAAACTTTTCAATTTGATATAATCAAAATTTTCTATTTTGTGGTCAATAGTGCTCTCTAGTATTTCTTTGGTCATAAATTCCTTCCTCTTCCACAGGTCTGAGAGGTAAACTATCCTATGCTCTTCAAATTTATTTATAATCTCATTCTTTATGCCTAGGTCATGAACCCATTTTGACGTTATCTTGGTGTATGGTGTTAAGTGTGCGTCAATGCCGAGTTTCTGCAATACTAATTTCCAATTTTCCCAGCAATTTTTGTCAAATAATGCATTCTTATCCCAAAAACTGAGGTTTTTGGGTTTGTCAAACACTAGATTATTAAAGTTATTGGCTGTTTTGTCCTTTGAACCTAACCTATTTCATTGATCAACTAGTCTATTTCTTAGCCAACACCAGATGGTTTTAGTAACTGCTGCTTTATAATATAATTTTAGATCTGGTACAGCTACGCCACCTTCATTTGATTTTTTTTTTCATTAATTCCCTTGAAATTCTTGACCTTTTGTTTTTCCATATGAACTTTGTTGTTATTTTTTCTAGGTCATCAAAATAGTTTTTTGGGAGTCTGATTGGTATAGAGCTAAATAAATAGATTAGTTTAGGTAGTATTGTTATCTTTATTATATTTGCTCGCCCAATCCAAGAGCATTTAATATTTTTCCAATTAGTTAGATCAGACTTAATTTGTGTGGAAAGTGTTTTGTAGTTTTGCTCATAAAGTTTCTGATTTTCCCTTGGCAGATAGATTCCTAAGTATTTTATACAATCAGTAGTTACTTTAAATGGAATTTCTCTTTGTAACTCTTTTGGGTTTTGTTAGTGATATATAAAAATGCTGATGACTTATGTGGGTTTATTTTGTATCCTGCAACTTTGCTAAAGATGTGGATTGTTTCTAATAACTTTTTAGTAGAATCTCTGGGGTTCTCTAAGTATACCATCATATCATCAGCAAAGAGTGATAATTTGGTTTCCTCATTGCCCATTCTTATTCCCTTAATCTCTTTCTCAACTCTTATTGCCAAAGCTAGCATTTCTAATACAATATTAAATAGTAATGGTGATAGTGGGCAACCTTATTTCACTCCTGATCTTATTGGGAATGGTTGCAGTTTGTCCCCGTTACATTTGATGCTTACTGTTGGTTTTAAATAGATGCTACTGATTATTTTAAGGAAAAGTCCATTTATTCCTATACTCTCCAGAGTTTTTTTTTTCCTCAAGAGTTTTTAATAGGAATGGATGCTGGATTTTATCAAATGCTTTTTCTGCATCTATTGAGATGATCATATGGTTTTTGTTAATTTGATTATTAATATGGCCAATTATATGATAGTTTTCCTAATATTGTACCAGCCCTGCATTCCTGGTATAAATCCTACTTGATCGTGGTGTATTATCCTGGGGATGATTTTCTGTAGTCTTTTTGCTAATATCTTATTTAAGATTTTAGCATCAATATTCATTAGGGAAATTTATAATTTTTTTTCTCTGTTTTCAACCTACCTGGTTTAGGTATCAGTACCATGTCTGTGTCATAAAAGGAATTTGATAGGACTCCTTCATTCCCTATTTTTTCAAATAGTTTATAAAGCAGTGGGGCTAATTGTTCTTTGAATGTTTGGTAGAATTCACATGTAAATCCATCTGATCCCAGGGATTTTTTTTTAGGGAGTTGATTAATAACTTGTTCTATTTCTTTTTCTGAAATGGGACTATTTAAGCAATTTACTTCCTCCTCTGATATATTTATTATAATTTGGATAATGTTTATTATAACTTGCTATCAATGGCAGTCTAATCAAATTTGTATTAGCACAAAGCTGGGTGGGTTAGGTGAGCCCCTGAATGATAATCAAAATCCACACAAAATTTTCATGGCTAATATAACCTTGTGACAAATTCAATAAGATGAAATTTAGGGCATAGGAAATAGATCTCAGTTTTCATTGTTACAAGCCTTCTGCTAGTCCATATCATCTTCTTTTCTTACTTATAATGTTAGAGAATGACTAGATCACTGAGAGATTAAGCCACGGCCAGGTAATGCTGCCGGAAATGTGTTAAAGGCTTGACTTGAATACAGGTAATTCTGGATATCATGATAGTTCTGTATCCATTATGGTTGAAATTTTGTATTTAGTATCCACTAAGATGAAATTTAGAAATGATAAATATAGGAATAAATTTAAATCTTACAGTTGGTTTAAAAATTGATTTTGCTGTTGTAAGTTAAAAAAATGAACAGATGAATTAGTGAATAAATAAAAAATAGTTTACTTCGTGCCTAACATTCTACCTATAATAGATATTAATAGAAAAGCGAGACAGTCCCTGACCTCAAAGAGCTGATGTGTGTGTATATATAAAGATCAATTTGGTGATACAATGGATAGTGCTCCAAGTCTTTAATCAGGAAAACTTTTCTTCTTGAGTTCAAATCTGACCACAGATACTTACTAGCTGTGTGATGTTGGGCAAGTTACTTAACCCTATTTGCTTTAGTTTACTTATCTGTAAAATAAGCTGGAGAAGGAAATGGCAGTATCTTTGCCTTCAAGAAAACCTCCAGAGGAGTCATTAAGTGTCAGGTCTAACTGAAAAGTGACTAAAACAATAACAAAAACAAAATATATGAAGGTTTAACTCCAGGACAACTGGAAAAAGTTAATGTTTTTAAAGATGTAGCTGCAAAGCATTGTTTTAAGAATTATTTTTATTGATGAAATCATTCTTGTTTCTAATGTTGAATCTTAAGGTTTATTCTTTATATTTCTGTCCTCAGCATTTAGTACGCAACCTAGAACTTGGTAGACATTTAACAAAGGCTTATTGGTGAATGATTGATTTTGTGGTGCTAATGACTTTAGTGCTGAGAATTTTCTTTTGTGGATGTTCAGTAGCTGTGGCTTCTGTGGATTGCAAGACTGGCAAAGGTATTTGCCAGAAAGAAACTAGACGCTGATCAACATCTAATACCCTATACCAAGATAAGATTGAAATGGGTTCATTATTTAGACATAAAGGGTTATAGTATAAGCAAATTAGGAGAGCAAGGGATAGTCTACCTGCCATATCTGTGGAGAAGGGAAGAATTTATGGCCAGAGAAGAACTAGAGAACATTATGAAATGTGAAATGTGTAATTTTGGTTACATTAAATTAAAAAGGTTTTGTACAAACAAAACTAATATAGCCAAGATTACAAGGGAAACAGAAAGCTGGGAAAAAATTTTTGTAGCCAATGTTTTTGATAAAGGCCTCATTTCTAAAATATACTTACTTACATTTAAAAGAATATAAGCCATTCCCCAATTGCAAAATGATCAAAGGATATGAACAGACAATTTTCAGATGAAAAAATTAAAGCTATTTCTAGACATATGAAAAATGTTCAAAATCACATAATCACAAATTAGTTTATTGTCATGGATCCTGATAAACTATACTCACTACTTTCCTTTCCCCTACTTCCATGTTTCCCACCCAATCTTGGCTATCCTGATTAAAAAAAGAGATGGGAGGAAAATGAATGATTAAAAATGAATAGATGAACAGAAAAAAATATTTTCTTCAAAATTAAACTTACCAGAGTAAATATCCAGTGTCATTATTCTAATTTTATCTTAAAACAGTGCCCTTTCTTTTAGTCTGTTATAGGAGAGTTCTATCTAGAACAAGATGATATTTCTATCTCATCGCCATTATGACAGTTTGAGAAAGAAAGCCATAGTTGTGTTTCTGATTTGCTATCTTTTGGATGAAAGAGACAATTGCTGAGGAAAGTGGGACACACACACACACACACACACACACACACACACACACACGTGTACACACATTTAATACATGTAGAAACATATCTATAAACAAATTGTAAATATATCTATAAACACATTTTAAATATATATATATATATATATATATATATATATATATAAGCACACATGAATACACAACACATAAAACCACATATGTATGTGTGTCACATAACATAGCCTAGCATATTTAAGTCATTTGCTCTTTTCTTCTTCTTATGTCTTCAGGGATCTATCTTAACTCTGGACAAAAATACATTTTTCTTAAAATATGTTTCATTTCCTAATGCACCACAATGCCACTTCTCAGGACTTTAAACTTAGGAATTTAGATTTCCAGCAACTGTGAGTAGCCTAGTAGAGAAACAGGAAATAAGGGTTTTTTAAAGGCTTTTTTAGCAAGCAAAATTGCCATTGCTGTATTTTCTAGAAAAACCCATTATTGAGTTTTGACTTTTAATTTGCTCATAGTTCTAATAATCTTCATTGTGTAAATTTTTATACTACTACAAATTAAGATGGAAAAGACTGCAAGAAACAGGTATAGAGACATTAAAACATCAGCACTATATGTTATTTGACGGTGATGATGGCAAACACAAAGCATCATCATTCTATTTTAAAAAGAAGGCATGGTAAAAGACCATTTAGTAATATTTACAATAAACAACAAAAAGGAAAATTGTTGGCACTTAATAAACTTTTACTGCATTATCTGAAAAATTTGCTTTTATGGAGTACATTGATGTGAAATAAAGAGCTTTTACTGTGTGTAAGTTAAATGCAGTGTTTTATAACAGAAATTAGTTTATGTATTTTTTTCATTCTCTTCTTTTCTAGTATGCATTACCACTTCAATTGGTGAACAATCAAACAATGATGCATTGGATGGAGATATTTCGCACTATTATTGATAGAATAGTTCCCCCTGTAAGTAAATTCTTATTTTTCCTTGAAGAAAATTATAGTTGATGATTGGGATGCTTGCTGAGTACAGATTTTGATTGAGTGAAAAATCTTTGTATTGATTTTAAATTTGGAATTGTTCAAAGATGATTGTGCCCATGTCAATATTTTGTGGTATAAATTTAGTCTGATATTTCATTTTTGGTTTTGTTATCCATTTTATTATAATTTTGTTCTGATCTTAACAAATTTCAAGCAAAATGAACATTTCCACATACATTATAAAACCTAAGGAGAGGATTGCACATGAAAATTATGAGTTTTATTATATTAGAACTTATTTTTCTTTGTTAAATAATAACTTTATTTTCACAATATATGCAAAGATAGTTTTTGACATTCACCTTTGCAAAATCTTGTGTTCCAATTTTTTTCTCCCGCCTTTCCTCTACTATTTCCCTAGACAAGTAATTCAGTTAAACATGGGCAATTCTTCTGTACATATTTTCATAATCATCATGCTGCACAAGAAAAATCAGATCAAAAAGGAAAAAAAAAAGAGGAAAAAAAGCATTGCTTTTCTTTTTTAATTATATAAATTCATCATGTAACTTTCATAACTGGTCTTGATTCCTTCTAGTTTTCCTTTTGTTCTGTTCTATTTTTTGGAGTGGGGGATCCCTATTCTTAGTTCCACTTTTCCTCCTATCACTCCTTAACAGTTTAAAAAGAAAAAAGAAAAACAAAGCCTTTGTACCAAATACATAGATGT
The DNA here is from genome assembly GCF_016432865.1 of Antechinus flavipes. Classification (NCBI taxonomy): domain Eukaryota; kingdom Metazoa; phylum Chordata; class Mammalia; order Dasyuromorphia; family Dasyuridae; genus Antechinus; species Antechinus flavipes. The sequence continues at coordinate 234,813,498 of NC_067402.1, read as the reverse complement.
TATAAGGAAACATGCATGACAAGCAAAATAAAATCCCAATATTTGCCATATCCAGAAATTTATTTAAGCTAGTGCTTTTCTCTAGTTTCTGTCACTAAATGGATAACGTATGGTTATTGCTTTGATTAGAGTTCTTAAGTTTCAAAGTTTATTTTCTTTTACAATGTTAGTATTGTTCTAGTTCTGCTAATTTCAGAATATATTGGTGATTGCCTGAGAATACCTTATGCTGGTTAAAACAATACAGTAATTATATGGTTTTGTCAGAGGGTGAGCACAAAGGATTGTTATTATGCCAGACTTATGGGAACAGCTTGGTTGCTGGGTACTCATTCTCCTTTAGGAGACCATTAAGGTGTCTCCTAATATCTTGATATTTTCTCCTTTTGACCAAAGAAAGAGTCACAAGAATACCTACCTTTCTGACTGATAAAAGAAAGAAAAATCAAGATGCCGTTTTCTTGAAGGGACCTAGGTACAATGTTAGCCACTGTTTGTTTATAAGCAGAAAAGAGAAGGAGACTAAAAACGTAGAGGGAGAAAATGACAACCTTGATGTCTTTGGAGGATTTTGCCATCTACTCAAAAGCAGGAATCACACTCACAAGTTTGGCAGCTGTGGGAATAGTCAGAAGGACCTAGTAGAGGTCTTTAGAAGCAATGATTGCCCAGACATATGGCATGAAATGTACAGTTGTGAGAAAACTCCTTGTATCAATTTTTGGATTGTAGTTTCTGGTTTCCAAACAGCACAGGGATGGTCTAGTTTCCCAGCCACTTGGGGAATGCACAATGCAGTAAAGCTTTTCTCATATTTCCCATAATTGCATAATTATGTTATGTCATGTACTTAGATCTCACAGAAGTCCCCCTCCTGAGAATGGAGATATAAGTTCTGAGAAGGGAGATATATTTATGTATGTATGTATGTCACCAAGGTAAGCAAGAAAAGTAAGAAAACTTACACATCACTAAAATCAAATCTTCTTCTGTTCTTGTGATCCATTCTTAATATCTATTTAACCACTACATTTTGAGTCCTGTCTGTCTCATCTGGTCCTTAGATATCTTGCAATTTGCTTATTCTCAGGAAGCTCTAAAAGGGACTCTGATAATTCTGATTCCAAATCTAGAATCTAGCTAATTCTGCTAGTAATACTGTTTTAATTTGGTTCTCCAATTTTGAAACTTCAGAGAATTTCAGTTCATATACCATTTGATATTTCTATTCTTATATAAATCCTATACTTGATATAAGCATTTAAAAAAAATTTATCAGGATCCAATTGTAAATGAACTCTTCTGACTATTAAAATTATCAGATATTTTAAAATAATTTCACTTTCTTTGTTATTATCAATACAATTTATGTGTAAAGTCATTGGTCCATTTTGAGAACTTAGTTGGAAGCCAATTATATATCTCTCTATAATTCTTGGAGAAAACAGTGCAGTCCTGTTGCTTTTTAAAAGTTTATTATTTATTTAGAAAACTTTCACATTATATCTTTGTCTGATAATTTCTCCCTTATGAGTATATGTCATATCTTTATTACAATTTGACCACAAATACAGGTTAAAGTTATAGGATTTTCAAACTTGCATTCTATTATAGTAACTCAGAGATGTTATTTAAATGTGTTATTTAATAGAGTTATTATTATACTTATATAACTTCTTAATTATAGAAATTTGCTATAAAAGGAAAAAGGCGTCATATATCATAATAGGGGGAAAACTTGCTTAGCTCTCTTTTATTCCAGAAAAGAGTCATCTAACAGCTGTAGTTACAGGAATTAACTTCAGGGATTAGCTCAGGATTAACTAGGTGGGGAAAATTCCTTTTCAATGATGAAATAGGGAAGGAACCTCAGATAGGTCATGCATAGGTTGTCCCTAGAATTTTTCCCAGGTATAGACTGCAGCATGTGCCATTTTCTACTGTTGGCTTCATGACAATTCAGTCAATTAGCCTGTAATCAAAATCCAAAATAATAACAGTCCCAAGGATATTTGCCTTAAAAAGCAAAATTGCACTAATCATAAGTTAGAGTTGTAATATCTTTCCCTACAGTTAACCTTTCATTTATCCTTTTCTTATGAATTAAAACTTGCCATATTCTGGGGTTTCAGACATGTTGCAAGTATCAGATATTGATTCATCATTAATATATTGAAGCTACTTTTAAAACTACTGTGTATACTTGCATAATAGCCAAGATTTTCAAATGAAAATTTGCTATTACATATTATCTTCTTTCTAGCAAAATATCTCATTAAATATTTAACACATTCTTTTAAAAGTCCAATTCATGTGTAATAGCATCTATATTAAAAAGTTGTTTTGTCTAATAGCATTTCTATTACTGGTCTCTCAGATATCACAATATAAGTGAATTTAGAAATACAAAAATAACATATCATATATTTAAAGCATGAAACAAAATTTCATATGACATCAATTGCTTTTCTAAATTATCCCATATAAAAAAGTCATTGATCTTATTTTCTTTGACATTTTAAATCCATTTTATAGTTATCAGGCATGGAACAATTACATTCATGTTAAAGAAATAATGTAGTGCTTAGCATATACCAATCATTGTTAAGCACTTTACAATCATTATATTATTTTGATCTATATTAACTCTGGGAGATTGGTATCATTTTTATTTTTTTCTTTACAGATCAGAAAACTGGGTCAAAGAGATAAGATAGTTGCCCATTACACAGCTAATAAATTTCTGCAACTGGAATGTAACTCGTTTCCCTGCATTTTTCCAGAATTTTCCCCCCAACACCTGTATTTGGGAATCTGGTCTGATATGACAAAGGTTAAAAGGGAGAAGGAAAGAGTGTTTGACTTGGGGGAGTCACAGGGACCTCTGGTTTAAACAGAATTTCAAAGAAGAGATTGTTATAAGATGCAAATCATTTATTTTTTTTCTCCATTCTGGGATTACTTCTAAACTAACTGCCTTCCTTCATTACCCTAGTATAATGAATTGTTAATTTTGTCATTTACTTTTACCTTTTTAAAAGTGAAATAGTATACTTTGATCTACATTTAGATTCCATATCTGAATGTAGATAGCAGTTTCCATCAAAAGTCTTTTGAAATTGTCTTAGATCATTGTATTATTGAGAAAAGCAATTACTGACTAATAGGACAGAAAAGGAAAATGACTAATTTTAGAAGCATGTAGGAAAAATGAGGTATTAGTGCACCAGTGGTGGAATTGTGAACTGATTAAACCACTCGTAAAGTAGTTTGGAACTATGTCCAAATAGCCCTAAAACCACACATACCATTTGACCTAGTAATACCCCTTCTAGGTCTGTATTCCAAAAGAGTTAAAAAAGTGAGCAGGACCAGGAGCACATTGTACATAGTAACAGCCATGGTAAGTCTTCTAAGCAATACAGTGATCTAAGACAGTTCCATAAAACTTTTATGGAAAATGCCATCCACATCTAGAGAAAGAATTATGGAATTTGAATGCAAATCAAAGTATGTACTATTTTCACTTAAATTTTTTTTTCTTTCTCATTTTTTCCCCCATTTGTTCTTATTCTTCTTTTACAAAATGACTTTATATGAAAATGTTTACCATGTTTAATATGTATATCGTATTACTTGCTGTCTTGAAGAAGAGATACGAAAAGAAGGGAGGGAGAAAAATTTGGAATTCAAAATCTTATTTAAAAAAAGAATGTTGAAAATTATCTTTACATGTAATTAGAGGGAAAAAATGATGAGCAGAATGCTCTCAGAAAAGCCTGGTAAAACTTTTATGGGATGTTGTAAAATGAAATGTACTATATACAAAGTGACAGCAATACTGTAAGTAGATCAACTATGAATACTTAGCTTTTCTTAGCAATGCAATGATCTAAGAGAAATTTGAAGCATTTATGATGAAAAATGCTGTCCATCCCTTGAAAAAGGAGAAATGGTGTCTGAATACAGATCGAAGCATATCTTTTTTGAGGTTTATTTTTTTTTTCTGTTTGTTTTCTTTTACAACATTGTTTACATGATTACACATATATAACCTATTTTGAATTACTTTTCTCAGTGACGGTGAGGTAGAAGGGATAGAATTTAAAAATAAAACTTTTATAAATGAATATTAAAAAATGTTTTTACATGTAACTGGCAAAAATAAAATAATAAACAAAGAAGACACAAACAAAATGACAAGCCAAATACAAATAATCACAGATAGGTTTTTTAAAAAGTAGTATTTGATATGCTTTAAAGGGGCTGCATGTCTGATTGAGGTACTTACTTTATGGTCCTTCTTAACTTTTATCAAAAGCTTTTTTATTTATGTCATCTTTCTGAGAGGATCTGAAAGGAAAGAAAAATTTTATTTATACACTGTGGTATTTCACATTCAGTGCTCATACAACAATGAATTCTCCCTAGATTTTAATTTACTAAATGTATTTGATACTCCAAATCAGTTTTTTCGCTTTGAATTGATTTCACCAAAAGTTTTAAATAACCCGTTTCTAAAGATTCTTTGTCTTGCTGATGACATCTTTTGTGCAGATCAAATATAATTGGCAATAACTTCCCACCTATATAGTTTGGTTTTTTTTTTTTTTTAACAGCATTAGATCAACCTGGATAACCTGGATTAAATTACTATTACTTGAAACTGTTGCTACTCAAAGATTTCTGCCAAACCTCATCCAATGGTTTATTGTATAACAAAATCTTAAGATACTGTGTACCATAAAATTGGTAAAGTAAATGTAAGTAAGTCACATGTTTATGTAAAAAAAAAATAGTATTTTATTTTCCAAATACATGCAAAGATAGTTTTTAACATTCACCTTTGCAAAACCTTAAATCATATATAGTTTTAACCAAGCACTCATTCACAGTCCATAGGCATGGAATTAACTGAACATTTTCTTAATTTGGGTTGGAAGGGGAGGAAGAGTTGGGAGATCAGAAGTTGGAAGTGGTGCAAAGCTGCAACAAAGCAGGAAAGAGTCTCCTGGTCTGCAGAGACCAGAACCAAAGAGAGCAGAGTGAAACAGTTGGTTAGGAAAAAGATTACAAATGGCATGTCCTTTCTGTGGTCTAAGTGGTCCGAGATGTATTAGTTCATGTATTGGAAAGCTCAGGAGTTTTCCTTACAAAGAATGGAATGTACAACCAAGAAAAGACTAGAAATTGGAGCGGGAACAAGGTTAGGGCACTTAGTAGATGAGGGGAAGTTGGACTCTGGGGAAATAAATCTCTGGTGGCAATCTATTCACACTGGTACTGGTAATGTCCTGGTTCCATGTCCAGTCCCACTTCTCATACCAAATAATGTCAACTGAAGGAACCACCTTCTAACCTGTGAGTTGCCAGAGCTGAATCGAGCAGGCTAGAGATAGGAGAGTTAGAAATCAGGAAACAAATTTAATTTCAAATATTTTGACAGTACTTTTCCTGGATGTAGTTTTAAATTAATTTCCAGATTGGTTTTTACACATTCATAATTCCACTGGCAGTGCATTAAAGTACCTGTTTTCAATCAGCCTTTCAACACTTGTCATTTTCTTTTGCCAATTTCAAAAGTATGAAGTGGAGCATAAGAGTTGCTTTAATTATTTAGATCTTTTTTAATATGATTATTAATAACTTGGATTTCTTTCTTTGAAAATTACCTGTTCACATCCTTTGATGAAATCTATTAGGCAATGATTGCTGTTCTTATAAATTTGAATAATTTCCTTATGTATTTATCTTTACTGGAGAAACTTGATATAGAGATTCTCTCCCTCCGTCCTCTTATTATTTCCCCTGTAATATTAACTGCAGTAAGTTTGTTTGTGCAAACTTTTAAATTTTATTTAATCAAAATTATCTTTTTTATCTATGTATCTCTCTGATTCCTTGTTTGATCATGAATTCTTCCCCTCTCAATAGTTTGGAAAGGCAAACATTTCTTCCCACGATTCCTAATTTGTTTATGATATGACTTTTCATTTTTTTTTCTTTTTTTTTTAAATAACTTTTTATTGACAGAACCCATGCCAGGGTAATTTTTTACAGCATTATCCCTTACAGTCACTTCTGTTCCGATTTTTCCCCTCCCTCCCTCCATCCCCTCCCTCAGATGGCAAGCAGTCCTTTACATGTTAAAGAGGTTACAGTATATCCTAGGTACAATATATGTGTGCAGAACCGAACAGTTCTCTTGTTGCACAGGGAGAATTGGATTCAGAAGATATAAATAACATGGGAAGAAAAACAAAAATGCAAGCAGTTTATATGCATTTCCCAATGTTCTTTCTTTGGGTGTAGCTGCTTCTGTCCATCCTTGATCAATTGAAACTGAATTAGCACTCTTTAGAAGGAGATCTACTTCCATCAGAATATATCCTCAAACAGTATCGTTGTTGAGATATATAATGATCTCCTGATGCTGCTCATTTCACTTAGCATCAGTTCATGTAAGTCTTGCCAGTCCTCTCTTGTATTCATCTTGCTGATGACTTTTCATTTTCAATCAAATAAACATTTATCAAGTACTTACTAAGTGGCAGGGGACATAAATAAGAAAAAGAGACAGTCCTTGCTTTCAAGGAATTTATAATCTTGTAAGGAAAGATTATATTTTCCCTTACATAACACAAAAGAAACTTGAAAGTGGTGGGTTGGATTTGTTTGGAAAACACTAAGTTATTCCCAATTGATAGCATGTTTTTCAATGGAGTCAAAGCCTACCTGAGCTGCTTTTGGAAAATGGAGTTACAAAAAAGGTTTTAAGCCTCCTAGTAAAGGAAGTTTTTGGGAGAAGTTACTGCTTTGCATTCCAGTTCTGCAGAGAAGAAAAAGGTAACTGAGGGGGAGTTGAGCTGTTGAGTATCAGAAATACAGTCTAGTGCATGAGATTGAAATTTTGATTAGCATTTGTTGGTGGGTAAGTGGACGTGTTTTCCCATGAAGTTAAGCAGAACTGCTAATGGAATATGAAGTCTAAGTCCTATATCCAGTTAGAACTTTTCTTGGTATATGTTGTGAGATATTGGTCTTTACTTGACTTAAGTTTACCCAAACACTTTCTAGTTTTCTAAACAGGTTTTTGTTTAATAATGAGTCTCTATCTCATTTGGAGTCTTTGTGTTTATTTATTGCTATTTGCTTCTGTATGTTGTATAGCTAATTTGTTCTGCTGGTCAGTTTATGCTTTAATTAGCAGTAAGAAATTTTTTTTCCCCCTTCCAATTCTGCTTTTCCTCTCTTACTCTTTTTCATCAGCATGAGAGTTTTAATGATAACTATTTTGTATTAATTGCTTTCTTTTTTGAGATCTGGTTCAATGTGGTCTCCTTCATTTCAATTTTTTTTTTCATTATTTCCTTTGATATTTTTGACCTTTAACATATTTCAACATTATTTCTTCTAACTCTATAATGTAATTCTTTAGTAGCTTGATTGATTTGATATTCAATGAACAAATTAATTTAAGCATTATTATTATTTTTATTATATTGATTCAGGATCTCCACGAATAATTAATATTTATTTAAGTCTATTTCTGTAGAGTGTTGTATCTATATAGTTTCTTGGTAAGTCAACTTTCAAATATTTTATATATTCTATAGTTATTTTGAGTGGAATTTCTTTCTTTTTTTCTTTTTTTTTTTTTTTTTTTGGGTTCAGGCGTCATTTTTTTTTTAAAAATAACTTTTTATTGATAGAACCCATGCCAGGGTAATTTTTAACAGCATTATCCCTTGCACTCACTTCTGTTCCGATTTTTCCCCTGCCTCCCTCGATCCCTTCCCCCAGATGGCAAGCAGTCCTTTATATATTAAATAGGTTACAGTATATCCTAGATACAATATACGTGTGCAGAACTGAACAGTTCTCTTGTTACACAGCAAGAATTGGATTCAGAAGGTATAAATAATCCGGGGAGAAAAACAAAAATGCAAGCAGTTTATATTCATTTCCCAGTGTTCTTTCTTTGGGTGTAGCTGCTTCTGTCCATCCTTGATCAATTGAAACTGAATTAGCTCTTTTTATCAAAGAGATCCATTTCCATCAGAATACATCCTCAAACAGTATCGTTGTTGAGGTATATAATGATCTCCTGGTTCTGTTCATTTCACTTAGCATCAATTCATGTAAGTCTCATCAATCCTCTTTGTATTCATCCTGCTGGTCATTCCTTACAGAACAATAATATTCCATAACGTTCATATACCACAGTTTACTTAACCATTCTCCAATTGATGGGCATCCACTCATTTTCCAGCTTCTAGCCACTACAAACAGGGTTGCCACAAACATTTTGGCACATACAGGTCCCTTTCTCTTCTTTAGTATCTCTTTGGGGTAAAAGCCTAGTAGAAATACTGCTGGATCAAAGGATATGCACAGTTTGATAACTTTTTGAGCATAGTTCCAAATTGCTCTCCAGAATGGCTGGATGTGTTCACAATTCCACCAACAATGTATCAGGGTCCCTGTTTTCCCACATCCCCTCCAACATAGAATTTATTTCTTCCTGCTGGATTTTGTGGGTGATATATAAAAATTCTGATGATTTATGTAGATTTATTTTATATCCTGTAATTTTGATAAAGTTACTTTCCAGGTCTTCTAAGTAAACATTCATTTGTTCTGTAATAATTGATAATTTTGTTTTCCCTTTGCTTAAGCTTATTTTTTCAACATATTTATTTTATTATTGCTATTTTTAGCATTTCTATACTATATAATATGTACAGCTGAGTGGCTCAGTTTGAGAGTGCTGGGTTCAGAGTCTGAAAGACCTAAATTTAAATCTGGCCCCTGACACTTACTAGATATGTGACCCCGGGCAAGTCATTTATCCTCTCTTCTCCTTAATCTATTGGTGAAGGAAATAGCAAACTGCTCCAGTATCTTTGCTAAGAAAACCCTATGGACAATATTGGTGTGGTAGGGTCTGTGGGGTCTAGAAGAATTGGACATGACGGAATAACAACTGTGTGTCTATACATATGTGAATGTATACTATGTCAAATAATTGTGGTGATAATGGATATCTTGGTTTTATCTCTGTTATTGTGAAGGCTTCTAATTCACATTGTGGAGGATGTGTGTGTGTGTGTGTGTGTGTGTGTGTGTGTGTGTGTGTGTGTAATGCTATTTCTTGGTTCTGATAATTGTATTTTGTGCATTATATCATTGTAACCAAAAGACTGGGAAAATGACTATTGAATATGGGAGGAAATTAGAAGTTTTTTTTTTTTAATGTTAGATGAAGTATTTGCATGTAAGGTGTTTATATCCTATTGATGGGAAACAACTTGTATGACAAGTAAATGTACATGTAAGGATAATTTAGGGAGGGAGTCACTAATCTTGGATGGGTATCAGGAAAGACCTTATATAGAAGGTGCTACTTCAACTAAAGTTTGAAGAGTGCTGGAGATTTTATAGTTGAGGAGGAAGCTCATTTTAGGTATGGGAAGGCACAACTGTTTCAAAGGCATAGAGATAAGAAAAGTAATGTTGTATATGGATAATAGCAAGTAGACTGGCTGGATCATAAAGTATGTGGAAAAATATTACTAAGTCTGGAAAAATAGGCTGGAACAAGATTATAAAGAATTATAGACAAGGAAAAACTGATAACGTTGTTTATCACTATTCAAAATCTATTCAAATTCATTAAACTATTGGGATTTGCAAAACAAAAACAAATTAGATTATAGTTCACTGTGACTTAGTTTAACCTGTAATAGAAGTTTATATGTTATTATCTGTGCTTGTGATTTTTCTACTTTGTCAACAAAATTTTGATGTGCCACAGGATCTGGCACATAGGTCCCTAACAATTAATTCATTGATGATAATCAATTTACATATTTTCTTTTAGGAGACTTTACAGATTGATGAAGATGATAGACCAGAATTGGTATGGTGGAAATGTAAGAAGTGGGCATTACACATTGTAGCTCGTCTTTTTGAACGGTAACATTCTCATGTTTATTAATATTTACATCTTGTAGTACTTCTTTCATTATGGGATCCTTAGCTTTCAGGGCTATAGAGCATAAGGTCATTTAGAATCTCAGTGAAGTGACTTCTAATTTTTTCTCCCTAAACAGGCTTTTGTGTATGAAAGTAGTTAGATTTTAACTTGATTACCTTTAGCAGGTTATTTCAGACACTTCTATATGTTTCTCATTTTACAGAAATAATATTGCTATGCCTTTTGGCATATAGCCAAAGAATTTTCAGAAAGAAGAGACAGAATTCAAGATGATAATGATCATTTTTGAGTGACAGAATCAGAGAAAATTATTGCATAAGATGACTTAAAGAATTGATAGAAATATCATAGGGAGAAATGGTAAGGAACAGTCCAGGCATAGGAAGCATGAAATGAGGCACGGAAATAGAATAGTATTAAGAATCTGAACGTACATGCAAAGCAGTGGTGAGAAAAAGCTGGAAAGGTCAAATAATACAGCTTATGGAAAGCTTTGTATATTAAACTACAGAATTTGAATTTTATTTGGCATATAGCTAGGTTGCATTAAAAAAATTTAATCTTAAAAGGATTTTAAATCAAAAAGTGATCAATGAACCTGTGTAAATTTAATGTGGCATCAGTATGAAGGATGAATTGGAAGAATGAGTCCTTGGAATTTTATAAAATCATGCAGGCAATTAGTAATTAAGATCCTAAGTGATGTTGTGACAGTGGGAATAGGCAGAAAATAATGGATATGTAAGAAATTGCTGAACTAAAATGTTAAAACTTTACAAATGATTGAAAATGAGGAGAAAGAGGAAAAATTATAAGATAATTGCTAAGTTTCAAACAAGAGTGATGGAATAAATACTTGCCATTGATAGGAAGAGAGAAGGAAGATTCAGGTTTGGCGGGGGGGAATATGATAGATATGGAAACTTTTAAAGTGCTAGTAGGAGGTTCTGAAGAAAGGTCATTATTGAAGATTTAGATTTCTGTAGAAGAAATAGAATGATTCTAACTTCATAATTATAAAGGAAGTGATGGAGAAGATAAAAGAACCAATAATAGAAGCTTGAGGAACACTGCATTAGGTAATCAGTAAAAGGAAAAAAGAAAGCAGACCTGAGAGGAGTTCGAGAAGTAGGAAGAATATGATATTTTGGAAGAAATTATGTCTACATGATAGAATTAAATAAGTATCAGGAATTGCAGAAAGGTCAGACTGGAAATAAAACAAACAAACATGTAGATGTATTGATTTAGGAGGTTAACAATGAATTCTTGGGGGGAGTAGATTCATTAGAGTTATGTGGACAAAAACAAGACTGCAAGAAGTTGAAGAGATGAGTAGGTAATAAAGATGGCAAATGTGTACATTATTTTTTCTTTTTCTTTTCTTTTAACTGAGGCAATTGGGGTTATGTGACTTGTCCAGGGTCACACAGCTAGGAAGTGTTAAGTGCCTGAGGTCAAATTTGAACTCTGATCCTCCTGACTTCAGGGCTGGTGCTGTATCCACTGTGCCAACTAGCTGCCCTCCTAAATTGTTTTTTCGAGATGTTAGATGTATATATAGAAAGAAAGAAATTGGATAGGAACTGTGTGGCAGAGAAAGGGTGAGTAAAGATGCTTTTATGATTGAGCATAGCTGAGTGTGTTTGTAGGTAGATGGGAAGGAGACTAGTATAAAGAGAAATGGAAAATTCTGGAGAAATTGGGGGATGAGTTATGAAAAGAAAAAGTGTTGGAGGAGGTTTTGAGGTGAAGGGATCTAGTTAGAAGAGAGATTATTCCTTTTTGAGATTATTGGCACTTCTCAGATAGGAAAGTAAAATACAGAAAGATTTTGAAGTGTGGAGGAGGAAGCTTATATTGAATTCTGTCATTGTCTCAGTAGAATAGGAAGCTAGGGCAGGGCATCTGTAAGAAGGCTTTGAGAAGAAAAGTTTTGAAATTATGTGAACAAGACAGAAATTTGAAAAATGTCTTGCAAAGCAGTAATAAGAAATTTAAGCATTAGAAATTTGGAATGTATAAAGTACATATAATTACAGTACTTTCTTTTGCATCCCTGGAAGAGAAGTGGATAAAATCTGAATGTTTGAATTACTTAGAATTCAAGGTTAAGTCTTGAAGGTCTAATAGAAAATAAGGAAAGAAAAAGTAAGAAATAAAACATTCTAAAGTGGGCAAATCATCATGGTTGTTGACCACTGAAAATGAAGCCAGAATGGAGGAGTGATATATATCATGGGACTAGAGATCCCATGATCTCCAGTGAAATTGAAGATGTAATTTAGTGTGACATATAAGATTAGAGTGAATTTCAGAAGTCTTCAGAATTTCAGATTGTGGAAGATAGTCACATTTAGTGTGCCACTGCAAGTATGTGGTGAAGTAGAATGCAAATAGGAGTTACTATGAAAGTTGAAGAGAGAATTAAAAGTATCTGAGTTATCAGCATATATATTGAATTCTCTAGAGGTATAGAGGTATATATATATATATATATATATATATATATATTGCCTATACTTAGTTTTAACCTTAAGTTTTTGTTTAGAGACTGTTTATTCATTTATTGATGTCCTTTTTTTCTGTAGTTCACTGTAGTTTTCATTAAATTCTTTATTTTTAAAAATGCAAGTATTGAAACTCTTTCTCTGTGTGTTTTAAGATATGGAAGCCCAGGAAATGTGACCAAGGAATATTTTGAATTTTCAGAATTCTTTCTGAAAACTTATGCAGTAGGAATCCAGCAGGTAAATGTAAACATTCTACTTTTTAAATTGAAGGGTATTTGTGTTTTGGATTTTGAGTTTGTTATCAATTTTTCAAATAGATAATGACTTACATTTATATGGTGCTTTAAAGTTTAAAATATCCTTGCCTTACGACAAATTTAAGTAGTATTGCGTCTGTAAATATTTATGAAAATTAAAGTAAAAAAATTTTTTTAAATATATGAGAGTTTTATCCTTAATACAGGACTGTCGTTTTGGAACTAGACCCCTTGGAACTTTTGCCTTCAAGGAGTTCTGGATTTTGGACTGAAATGGAAAGGAATTGTTTTTAATCTGACTAATTTTAAGAAGAGAGTGAGCCACACTGGTCACTAGTTCTAACTTAGGCTTTGTCATTAACTCTTTTGCATCTTGTGCAAGTTGGTTTCTTCATCAATGAACCATAAATATTTATTTGTAGTTTAGCATGGATTGAAGTTTGTTGAAGAATGAGCCTTGCAAAATAATGAAAAAATTAGGAGTCCCAATTTGAGGAAGAATCTATGAACATGTTGGATATAGTTTTGTAATTTTTTGGTTTTTTTAGTCATAGATCTGCATAAAAGAAGCATTATTTTTATTATTTTTTTCAGAATAATATCAGTATTTGAATTTTAGTGCATTTGCTTATTCTTAATTGGTTCTTGTCCTTTTTTCCTTTTGTGTATTATAAAGAATACAGGAGAGATCTGTGAATTCACATCCTACCTCTGATACTTAACAGTTGAATGTAGACAAATTACATTATCTTTTTCTGTCTCAGTTTCCTCTTTTCTAGAAGAGGATAGGAATACCTGTAGTCTTATTTTATAGGGCTGTTATGAGGATTATCTAAGATGTATGTCAGAAGTTGTCCAGTTCAATCCTCTTATTTCATATATCAGAAAACAGGCCTGGAAGGGTTAAATGATTTATCCAATGTCACATGTTTGACAGAGACAACATTTTAATCCAGGTCCTCAGACTTTAATAATACTAATACTAATTCTACCTCTGTGTTACATAACAATGTAAAAAATGCTTATTGAATTTGGCAAAAAGCTTTGTGGATCTAAAGTATAGAATTAGCTGCTATTATTGTTAATAATAATTGTTGATAATGTGAAGAAAATATTTATATAAAAGATTTGAGAGGTAATGACAGGTGATGATCTAATCTTAATTTGACAATCATCAATAAAGGAAGAGGCAACCAATTCCTTTTGGAATAACAATTTTTGGATAGCTTTAATTGTTTGGAAGTTTTTTTTTAATATATCAAACTTAGATATGCTTTTTTTGCAACTCTACCTTCTTGTTCAGCCCTCCAGAGCTAAACAAAGCATTTTCAAGAATCCCTTTTCCTTATATCAGCTCTTTGCTTCGGAATTTTTGGGTTAGACTTGTAAGGGTACCAGGACAAGAAGAACCACCATATGTAGCAAAAAGGACTTTGTTCAAGGTGATAGAAAAAAAGATTAGATAAGGAGTTTCTAGAAATAAATAGAAGGTTCAACACAATCCTTGAAGTCTCTAAAATGAACAGGTTAAATTAAATAGTTTCTAAAGTCCTTAACAACTTTATATCTGTGATCTTATTCTATTAATATTGTTTCACTGTCCATAATATCTTTAAGCATAATTTAATTTGTTCTCCCTGTTTTATCTCTTTTATCATTGTGAATTTTTATTTGCTTTATGTGATAGGATAATATAAAAATAAAATTTTTTTGCTGAGGCAATTGGGATTAAGTGATTTGTCTAGGGTCACACCAGATTTGAATTTAGGTCCTTCTGACTTCAGTGCTGGTGCTTTATCCACTATGCCAACTATCTGCCCCGATAGGATAATTCTTAACATTCAAATGAAAAAGGAAATATCATTTAAATTCAAGTAGACAGATATAATAATATACTAGTGACAGGAGACTTCAGTATTCTCTCAGTTTTGGATAAATTTAACATAAAGACAAATAAAGAGGAAAATATGTATTGAACAAATTACTGAAGAAAATAGAGTTAAAAGATTTATAGTAGTATCCTCAAGATACAACAACAAAATATTATTTGTGTTTCTCGGTACCACCTGGAACTTTTATAAAAAATGACTGTATCAATTTTTTTACATAGATATTGTAGACATATGTAAAAAAGGCAGAAATGGTCAATATGTTTTATGTGGACAACAATGCAACAAAAATAATAATGGTAACCAAAATTTATTTACTATGTGTCATGCACTATTCTATGTACTTTACAATTAATGAACTAAAAGATCATTTAGAAAAATTAGAAGGCCAAAAAGGGAAAAAACCCTAAAATAAATGCAGAAAAAATTATGAAAAATTAGAGGAAATTTAAATTGGAAACAAAATATCATGCAAACAAAGTAAAATCTGGTTCCTTGAAGAGACCCTTAAAATTGATAAATCCTTAGCTAATCTGATTAAAAAGAAGAGAGCAGAAAAATCAAATCAATAAAATAGCAAATGAGCAAGGTGAAATCATGACAAAACTAGAAGAAAAAGAGTAACCAGAACATGTTTTGCATATATTTGCTAATAAAATGTGAACACCAGCTAAATAGATGAATACCTTAAAAATAATTAGCTGCAAAGCAACTATGAAAGGGGGGAGAAAGTCATGGCTTGACTCACAGAACACAGAACAGTTTCAAACTTTTAGAGAATAGTATATATATATACACACACACATAAGATCATTCTCAAAAATTAAGAAAATGCCCTACCAATATCATTTTATGATTCAAATGTAGTACTGATAAAATAAAACACAGAAGGAAAATTACAAACTCGCAAATTTTAAATGGATTTTAAATCAAACAGATTACAGCAATTTACCCAAGAAATCATATGGTATTTATACTTGTACTTTAAGGATGGTTCAACATGGGGTGAAGGGGTGTGTGTGTGTGTGTGTGTGTGTGTGTGTGTATGTGTTATGTGTGTATCAACATGATCATATTCAAAATCACACTTTAGTGCTCACTTCCTAGCTGCAGAAAAAAACTTTGACAAAATGCAACACATTTATTCTAAAAAGCACTACAAAGTATATACATAGAGTGACCTTTTTAAAATATAAAAGGCATCCATTTAAAGCCAAAAGTAATCACCATATGTAATGGTAATACACTGAAACTTTTTCTGGAAAATGAGAAGTAAAACAAATATGCTCACTTTCCTCATTGTTATAATTGTTATAAATCAGCATTTTTATATAATAATAACAAAAAAAAAGAGCAGTAATAAAAAGGGAAATCCTGTTCCAAATAACTTTAAAATATAAGATGATTACCCTTCAGAGCATACAAATAGCATATTTAAATTCAGTTACTATGTACTCTTTAAGGGAATTAGGGATTAGGGTGGACTAGCAGTTCCAGACATCAAACTAAACAATATATCTATTAGAGAATGAGTATTTGTGAGTGGGTCAGATGTGTGTGTGTGTGTGTGTGTGTGTGTGTGTGTGTACATGTTTGATAAAATAGAAAACAAGTTGCTGTCAGTCTGGCAGAAATTAGGCTTAGATCAACATTTTATACCATATTCCACAACATATTTTAATTGAATATAAAACATTATTGTTAAGGATCATAAACCTTTCAGATCATATATCTTTCATAGCCATGGAAGGGAAATGTTTTCTTAGCCAAACAAAAAATAGAGACAATAATAAAAAATAAAATAGATAACTGATTACTAGAAACAGAAAAGCTTTTGCATAGACAAAATTAAGACATCTAGGATAAGAAAGGAAAATATGGAATTAAATTGGGAAAAAAGTCTTTGTATCAAATTTCACTAATTAGCTTTTGTATCCAAGATAGATAAACAATGACTCTGTGGGTGTATGTCTCCCACATGTCATTGATAAATTTTTTAAAAATTTGTTTGAAAAAAAAAGTTAAAAAAAGGAAAAATATAAAAGGAATACAAAACAAAATAAAGCAAAACAAAAGAGAATATTGTCATGTGCCTAGGAGAACATCAGGAAGGATTCAAAATCTATAAACAAATTACCAGAACAAGAAAGTATATATATATTAGTAGAAGAAATTATATTCACGAATGTCCATTTTTTCTTTACTTATTTGTAAATTGTTCTTTCGTTCTCTGCTATGCACAATATTTCCTTTATTTTTTTTCTCCTTTCATCCTTCTTTCTACCTCCATCAAGCCACAGTTAAGAAAAGATATATTTAAGAATATATATGTAGATATATACATACAAACACACACTCCTTTCCCCCCTCCCTATATACACATCTTTTTTTTTTTTTACTCACTGTTGACTAAAATTAAATTAACTTGCTTTGCTATACTTAGTCTCTTCCCACCTAAGGATCTGTCCTTTGTCTTCTTCCCACATCCTTTGCTTCATCCCTTCCCCCTGATTACTTGGATTTTGGAGTGTGCTATATACCTTTCATGGTACATATGTAGTATTGCCTATTGAACCCATTCCTGCTGTGAGTAGGTTTTCAGAATTACAAGCCCTCCTCCCCCCTCTAATGCTTCTGTGTCTGTTCTTCCTTGCTTTTCTCTTGTATAAGATGGTGAATATTTTTATCTTAACTGCCAGTCTTTCTTTTGAGTTACCGTATAGTTGATGTGAATCTTAAACATATGGTATACATTTCTCTTGTAAAAAAAAATCCTGAACAATTTGTCAATGTTTAAATAGTTTGTCCATGTTGAGCTCCTTAAAATTGATCTTTGATATTGGCTCTTATATGTTAAATTTTCTGTTAAATTTGGGTTTGGTTGATTGAGAGTCCTGAAAATCTGCAAGTTCATTGAAAGCCCATTTTTTTCAATTCAGAATTACAGATAATTTTGCTAGATATAATATTTTTGGCTATAATCCTCACTCTTTTGATTGTCAGTATCTGTCAGGATCTGCAGTCTTTTATTGTAGATGTTGATAAGTCTTGTGCAAGTCTAATAGTAGATCAAGTTATTTGAATTGTTTTTTTCTTGTTTCTTGCAAAGTTTTCTCTTTGATCTAGAAGTTTCAAAATTTGGCAATAATATTTTTTTGTGTTTTCATTGAGGTGGTGATTGGTGAATTTTTTTTTCTATTTCTACTTTTCACTCATGTTCTATCACTCCAGGACAAATTTTTTGAATTATTTCCTGCAATATTGTGTCAAGGTTCTCTTTTCGGCTAGAACTTTTTGGAAGTCCAGTTATTCTTATATTTTCTCTTCTTGATCTATTCTCCAATTCTGTCCTTTTTCTTATGTTTCCCATTCTGTTCTATTTTCTCATTTTTTATAATCTGTTTTGTTATTTCTCAGTCTCTCATAGATTCATTGACTTCCCCTTGCCCAATTCTAATTTTCAAAGAGATACTTTTGTCTTCCAGACTCTGTACCTCCTTTTCTTGTTGGTCAACTTTTTCCCCCATAATCTTGTTTTCCTTGGATGGTTTTCATTCAGTCATCTATCTATCTATTTATTTATTTATTTTTCATTTATCTATTTATTTTTAGTTTTCCTCAGTGTTTCTATTTTGATTTTTAAAATTTTTTTTGAGTTCTATAAATTCTCTCTAGGCAGGGAGCCATTTCACATTACTCTTTGGGATAGAAGCTTTTTTTTTTTTTTTTTTTTTTTAACTTAAGTGTCTTTCTCTGAAGATGAATCTGGGTCTTCTCCCATTCCCATATATTTCAGTGGTGAGGTGCTTTTTCTTTGCTGATTCATTTTTTTTTTTTAATAAGAGAGAGATACTAGTGTAAGCACCTCATTAATTATGGGGTACAGGGAGTGTCTCAAGCTTCCCTTCAGACCAGGAATCCCAAATCAAGAGCTCTACCCTCCTGCAAGTGCCTGCAGCCATTAGTACCCCTGCCCAGCTGCTTCTACACTCACTGGGTACTGGAGGGCCCCCTCCCCCTACACACACTCTTGACAAAGTCTGGAAGGTGAAAGTGTGGTTCTTGCTGAGGTTCTAGCCTCATCTAGCTAGCCAGAGAGGTCACCTTGGTGAGGTGTTTGCACTTTACTAGGATTAATCCCTAGCCCAGGGTCTTGTCTTTTCTGGTTTTAGCCTGCCCCAAGTTTTGATTTCTTACCAGTTTATGTTTGCCCTGAGGCGCAAATTTGTTTTATTTGTGTGTGGAAATATGGAGAGGTTGAAATTTACCAACTTACTCCTCCATCTTCCCAGAATCCTCCCCAGCCATTGATAAATTGTAAAGGATGTGAACAATTTTCAAAATAGGAATTGTTCTGTATCTACAAATTCATGTATCTCCAAATCACTAATAATAAGAGAAATGTAAATTACACGAACCCTGAAATTTCACTTGTAAATTTGCAAAAATAATAGTAAATTATAATAGCCCCCTTTGGAGGGAATGTAGGATAATTGGCACTATTAGCTTAGAACAAGACTTCCTAAAGAAGTTTATGTCATTTAGCAGCTGAAAAAAGATTATCCTTTTACTTTAAGTATCTATAATTACACATTGTGTCATGTAGGATTGAAACAAAGTAACAAACAGTAACTGATTGATCAATTTTCAGAGCCCACTTGGTTTCTAGTCAGTATAATCTGGGTCCTCAGTTAAGCATTAAATGAATCTGTTCTTTAAGCAATAAACAGGTTTAGTTTCCCAGCCTTGATGGACTAAGTTCAAACAATACAGTAAGATTTCCCCAGTTTCTTTTCAGTTTCCAATAAACAGTTATCTATTTTATCTTTCGTTATTGTCTCTTTTGTTTGGTTAAAAAAACATTTCCTATCTATGACTATGAAAGGTATATGATCTGCTTCTCTTCTGGTTCTGGTATAAAATGTTGGTTTAAACCTAACTTCTGCCAGACTAATGGCAACTTGTTTTCTGTTTTATCAAATTTGTGTGTGTGTGTGTGTGTGTGTATGTGTGTGTGTTTGTGTATATCTGACACACTTACAAGTAGCTACTCTCTAACATAAATTGTTTACTTTGATGTCTGGAACTGCTTGTCAACCCTAATCTTTAACTCCTTTTCATTATTTCCTATTCATTATTCCAAATGGATTTTGTTATTTTATCAAGTTTTATGAGGTATCCTTTTAGCATCTGATTGTCACAGCATTAAAAGTATAAATTAATTCTAGTATTACTCTCATTTTGTTACCTTGATAGACCCTAACCAGAAGCTTCAAGAAGGGTAATCATGAGGCCTTACAACAAATATTTAGTAGTCCCAGCTTCAGAATCTGTCCTTCCAGTGAGTAATCTGAATTCATTCCATTAAGTATTGACTAACTTAATCTCCTTATTGTACAAGAGATTCTCAAAAGTTTTCTCTACCACTGCAGTTAAAAAGCATTGATTCCATAGTGATCTACTTTCCTTATAGTCCCATTCTCACAGCCATACATTACTATTTATTTATTTATACTAAGCCATTGCTTTGACTATATAGAATTTTGTTGGCAAGCTGGTGTCTCTGCTTTTTAGTATACTTTACATATTTGCCATAACTTTCCTTCTAAGGAGAAACATCTTTTAAATTTTTTTTCTATAATAAGCTTTTTATTTTCCAAAATACTAGCAGAGACAATTTCCACATTCATTCTTGCAAAATCTTGTGTTCTATATTTTTATTTCTCCCTTTTTTCCTCCCTCCTTTCCTACACACAAATAATCCAATATAGGCTAAACATGTGCAGTTCTGGAAAAAACAGTTTTTAATTTTATGGCTGTTATTGCCAAAGTGACCTTTGGGTCCAAGAGTACAAAATCTGGCTCTGCTTCTATTTCTTCTATTTGCAAAGAAGTGATCAGACCTGTTGACAAGATCTTCATTTGTTTGGATGGTAAATCCAGTCTGCTAAACCTATTTCTTTTCCACATTTTAGCCTTCTCCCTTGTTGACCTCTACTGGAGAAATGACTTTAGGGGAAATTCATTTTAAGAAGCCAGTTTTTCAGAACTTCTAGTTTTATCCACCTAAAAACAGATAAAGGGTAGGCTTCCTCAGAACCTACTTTGTAAGAGTACATGATCTATAAGATCTCTTATTTTGATGGACCTTGTAGTTGACAAATACTTTGAACTGCTACTATTACAGCATAACCTTTGCTATTATTCTCATGATTCATTGTCTGGCTTTTTAAAGTTTCTTCTTCATCTGCCCAAGTTCCTACTCTAGATGAAATTTAATGTATATAATGCTGCTAAATATCAAAAGATCAAGCCTAGATTACCAAAGGTACTCCACTAGAAACCTTTTGCCATACTGACATTGATAATTTAATGAATACTCTTGAGTTTAGTCATTCAACCAATTCTGAATCCATCTAATTTTATTGTTGATTGATCCATAGTTTTCATCTTTTTCTTTAAGAAGAATATGATGCATCCAGAGAGATAACTGGGAACTGAATGTAGACCACAACATAGTATTTTCACTCTTTTTGGTGCTTGCATTTTGTTTTCTTTTTCACTTTTTCCCTTTTTGATCTGATTTTCAAATCTGATGGTGCAGCATGATAATTGTGCAAATATGTGTAGAGGAATTGCACATGTTTAACATATATTGGATCACTTGCTGACTGGGAGAGAGAGTCGGGGGAAGGGAGGAGACAAAATTAGAACACAGGGTTTTGTAGAAGTAAATGTTGAAAATTATCCATGTATATATTTTGAAAATAAAAAGCTATAATTAAAAAAAAGAACATGAAACACTTTGTTAAATGCTCTGTTAAAATTTGGGCAAATGAAATCTACAACATTTATCTCCTCAGTTTAATAATGCTATCAAAAGAGAAAATAAAATTAGTGTGGCATGACCTGTTCTCTTTAAAAATATTTTTTCATTTTTTTTCCTTCTCAACTTAATAAAGACCAAATGAAAAGCACATTTCCAAAGACAAAGTAGAAAGGAATAAAAATATCTGTGAAATAGAGAATCTCTATTATATGTAGTTTGCTATTTTTCTAGGAAAGGAAATCCTTTTTACTAATTTAGTTTGGCATCTTGCCTTTAGTGAGTTAAGTGAGTTTAGTGAGTTAAGTGATTTGTCTAGAGTTACATGGTTCATATATGTCAGAAATGGGGCTTGACTCTAGTTCTTCCTGGCTTCAAGGCAAACTATATAGTATATTTGCTGCCTCTCTTTCTTTCTTTTTCTTTTATTTCTTTTTTTTTTTTTTTTTTGCTGAGGCAGTTGAGGTTAAGTGACTTGCCTAGGGTCACAAAGCTAGGAAGTGTTTGAGGCCAGATTTGAACTCAAGTCCTCTTGACTTCAGGGCTGGCACTCTAGCCACTGCACCATCTAGCTACCCCTGTCTCTCTTGTGAAATATATAATAAATTCAACCTGTAAATTTCAAAGCAGTCCAGTTTATTTTTCCTTTCAGCCTATGTTTTCTCTGCTACAGTGATTTTTTTTTTTTAAATCTCAGCCATATCCTTCCTCTTTCTCCTTTCCAATTGAAAAATAGGAAAAAAAATAAATTGGAAAAAAAAGGAAGAAAAAAAGAAAGAACTATTGTAATAAATACACACACACACACACACACACACACACACACACACACACACACACACACACACACACACACACCCTGCCGCTCCCCTCTCTCCCCCAACTCATCAGATTCCCAAAATGAACAGGTTAGAAAATGTATGCAAAGTTTGCCCTTGATGAATCAGTATTTGCTTTTTATAAACAATGCTTCCTTTTAAAGATTTTCACGATCTCTTTAATGATTAACTTTAGTATTTTCTAGAACTATAAATTATCCTTACTTTTGTATAGTTTGTATCTTTTACTTTTTTCTATTCTCATTTCAAACATACTCTTTTTTTTGCGGAAAAAGTCAACCAGAAGGAAAATAAAATTAAGTAGCGCTGGCATTTCTCTATTTTTAGTAATCATTCTCTCCTTTCTAAGCACTTTGATTCCTTTTTTATCCAAGTGTAACCTTAAAAATTGATCTACATTTTTGTCACCATTTCATTTCATTTTGTATATCACATTGAACAATTTGAACTTTTTTTAATCTTATGACAGGAACATTTTCTTTTATGAAAAGAGAATCCATCCAAAGAGAATGTTTTTTAAAATTCTAGTATCAAGAAAATAGATCATTTTCCTATGATGTTAATTTATAATACAATATGGGATTTCATTATAAGCAATACCATTAGTGAAATTCTTCTTACAGAAAGTCAGTATGAAATTTGGAGATTCATGAATTGTGTTCCCTGCTGTTTCAACTGTAGTAGACTATTACATTGACAAAATAGATGCTAGTTTGAAGTGTATTATAATGGAATTTTACTGGTCTCAGTTTTATATGTGTTTTTCTAGTAGCTCTGAGTATTTTAATGTCAGTGTATCTGACAGCATAAATTTTTCTTATCTTGATACTTTAATTTATATAATT
Source organism: Antechinus flavipes (assembly GCF_016432865.1). Classification (NCBI taxonomy): domain Eukaryota; kingdom Metazoa; phylum Chordata; class Mammalia; order Dasyuromorphia; family Dasyuridae; genus Antechinus; species Antechinus flavipes. The sequence continues at coordinate 234,790,329 of NC_067402.1, read as the reverse complement.
ACAAAATTTTAAATAAATGCCAATCATAATTCTCTCATCTACATGAACTAGTAGATTGGAAAGAACTATATTTCGTTTTGAAAAATCGAAATACACTTTTATTATCATACTTATTTTAAACTCAGTCCTGCAGTGGAATAGGCCTCGGTCTTGGAAGTGGACTGGCTCACTGACAGATTTTGTAAATTTATAATTTAAGATAATTTTTGAACAAAATTCATTCTTTTTAAAATTTATTTAAGAAGATTTTGTAAATTTATAATTTAAGATAATTTTTGAACAAAATTCATTCTTTTTAAAATTTATTTAAGAAACTTTTATTTTATTTTTAATACACATTTCTTTATGAATCATGTTGGGAGAGAAAAATCAGAACAAAAGGGAAAAACCCATGGGAGAGAAATAAGACAGAAAAAAAGAAGTGAACATAGCATGTATTGATTTACAGTTGACCTCCATCGTTCTTTTTCTGGATGAAGATGGCGTTTTCTATCCAAAGTTTATTGGGATTGCCTTGTAACCAAATTCATTCTTGATGTATAAATCACATGCTTTGATTATAAATCATGCTGTCTCCCATCAGCCTCTTATTTGGATTTATCAGTCAGGTCCTTAGAAAGTTCATTTTAAGGAAAATGCCCAAACCAACTACTTTTATATCTTAATTCTTCTCTGGATTCTTTCTTCTCCTCCATTACTTTTTTCCCTCCATCTTGCTTTTAGTTTTATTTTAGGTATTTTCCCTCTTATTAGATTATACTTCCTTCAGGTTAGAGATTGTCTTTTTCTTTCTTTCTTTCTTTTTGGGAAGGGGGGGATATTATATTTGTATCTGATTTCTTAGTACAGTGCCTGGCACATAAAAGTATTTTTTGACTTGACCTGACACCTATTTGCATACTACATTTATGTTAAGGGTAATAATTTTATGTATGTAATAGAAGGAGCATTATACTTCTAGGAATTACAAAATCTGAATACCTTCTGTGTTCTCTGAACTTGGGCTGCTGCTCACTGACCCTTATTGGACATCAATTTTGTTATCTATAAATTCAAGAAGTTTTTACTTGTTTCTGAAGTTGCTTACGGTTCTAAAATACTGTGAGTTATAGTCTCTATTTATAATACTTTTTTTCCTTTCCTGAAAACTTTTCTTAGGTACTTTTAAAAATTTTAAACCAGTATAGACAGAAAGAATATGTAGCTCCACGTGTTCTTCAGCAAACATTAAACTATCTTAATCAAGGGATAATTCATTCTATTACTTGGAAACAGATGAAGCCACATATACAGGTCAGTATAAACCTAAAATTCTTCACAATTTGTTTTTTTGTTAAATTAGAACTTATAAACAATATGATGTTAAATACAATATAAAATATTTTCAGCTCTCTTAAATGCATAATAATGTCAAAATTAAATCGGATAGTTTGATGTAATTGGCAGGAAAATTGCGACCTTAGTGGTGGTATAGTGAGGGTTAGAACAAAAATCAGAAGATCTTTGTTTTATTTTCAAATTTTATCATCTGAATAACTTTGAACATGTTACTTTCAACTTTTCTGAATTTTGGTTTATAAACTGCCATAAGTTTAAACTTATAGTTTAAAGACAGTATCTTTCTAGTCATACTTTGTTGGATTGTTAATGAGGATCAAATGTGGTAAATTGTGAAAACATTTTGAAAACTGCAAATTTTCCTGCTATTTAGTGTAATAGTGAAATTTCTTAGAGGATACAGTAATATTTCATTTTCTCTTTGCTCATTCTTTTAGAACTGTGTAATAGTCACAAGTGTCTGTTAGGCATTCATCTTAATGCTAGTATTTAAAGTTGTGACTTCATGAGGTTTTTATACAAATAACTTGATAATTGTAAGAGATTTTAAGAACTTAGTTTAATAAATGAATTTTTTAAGATTGCATTGAAGAAATAGATAAAATTTTCTTCAGTATGATAGCAATAAAAATGATTAACTAAATGTTAAAATTAATTGTTGTTAATTATATTTTTGTGATAAAAATCATCTCTTTATAGCTACAGTTATTTTGTCTTACTATAAATTTACCCACTTGTTCTGTTAAAGGAATGGTATTTTTTTGCAAGAGAAAAAATAGTTTACTTTGTGTAACACTCTTTTTACATTGAAGATTTTAATTTTTAAGTACTTAATTGCAAAGTTGAGGTGATATGTTATCTCAAGATTGACTCAAGTTGTATATAAAAAAATTCTTTGATGCTTGGGAAGTGTGTTTTGTGAGACTCTGGTATAGGACTTGGGGCTTTTTAGCTTTGGAATTATAGATCTGGAGCTAGCAGGGATTTTGGAAACCATCTAGTTTTAAATATAGAAATTGAGGCAACAAAAATTAAGTAATTTGCTCAAGGTATCACAGGGAACAAATGTCAGAAGTGAAATTTGAACTTAGGTCCCCTCTCTTAAGCCAGTGTTCTCTGGGTTTAATTTAATATTTTTCTTTTTGGAAAACTTTTTTACTTTTGTGCCACTTTTTTTGAACCTTTTTTTTTCTTTCTTCAATGAATCAATAGGCTTTACAAATCCCTATTCTTTTAGTGACTACAAGTGACTGTTTTAAAAAAATTAGAATTCATTGTGGACTGAGGACATTAAATAAATGTTAAAATGATAATGATACTGCTGAAATGTAGACAAACTGACATTGTTTGTTTTGGGTTTCCTTCCTCTTAGAATATATGTGAAGATGTGATTTTCACTGTGATGTGTTATAAAGATGAGGATGAAGAACTATGGCAAGAGGATCCATATGAATATATACGAATGAAGTTTGGTAATTGAGATAGTTTTATTTCTCACCTGTTGTTCCTTTTTAGAAGTTATTTAGATTAGTTATTATTAAAATTATTTAAGGTAAGAGATATATTTAGTTATGTACATAAAATTGTATTATATAGATTTCATGTTATTTGTTAGATTCCTAAAGTTATATTAATGTAGCAATGGGCACTGATTTAGTTCAGACTTGAAAACTCTACAGTGGTAAAACTTTGTCATGAGAACTTTTTTGTACTCCCTTGCTTATGACTTGTGTATCTCTACCTAGGGTAGTCTCTTCTGAATCTTCTTTGTTTGGAAGATCCCTATTGGGATCTTCAACTGTTTTAGAGGGTGTCAGGGATTTCTTTTGGTTTGCCCCACCCTGAGTAGCTTAGAATTTAAAAAAAAATTTAAAAAAATATTTTATTCCCCGTTACTTACAAAAACAATTTTTAACATTCATTTAATAAAATCTAAGTTCCTTTCCTTTCTCCTTTCTTTCCCTCTGTCATTGAGAAGTCAAGTAATTTGATATAGATAATACATGTGCAATCATACAAAACATCTCTGTGTTAATCATGTAATGTAAGAAATTAGTGGCAAAAACCCCAAGAAAAAAAAGAAAAAGTATGCTTCAACCTGCATTCAACTTAATCAGTTTTTTCTTTGGAGATGGATAGCATTTTTCATTATAAATCCTTCAGAACTGTCTTTGATAATTGTATTACTGAGAATAATTAAGTCATTTACATTGATCATTATGTAATATTGCTATTACTGTATGCAGTGTTCTTCTGTTCATTTCACTTTGTATCAGTTCATGTATTTCCATGTTTTTTTCTGAAACCATTTTTTTCCTTTTTTTTTTTTTTTTTTTGCTGAGGCAATTGAGGTCAACTGACTTGCCTAGGGTCACACAGCTAGGAAGAGTTAAGTGTCTGAGACCAGATTTGAACTCTGGTCCTTCTGACTTCAGGGCTGGTACTCTATCCACTATGCCACCTAGCTGCCCTGAAACCAATTCACAATAATATTTCACCACAATCCTATACCACATCTTATTTAGCCATTCCCCCAATTGATGGGCATTAGCTCAATTTCCAGTTTTTTTCCTTTCTGAAAGAATAGCTTAGAATCTTAACCAGACTTTTTTTTTTTTTTTTAATAATGAATTGTCTAGAAATAAATCTTTGTGGTCTGGTTGGCCTAAAATCAGACCCCTGTGATAACTACTAATTATTTTAGATATGAAGTATGAATTCCTCAGGGTGGGCTGAGAATATTCTTTGGCAGACTTTACTTTAAGGTAACTTCCTTACCAATTGACATTTATGTTAAATTGTTAAGTTTTTGTTTAGGATTTTTTTTTTAAGTTTTTGTAAGCAAGTGAAGAACACATCCTTTTAAAGACAAGTGTGTACAATTCTGAAGGATTTATGTTGAAAAACGCTTTCCACCTGCAGATTAAAGTGTACTTTAAAATTTTTCTTTACCATTCATTTTTTAAAATCTGTTTTCTTTTGTTATATGGCTGATATGAAAATTTTTGTTTGACTGCCCATGTATGATCTATGTCACATTGCATGCATTCTCAAGGAAGGATGTGGGAAAGGAGGAAATGAATGTAGAACTCAAAATTTGGTAAAACAAATGTTAACAAAATTTTTTTATGTGTTATTGAGAAAAATTAGAAATAAACAACATTATCAAAAGAAAACTCTTGTTACAAATATGTATAGTCAAGCAAAACAGATTTGTATGTTGTCCATGTCCAAAAATATATTTCTTAATCTTTGTCTTGAAACCATGATTAAGGCATGAATGGCAGTCGCCATTACTGATCCTCTGGAATATGTCTTGTTATTGTCTTGATCATAGTTCCCAAGACTTTCAGAGTTGTATGAAGCAAATGAAGTTGTATGATATCTTTCTCATTTCAGTTTCATGCCTTGAATGTAAAAGCTTTAGCAATGATTGTGGTTATGGATTATAAGATTTATTAAGTAATGTATTGGTTATTATGGGGAGTATAGCCAGAGTAATTTCTGTGAAAGGTGAAAATAGCTGGTCATTGGGTTTCTCTGAACTGCTAATTCAGTCTTCTCTCTATTCTAGTCATTTCTGTCTTGCAGTTACTTGTTCAAGTGCTTGTGTGTTTATGTCTAGATAAAAGTGTCCCTCCAAAACATTTTCTCAGTTATCCTTAGAAATATACTCAAACTGTAGTTCATGTGATTCTGTTGAAGTATATCACAACCTCTTTTTTCCCATGGCACTTAATTGTCAGTTTCAAAATGTTTTTCTTTCCTAGAGCAAAACTTTCCTAATTCTTAGTGGTTCTTTCAAAGGTATAACATCACCAATATCCAAAATCTCTTTAGAATGGGTTGTTTAAGCTGGATTCAAATAATTTGTCTTATGTATGTATTTAGCTTGTATTTGTTTAATTTCCCATGTGTCCTTACCATATTAATTTATCCTTCATGTTAAGCAATGATATCATTAAATCATTTTTTTTCAAATTATGTATTTAGGAACTACATGTGAATTTTCTATTGGTTAATATTTTGTTAGTCATATTTTGGAAGTATATAGATACTTATTTTGCCTGAATTTATGATTTCATCATTATGGGGCATTCCTGGTAGAACCTCTTCTTTGTTAGTCTAGATTAGCAACTTGTTTTTTGACTTGGAGAGTGGTTTAGAGCACTTGAGAGGTTAAGTGTCTTAATCATGTTCATAGAACTGATATGAATCAGATAGAGGCAGGACTTGAAAGTGTGTCTTTCTGATTCCAAGTCTGGACCTTTCCAGTATACCATGAATATATTACTTAGGATTAAAATATTTCTTCTTTCTTTATTTCCATTCTTTATGACTAATTTATAATCATCAAAATTTTGTATAGATTTTCACTTTTAATTGAGCTAATTGTAGTAAAGAATAATTGGCATATTCATCAATTAGAGAGGGTAGTGTTTATATTTTTACTATAAATTAAAATAATTTGTTTGAACAAAGGTCTCTAGTATTCAATAGTAACTTATAGGAAATGATTGCTTTTGAGTTCTATAGATACTTAAACTGAGAATTAGTATCTTTTCATATAAAAATAGCTATTTTAAAATCTTTGAAATATGCTAGATATTTTTTTATATAAGCAGTCCTTACTTAATGTCTTGAAAATGGATATTTTCAAATAATTCGAAATATGCTAGATAATTTTTCTTATATAAATAGTCCTTACTTAATATCTTGAAAATGGATATTTTCAAATACTTTGAAATATGCTAGCTAATTTTTATTATATAAGCAGACCTTACTTAAAGTCTTAATTCTTTTTACCAAAAATTTCATTACTTATATTACTTTATTAAATTGCCAGTAAATCATCATGACTACAGTTCTTCCCAGTATGTGCTAATTTTAAGAAATCACTGCAGATAAGTTTTATAAATTAATAAACATCCATTGTTTTATAGATGATTTTTTCAGTAGTTACAGTTGGACTGAAGGACTTTTCTATGCTTTCTTATTTCCATGAGAAACAAATATATAGCAGACTTAATTTTCCTTTTATTATTATGTTGTACAGTGAGAAGTAATTGCAAAAGCTTTAAATGTATAATGAAAAAAAATTATCCTAATAGTCTATCTGAAATCTTAGATGTTTTTGAAGATTATGCATCCCCAACAACAGCAGCTCAGAATCTGTTATATACTGCAGCAAAGAAAAGAAAAGAGGTATGCAGTTTGTCCATTTAAAAATATTTTCCTATGAGTTTTTATCCTCCCCCCCCCAAAAAAAAAAAAAACCCACCAGAAAAAAACAATGTTGTTTGATGTAAATTAGTTGGGAATGTTTTTGTATTGTGGGGAATGGAAAAGGTTTATATTGAGTATTATTTTGTTACATTTTTATTTTTATTTTTATTTTTTAATTTTATTTTATTTAATAATAACTTTGTATTGACAGAATCCATGCCAGGATAATTTTTATACATTATCCCTTGCAATCACTTATGTTTCGTTTTTTTCCCCTCCTTCCCTCCACCCCCCCCCCCCAAGATGGCAAGCAGTCCTATATATGTTAAATATGTTGCAGTATATCCTAGATACATTGTTACATTTTTAAACACATTATATCATCTACATTATTAGTCTGATAAACTTTTAGTAATACATAGTAATATGATTGTTTTATTTTTGAAAATTGCTTTTAAACTTTGATTTTCAAAAGTGATGTTAAAAGGAGGCATTTTAGAATTCATGTACACTAAAACTGATGTAATTCTTTTCTTCAGGTGTTACCCAAAATGATGTCATTCTGTTATCAAATCCTTACAGAACCAAACTTTGACCCCAGGAAGAAAGATGGAGCATTGCATGTAATAGGTTCCCTAGCTGATATTTTATTGAAGGTTGATATTTTATTGAATCTTAAATTTCAAACTCTTAATATAACATTTAACAAGATTTTCTTTTACTATGATTGGAGGGTGAAAAAGGTGGCTTGGTAGACTAAAACTTTTTATAGGGGAAAAGATTGTTATTTTTAAAAAATTATAAATAATGATGACTGTGTTCTTATTAACTTAGTATTTATTTTTCAAACAAATGTGATCTATGGAACACTTTAAAACATGACTAAAAAAAGAGCCAACCTTTGTCTGACACCTTCCTAAGCTTAAATGCTTTGAGTAAATATTGCTTATCTGTTGTAATGGAGTAAATTTGCCCATGAATGTTTATTTTAAACAATTTTGTCTTTTCTTATATTAGCTTTTTTTTAAAACCAGAATTTATAAGAAACAAAAAATTAATTGGGTTGAATTTTTTTTTTATTTCTTTTGTTACTTGTGTCAGGAAGCTGTAAAAATCCAACTTAAGAAATCTAGAAAAGAAGAAAAAAGGAGTCTTATAGATTGAAAATTAGAAGAAACCTCAGAGTTCATCTGCTCTAAGTTCTTCTTATGTGAATTTTTAGTAAATTTTTATGGCCACTAATCTTTCTTTTTTTTTTTCCTGCTAATTTTAATAAATCACAAAAGATAAACTTTATCAGTTGATGAACATTTATTGTGTTACAGATAATTTTTCAGTTGGTAGTTACTAGGTAATCCAGTAAATAGTTTCAGTAGAATTATTGTGATGCCTTTGAAGCCCTCTTGGTTTTTTAATTTCTCTCCATAGTAATCTTATATGTAGTGGAATAAATACTATTTCTCCATGAAAAAAATCTCAACTGATGTGTATTTGTCTTTTTGTGTGTAAGAAGTACTTGGGTTTAAGTGATTTGCCCAGAGTCACTTAACTAAGTGTTAAGTAGCTGATGTCATATTTGAATTCGTTCTCCTGATTCCAGAGTTGCTGCTCTTATCCACTCTAGTTTCCCCGTGTGAATTTGTTTTTCATTGAGAAACTATTTTCATAAGAAGACTATGAAAAGAGATTTTTAGTCATGAAATCTAGAATTTTCTTAAAAAACAAAAACAAAAAAACAACTAGGGGGCAGCTAAGTGGTGTAGTGGATAGAGCATCCACCCTGAAGTCAGGAGGACCTGAGTTCAAATGTAGTCTAAGACATTTCACACTTCCTAACTGTGTGGCTCTGGGCAGGCCACTTAACCCCAATTACCTCAGCAAAAACAAAACAAAACAAAAACAAAAAACTAAAGTTTATTTGAAATACTTTATTTTTAAATTTAAAAATTATATATCTTGTTTTGATTTCATCTAATTGTAATGAAGTATTCATTTGAATTTGATTCAATTGAATCCATTGGTTCATACAAATAAATATGAAATGAGATGATTGAAGTTACATTTTTATTTTCTACAGAAGAGTATGTTCAAGGACCAAATGGAATTAATGCTGCAGAATCATGTATTTCCATTGTTTTTGTCTAACCTGGGATACCTCAGAGCAAGAGTATGTTTACTAATTAATTAATTTAATTTACTTGTTTAAGATTCCTTTCTAAGCACAGAATGCTGAACACAGAAAACAATTTTAAAAATTAACAAATGATTTTTAAGTCTTTGTGCAAAGGGAAATAATCATTATCAGAAACCAGAATGGGGTTTGCTTAAGGATGTGTCATGCCAAATAAACCTCATTTCTTTTTTTCTTTTTTGGGTAGGGTTACTAGACTATTATGTTACTTACAGACATAGCATATTTGGTATTCTTGTTGATAAGAAGAGAAGTTTGAGCTGGATGATGTGTAGTTAAGTAGATCAGTTCATTGGTTGGTTCTTTTATCCTGAAAGGATGTGATGACTTTGTCTTTGGCATTCTCTTCCTTAACTTTTTTGAAAGATAACTTCAGTTAAGTTCAAGAACATATATCAAATTTTCAGTGGACATGAAGCATTAAGGTATATTAAGATAAATAAAATGTAGTCTCTGTCCTAAGGAGATTTTTTAGGAATTTAGAATGGAATCATAGTTGTCATTAGACCTCAAAAGTGGCTCCATATCTAAACTGTGAGTATTCTCTAAAATATTTCTTGACTCTTCCTCTTGCTGGTTGTATTCAAACAGAATCTAGAACTTAATACCATATCAGATAGCTCAGTCTAGTTTTGAGTCATTCTAATTATTAAGAGTATTTTCAATACATTGCTTAAATCTTTCTTTAACTCTCATCCAAGAGTCCAAGTTCTTCACTCTGAATGTAAGCAATGTATTTCTAATCCTATTCCTTGTATTGTAATCATTTCTTAGCTCCATTATATAATTTGGTATTACTACTCTGCACTTATTTTCTATTTTTTGTGTAGTGCTTTTGTGGTCAGTCAACAAATATTTATTAAACATATATGTATCAGTAACTGTGATAAGTGATAAAAAGAAAGACAATAGTACAATTCCTTCCTTTATAGATCTTACATTGTAATTGCTATAACTCTTATGTATAAGACAGATGCAATATAAATCGGAGATAATCTCACAGAGAAACACTAGTAGATTTAAGATTAGGGGGAGCCTTGAAAAGATCTCCTGGAGAAATTAAATTTAATCTGGTTTTAAAGCAAGTCAGGAAATTCAGGAGACAGATCAGGAAAATGAATATTCCAGTCATGGGAGAAAGACCATAAAAAAGTGCAGTTAGGTGATGTGTTGGGGAATAGTTAGAAGGTTGTGTTGCTGGAATATAGACTATGTGGAGGCAAATAAAATGTGAGTATATTGGAAAGGTAGAAAGAGGCCAAGTTGTAGAACATTTTGTATTTGACCCAGGCAGTACTAGAAAGTATCTGGACTTTATTGAGTAAGGGGTGGTGGTGATGATGACATGGTCAGACTCACATTTTAGGAAGACTATTTTGGAAGGAGAGTAGAAATTGGTTTGGAGAAACTTGAAACATATTACAGGATGATAAAGGGGACTGTCTACTAGAAAAGAAAGGAATAGAATGGGATCAAGAATACATGTAGAGAAATTAGCTTTGGCAAAGAGAAGGACCACCTTTTGATAATAAGTATGGGGGAAGGAAGAAAATTGGAGAAATGATGACGAGGGGAAGAGAAGTAGAAGGAGCTCTTAGTGAATGATTTCAATCATTTTTTGGTGAAGTATGAGGCAAGGTCTTCAGCTAGAGGATTGGGGGATGGGATGCCATGGAAGGCTTGCTTTGGGATGAAGAAATTTGAAATAGACTCTGTGGTGAGTGGTATAGTAAGATGATTAGGAAGGTGTAAATTGTTGCTTTGAGGGCTCAGTTGAGATTGTGCAACATAAATTTGTATTTTATACAAAGCTCAGCACAGCTTTGTAATGTTTTTCTGTGTGCCTTCTGCAGCATGGAATAGGAGCAAAATTAGCAGATGGTTGGAGTTGAGGCCTGATAAGGCATTATGAGAGAACTGAAAGAGAATGGAGATCAGTGCAAAAATAAAGGATAGGCTTAGGTGTCTTAAGACAGAGAAAAAAATGGAATTTTAAAAATTATGATCAGATGTTTCTTCAGCTGTAAAGTGTGGATAATGACATTTGCATATTGCCTGCCTCACAGGGCAAATGTGCAGAATGTGCTTTATATACCATGTTAGACAAAATTATCTGTAATTACTGTTATTATTTTGGAATCTGCAAAGTTACTCCTCTGGGAGGGTATGCTGGTGATTACTCAACAAATTTGGGGAAATAGACGCACCTGGTAATTTGAACCAGAAAAAGCATGATTTAGTGCTTTTTTGTACTCTGCCCTTGTAAGAGCTCATTTGGAGAAATAAATTTAATTCTGGGCATCAAATTTTAAGGAAAAAATCAATGAGATTAAAAAGTATCCAAAAGATACTAAATCAATTTAGTTTGTGAAATATTAATTCATTTTTTTCATCTGTCATATCAGAAACAGGATCCTAATAATGAGAGGTTCAAAAAGTTACATGAACTTTAAATAAGAAGTAAATAATCTGTTTTTATGGTATTTATAAGTAAGTGGCAGGAGGAAGACCAAATCTAATATTAATGTTAATAACCTTATTCACACCACAACAAATTCAAATAGTGAATTTGAGTTAGATAACGGGAGGGATAGACCTTCTGAATGGGAATTCTCCTGGGAGAATGAAGAATGGAATTAGGTTGAAAATTATCTTCTTCAATCATGATCCTCACACCTAGAAATAAAATTACAAAGCAGATTTTTCACTCTAATTGGTCATACCAGCCTGCTTTAGTATGGGATTCTTAGATGACTTCAATTCTCTGTAACCATGGTTTGAGATTTAATTATCAGATATAAGTATTAATGGAAGAAAAGAATTGCTAAGAATTTTCAGATGTAATTCCATTTTATAGTTTGCTGAAGACAAGCATTAACTTTTGAGACTTTTTATGATGTTATAACTTACTTCCTATTATTTAGGCAATTAGACAGGAGTTTAAGACTATATCATTACCAGCAAAAAATATTTTTCAAAACCTGAAGTAGGTGTGTACCTGTTTCACAGATAGCAGCATAAGGCAGTGATGTTTGAAAATTGAATTCCTTTCTGCATAGGGAAGAAACAGAGTAGATCAGGATGCTGTCAGGGATAACCAAAGTAGCAAGTGTATAAAGCTTGAAAGGGCATGGGGGAATTAACCTAGTAATGAAAAGCATCTCGAGCTTATCATCATGAATCTTTGTGTGGCACAATATTGATAATTAATTTTCCATAACATAAATAACTTGTTTCTCCTGTCCTGTTTAAAATGCATTTAAATGTATCAAACATTTTGAAAGAACTAAGATGACATTTTTTAAAATGTAAATTTAACAGTTTACCAAATATCACTAAACTCTTCAGTAATTTTCACATACATAATGATAAATATAATTACTTCCCATTTATTTTCTTATACTACAGTCCTGTTGGGTTCTTCATTCATTTAGTACTTTGATATTTCATAATGAGCTCAATCTAAGAAATGCAGTTGAACTAACAAAAAAGAGCCTCATTGAAGATAAGGAGATGCCTGTCAAGGTAGAGGCTGCAGTTGCTCTTCAGTCATTAATTTGTAACCAGGAACAAGGTAAGGTCAAAATCTGTTAATTGGTACTTGTTTATTTCTTTCTCTCTTCTTAAATTGTTTTCTTGCTATCCTTCTTTCTATCTCCCACAAGGGGTTCCTTGGCTTAGTGTCTAACTTCAAGATTGGGAAATGAGACCTGAAGATCTCTGAGGAAAAGTTAGGAAAACTTTGAAACTATAGGATGTTAAGAATGGGTTTTGTGTTACTTGTAGTAGAACATCCTGTTTAATGCTTCCATGGAGTTTATTGTGATAGAAAGAGTCCTTTTGGTTTTGGGGCAGGAGAGTCACAGGCATCCTTGCCTCAACTATGCCATTGTGTTACCTAGGATAAGTAACTTCATCTCTTTGGATCACAATTTTCTCATTTGTAAAATGAAGAAACTGAAGTACATAATTTATAAGGAATCCTTCACTTCTAAAATTCACTTATTACATAATTACAAAATTTAAGAGCCAGAAGACTGTCTAGTCTAATTCATACTTGAATAAACATCCTTTACAACATGCCCAACAAATAATTATGTAATTTTGTTTGAAGAGCTTCAAACCTGCACTGGCAGGGTAACTGATGTCTAGAGACAGCTCCTTCCACGTTTGGTTGCTTTTAATTATTAGGAAAATTTTCCTTATATCAACTCCATTTCTTCTTTTTTTTTAAAAAAATCTGCTTTTTGCTTCAAATTTTTCTATCTGGATACAAGCAGAACAAGTCAACTCTTTCTATATAGAAGACTCCCAAATATGTAAAAGCATATATGTAAATATATGTAAATATGTAAAAGGGGGTAAAATCATTACCCTTTTAAATCTTTGATTCTCTGTACTAAACATCCCTTCAGCCAATTGTCATATACTATGATCCCATGATTTCCATTCTCTTTTGGAGTAACTCTCTTTTGGATACTTTTTAATCTTATTGATTTTTTCCTTAAAATTTGGTGCCTGGAACTAAATTTATTTCTCCAAATGAGCTCTTACAAGGGCAGAGTACAAAGGGAATATCATTTCTCAAGTTTCAAACAAGTTAAGGATGAATAAAACAACAACAAAAATAAAATCACATTTTTGATTTCTGTTTCCAAATTGTTTACTTATTTTGAATTGTTAGATTACTAATACTTCCAGATCTTTGTCAGATGAACTAAGAGATAGATATCAGTTTGTTACTGTGCTTGAAGATGATTTTTTAATCCTAAGCATAGTTTACTAAATTTCATACTACATTTTGTTCTTGTTCTATCTTGTTAAGATCTTTTTGGATCCTGATTCTGCCATTCCTTCTATGTTAGCTATCCCTTTCAGTATGATTTTTTGATATGTCTAGATAGTGAATATAGTATATTCAAGGAAAGAGAAGATAATTCTTTTTTTTTTTTTTTTTTTTTGCCTTGGGGAGCGGAAATTTATTTATAATAATAGTTTTTTTAGTTTACAAAGTACATGTAAAGATAATTTTCAGCATTTATCCTTGTAAAACTTTGTATTCCAAATTTTTCTCCCTCTCTTCCTATCTCCTCCCCTATATAGCAAGTAATCCAATATAGATTAAACATATGCATTTCTTCTAAACATATTTTTATGCTGCACAAAAAAATCAGATCAAAAAAGGGAGTTGAAATGAGAAAGAAAAAACAAGCAAGTAAACAACAATAACAACAAAAAAGATGAATATACTGTATTGTGATACACATTCAATCTTCATAGTCCTTTCTCTGGAGGCAAATGACTGAAAAGAGAACTCTCTAAGAAAATAGATGACTGCTTATTGTTACATTTTTAAGAAATCTTTGAAGTCAACTTCAAACTTCATACATTCTCTGCCCTATTTAAAGGTACTTGAATATAGCTTTGATCCCTTGACTAGTGTTAGCTATGGGACACTGACTTCCATATTTTTCCTCTTCAATCTCCAGAGTTCTCCCCAATTGATTACTGAAGTGTGTTAGGAAATATAATTTGGAAAGCATAATGAAAATCTTATCTATTTACTTTGTTTTTCTTTTGAATCTAGAAATATAATATTCTTACAGCATCCTTTGAAATACAATTAGTGTTTGTATTTGCTTCCCTTACTAATACCACAGTTATATTGTTTGTATGAATAACTTCATTTTGAATTTTTAAAATTTTCTTAATTTTGTTTATTATCTGATTGAATTAGCCAAAGAATATATGAAGCCACATGTGAGGCCTGTCATGCAAGAACTATTACACATTGTTAGAGAGACAGAAAATGACGATGTTACCAATGTCATCCAAAAGATGATCTGTGAGTACAGTCAAGAGGTGGCTACTTTCGCTGTGGACATGACCCAGCATTTGGTAAGATAACAGAACTTCATTCAAGACTAAAAGCAAGAACCCAATTTTAATTGTTTTATAATAAATCCTGCCAATTACAAGTAAATTAAGTTCCAAAATTTGGACTTTAATTAATGACTGTGGATGTAATTAAATATGAAACCAAGTCACTATAGAAATGACTGTTTGATATAATGTTCCCTCTCACGTCAGAATCTTTTTCTTTAGCTTACAAGGTTTCCAGTTTCAGATTATCAGTTTAAACACTCTAGTTTATAAATAGAAATAGAATTGGAATGCTCAAAAAGGGGGGTTGAAATGAGAAAGAATTTATATTTATATTTTTACTATTCTTGTAACAAAATTTTGAAACTATGTTCATTAAGCTTATAGACTTTTCTAATGGCTACATATGATTTTAAAGGTTTTTATGTAACATTAAAATAAATTATTTGTTTTTTAAAAGAAATAAAGATTGCCATAAATTCTAGCAGTATTTAAAATATTTAAAAACAATATAAATTACTGTTAACCATATTATTTTGTGCTTATTACTAAATGTGTGGATTTGTTTATTTTTTATTTTATTTTTCCTCTTTTTTTTCTTCTGTTATTTGCTTTTTCTTTCTGTGTTCACCCATTCTGAGTAGAAGGTATAAAAAGAGAAGTTTAAAATTCATCTTTTATTTCCAGTAAATGATTTAAATGAAGGAAATTTTGTTATTGTTTGTAGGATTTGGTTTTTTTTAGACAATATTTAGAGAATTTAAGAGAAATTTGTTTTTTAAAGAATATTCTGATATTTATTGACACAGATAATAAAATTTGGCCACATTTAAAATATGATAGATTGATGTAGCTATCAGTGGACAGGATTTAGACTTAGGAATCTCTTCGATAAAGAGAGCTAATTCAGTTTCAATTGATCAAGGATGGACAGGAGCAGCTACACCTAAAGAAAGAACACTGGGAAATGAATATAAACTGCTTGCATTTTTGTTTTTCTTCCCGGGTTATTTATACCTTCTGAAGCCAATTCTCCCTGTGCAACAAGAGAACTGTTTGGTTCTGCACACATATGTTGTATCTAGGATATACTGTAACCTACTTAACATGTAAAGGATTGCTTACCATCTGGGGAAGGGGGTGGAGGGAGGGAGGGGAAAAATCGGAACAGAAGTGAGTGCAAGGGATAATGCTGTAAAAAATTACCCTAGTATGGGTTCTGTCACTAAAAAGTTATTTTAAAAATAAATTTAAAAAAAAGAAAAAAAAAAGGATTTAGACTTAGGATTTCAAAGAGTGCTATTTGATGTTCCTCATCCAATATCCTTTATTTGCTAATTTTTTACAAGAAAGAATATTAAAATAGTAACTAAATTTTAATTTACAGGCTGAGATATTTGTCAAAGTTCTTCATAGTGATGAATATGAAGAAGTAGAGGACAAAACGGTTATGGCTATGGGAATTTTACATACTATCGACACTATTTTGACAGTTGTGGAAGATCATAAAGAGGTACATTTTTCTTAAGTCTGATATTTAAATTTAAATTATTCTATTTTATTACTATGTTAAAATTTTATATCAATCTAAAGAGATAAAAATGTTAATAAAAATGTATATTAAAAACTTATTTCAGTGTCTCCCCAAGTTTACTTTCAAATAAAATTTGTATTTACAGAAAGGATAATAGTATATTTTAAAAAGTAAAAGGAAGAATAATAAAGAATAGTTACACATTATTTTTATCTATTTTCATTTTTGAAATGTTGATTTGGCTTGTACCATTTAATATTTATTAAAACAAATTGTAAGCAAAAAAGGTCTTCTCTTTGTGATGCTAGTCAAGCAATGAATGTTTATTAAGTGCCTGCTTTGTGTCTTACTCTACTATATTCTAACATGCAAAGAAATGTAAAAGATAATGGGGGAGGTGACCTGTTACAACTATGTACAAATAAGCTATGTAAATGATAATTTGGAAATAATCAGCAGAGGATTATAGTTAAGTTTATAGTTAAAAGGGATAGGGAAAGGCTTTCTGTAGAAAGTAGGATTTTAGGTGGAGCTTGAAGGAACCTGAAGAAGCCCACAGAGGGTGATGAAGAGAAAGAATATTCCAACTATAGGGACTGTCAGTAAAATAGTCAGAAAATAGAGGCTAGTGTAACCAAATTTCAGAATCCATGGAGTTGAAGATGTGTATGAAAACTGGAAAGATTGGGTAGACTAGGATATATTTGTTCTTAAAGGTCAGGGACCACTGAAATTTATTGAGTATGGTAGATGACATGATCAAACTTGTGTTGGAGTTGAACATGGATTGGAGTATAAAGAAATTCAAGGCCAGCAGACCAACAAGCAGGCTGTTGATGTAGCTCAGGTGTGAAATGATGCTCATCTTCTCCAGAGTAGTGGTGAAATGGAGAGAGTGTAATATGGGAGAAATATTATGAAGATAAAATTGACAATTCCTGGGGGATAAGAAAGAATAAGGAGTCAAAGATTAGTCAGAACATGATGGTGTCCTCTACAGTAAATCAGAAATTTAGAGATTCATTATTTTATCTCTTTCCTTACTGAAAATATGTATACTGTATAAAGGATATTATATTTTTTATCTTTCCAATTGGTAGATGGAGAGGGGGAAAATTTGGAAAGGAAAATAAAAATGTTTACAAATTCAAATTTTAAAAATCTTGAAAAAAAATTATAAGCCTTTTAAAAAGATAGTGAATTGTTTCAAAATTTATTGCCCTGAACAACATACGGAGATAATCTAGTCCAGGTCCCCTCATTTAAAATTTTTTGATATGTTTTGATTTTACATTACCTTCATGTTTAGAATCATATTTTTCTTCCTCTCCTGAAAAAGCCATCCCTTGTTTCAAAGAATCAAAAAAGAAAGAGGAAAAGAAAACAATTGAATAAAATTAACCAAGATATCAGTTTTGTTTGACAATAAATTCAGTCTTATACCCATAATTTCTTACTACTTTGCCACCAAACAAATAAATAAATAAATGCATTTATTCTTTTTTTTTTTTTTTTTTTAGGGCCAAATTGGGTTATACAGGGTTTGATGTCACTTTTTGTTTTGTTCTTTTCATTTACGTTGTTGTCATTGCATATATTATTTTCCGATTTCTAATTTTTCATATTCATATTTCTTATCCTTTATATTTTCATGTTTATCATTTCTTACTGCACAGTAATATTCATATGCATCATAAATTATTTAATCATTCTCTTATCCTTTGCAAGTTGCCTCATTTTATAGGTAAGCAGTTATAGAATCCACTTCTATGTTTTTCTAGTTCAGAGTTAATTGGACTTTTAACTATTAAAGGAAATATTAATGAATTCTTTTTTTGAGAGAAGAGTGTGGAATAAAGGACAATGTATATATATTAGGCATAAATCAGTTATGTGTATATCTTTCCATCCTGTGTATAAACATGTTCATGAGAAATTTTAGAATATATTACACAAATTTTATCATATATTATTTTATGATTCCTTTTAGATAACTCAGCAGTTGGAGTGCATTTGTCTTCGGATCATTGGTCTTGTTTTGCAAAAGCATGTGATAGGTATGTTCAATGATTTCATAAAAGTTGTTAGATTCTTTATATACTTGAAAGAAAAACTATTTGGAATTCTGTTTTTGAATTTAATGTAATACATTTTGTATGTCTTTTTTATTAGTATCATTATTTTCAACAAAAGAAAATTTGTCCTCTCTTCAGTTTCCTAATCACTTTTATGATTGTATTTCTGATATTAAAATATATCTTATCACTTAGAGGTAAGAGGATAATAAATCAATTAAAGTAATTTTGAAATTTGAATGAATTTCTTAAAAGACACATTTTAATAGACTTACATGTTTAGATGCAAAGTAATTGTCATCAGGATTCAAAAATTAGAAAAAAGACTAGATGTCAGATAAATTTGTTCAGCTATATGAAAATGAACCATTTGCTTCATTACCTTTTTGGTGGACAAAAATTTTTAATCTACTTTTGTGTCTATTTGAATTAAATTAGGAATTCTTCCTGGGGTATAGCTTAAGTTCTAAGCCTTGCCCATTAGACTTTTGCCTTGTTTTCTCAATCATATTTTAGGTTTTTATAAACTGACTTCTAATTTTTCCACTCTACTGCTATAATTCTTTCCAGAATTACCAGTGATCTTTTAATTAATAGCCTGATTACATTTTCTCAGTCCTAGTCCTTTTAGATCTCTTTAGGTAGCTAGCTAGCTAGAGAATTTATTAAATACTTTGTTTCAAGCAAAGTGGTAGAGTCTGGGAAAACAAATGAAAAAAGACAATGCATAAAAGGGAAAGTGAATTTGTTCTGTCCTGAACTGGTCTGGGTCCAAAGAGAACAACAATATGGCTGATTTCTTCCTCAAATAGAGATTTGGGAAGAAACTCTTGGAGGAAGAGGCTGTAGGAGTGGAAACATTGCCAGTGTAAGAAGGTTACCAGCATAGAGGTGAAAAGCCTATCTGATTATGATATTAAATACAGCATGATGTCTGGGATTGATAACTCAAATGAAAATATGAAGAGGAACTCTTTTCTCTCTGTTTCTAAATATTTCTTAGATCTCACTTTTCCTATCTAATTATTCCTTTAATTTTTCTTTGCTAGTTCATTACTATATCACTTGTTCCAGCTAAAATCTTCTATTATGTATGTTTCCCCCATTAGAATGTGATCTTCTTGAGAGCAAGGATTGTTTAACTTTTCTTTTTTTATTCCCTGTGCTTAATCCTTTATTTTGTACATAGTAAGGACTTAACAAATGGGCCATTCTTTTATCACTTATTCATTCATTCATGTATCCATGCCCAGAGTCTCCTAAGCTTATTAGATATTTCAAACTGATTGTTATGCATCTTGAACTCAAAATGTCCAAATCAGAATTCATTTTTCTCCTTTATCCTAGTGCTCTTATAGACTTGGCTATGTATGTCAATAGCACCACCCTCCAGATTTGGCATTATTCTTTTTTTTTTTAAACATGTACAATTTTTTTTTAAAGGTAGGACTATTGTTTTTATTGTGTTAGCTTGGTCTACACATTAGTAATTGATATTTTCCCAATTTTTAAGATTTGATTATTTTTTTTATTAAAGCTTTTAATTTTCAAAACATATGCATGGATAATTTTTCAACATTGATCTTTGCAAAACCTTGTGTTCCAAATTTTCCTTCCATTCCCCCTACCTGCTCCCCTAGATGTCAAGTAATCCAATATATGTTAAACATGGTAAAAATATATATGTTAAATCCACTATATGTATACATATTTTTACAGTTATCTTGCTGCACAAGAAAAATCAGATCAAAAAGGAAAAAATTGAGAAAGAAAACAATGCAAGCAAACAATAAAAAGAGTGAAAATGCTAGGCTGTGATCTACACTCAGTTCCCACAGTCCTCTCTCTGGGTTTATGGCTCTCATCATCACAAGATCATTGGAACTGGCTTGAATTGTCTCATTGTTGAGAAGAGTCACATCCATCAGAATTGATCATTGTATAATCTTGCTGTTGCCATGTACAATGAAATTTAGGTTCTGTTCATTTCACTTAGCATCAGTTCATATAACTCTGTCCAGGCCTCTCTAAAATCATCCTGCTGATCATTTCTTATAGAACAATAATATTCCATAACATTCATATACCGTAACTTATTCAGCCATTCTCCAGTTGGTGGATATCTTCAGTTTCCAGTTTCTTGCCACTACAAAAAGGACTGCTACAAACATTTTTGCAAATGTGGGTCTCTTTTCCTCCTTTCAGATCTCTTTGGGATATAAGCCCAGTAGCAATACTGCTGAATCAAAAAATATGCAGAGTTTGATAACCTTTTGAGCATAATTCTAAATTGTTCCCCAGAATGGTTTCGTAAACAATGTATCAGTCTCCCAGTTTTCCCACATCCCCTCCAACATTCATCATTATCTTTTCCTGTCATCTTAGCCAATCTGAGAGGTGTGTAATGGTACCTCAGAGTTGTCTTAATTTGCATTTCTCTGATCAATAGTGATTTAGAATGTGCAATTCTATACATATTTTCACAATTATCATGCTGCACAAAAATTGTCAGATCAAAAAGGAAAAGAATGAGAAAGAAAACAAAATGCTAGCAAACAACATCAACAAAAAAGTGAAAATACTATGTTGTGGTCCACACTCAGTACTCACAGTCCTCTCTTTGGGTGCAAATGGCTCTCTTCATCATAAAATCATTCACATTTTGCATATGCTAAATTTTGTCATTTCTGTTTCTGTAACATCTTTTACATCTGTCCTTTTGTCATTTTTCTCAAAGTCATTATTTAAAGGCCTTATTTTCTATTGTAATAGCCTCCAAATTAGTCTCCTTTTCTGTTCTCCTCACTTTATCTCCTATGTAATTTCCCAATCCTCTTAAAGTGCAGCTTTGTATTTTATTTTTCTACTGAATGATCTTTAGGGGCTTTAGAATCTATATAAAATCCTCATCTTGCTTTTTAAAAATCCTTTAAAGTCTGGTTTCCTTCTACCTTTTCAACTTTGTTATTCATTATTTCTTTTCCTGTGCTTTGTGGTCCAACCAGATTGACTTTGCTGAACCTCACAAATGACTTTGCACTGTTGCCCAGTCTGGAATGTACTTTCTCACTACCTTTACTACTTTTCTTTTACCAAATAGTCGTAGTAGACTATTTGTTAATTTTTAATAGTCTAATAAGTAATTTTGAACTAGGCACATGTTACCTAATTATTTAACTAATGTGGTTGAGTCTTTCCCATTGGCTACCTAGTTATTGAGTCATTTAAAAATATTTTCTATTCCAATATTAACACCAAAAAAAATGAGTGTTTCTGATAGCAGCAACAATAAGTAATAGCTAGCATTTATAAAACTGCTACTGTGTGCAGGGTACTGTGCTTAATGTTTTATAAATATTATCTTATTTAATCCTAACAACAAACCTGGGAGAAAGGTGCTATTATTATCTCATTTGCAGTTGAGGAGACTGTGTCAAATAGGGAGGCTAAGTGATATGCCCCATCTCATAGTATCACAGGTAACATAGCTAGTAAATGTTGATGCTGGATTTGAATTCAGGTTTTTCTGATTCTATATCCAGTGCTTTATTCTGTGTGTGTGTGTGTTTTAAATGGATGAGAAGTTTGATTTATTTTCTTATAATTCCAGTAAATATCAGCAAAACCCAAGTAAATTACATACACATTTTACAACAGAACAGAATGCATTTAGCAAAGAAGATAGAAAGGAAAAAGTGAATCAAGTAACTTTTTATATATTCGTGTCTTAACTTTCTGGATGTTATATTTATTTTCAAAATCTTGAAAATTTATACAAAGGTAGAATATTATATTGTGCCCATTTTTTAAAACTAGAAACATTGCTACTTTATTTTTACATACAACAAAATATTTATTTATGTGTATCTTTATAAATAGAACAGAAAATGAATGTTGTATACAAAATTTCAGATCTCTTAATATATAGCTTGCTTTTAGAGTATATAATAAATTAGACTTTTTGCTTTCAGAATTGTCTTGTTTGTGTTTCTGATATTCTCTTCATTAAAACATTGTATCAATTATTCTTTTCTCTTTCTTTTTAAATTTTAGCAACTCTATATTCCTTATTTTCCTATCTTTATTTTCTTTTCACTGGGGATAAGAATATAAAGCAACTTTAAAAATGGAGTTAAATTTCTCCATTGTCTGTGACTGAAAATGTATACCTTGTTCTGTATTTTGGATCTGTCATTTCTTTAAAGAGCTGGGAATATACTTAATCGTTAATTCTTTGGAATCATGGTTAATATTTGCACTGATTAAAATTTTTAAGTCTTTTAAAGTATTATAACATTGTTACTGTATAAATTGTTCTGCTGGTTGTGCTCAGTTCACTCTGAATAAGTTCATATGGGTCTTTCCAACTTTTCTGAAATTATCTGTTTTGTCATTTTAATCTTTTTAGTCTTGCTGAAAAGTAAAAACAAAAACTTATCTATTATGACATATCCTTTTGAAATAAAGGGCATTGTAGAAATTGTTGATCGTAGAAGTAAAGGAGTAAACAAGAGAATTACAAGATGAGATACAAATATTGCTTGTGTAAAGACATGGGTATTTGGATTGATGTTATATTTCCAAAATTTTCTGGTGTTACTTTAATAACTTGAGTTTTGCTGTTCTTAAATTTTATAATCATGTCTCGTTCCTTCCAGAATTTTATGAAGAAATTCTCTCATTGGCATATAGTTTGACTTGTCAAATGATTTCACCTCAAATGTGGCAGCTGTTAGGTGTATTGTTTGAAGTTTTTCAGCAGGATTGCTTTGAATATTTTGCAGGTAAAGCTATTTTCTCCTGCTACTAGTTTGTAATATAATGCTTGTATATATATAAAATCCAAACAACAATTTGAAAGAAACAATAAAAAGACAAAAGATGAAATTCCTTTTAGTAACTTTGGTCACAGACCCCTCATCATTTTTTCTATTGGCAAATGGCTTTAGAAGTAAAGTGTATAGTCCCAGGCATGTGAGCATTAGAGGGCATATATTGTTTCTTTAAATTCTCAGTTGTGACTATCTTTAGATATTTCTGATGCTTAAATTTGTGGTGTTAATAACTTATTTTGACCTCAGTTAACTCAAGTGTAAGATTATTTCTAAGCCCTCTTCCAGGTTTAAAATGATATTATTCTAAGAAAAGGTAATAATTAGCAAGAAAAATAAGAATGTGTTATCTGTGGAAATATTTTGTTATTGATAGTCTATTCTAATGCAGACTTTGCCATAATCCTTTTTTTTTCCAGACATGATGCCTCTCTTGCACAATTATGTTACTATAGATACGATTACTTTATTATCCAATCCCAAGTATCTAGAGATAATTTACACAATGTGTAGAAAGGTAAGAATATACTTTCTTATCTTTTGTATTGTAGTATCCACTGTATATTGATTATACTATATGTGCTCTTTAGTGTTGGGTATCCTTCCAGACTTTTTCCCCAAATATATTTAATTACTTAAAAAATCCTTATCTTTGGAATTTATTCAGTTCACTCATACACTCAGTTCACTCAGAGATCAATTTTAATTATTGCAACTAGTGTGCATATTCAGAAACAGACTTAGCTCTATGAAAAAGTTAAACTCAGCTATTTATTTAAAATTTCATATAGAACAAGAAACACTCAAAGATAACTTTTCTACCCTGTTTTTCCTCTTTGGGATTTCATCAGTGCTTCATTTATTTAATGATCATCTGTATACATGTGTCTTCAAGATCTTTACATATATATATATATATATGAGAGAGAGAGAGAGAGAGAGAGAGAGAGAGTTTTAGATGCCCAGGGGATGTATCTCTAGGTATCATATGTATCTATCTATCTTTGTTTGTGTCTGTCTATCTATATCCCCTGGGCATCTAACACTAAACATTGTAAATAGAATTTACATTACATACATAGGGGAACATCTAACCTACAGGCCATATAAGGCTCTCGAAATCATTTGCCCAGGCAGGTGTTGAAGAGCTGAAAGTTGAGTACAACAACCTCTCAGTGCTTGAGTTCCATAAATTGATAATTTTGTATGGCTTGTGAATAATAGAAATATTCAGATAATCCTCGGTAGAAAAAAGGTTCCTTACCCTTGCTTTAAACCTACCTCTTTTTTGAACTTTCCCTATTTCTATAGATTCCTTTTTAGTGAATCAGATTGCAACCTTTATTTTTTTTTTTAATCGAAAACTTTTTATTGTCAAAACATATGCAAAGGATAATTTTTATCATTGATCCTTGCAAAACCTTGTGTTCCAGTTTCTTCTCTTTCCCCCCCACCCCCTCTCCTAATGGCAAGTAATCCAATATATGTTAAACATGGTAAAAATATATGTAGATCTAATATGGCATACGTATTTATACAATTATCTTGCTGCACAAGAAGAATCAGATCAAAAAGGGAAAAAAATGAGAGAGAAAATAAAATTCAAGCAAACCACAACAAAAGAAGTGAGAATCATCACAAGATCAGTGGAACGGGCCTGAATCATCTCATTGTTGAGAAGAGCCATATCCATTGCCTTGTACGATGGATCTACTCATTTCACTTAGCATCAGTTCATGTAATTCTTTGGACCTCTCTGCTGCTCATTTCCATGTAATATATATAATATTCTATTATATATCTCTCTATACATATGTATGTATATATGTGTGTGTGTGTAAAATATACATACATAATATGGAATATATAATATATATGACAGTAATATTATAATATAGATATAGTATTCCATAACATTCATATCCTACAACTTATTCAGCCATTCTTCAACTGATGGGTATCCACTGAGTTTACAGTTTCTTGCCACTACAAAAAGGGCTGTCACAAACATTTTTGCACCATTGGATACATTTCCCTCCTTTAAGATCTCTTTGGAATATAAACCCAGTAGAAACACTAGATTGCAAACTTTATGTCATCTTTGACTTCTCCCTCTCTCTTACCCCTCTCAAATAATTAGTAGATTCTATCTTTATAATGTCTCTTCTTGCTATTGACAGTCACAAATTTACTTCAGATTGGCACCACTTGTTATTTGGACTAATAAAATAGTCTCCAACTTGACTTCACTGCTTCAATCTATCTCCATTCCAATATTAACTTCCATGAAATAATATTTTTTAAGTGTAAGTCTAAGTCATGTGATTCTTTTCCTCATAAACCCTAGTGTATCATTATGTTTAGGATAGAATATAAACTCTTTTATCTGGCATTTAAAGATCTTCACAATTGGTTCCGGTCTTCTTTTCTAGCTTATTATTTATTATTTTCCTTCACTTAATTTTTGTTCTAGCCAAACCAATTATGGCTTTTCACATTCAGCATTTCTTTACATAGACTGTTCTTCATTACTGGAATGTACTCTTTCCTCACATGTTCTTTTTAGTAGTCCTCATTTCTTCCAAAATTCTGCCTGCTAACTTCTGTCTTCTATATGCCAGTCTTTTTAGATCTCTGGTACTAATACCACTCTTTCTCCCTGATCCCTTTTCTTTATACATGTTGTCTACTCTGATAGAATGTAACCATTTTGAGGACAGAAAATGTTATAGTTTTGTCTTTGAATTCTCTGCATTTAGTGCAGTGTTAGATACTTGTTAGATGCTGAATAAATGTTTGGTTAGTAATTAGTAATCAGTAATGGAACTGGAAATCAGGAGCCAGTTCTAGTTGTAATTCTAAGTTTGAAGCTAACTAGCTGTATGAGTTGAGCAAGTTCCTCATGCTCTTCCATTATTTATGAGATGTATGACTATATGTACTGCATATTAGTCTATTTGTATATTAGACTATATGTACTCCATCCATATGATTCTGGGATATCAGCCTGAATATTGTGATCTCTTGATTATTCTTAATAACTTTTGCTACCTTCAATTCTTCTTAGGTTATAGATCTAGCAAACAAAGGAGGTAAGCGAAAGGATTGTCTAGAAAGCAAAATTACTTGGGAAAATAAAGCAAACTAAATTGCTATTTTTGGTAACTATATTACTGCCTTGTACAAAAATTTATAACTTATCATTTATAATTCAGAAGATATTTATTGATAAGACAAATATATACTACATATTAGAAATGATTTCGCCAAAATGATTAAAATAGAAGTTTTGGTGCTAAAGGGAGTAAACTCTTATCATTTGGATAAGTCATTTATATTTCATTTCCTGATTTGTGTGAGTAGGAGATTAGTTTATTTTTTTCTGGGTTAAGCAGCTTTGGATAGAATATTGGAATTTGAAGGCCTAGGTTTGAATCCCAGCCTTTTTATTTTCTATTTTACTATCTTATGTCATCATGGGTAAGTCATTTAAATTTTCTAAAACCTAAATTTCCTTATCTAAATAATAGAATTAAAATTATTTGCCCTGCCTATCACACAGTATAATTGTGAAGATCAGGTCTGATTAGATAATGTATGTAATTTGGTATGTAAAATGTCAGCTTATATTTTGTGTGATTCTTTAGAATAGAAAAACAATGTTTATTGTTTTTTTCTCCTTCCTTTGGTTGGAAGGTAACTTTAAATAGCAGCAAAGTAATGGTTTTAGTTTCAAAGCAAGTTTTAATTGAAATGTCACATTATCTCTTGATGTACTAATTTGTAGCAAATAATTATAGGTATTGACTGGAGATGCAGGAGAAGATGCAGAATGTCATGCAGCCAAACTGTTGGAAGTAATTATTCTTCAGTGCAGAGGAAGAGGAATTGATCAGGTAATGAAAATTATGAAATTAGCATTTTTATTGTTTTAATATAAAATTACATGCTTAACAAATATTTTATAGTAAAATAAAAGAATTTCTATGCTTTGGATTAATTGGTAGCAAATCCTTTTCAAGATAGGGTTGAGTTTACTTATGGTAATTTTTGAATATTTTCTTCTATGTTAATCAGGAAAGGATAGAAGAAGAATTTTATATTGCTTCTCAGTAGTTATTAATGAAAAACTGTAGAGAAGGTTAAAGTTTTTTTTTTTTTTTTTTGGTTAGGAGTCTTATAAAAAGTATACTATTTTCATATTAAATATTCCTAATTTTTATATTCTTCATTTTTATCTTAGTATCTCATTTTTTAGGTTGAATTGAAAATAATTCCTTTCAAATTTGTTTCAAAATTCTTTCAATTTCAAATTTCAATCCAATTTCAAAAATGTTTTTGATTTCTTAATTTCTTACTTTATTATTGATTGCTCCCTTCTCTCCACCACCTTTTTTTTTTTTTAAAGGCAGTTAGGTTAAGTGACTTGTTCAGAGTCACATAGCTAGTAAATAGCTCGGGCTAGATTTGCACTGAGGTCTTCCTTACTCCAGGGCTGGTCCTCTATCCACTGAACCACCTAGCTGCCCCATATATTGCTCACTATTTAAAACATCTTACACTTTCAAGTTTCAACAGAAGAATTTTTATCTGCTATTATTTTTGTTGTATGGAATTACCATGTAGTCCTCCACTCAATTTTTCATCTTCTGTTAGTTCCTCTGTTCGAAATTCTCATAATAAAGGCTACTTTTGATTCTTTTTTTGTAATTGCTTAATTTAAGTTGTGAGTCAGTATTGAAAACTTTCACTAGATCTCATCAAGTAAATATTTATTGAAGTTCTTCTTTATATAAAGTATTTTGCTTGGCTCTGCAGGAATTAAAGACTTTTAAGGGATTTGTAATTTACTTGGAGGGACAAAGGATTTTCGTTAAAAAATGATACTGTGAAAGATTATACCCTTAGAAATTATTTAGCAAAGATGAAAAAGGAAGATATCAGAAGGAATAGTGATTTATACAAGGGATAATACTGTAAAAAATTACCCAGGCATGGGTTCTGTCAATAAAAAATTATAATTATGGGGAAAAAAAAGAAATAGTGATTTATAAAATCAAAAGAAAGCAGTTAGTATCTTCACATAATGTAGGATTATTTTTTAAGAGATGTTGAGAAATCTGTGGGTACTTTATACTCAAGGGCATGTTATGGGATCCTGGAAGAGTAGATAATGAAGCCACTATGCTCTCTGGTAAATGGGGCCTGAAGTTAGCAGAATCTCAGTAGATGACTGTGCAAGGAGTACAGTGGCAGAAAGTGGAACCCGGGCCACTCCTGCATATCTAATAGTTTTCCACAAACTTGAGTATGTTGTCAGAGGTATAACAGGAAAGAAAGTCACTTCCAAATGGAGGACTATTAAGGGATATGGAGGCAGTGGAGCACATGCACTGTGGGTCCTCCAAAAGATAGGAGAACCAGCGTGATCTCTGATAGTGTTTGTATTGTAGGATCAAAGAAGCAGAGATCAGAAAAAGAAGTCTCAGGACTCTTCATTAGGCCTGAATCCAGGATGATTTTCTCTATTATACTTAAGAAACTGCAACAGGGAGCCAACTTTTAGCTGCTGATTTCTCAAGAAGAAGAACCTGGTCCAACACCCATTTTATGTTTCTAGAACATGTAGGTAGAAGTCAGGAATTAAGGAAGGAGATAAAACCTTATCCTAATGCTATCCTAGCTCCTTCTCACAGGTCAAGATTAAAGAAGAGAGGGGACTAACAAAATCATGAACCAATTGCTCTATTAAGAATATTGGCAAAGCAACATTAATGATGTACATTCTGTAGAGGTCAAAAGGCCATCCAAAAGTCTTAATGAGGTCCTAACATAGTCTTCCCCCATTTAAAAAAAAAAAAAGAATGAGATTAAGAACATGAATAAACAGCAGAAAACATCAACTACAGTGAGAAAAACATGGGTTAAAAGAAGCCCAACAGAGCTATGAAAAAAAGTGGTTTGGTTACAAAAGCTCCAAAAATATATGTAATAAATAAAGGAAGAAATTAAAAATTAAATTAGAGTTCTTGAGGAAAAAACTGGAAGAAGAATAAATAGTTTAGAATAGAAAGTAGAGAAGGCAGAGCCAAGATGGTGGAATAAAGGCAGGAACTTGCCCAACCTCTCCCTGAAATCACTCCAAATTCTAAACAAATTTTAGAGCATCAGACAATAAAAAAGATAAGAGTAGAATATTTTCCAGCGAATGATAATTGAGAAGCTTGGCAGAAAAAGTCTGTGACACCAAGGTGGGAGTCCAGTGTGCAGTCCTGGTGCATGCCATGCCAGCATAACCTTAGCTCCAGCCTTAGCTCCAACCTAGCCTCATGCCAGTAAAACAGAAATGGGTTTAGGGACCACTTAATCAGTGTTGTTAACAGTGGTTTCCATACTTCTCAGCCCAGAGATACCAAAGATGACTTGGAAGATCAGCAGAAAAGGTCTGTAGAGTCCAGCATATAATCCCAGCGCAAATTGCACCAGTATAGCCCTGACCCCAATGCCAGCAAAACAGGGCTCTGTTGCTTTAGCACACTAAATCTTACAGTTACAATCAGGTGGGAACATTCCTAACAGTTCAGGGTAGAAAAGAGTACTGGTGGTCAGATTCCTGGGGATTGCTGAAAAAAACTACAAAAGACTATTTGAAGCTTGGAACAATACATACTACCTGGAAGCAGGACCCTACTTTAATTTTTAATAATGGCATTTTATTTTCAAAATATATACAAAGATAATTTTCAACATTTGCAAGCAATCCTTGCAAAACCTGGTGTTCCAAATTTTTCTGTCCTCTCTCTCCTCATCCTCCTCCTTTAGGTGGCAAGTAATGCAATATATGTTAGACATGTGCAGTTCTTATATAGATATTTCCTCATTTATCATGCTTTACAAGAAAAATCAGATCAAAAAGGGGAAAAAATGAGAAAGAAAAATCAAGCAATTAAACAGCAACAACAAAAGGTGAAAATACAATGCTGTGATTCTCACTCAGTCCCCACAGCCCTCTTTCTGCTTGCAGATGATTATCTCCATCACAAGTCTTTTGGAATTGCCCTGAATCACATCATTGTTGAAAAGAGCCACATTTGTCAGAGTTGGATCATCACATAATCAGTTCATATAAGTCTCTCCAGTTCTTTCTGAAATTATTCTGCTGATTGTTTTTTTATAAACAATAATATTCCATAATATTCATATACCATAACTTATTCAGCCTAACTGATGAGCATCCACTCAGTTTCCAGTTCCTTGCTACTTCAAAAAGGGCTGCTACAAACATTTTTGCACATGTGGGTCCCTTTCCCTTTTCTATGATATTTTAGTATACAGGCCCAGTAGAGATACTGCTGAATCAAAAAATATGCACAGTTTGATAACCCTTTGGGCAGAGGTGCGAATTGCAGAGCTCTATTTTAACAAAGAGTTAAAAAGCCAAATAATAGGCTAGGGAAATGAGACAACAGAAAAAGTTTCTGACCATAAAAAGTTACTACGGTGACAAGGAAGATCAAAACACACATTTAGAAGAAGATAACAAAGTTAAAGTTCCTATATCCAATGCCTCCAAGAAAAAGAATTGATCTCAGGCCATGAAAGAACTCAAAAGGGATTTTGAAAATCATGTGAGATGAAAAATTAGAAAAGAATTGAGGTAATAATAGAAAGCTAATGAGAAGAATGTCTTAAAAAGCAAAATTAGCCAATTGGGAAAGGAGGTACAAAAGCTCATTGAGGAAAGTAATTCCTTAAAAATTATAAGAAATCAAGATACAATAAAGCAAAAAAAAAAAAAAGAAAAGAAAATTGTGAAATCTCACTGGAAAAACAACTGACTTGGAAAATAGATGTAGGACAGAGAATTTTTAAATTATTGCTTTACTTGAAAGTCATGATCAAAAAAAGAGCCTGGACATCATCTTTCAAGAAATTATCAAGGAAAACTGTCCTATATTCTAGGACTAGAGATTAAAATAGAAATTGAAAGAACCTATCAATCATTTTCTGAAAGATCCCAAAATGGAAACTGATATTCTTCTGGTTCAGTTTTCTTTAGTGGTCTCTGGGAGCAGCCTTCCTTTCAGTTTGGTAATCACCACAGGTACAATCAGGTGTTAAAGTCCAAATCGTCTTGTCTCTTTTACTGGGGCCTGGTTAATTTTCTTAGAGGCCTATCTCTCTCCTTGGTTCCAAGAGCTTGAACTTCTGCCACCAGTCTTTTGTGTTCTCTGCCTCTGCCAGTTTCTTGAGGTCCTCCTGAATGTGTCTTGATTTCTGTGGGGGAGGCAGGAGGACCACCACCATGGTCTCTGTCTTCCAGCTCTGATTCTGGCTGAGTTTGTCTGAGCTTATATGCTATCTTATCATGTGTGAATCTTGTAGAACTATATTAAGTACTAAGTACATGTACTGAACTACCATTGTCTTTATCAATTCCACTGACTTAACACCTTGTAAGAATCCTTTGTTCAAGTTCAGCGTTCTGGTCCATAACAGCTAACTCCTAAATATTATAGCTAAACTTAGAAAATTCCAGGTCAGGGAAAAAATATTGCAAGCATCCAGAAAAAAACAATTCACAGTCAGGATAATACAAGATTTAGCAGCTTATACAGTAAAAGACCACAGAGGTTGGAATATGATATTTGCGAGCAGTAGAGCTAGGATTACCAACCAAAGGTCACCTATCCAGCAAAACTGATCATAATCCTTCTGGGGGTAAGGTGGACATTCAATGAAATAAAAAATTTTCAAGAATTTGTGACAAAAAGATGAGAGCTGAATGGAAAATTTGATTTTCAAATACAGAATTAAGGAAAAGCATAAGGAAGTAGCAAAGTGATGTTATAAGGGACTTATTAAAGTTTATCTGTTTGCATTCCTACGTGGGGGGATATAACTTGTAACTAAGAACTTTCTCTTTATTATGGCTTTAGAAGGAATATATATATGGAGAGAAAGAGAGAGAGAGAGAGAGAGAAAGAGAGAGAGAGAGAAGAGAGAGAGAGAAAGAGAGAAAGAGAGAGAGAGAGAAAACACAGGTATCATTTGAATATTATCTTTAAAAAGTGATGAAATTGTGG
Organism: Antechinus flavipes; assembly: GCF_016432865.1. Taxonomy (NCBI): domain Eukaryota; kingdom Metazoa; phylum Chordata; class Mammalia; order Dasyuromorphia; family Dasyuridae; genus Antechinus; species Antechinus flavipes. The sequence goes on along the minus strand of NC_067402.1, from coordinate 234,758,164 downwards.
GTGAAAAGGAATATACTGGGAGAAAGGGAAAGGGAGAAGTAGTATGGTGTAAATTTTCTGCCTTTAAAAAAGAGGCAAGAAAAAGCTTGGAAGTGGAAGTGAAGAGAGGATAAGTGAATGAACTTTACTCTCATCAGAATTGGCTCAAATAGGAAGTAATATTTCTATCTTACCCTGCAGGAAAATAGGAGGGGAATGGGAAAAGGGAATGATGATAAAAGAGAGGGCATATTGGGGCAGGAGTGATCAGTAACAAAACACTTCTGAGGAGGGACAGGATGAAAGGAGAGAAAGAGAGAGAATAGAATAAATGGGAGAAAATACAGTAGCAATCATAATTGTAAAAAGAATTTTGAAGCAAGTTTCTCTGACAAGGCCTCATTTCCCAAGCATAGAGAAAATGGAGTCAAAAAATAAGAGCCATTCCCCAAAGGATTAATGATCAAAAGATATGATTCATGTCCAAAGGAATATAAATTCATGACTATCTTTTGATCTTACAATACTATTAACTAGGCATAAATCTCAAAAGAGAGTAAAAAAAAAAGCAGAAGAGGAGAATATATACAAAAGATATTTGGAGCAATTCTCTTCTCAGGGCAAAAAAAAATTGGAAATTGAGGGGATTTCTGTCAATTAGGGAATGGCTGAATAAATTGTGTTATGTGAATTTTATTGTATAGGTAACAATAAGCAGGATGGTCTTAGAGGAAAAAAAAAAAACAACAATCCTGAAAAAGATTCTATGAACTCAAAGTGAAATTTATTCTATACAAAGTAATAGCAATAATGTTCTGGGATGACCAGATGTAAATAACTGCTGTTCTCAGCAGTCCAGTGATCCATGACTACTCTGAAGTACTTAAGATGAAAAATCCTATCCATCCTCAGAGAAGGAACTGATTGTATTTGACTAAAAATTGAAGTATCTTCTCTCTTTATTTTTCTTCAGGGTTTTTTTTTTTTTTTTTTGAGATCATCAGAGCCTTCTCAATGAGAGGATAGAACTTAGAATTCAAAAATTTTAAATTTGAATTTTTAAAATTGTTTTTATATACAATTGGAAAAAATAAACATTTTTTAAAAATATGAAATAAAATAGAAATAAGGGATTATCAGACTAAAATTGGTGATTAGATAGAAAAAAATTAGATGCCATATTTTAAGAAATCATAAAAAAACTTAAATAATGAGACATACATTTTTGGACATAGTGTGATAATTTGTTTTGCTTTATTTTATGATACTTGTTACAAGAAGTTTTGTTTTTGTTTTTGTTTTCATTCAATTTGTGGATTTGAAGATGTGAGCCTACCTTACCTTCTGATGGGATAGCCAAAAAACAAAAGCAAAAGAAGAGATAATTACTGATACATTAAAAAAAAAAAAAAGTAAAGAAGTCAACAGAAGGAAGGGTAGTGGAAAACACAAATAGGCAGATGAAGATTGAATTCATTCCAGGCATAGTGAATTGGTGGTGCAAATGTCAGGGAGGTGGGAAGTTGTTTTATGTATGAAGAACAGAAAAAATCCATTTGACTAGATTACAGAGCATAGAAGGGAAAATAATGTACAGGAAATCTAGAAAGAGATGTTGGAGACAGATTGCAGGGCTTTAAAAACTAGAGGAGTTTATATTTGATTCTAGAGGCAATAGGAAGCTACTGAAATTTGTGGAATTAGGGTATCGACCTAATCAAATAAATACGTAAGGAAAAGTACTTTGGTAGTATTTTGAAAGATGGACTGATACAGTGAGACTTGAGGCAAAGCTCTTTAGTCAGAATGACCTAGGATTTATATAGTATAAAAAATAAATGAAAGGAAAAATTGAACAGCAAAGAAAAATATTTATGTTGAAATGTAAATTTGTTTTTTTAAAGTTCAGCATAATTCTTCTAGGAGTGAATAGATGAGATTTTTTTTTTTAGCAGAATTGTTGACTTCCTTGTATTCCACTTGAGATAACCATAGTTGGATATAAATCTCTGAAATGAAAATATAGTGGACAAAAGGAAACTGAGTCAAGTGAAAATTCTTGAAATTTATTTATTTTTTTAGACATTGCTTTATGAATCATGTTGGGAGAGAAAAATCAGAGCAAAAGGGAAAAACCATGGGAGAGATTAAAATAAAAAGAACAAAAAAGAAAATAACATGTGTTGATTTACATTCTGTCTCCTTAGTTATTTTTCTGCATGAAGATTGCAGTTTTTGTCCGAAGTCTAGTGGGATTGCTCTGAATCACTGAACCATTAAGAACCACCTCTTTCATAGTTGATCATCGCATATTTTTGGTGTTATTGTGTACAATGTATTCCTGGTTCTGATTGTTTCACTTAGCATCAGTTCATGTAAATCTTTTCTGTCCTTTCTAAAATCAGCTTGTTCATCATTTTTTTAGAGAATAATAATATTCATATATCACAACAGGTTCAGCCATTCCCCAACTGATGGACATTTATTCATTTTCCAATTCTTTGCTACCACAAAAAGAAATACTACAAACATTTTTGGACATGTGGATTCTTTTTCTTCTTTCATGCTTTCCTTGGGATACAGATTCAGTAATGGCATGCTCTTTGGGCACAGTTTCAGATTGCTTTCAAGAATGCTTGGATCAATTCCACCAGCAATGCATTAGTGTTGCAGTTTTCTCACATGTCCTCCAACATTTATCATTATCTTTTCCTGTCATTTTAGCCAGTCTGAGAGGTGTAAGATGGTATCACAGGGTTGTTTTAATTTGCATTTCTGTAATAGTGATTTGGAGCATTTTTTCACGTAATTATAAATGGTTTTAATTTCATCATCTGAAAATTGTCTTTTCATATCCTTTGGCCATTTATCAATTGGGGAATGTGAGTCAAATAATTTTAAGGGAGTTGGTGATTAATTCAGGATTTAGAACTTAGAAAGGGGTGAAGAGACTGTTCTGAATCACAGTTTTTCTAAGCTTCATTTTCACAACAAATAAATATAGATTTGAACTTTTTAAAAAAAATCCTAAATAGAAATCTAAGAAAGGGAAAAATTTAGTATTTTATGAAATGTGTTTTATTAGGTATATGGTAGGAGAGAAAAAGAATCTCCTGAATTTCCCTCACTGGATATTGTGATAGTAATATTTAAAGTAATAAGTTTAGGAGGAGGAAGTATATTCAAACTGGTCCAGGAAGGAGTATCCTTTTTTTTTTTTTTTTTTTTAAATAGCTTTTTATTGACAAAACATAAGCATGGATAAATTTTCAACATTGACCCTTGCAAAATCTTCTGTTTCAACTTTTCCCCTCCTTCCATCTATACCCTACCCTAGATGGCAGGTAGTCCCATACATGTTAAATATGTTAAATACAATATATGTATACATATTTATACAGTTATCTTGTTGCATAAGAAAAATCAGATTTAGAAAAAAGGTAAAAATAATCTGGGAAGAAAAACAAAAATGTAAGCAAACAATAACAGAAAGAGTGTAAATGCTATGTTGTTATTCACACTCATTTCCCAGTGTTCTTTTGCTGGTTTTGTAGCTGGTTCTGTTCATTACTAATCAATTGGAACTGAGTTGAATCTTCTCATTGTTGAAAATAGCCACTTCCATCAGAATTGATCCTCATATAATATTGTTGTTGAAGTGTATAATGATCTCCTGGTTCTGCTCATTTCATTTAACATCAATTCAAGTAAGTCTCTCCAAGACTCTCTGTATTCATCCTGCTGATCATTTCTTTTTTTAAATTAAAATTTTTTTATTATAGCTTTTTATTTATAAGATATATGCAGATATATATAATTTTTCAGCAATGACCTTTACCAAACCTTCTGTCCTAACTTTTCCCCTCCTTCCTCCCACCCCCTTCCTACCTGGCTATTTAACATGTATTGGTCTATGTTAAATACAATATATGTATACATATCCATAAAGTTATTTTGCTGCACAAGAAAAATTGCACTTAGAAATAAGGTAAAATTAACCTGAGAAGGAAATAAAAAATGCAAGTGGACAAAAACAGAGGGAGTGGAAATGCCATGTTGTGGTTCATATTCATTTCCTAGAGTTCTTTAGCTGGGTGTAGCTGGTTCTCTTTATTATTGAACAAATGGAAGTGATTTGGTTCATCTCATTGTTGATGAGAGCCATGCCCATTAGAATTTATCATCATATATTGTTGTTGAAGTATATAATGATTTCCTGGTCCTGCTCATTTCACTCAGCATCAGTTCATGTAAGTCTCTCCAGGCCTTTCTGAAATCATCCTGCTGGTCATTTCTTACAAAACAATAATATTCCATAACATTCATATACCACAATTTATTCAGCCATTCTCCAATTGATGGGCATCCATTCAATTTCCAGTTTCTGGCCATTACAAATAGGGCTGCCACAAACATTTTTGCACATGTGGGTCTCTTTCCTTTCTTTAAGATCTCTTTGGGATATAAGCTCAGTAATAACACTGCTGGATCAAAGGGTATGCACAGTTTGATGACTTTTTGAGCATAGTTCCAAATTGCTCTCCAGAATGACTGGATGCATTCACAATTCCACTAACAATGTATCAGTATCCCAGTTTTCCCACATTCCCTCCAACATTCATTATCATCTTTTCCTGTCATCTTAGCCAATCTGAGAGGTGTGTAGTATTATCTCAGAGTTGTCTTAATTTGCATTTTCTGATAATGATTTGGAACATCTTTTCTTATTATTATATGAAACTAGAAATAGTTTCAGTTTCTTAATCTAGAAATTCCTTTGTTCATATCTGTTCATATCCTTTGACTATTTATCAGTTGAGAATGGCTTGATTTCTTATAAATTAGAGTCAATTCTCTATATATTTTGGAAATGAGGTCTTTATCAGAACCTTTAACTGTAAAAATGTTTTCCCAGTTTCTTGCTTCCAGGAAGGGATATTCTTAAGCAACAAAAATTACTCTTGATTACCAAACTAATCACACAAAAGAAGAAGAGTCAATTCAACAATGAGTATGTAGCAGACATTGTGCTAAGCACTGAAAATACAAATACAAGCAAAGATGTATAGGCCTTGGCTGATCTGTGTAGTTCTTTAAAATGGAAGAATTGGAAGGACCTGATGACTTAGAAGGGGCCACAGAATCAGAAGGATCATTCAGGATGATAAGACTTACCTAGGGTAGTAAAAGTCTGTGATTTGTGTCTGAACTGGGAAGGAGGATACAGATTAGATTGTTCCAAGTAATATAAACCATACACAGTTAGTGCTGATGTTTTTTCCAAGAGAAAAAAATCTTATAGCTAGATTTGAAGAAGGAAAAAACCAAAGTTAACAGTCTTAAACTGTGACTGAAGAGGATAAACTCAACTATAAAACAGAAGGATTTTCCATAAAACAATGGATTAGAAAGCAGATTTCAACAATTTTCTTTACATAAATAGCATACTTGAAACACAAGAGTTTACAGTTGAAATATGGTATAGGAATCAAAAGAATAATAATAGTTATTATAATCTCAGATAAAGTAACAGTGAAAATAGATATGATTTAGTGAAGAAGCAAAAAAAACTACATTATACTTGATGGCTCTGTGGATATTAATAAGCATACACATAATAGCATAATATTTAATTACACTTAAAAGAATAACTAATTAACTTTTAAAGGGACTTAGAAGGCAGCAATTGAGTACTTCATTCAGATTGAGACAAATCTAACAAATTGTTAAGCAACAAAGAATTTAAGAATCTGAATGTAATGTTAGAAAAAGTAGTTAGAATAATTGCCTTTTGGCAGATACTGAATGGAAAATTTAAGAGAATATATTTATTTTTCATATCATATGTTAATTTTCCAGATCATGTATAAAGTAGATATAAAGAGTTCAAATTCAGAAGGGCAGAAATATTAAATTCATCATTTTCAGACCATAATGTAATAAATATAATCAACCAGGGGAAAATTGACAAATGATTCAGATTTAGAATTTATAATTGCTGTCCTGATATTAGTCCTCAGTAGAGAAGAATGGCCATAAAGATATAAATGTTTCTCAGAATTACTGCATCCATAGAAAGACTGTTCAGATCACTAATACTAATACCTAGCACATTGACAAAGCTTCAAAAACTTAGTCAGCTAGCTCTAAATACTAAGTATTTATTCTGTGTCTGGCTCTGTGCTAACCATTGGGGACACAAAGAAAGCCAAAAGATCTCCTCAAACAGCTTACAGTCTTAATGGGGAGACTACATACAAACAACTATGTACAAACAACATATTGTTTGAACAAATAGGTAATCAACAGAAAGGAGGTCTCATTAAGTGGGATTTGGAAAGCCTTCTTGCTGAAACAGCTGATACTTGAAGGTAAGGAGGGTTCTAGGTGAAGGATACTTTATGGGATGGCATATATGATGTGAGAAGACAGGAAAGGTGGAAGGATCAGGTTTTGGAGGACTTTAAAAGCCATACAAAGGAATTATTTGATCCTGGGGATGATAGTGAGCCATTAGAGTCTGTTGAATATGAGAATGACATTGTCAGATTTGCATAATTCAGCTTTTTAGTTTAACAGCTGAAAAGAAAATGGATTGAATTGAGGGGAAACTTGTGGCATAGAAACCAACTAGGCTTTTGTTAGAATTGTCCAGGAATTAGGTGAGATGATGAGGGCTTTGACTATGTTTTTGTCAGAGGAAAGAAGAGGATATAAGAGATGTTACAAAGGTAGAAATAACAAAACTTGGCAAGTGATTAGATATAAGGAGTTGTAAAGGGCTGAAACTCTTGACTAGGTACACTGGAATCAGACAACTGAGTACTTAAAGCTAATTACCTATTGAACAATACTCTATTAGCATATGCTTGGAAAATGGCCCTTCTCACTATTTTGTACTGGCTGGATCTTTTGGTGTATACAGATAATTGTAGGAGGGATTAGGGGGTGGAGTAAGACAAGCCAGAGTCACTTTGGAAGAGGATGAAGAGGAGAGAGGAGGTTAGTGGCGAGCCTTGTGTAGGTTCATCTGTTCCCTTTACTTCTCCCCCTAAAGACCAAGGACTTTTGCTGATCCTGAGGTCAACAGGGAGCTAACTCGGTCTTCACAAGGAGTGAAAATGAGGATTCAAGTATGACACTTGACTTGTCAATATAGATGACTGGAAGTATGGTGATACTCTCAACAGTAATCATCCCATTAAGGAAGAGGGGAAGATTTTATTGTGGCAGGGAGAAAAAGAAGAATTTTGTTTTAGACATTTTATCTTATGAGATGTCCATGTAACATCTAGCTTTATTAGATTGTAGCAACAAAAGCAAGAAGTATTTATCCCTTATAGCCCAGCTTCTTAAACTTGATTCAAGACCCCATATGGAGTCTTATAATTGAATGTTGGTGTCTAAAAATTATGATTTATTAATAGCAAATCTTTGATTTGTTTGCCTATTTTATATACTTATATACCTGGGGTTGTGTAAAAATTTCTTGGGTGAAAAGGGATCACAAATGGAAAAAGTTTAAGAAGCCTTGCCTTACATCATCTTGTTATACAAAGTATGCTTACAAATAATAAATAACTTTTGAATTCCTATTGATTGATTTTTATATCAAATATATTTTATTTTTGATTTTTGAAAGGTTTTTTCAAACTATATAGATATAGATGACTTCTATTAACCTGAAAGTATGGGAGAGTAAGAAGAATAAATTTGATCTAGATTCCTATATCATGAAATAAACTGTAATAAAAATTATTGTTCAGGAAGTAATTTCCTAAAATTACAAAATAAGCAATAACTGCTCTGTCAGAAAATGTAGGGAAAGTTGGAAGCTACTTTCATTGAATTTGAGATCACTTTTTACAAAACTCTATTCTTAAACAGTTAATTTTGGGTTCCCAAGGACAAAGCTAGTCAAGAATTTTTTTTCTGCACTTAGCAATTTAAACTTTGCACTTCTATATTAAGCACTCAGCTTTCATTGCACAGTATAAAAGTTTTTAAAAAGTTTGTGAAGTTGTTTATCTTAAAACATTTACATTTCCTTCTGCTAAAATGGATTTTTTCAGCATGTAGAAAATTTTTTAGGTTGTGAAAAAATCTGAATTTCATCTGCAGATAGTTGTCTTTTTTTTTCCCTCTTTTTTTTTTTTCTCATTCAGAATACATAAATTCATTGATAATGTTTCAAAGCTTCTGGCATCATTAAATGTCTTGTTTGGATGAGGCATTTAGAGAGGTAGGTAAAAGACAATAACTGATAAAATTACTTCATAATACTTTCATATTGTTAATAAATGGAAGGATTTTTGTTGCAATAGTTGTTCTATACTCTATTCCATACATCTGAACCTCTTCTCTCCTAAAGTCCTGTCCCACCTCACACTCTGTCTGTTGGGCTTTCCCTATTTTGGAGGCACCTCAAACTCATTATCTCCAAAAGAGTATTTTTATTTTTTTCACCAAATCCACTTTTTCAGCTTTCACATTTCAGTTGCTAGTGCCACAGTTTTGTCTATTACCCAGGTTTGCATCCTCAGAGCCATCTTCAACTCTTTATTTTACTTTCTCACACATATTTGGTTGGTTACAACTTTTTAAAAAATTTATCAAATACCTCCATAGCATTTCTCCTATCTATATCTCTCTTTACTTAAATAAAGAAGCATTTGTTAAGCACTTATTTATAGTGGTAGGTACTATCCTAAGTTCTAAGGGTAAAGTAACTTATTTACTTTACTTACAAAGTAAATAAAATAAAACAAAAAGAAATTAGTCATTTCTCTGAAAGATATGGATTGAATGAGAGTGGAGAGTCAAAGATGACACTGTGATTTTGAACTTGGGTAAAACTGGGAGGATGGCAGTGCTCTTGATAATATTAGGGAAATTCAGAAGTGATAAAAGTTTGCAGGGAAAGATGAAATTTGTTTTGGACACGTTGGGATGTCTATGGAATATTTAGTTTGAGATTTTCAAAAAGCTATTGGAGATGTATAACTATAGCTCAGGAAAAAGACTAGGGCTGAATATGTGTTGATCTGGGAGTCCTTTACAAAGAGATGATAATTGAATCCATAAGAGCTGATAAGCTCACCAAGGGAAATGGGTATAGAAGGAAAAGAAAAATTAGGACACAATCTTTGGGAATCTTATATTCTCTTATGAGAAACAACATGTTTCTCATATTGTACCTAGTTATAGCTAGGTTCTTATTAGTGGTATTAATGAATTTGTTGAAATGATCTCAGGTATTTGAATTTACATTATTAAAAATTATAATTATGTAAGATATTGCTCTTGGTTCCATCCCAATGGAAATATAAAACATGAATTTGAATAATGAAATTTATTAGTCACTTCAGGGGATTCATTATTCACATCATATATATATATATATATGTATATATATATGTATATGTATATATATATATACATATATATATATATATATATATATATATATATATATATATGAAAAAGAAATTTACACATAATACAAAACTAATGAAAAGTACTCTGTAAGAAAAATGAACCTTTATAGCTTAATAGAAGATGGATTGGTGAAGAGAGAAACTTGAGGCAGTAACAGTGAAACCTAAGTGGTGTCACTTAATATTATTGCATTAGTCTAGACAAGAAGTGATAGGAGCCTAAATTAGAACTATTGTTATATGAGTAAAAAGAAGAAAACTTTTATATATGAGATTTTTATGAAATTCTACCTTGGCAAGATTTGATGACCGATTATTTATTAGACTAATTAGAATAAAGTGAGAAATCAAATGTTTCACTGGTTCTGAGCCTGAATAATTGGGAGAGTAGCAATTCCCTTGATAGTAACAGGGAAGTTCAAAGGAAAAATGAGATGCTTTAGACATGTTTAGTTTGGGTTATCTAAGGATATCCTATTTGAGATATTAAAAAAGCCAATGAAGTCATACATGACTAGCTCAGCACTGGATATGCAGTGATCTGGAAATCTTTTGCATAGGGATGATAACTGAATCCCATTGTTTGGTCACAGCTCATTTTGGAACATTTTAGTTGATTTCAGTTGCCTGTTTTGTTAACTCTACTTTTTATCTCTCCCACCTTTAGTGTATTATTTAGTTCTAATCAACTGGATAAGATTATCTATTTTAGCTTTCTTTCTTTGAATATCCAAACTTCTGAATATAAATATTGAGTGGCTATATAAATATATTGTATATTTTTGTTAACTGTTTTTACATATGCTTTTTTATCCTAGCTTTTCTATTGAGTTTTAGCTAACTTTTTTGTTACTCATTATGATCTGGAATATAAAAATCATTGATCAGTTGATAATTGGTTAGGTGTAAGGTTTGAAGGGGGTAGGGAGGAGATAATTAGATGGGTGATCCAAAGCAAACCATTTCTTTGCTTCTCATCTTTCTCATTTGTCAAATGAATATTGTGAAATAAATCCTATTTTACAGTGAGACAAAAAGGCGTGCAAATTAAAAAATTTTATATGATAGATGATTAGGTTAAAAATGCTTTGTAATAGATATTCTTTGTATGACAATATTTATTCTTGAGTCATTATGTTGTAATGGATAGAATATAGGACTTGGAGTTAGAAGGATTTGGCTTGAAATCCGACCTCTGCTACTTACTGGCTTTGGGGTAATGGGCATCTGTAAAATGGGCAATGTATTGCCTACCTCACAATGTTATTGTGAGGTTCAAATGAGGTAATAGGCTTTAAATACATTCAAATCCTATGTGAATTCTAGCCATTATCATCATTGTTATTATTAATTTCTTTATAGGCAATAGGAATAGTTATAATAAATTCTCTGTTAACTTTTATTTTCTGCTTTGTATTTAGTGCATTCCACTGTTTGTAGAAGTTGTGTTGGAAAGATTAACCAGAGGGGTTAAAACAAGTGAACTCCGTACCATGTGTCTTCAAGTTGCTATTGCTGCCTTGTACTACAATCCTGATCTCCTTTTGCATACCTTAGAAAGCCTTCATTTTCCACATAATCCTGGACCTATAACTGCGCAGTTTATAAATCAGTGGATGAATGATACTGATTGTTTTCTTGGGTAAGTATTTTTCTTATTTATTTATTTTTTTGCATCTTATTGCATGTTGTTGACTATTAAATAACAACCAAGTAAATAATTTGCATTTCTGTTAAATGTACCATCAATGCTTATTTTTTTGCAGTTTATTGTAGTTTCTTGTAGTCTAGTGGAGAGAGCTAAGGAGGGAGCAAAATTTATCTCTTTTCTTGGTATTAAATTTATTAAACTTAAAATTTTTCTGTTATGAAAAGTCCTTCACAAATATTTAAGTCTCTTCTTAGTTTATTGAGTTTATAAATTTGGCATTCCAGATTGAGTTGGTACCTAATGGAGATATTAACCAACTTTACAGAAGTATAAAATACAGATCTGGGAAATTAATTACTCATATCCTTGTATCCATGCCTTACCAACTTTAGAAATATGAGAAAAGATGGTTTCTGATAGAGTCTCAGATGCTGAATCACTGTTGTATGACTACAAGTCATAGAATATAATAGTCTATGAAGAATTGAAATTATCATAATGGTACCATAGAGAGATACATAATAATTGTGTGCATATTGCAACATAACCAAATGAGAACAGATAGCAACAAAGAATTGTATGGTAGAAAAAAGAATCTAGAAAAAGAAGAAAGGCTGGTCATCTGGTAAGGGTGAATGTAACTAGTTTATAGACCAACTGCTTCATTGGAATCTTTATAATGTCGAAGAAAGTAAGAAAGCTTTCTGGGATCATAAGGATGGATTTCTGTGGTGAACTTAACAGCAGAAAATGACAAAGGAATGGTATATCACAAATTGTCAGGGATTAAGTGTTATTAGCAGGAACTATCCAAATTGATGAGAGCCCAGATCTATTTGAGAGAAAACATCTCATTCTCAGTACTTTGCTAAGAAGAAAGAGTTTTACTTGATGGTTCTATCAAAATTGTTCTTGCAGCTTAGAGAAATAAAATTCCAAAAGGCCGTATTAAATCATTCACTTTATGTTATATAGAACATTGCTGGCAAAGCTAAACCATTAGTTTTGTTATTAAGGTTTGGTTAGGGATCTGAAACAGTAAAATATTAAGTAACTGAGATAACAAAGATTGGAGCTTCTGAGCATATCAGCTTAGTAAGCAATACATGCTAGTTGTATAACAGATAGAGCCCAGCCTTCTTCAGCTTGGCATTAAACCATGAGGCATATTTTTATGCATTTAAATAATATTAAAAGGATATAAGTTAAGATTTAAAAATTAGATAATGTGATTTCTAACTGGAGGAAAGATTCGGGGCTTTTTGAGTTGGGAGCGAGGAATCAAACAGGTATCATTCCCTGAAATCAGAAAAAAAGGTATTTTACTCTCCACTATCTGTATTCAATTAGAGAAACAAATAAAGAGTAACTGATTAACTAGTACAAGGTCAGTTTTTAGTTAAGCCATATGGATTGTTTTAGATATATAATAGTGAGAAAACTCCTTGCATCAGTCTTTAGAATTAATTGGGTTTCTGGTCAGCTTAATCTAGGTCTTTTGTTAAGGGTCTCTAAGCAGCAGATAGAAGTGATCCATTTTCCCTGCCATGCAGGGCTTGGTTTCAAAAACAGTGCAAAAAGTTTTCTTATAATTCCCATGACTGAATAAACCTTTCTTATAGGCTAAAATTGGTCTAAACCTACAATTGAATGGAAAAGAAATTGAACTAAATCCAAAATTGATTCATAATATGGATGTTATATGGCTCATTTAATTTCCATTTTCTACATGCCCTTCAGATTTGCTTTAACAATTCTCAGAATTTTTTTTTAATTCCTTCATTTACACATTCATTCAACAGACAGTCAATAATAATTCCTTTTACATATAAAGCCATTAAATTCCTACATTTTGTTCTGATTTTTGATTGTAATCAGAATTAAGAGTTGCTTCTGTTTTGTTTTTAAAGAATTATAAAAGGAACTTTTTAGTCAAAATAGTGGAGTGAGAAGTAGTAATGGAGTCTAGCTTCTCACATACAATGTTTGATAATAGTGAAGAGAAACGAAATAGCAAAGAATACCAAATCAAAACAAGCCCCCCCAGTTTTTTCCAAATGAAGAGTATCAGAAATTTCAAAAAATACTGGATAGCAACTAAAACAATAAACCAGAAAAAAAAAACTAAAACAAGAAAGTATTTCAAATAAATATAAGATAGCCTCAAAAAAATTAATTAAGAATTAATATTGATAAGAAATTCACAAGAGAAAAAAAGAATTTGGAGAAAAGGAGTAAGTTCTAGAAAAAGCTGAATATTGTGGAGCATATGAAAAAAAGACTGGAAAAACTAATTACAGGATATTATAATAAAAACTTGAGTTGTATATGTTTATTACTTTTCAGCAACTTGATTAATCTGTTTTTGATGTAACTGTTACAGTCACAGTGGAGCCATGATTGATTTATATGAAATAGGTAAACTGCTTATTAAATATTTAGTGTTAAGTAGTAGTAAGCACCAAGTATATAAAAAAAATACAAGCAAGAAAAAGAGTTTCTACCTTCTCAGAGCTTACTTTATAATGGTCTAAGATATAACAAAAGGGAACTGGAAAAGGGGTAGTTGGATGGTACCTATGGGACTATGTGGTTTGGAGCTGGTGTTGAAGAAGTAAAGGGAAGGCCAGATTCTGGGCAACAAGTCATTTGCTAGAGCCCTGTACAGTTCTGAGGGTAGAGTTCAAGGTTCTTGTGGGCATAATAATAGGAGTAGAGATGGCATAATTTGAAGTTTATGAAACTTAGTTTTTCTACACAGTTGTAAACTTGAAGGAAATACCTTGCTTGATCATCTTCATTCCCTTTACCTCTAAACTTCTAGTACAGTACCTTCTGCAGAGTCATTCATTATCAAACAGATTTGTTAAAATTCTCAAATAATACAGTTTCTACTCTCAGGAAGCTTACAGTGTAGTAGAGGTAACTACACTATTTCACTGGACTTATTCTGTATTAGGAATGTTTACTAACAATTTTTTTGATTATTAATGAGGTGGAAATGATTATGGCTTCACTTCAGATAGCAGAAGAATATAAACTCTAGCATTTAGAGTTTATTAAAAGGCTTTTGTGATAAAGCGTATGTCTGTCATTTGAGACCTATCCTAGCTAAGCTCTAATAAAAGTCTCTCATCAAAACATAACTAGATTATTTTTGTTTTTTAGCCACAGCAACTTATACAGACCATCTACTAAGGAATAAAAGAGTGATCATCTATATTAGTTGACACTAAAACTGATAAACTTAAAAGATCTTTTGAGATAATAAAGTAATAGTTCTAAAAATAGCCTTTCTATAAAATTATACATAGCTTTCTAATATATATTTGTTAGTACAACAATTATATCAAAATTTAAACTGATAAACTTAAAAGATCTTTTGAGATAATAAAGTAATAGTTCTAAAAATAGCCTTTCTATAAAATTATACATAGCTTTCTAATATATATTTGTTAGTACAACAATTATATCAAAATTTTCATTGTGAATCATTTTCTAACTAAAAAGCTATGAGCATGTTAGTGTTCAAATGAACATAAGATTCAGAGACATTAACATTTTTAGTTCTGGGATTTCTGTGATTATAGCATACTATGTAGAAACACCAAAAAGATCAAAAAATTAATTGGCCAATCAGTAAGCATTTGTTCTGCATCTATTCTGCTAGGCACTGGTTGTACAAAGACAAAAGTAAAACATTCCATACTCTTTAGGATCTTACATTCTATAGTGGGGGAAAGGGGTAAAGCTGAGATGAGAGAGAGAATGTAAGCAAGATAATCAAGGTAATTTTGGTGGGAATAGCACTAGCAGCTAGGTAGGTAAGAAAAAGCCCCATATTATGGGGTGCTTTAGCTTTCTCTGGAAGGAAGCTAGTGAGACAGAAGTGAGGTACACTCCAGAAATGCACGATAACTAGAGAAAAAACACATATATGAGAAATAGAGAACATAAGAAGGCCACTTTTGCTCTCTCTATAGAGAATGTAAAAGGTAATGACATGTATTAAATTTGCAAATGTAAGTTGAGACCATATTTTGAAGTGCTTGAATTGAAGAATTTTTATTTGATATTAAAGGCAAAAGGGAGTCACTATATATAGTTTATTGACTAAAACTAAAAATTGGTCAAAAAAATAGGGGGAGAACAAAAAGAGAGCATTGTCATAAAATCCTAGACAGGTAAGAGAATGAAGGAATAGAGACAAGAATATTCATTGATACCATATACTGCAGAGAGATAAAAAAAATTTAATAAGAATCGAGGAAAGATTAATAAAGTATGTTCTTTGCCTTCAATGAACTTATTATAAAATGGAAGAAATAAGATAGTTATACAAACACAAAATTCAAAATAGAATATAAATAAGAGTGTACTATGAGAGTTCTAAAATTTAGGTTTAGAATGAAAGATGTCTTTTCCACAATATAGATGTGATATATGCAGTGCAAATATTATTATCTCTATTTTACAGATGGGGGAACTGAGACTCAAAGAGGTTTAGTAGCAGCTTGATTAAGTCACATTGCTAGTAAGTATTAAAGCTTGGACTTAAATCCAGGTCTCTTGTCTCAAAGCCAGTTCTTATTCTACTACATCAATTTTTCAGTATTTGGCATAAAGATGCTTTGGGTTGATATAATGAAGTGGTACAGAGGAAAGTGTTCAGTAGTAGAGAATGGAGCAAGATGCGGAGACAGGAAGATAGTGGTTTTGTACTGGGAACACTAATTCATTTTAGCTGGCATGTAAAATAAGGGAAGGGAAATATTATAAGGCTGAGAAGAGTAGGTGATATCAAATTATGGTAACTGAATGCCAGGCTAATGGATTACAGATTTCATTTGATAGGTAATAATGAAGTATTTTGAGGCGTGACATGATAAGACCTGTACCTGATAACATGTACATCTGTACATGATACATGTACATCTGTACATAATTAAACACATTATGAAGAATGAATTAGAAAGGAATGAGTGGAAACTGAAAGATGTGTTAAGATGTTGTTTTCAGAATTTAGGCAGGAATAGTGAAGATTTGTCTTGGTGAGGGAGGTGGCATTGAAAATGAAAAGAACTGATGTGAAATATATTGCATCTATAGTATCAATAGATATAACAAGTAATTGAACAGGAAAGGTGAGAGAGAAAAAGTCAAATCTGATTTTGAGCATGGATTACTGATTGATGGTATTATTTACAGGCTGTTTTCCCTTTGTCTCATTCACTCTTGGCTTCAACAATTTTTTCTATATAGTTTATTCTCAAATCATCATCTCCATCTCAACTTCTCTCTTGAGCTCAAGGAACAAATTTATAAATGCTTGTAGAATATCTCCACCTAAATACTACTATCAACATTTTAAATTCATTGTGTCTAAAAATGAACTTTTTTTAATTGATATTTTTATTTTAGTGTAATGGAGGAACTTAAATGTAGCATGCTTCCTAAAAACGTAAAATAATGAGATTTTATACTTAATGATACTGCATATGCAACTTTATATCCTTGTAACTTATCTTTTCAAAACCACAGACTTCTTCTGATTTTCTTACCTTTTTTTTTTTTTTTTTTTTGCCAAAGACATTTGAGATAAGGTTCTTTTGAGTTAAAGGGATTGAAAAATTTTAAGGAGGCATTATCATTGAAAGCTGCCAAAAATGATATCAAGAAGATAATTAAAGCTATGAGTTTACTGTGGCTCCCTACCTTGAAACACTTAACCATTTTAGTCATGCTTAATTCCACATCTTGCTTCCTATTGGTCAAATACTGTTAGAAATGAAACTGGTGACTAGGATAATAAAATATTATTATCCAGTATCAACTGATATTTCATTACTAAGGCTGTTGGATTAGCCAATTCCTAAAAGTTCTTCTGATTCTAAATCCTATAATCTCTAAACCTCTAGAATCTCTTCTAGCTCTAATCTATGACTTTATGACTGATCTTTAGCTTTTGAGATTGGATGACTAGATGAATTATGATGCTTTTGACAAAAATTTGAAAATTGTGAATGCCTGAAGACAAAAGTATAATCCAGTTGAGCAAGTGCCTATGTTCAAATTCTGTTTCTAAATACTTTTTCCTGTTTATTTGATGTCATTTTGGGCAAGACACTTAATTTCCCTGACCTTTAGTTTCCTTATCTGTAAAATAAAGCCTTTGAAGTACCTCTAAATTATATGGTCCTTTGAATCTTTTTGCTATAGTGTAATTTGCTTAAATGAATCTTAATAGAAACGAGATTCCCAGAATGGAAATGTAGATGAAGATGAAATAGAGCCAATGTTCAGCTTTGAGTCTCTTTTATGTATTTAAATACATGTTTTGAAACATTCAAAATATGGTATTCTGCTGACTAAACAAAAGATCTATAAAAGATTGGCCCATATATAGTTCTGTCCTTTCTGTCTTCAATGCAGAAAATATATATCCACTCAGAATAGTTATTTAGAATTATGCTGAAACCTGATAACCCAATTTGTTACTGAGCAGTAATCAAAGTACTAATTTAAGGTAAAAATCTTACAGGGAATATCTTATAAGGAATAGTTTTATGAAACAAAGGATAGTCTAAAAGCACATATACACACAAAGCCACACATATCTTTCTCTGAAATCATAACGGAATTTAGAAATTGTCCTCAATCTAGTTCAGTTGAGAGTGAACAGTAGAGGAGCTAATGTTTATACTAATGTTTGGCAGTTCTTTTTAGTGGATAGAGCACTTTATTTGGAGTCAGGAAGACCTGAACTTCATTCACTCTTTATGTCAAATCACTCATCTGTAAAATGGGACACTAATACCTACCTCATAAGATATGTGAGGCTTAAATAAGAGAGGGTGTGTGTGTGTGTGATTTGCAAATCTTAAATCATTGTATAAAATATCAGCTACTTAAAAAAAAGCATTTCCCTCCCCAGTGGAACAGAGATCAAGACAGATGAGAGATGGAGGTGGTAGTTATTACCTTGAAGCTAGATGACATGAGTTCCTATCTTTCAAGCTGAGAGTAAGAGGTGGAGCCACAACCAAGACAGATTCATTGAATCCTAAGATTTTTTTTTTCCTCTACCACTTAGCAGCAAATACTTCTTTGTCAAAATCAATAATAGGTTGGAGAAATGAAGAACAATAAATGCATAAAATTTATCTGAAACCATATTTATTAGGTTGAAATTTTGGATATATAGCTGTCTTTTTTTTTTTTTTTTTTTTTTTTTTTTGTCTTTCAATAGTTAAGAACTTAGTTGCTTAGGGGACCCTCATGAACTTTGAATTTGAGGCCTCTTCTTTCAAACCTATAGGAGTATCTGACATCAAGCTTCAATCATAATAGCTGGGATAAAGATCTTTGAAGTTTAAAGAAGCTTTGCTATATCTTCATTATAGGAAAGTCTCACTTTTTCACATCAGATATAAGTTTTCTATCACTTTATTGCACTTCAAACTACATTTCTTTCCTAATTTTGAGAAATGCATGATAAACAGATTTCTATTCACAGATCTAGTCTTTAATTAGTCTACAATGCTATAAATTTCTGCAAAGGGAAATTTCTTCTCACTTATTTCTCTTTTTTTGCATTTCTAATATTGTCAGAATTAGGAAAACAAAGATGAAATATAGTTTTTTAAAAGCTTTGAAACAGTATAGAAAAAGTTATATTTTCTTGACAGATTTTAAAATTTATCTCCCATTTAATCAAAGGGTTGGAGTTGGTCTGTGTTTATTTAGGTAAGGCAAATTAGCACAGAATTACAGTAATTTTAGAGGGCTGATTTAGCTATGAAGCTTCAACAATTAACTTTAAGGGTATGCAGTATTTCAAAATCAAAAGATCATCAAGAATGATGTTTTTTGGCCTTCACTAGTCCACACTCTACCTTCCCCTCCACTCCCAAGAGAGTTTACCCAGACTAGATTTCTCATATTTGAAATAGATTCAGAGAGGAGTAATCTAACTTCCAAGTCTACAGACTTCTGCCACAAACTAGAATTATCATAACCAGGCTAGAGTTACCAGAACCTGAAGGATCCTATAATGATAATTGACTTTTCAAAGCAGTATTGAGACTTATTTAAAATATATGGGGACTCTACTGACCACTCAGAATGTAAGATCAGACCAGGATGACCAAGGATTTAGACAGGAGAATAGTCAAGACAAGTGACAGATAAGTCTTATTTACCTGTAGCTAATACAGTGAAAAAAGTTCAAGGTTTAGAAGAATTTTGAGTTCTGCCCTAAGTATTTAACCTGATAAATGAAGAAAGTTAAAGCATTCCAGTTAAGACAAGACCTCCCTCAACCCAGTCCTTGCTTTTTTGATTCCTGAAATATAAGTGTCATGCTTTTTTAGGGCTCCTGGGTAATTGTCAGATTGGCCACTTCAGAGTCCAATAGTTTTTCTGTTAAATTATTTAGATGCAATAAACAAAGTATACAGCACACTAACTTGCCCTTGCAGTTTTTTACATAGGATTATAACTTTACCAGTCAGCATGTTTTTTTCTGCCTGTAAATCTCTTGGTAAACGCTACTTTATACATGCTGGAAAATTACTGAATTGGAAAACTCAATCTTGAGCCAATCCTATCTTTCTCATTTGGGGCCACAAATAATTGAGATAAAATTATCTGAGGATTGATTGATTAGGTATTATTGTCACTCACTAAATCAATAATGCAGAGATAGTTGCTGCAGTTTTATTATGCTCAGAGCACAGTCTTCAGTGACCATAAAGTCACTGAGCCAAGAGGAGTAGTTTCTGGAGAAATTCAGAATGTGAATACATTTCACAAGTGAAATTTGACCAAAAGCAGGAGAAGAAGCAAATAATAGAAGGGGAAAAAATATCTTTATCAGGAAGGACAGGGAATTACCAAATCAAAACTGAAGCTATAATGTATATACCAAACTTGATTTTTGCAGACTTCAACAGGTGATCTGACTTTCTGGCTTTTGGCTATAATGTCTGGAAGTTCAAGATAAAGATTGGGGAACTGTTTTTTTTTAACATATAAGCTGGAACCAGAAATTCTCTTTCATAGAGTTCTTAAATTTTTCCAAGTTGTTTTTCTTCACAGTATTGTTATTTAAATTGTTCTCCTGGTTCTTTTTACTTCCTTTTTCCTTAGATCATGCAAGTCTTATCAGGTTCCTATGAAACCATCCCTTTCATCATTTTTAACTGGTAATATTATCTTTATATGATATAATTTGTGCAATAATACCAGTATTGATGGATGCCATGTGTTTCTAGTTCTATACTACAATAAAAAGAGGTGCTGTATAAATACTTTTATATACAAATAGATTCCTTTCCTCTTTGGTCTCTTTGTGGCATATACTTATTACTGATATTGCAGAGCAAGGGTTATGTATAGATTAGTGTTTGGAAGGATGTTCAATTTAATTCTAAATTTTTATTTTGAATTTCAGTGCCATGTAAAAAGCATTTCCAAATTTATTGTGGACTAGGAAATACTAGATATAAAGCTGAAAATTTACTTTATAAAGCTTGATTAATCTTCATAAGTACATGATATATTCAGAATATAACTTTCAAAGCTTTTTTGCTTATGTCATTCTTTTTTTTTAATCATTTCTTCTTTTCTTTTAGGGTGGAGTGATGGTGGAGGTAGAACCATATACCTATTATCTAGTCCCCTTTAGTTATTTCCTCATCCCATGGAAAAGAGAAATGAAAAGCAAAACCCTTTTTAAAATTTTATTACAACTTTTTATTTACAAAACATATGCATGGATAATTTTTCAATGCTGAAAATGTTTGCAAAACCTTCTGTTCCAAATTTTCCCCCTCTTTTCCCCCTATCCCCTTCCCTAGATGGCATGAAGTCCAATACATGTGAAATATGTTAAAGTATATGTTAAATCCTACACACACACACACACACACACACACACACACACACACACATTTATACAGTTGTCTTGCTGCACAAGAAAAAATTGGATCTAGAAAGAAGAAAAAACCTGAGAAGGAAAACAAAAATGTCAGCCAACAATAACAGAAAGAGTGAAAATGCTGTGTTCTGGTCTACACTCTGTTCCCATAGTTCTCTCTCTGGGTATAGATGGCTCTCTGCAGTACTGAACTATTGGAAGCGGTTTGAATCATCTCATTGTTGAAGAGAGCCATGTCCATCAGAATTGATCATTATTGTTGCCAGATATAATGATCTCTTGATTCTGCTTATTTCATTTAGCATCAATTCATGTAAGTCTCTCCAGGACTCTCTAAAATCATCCTTTTGGTCATTTCATACAGAACAATAACATTCCATAGCATCCATATACCATAATTTATCCAGCCATTCTCTAATTGATGGACATTTAATCAGTTTCTAGTTTCTAGCTACTACAAAAAGGGTTGCCACAAACATTTTTGCACATGTGGGTCCCTTTCCCTCCTTTAAGATCTCTTTGGTCTGACTCAGTTTCAATTGATTAAGGATGGACAGAAACAGCTACACTCAAAGAAAGAACACTGGGAAATGAATGTAAACTGCTGGCATTTTTGTTTTTCTTCTCGGGTTATTTATACCTTCTGAATCCAATTCTCCCTGTGCAACAAGAGAACCGTTCAGTTCTGCACACATATATTGTATCTAGGATATACTGTAACCTATTTAACATGTATAAGACTGCTTGCCATCTGGGGGAGGGGGTGGAGAGAGAGAGTGGAAAAATCGGAACAGAAGTGAGTGCAAGGGATAATGTTTTAAAAAATTACTCAGACATGGGTTCTGTCAATAAAAAATTATTTTTTAAAAAAAAAGATCTTTTTGGGATATAAGCTCAGTAGAAACACTGCTGGATCAAAGTTTTTGAGCATAGTTCCAAATTGCTCTCCAGAATGGTTGAATTATTTCACAGTTCCACCAATAATGTATCAGTGTCCCAGTTTTCCCACATCCCCTCCAACATTCATTATTATCTTTTCCTGTCACCTTAACCAATCTGACAGGTATATAGTGGTATCTCAAAGTTGTCTTAATTTGTATTTCCCTGATCTGGTGCTCCAAATAGTGGATTTGGAGTACCTTTTCATATGACTAGAAATAGTTTCAATTTTTTCATCTGAAAATATCCTTTGACATCAGTTGGCAATTTTGTTTCACTCCTGATTTTATTGGGAATGGTTCCAGTTTATCACCATTACATATGATGCTTACTGATGGTTTTAAGTAAATACTAATGACTGTTTTAAGGAAAAAAATCCATTTATTCCTATATTCTCTAGTGTTTTTAATAGGAATGGATGTTGGATTTTATCAAATGCTTTTTCTGCATCTATTGAGATAACCATATGGTTCTTGTTAATTTGGTTTTTGATATAGTCAATTATGTTAATTGTTTTCCTAATATTGAACTAGCCCTGCATTTCTGGTATAAATTCTATTTGGTCATGGTGTATTATCCTGGGATTAATTTTCTGTAATCTCTTTGCTAATATTTTATTTAAGATTTTTGCATCAATATTCATTAGGGAGATTGGTGTATAATTTTCTTTCTCTGTTTCCAACCTACCTAGTTTAGGTATCAGTACCATGTCTGTATCATAAAAGGAATATGGTAGGACTCCTTCATTCCCTATTTTTTCAAATAGTTTATATAATAATGGAATTAATTGTTCTTTAAATGTTTGATACAATTCACATGTAAATCCATCTGGCCCTGGGGATTTTTTCTTAGGAGTTGATTAATAGCTTATTCTGTTTCTTTTTCTAAAATGGAACTGTTTAAGTAATTTATTTCCTCTCCTTTTAATCTGGGTAATCTACATTTTTGTAGATATTCCTCTATTTCACTTAGGTTATCAAATTTATTGGCGTAACATTGGCAAAGTAAGTCCTAATTATTGCTCTAATTTCCTTTTCATTGGTGGAAAGTTCTCCCTTTTCATTTTTGAGACTAACAATTTGTTTTACTTCTTTCCTTTTTCTAATCAACTTGACTAAAGGTTTACCTATTTTGTTGGTTTTTTCATAAAACCAATTCTTAGTTTTATTTATTAATAGTTTTTTTTTGCTTTCAATTTTAATAATCTTTCCTTTTATTTTCAGAATTTCAAATTTGTTATTTAATTGAGGGTTCTTACTTTGTTCTTTTTTTAGCTTTTTTAGTTCTAAGCCCAATTCATTGATCTTCTCCGCATAGCCCCACAGAGTCCACACCCCGCCCCAGGGCTGCACAGCATATGCTGATGTTGGTGCTTGGCCTTCTTCCACCTAGCCACCTACCTCCCTCTGTATCCAACCAAAACAGACCTTTTCTGGCAATCTTTGAAATTATCTTTTGCTGGTAATTTGTTGCACTCCCAATATTCGTGGATTCTGTCACTGCAGAACTAATTCAGAAGCTAGATTTGGTAATTAACTGAGGGTCTTGGGAGAAGATCAGAAAGAAGCATGTGTCCTCTCTGCTGTATTGGCTCTGCCCCCAACAAAATTTCCTTAATGTGTATAGGGGAGCAAATTAAATTCCCATGTTAACCATATTAATTTTAGGAACCGAGAATGTTTTTACTTGAAGAAGTGAATATTAAAGAAGGACAATGATGGCTTTCTATCTTTAATTTAAAAAAAACTATCTTGTGGAAGAAGGATTAGATTTGTTCTGCTTTGCCTAAGAACTGGAAGCAAGAATTTGTGGGTGAAAGTTGGAGAGAGGCAGATTAAGGTACATTTATAAGGAAAAATAAAGCTGGGAACTTTTCCTCAGGGATCTTAATCCAAACCAATCAAACATGCATCTGCTTCAATAATTTTCTTTTACTCTTGCTTCATGATTAGACTCTGGGAACAAATAAAATAATGTATATATGTGAAAAGTGTATTCAAAGGAATAAATAGCACAAAAATGTGAAGAAGCCTTGGAACATGAAAATTTGTGACATCCTATTGATTTTTTCTTTAAAAAAATTTAAACTAATAAATATTAAAAATTAATCTATTCCTACAATTAACCTTTTTTCCCTCCATTAATCATATATTTTAAAGAAAATTCCTTTATATCTGCATAATCTGGAAACATAATTTCTTATATTCACCGTGTCCAAAAATGTTTGTCTCTTTCTAAACTCAAGTTTATCACCCTTATCAGGAGTTGAGTAAGGCAAAAAATGAGTGGCTTGTTTTGTTTTTGAATTTTAAATTTGTGGCTTATTATTACACTGATAATAGATTTAAGTTCTTTTAAAAAAAACTTTTTTCTTGAATGTTGTTTGCAGTTTATTAATTTTTTTGCTAAGTCTACACTCTTGGCTCTACAGTAGTTCATAAAGCTCTTCCCAATTATCTCTGGAATTGGATATTTCATCATTTCTTATGGCACAGGAATATTCATTACATTCATGTACCATATGTTTAATCATCTCTCCATACGATCCTCCCTTTCTTTCTAACCTGCCATGAAAAAAACCTGCTATAAATATTTTTAGATATTTATTTAATTAAATAATTAATAAATTAATTAAATACATAGATTCTTTTTCTCTTTTTAAAAAAATTTCTTTGGGGGATAGGCTTAGTAGCAATAGAGCTGGGTGAAACAGAAAGTTTGGAACTTTCAGGACAAAGTTCCATTTTGCTTTCCAGAATGGCTTGACCAGTTACCAGCTTTATCACCAGTGCACTATTTTGTAGATGCTTTTCTGCAGCCTCTTTAACATTTGTCATTTTTTTCTATTGTCTTATTTTGCTAGTCAGATAGGTATGAGGTGAAATTTCATGTTTGCTTTAATTTTCATTTCCCAAATTACTTATAACTTTTTTTATGATTGTTGATGGCTTAAATTTCTTTTGAAAACTATTCATATTATTTATTCTTTTTTTTTTTTAATCAGAGAAATTTACTGCAAAGATCTCCCTTGCCCCCATACTCACCCAGTTTCTTATTTCTTTTCTAATTTTAGCTGTTTTGGTTTTATTTGCAGGAAAAAAAATTTCAATTTTATGCAATTAAAGTTGTTTATTTTGTGATTCTGTCACTTGTTTAATCATGAATTCTCCTATCCATAATTGTGAAAGTTAATGTCTTCTTTCTTCCTTACTTATGTTTTATGATATGATTTTGTATGTTTGTCATATGTCGATTTGGTGTTTGTATTGATGTCTGATAGAGTTTAGTCTTAACCTAATTTCTGCCAAATTACTCTCCAGTTTCCCAGAAATTTTTTTTATTTAGTGAATTCCTCTCTTCCAACTTAGGAGCTTTCGATTTATTAAGCATTATGCTATTGATTTTCTTTGTGTCTATATATCATATACTTGAACTGTTTATTGATGTCTTTTTTTTTCAGTCTGCCAAATCTCTGTCTCTCTGTCTCAGTCACATGCTTGGGTCTCTGTTTTGCTTAAGTTGAAGGTTCAGTGGCCATTCAAAAGAATGATCTCAGTACCTGTTGACATGGAATCTTTAATTTGAGTTATTGAGGCCTGGATAGATACTTTCCTTTGACAGCCTAATGACAACTGCAGCCTCATGATATTTGGGTTAGATTTATTGTAGACATTTTATTGACTTTTTTTATTTTTATTTTTTATTGGCTCACACCTCAGAATTCTGAAACTCAAATGATCCATCAATTTTACCTTCCTCAAGCAGGGATTATAGGAATAGGCTATTATCACATCTAGTTACCAAATGATTAATTATCACAACTTTGGAGAAAAATTTGAAATCTGCTCTCCTTCCTCTTTTTTTCTTTATTACTTTAAAGATTCTTGATCTTTTGTTTTTTATTCTTTTTCTTTTCCTTATACTTTTTTCTAGTTTTATAAAGTATTCTTTTGAAGGTTTGGTCCAACATTGAATAAGTAAATTAATTTAGATAGTGCTATTATTTTTTATTATTGGCTTCTTCTACTTATGAGTAATTGATAGTTTAGGTCTGTCTTTATTTCTGCAAAAAGTACTTTATAGTTTAATTCATACTTTCCCTGGAAAGTGGAGGTTAAGCATGCAAATATTTTGTAGCTTCTGTATTCTGAAAACAAGTTTTCTTTCTAGCCCTTTCTTGCTGAGTTTTGTTGTTTGACATAGAATTACTATATGCAAAAAGGACTACTGTAAAAGGTAAACAAGGAATTATCATTATATTTAGTCACCATAGATAACAAAATTAATACTAATATGTAATATGTATGCACCTAGTAACATAGCATCTAAATACATTCTTACATATCTAAATAGAGTAGCATCTAAATTTAAAGAAAATCAAATTGGAAAAAGAAATAAATTATAAAATAGCAGTAGTAAGGGATATTAACATATCTTTTTTTTAGATATAGACATATCTAACTAAAGGGTTAACAAGAAAGAAATTGAGGTAATAATTATAGGTAAGGAAACAACAAAATTATTGCTTCTTGCACATGATGTAAGGTTACATTTGGAGAACCTTAGAGTCAACTAAGGTCAGGTTGGTAGGGTAGTGCATAGAGTGCTGGGCCTGGAGCCAGGCAAATACATCTTTCTGAGTTTGTCTGACCTCATATGCTTACTAGCTGTATGACTTTGGGCAAGACACTTAGCCCTATTTGCCTCAGTTTTTTCATCTGTAAAATGATATGTAAAAGGAAATAGCAAGTCATACAAGTATATTTATGAAGAAAACCCTAAATGGGATCACAAAAAATAGGACATAAATGAAAATTATTGAACAGCAATGACAAAAGCCAATTGAAATTTATAGTATTTAAGTCTACATAAATTTTTTGCTGACATTTCTGCTAAATGTCTCAAAATATGACAAAGATAAAATTATCTTTGTTTTTATATTTCATTTTGCTACATTTTATTTGGGAGAGAAGGATTATGTGAGAGTGTCTAGATCAGTGATTTCAGTGGTTTGGACTCTGAAAACTCTCTATTAATGAGGAAATACCCTTTCTTAAAACAAGTGTTCTAAAACTTACTCTTAGATACTAAGGTACTAAGATACCTGGATACTAAGAATGACTTCTTCAGGTTCACATAGCCAGTAGATGTCAAAGACTGATCTTCTTGATTGAGGCTTGCTCCCTATCAATTAGAGTATTCTCTATTTAATTTATCTAAAAAGAAATCTAAACTGGAAATGTCAATTATATGGCCACATATGGGCTAGCTTTTTTCTAATATATATGAATGGTTTTCATGCTACATCTAATATCTAATAAGAACTTTGGCTTTACTAATACAAGTCAGTTGATATACATTTATTAAGCATTTTTCATGTGCCAGACACTGGTAAAGTGCTAAGAATATAAAGAAAGACAAAGACAAATATTTTCTCTCTCTTTTTTTCTTAACCTTCTTCTTTCCCTCAGCTTCCACCACTGGTGGATAACATTGGTCATGTTATCAGAAGGAGTAGACCAGTTGGGATCAGAGAGACTGGGCTAATTGAAGAACATTCATTTGGAAGCAGAGCTGTATACTAAAGACAAATGGATATGGAAGGAAAATCACTCAAAAGAGGGAGGGGGCTTCAAGGAATATGACCTCTTCTACCAGTGTAACAGGGAAAACTATCAACTGTGAACTGAAGAAAGGACATTCAGTTCATAAAGTGTGAGAAGTTAAGAATTCATACACTTTATTCAGTAGATTCTCAGTATATGCACCATACAGTGTTGTAAATCTGAGTCCACTATTTCCACAGACACTTGTGTGTGTGTTGTGAATGTGATCTTGAATTCTGGGAGGAATGTTTTATATTAGCTGTAGTATATTAAATTCTGCCTTATATTCAGAGATTTATAGGAAATTGTACTTGAGAAGCATGTACATGGCATCATATACTTGCTAGAAAACTCATTTCTTTGGGACATAGTAAGCAGGAGGGGGAAAGTGCTCTTATGATTATTGGCACACACATATTCTCTCTGTCTGTCTTTCTGTCTCTGTCTCTGTCTCTGTCTCTCTGTCTCTCTCTCTCTCTCTCTCTTAAACCTTTGTATATAAAACTTTCCCCCCAGTTTAATGCTTCCAATCTAAGCTTGGCTGCATTGGTTTTGTTTGGTCAAAAGCCTTTTAATTTAATATAATCAAAAGTTATCCTTTTTGCATTTCATCATGTTCTCTATGTCTAAGTCATGAACCCATTTTGATCTTATCTTGGTATACGGTAGGTATTAGGTGTATGTTAGTGTCTAGTTTCTGCCATGTTATTTTCCAAATTTCTCAGCAATTTTTGTCAGTGGGTTCTTATCCCAGAAGTTGGAGATTTTGGGTTTATCAGACATTAGATTACTATAATCATTAACTATTATGTCTTGCGATCCTAACCTATTCCCCTGCTCAACTATTTTATGTTTTAACCAGTACCAAATGGTTTTTTGACTGATGTTTTATAATATAATTGTAGGTCTGATACAATGAGGCCCCTTTCATTTGTATTTTTTCATTAATTCCCTTGAAATTCTTGACCTTTTGTTCTTTCAGATGAACTTTGTATTATTTTTTTCTAGCTTTGTAAAGTAATTTCTTGGCAGTTTGGTATGGCACTGAATAAGTAAATCAATTTAGGTAAAATTGTGAGACTGTTAATTAAAAAAACTAAGTAAAAAATACTACACATTATTTTTAACACTAGCAATCTTTTCTATCCTTCCATATTTTTATGTATATGCGTGTACACACACACACACACACACACACACACACACACACACACACACAAAAATTCATATATATACTTATTTGTAAGACCATACCATATACATTTCTATTTGTTATTTCTTTCTCTAGAGGCAGATAACATCTGCCTTCATAAATACCAAGCCTTTAAAATCAACCAGTTTATCATTTCTTATGTCACAGTAGGATTCTATTCATAATCATACCATAACTTGTTTAGCTATTCCCTAATTGAAGGGCATTTGTCATTTTAGCCAATCTGATAGATATAAGATGATGACACAAAGTTGTTTTTATTTGCATTGTTCCAATTAATAATGACATGCAGCATTTTTTAATATAAATATACATAGTTTTGATTTCTTATCAAAAAACTGCTTGTTCTTATCCTTTGATCACTGAGAGATAACTCATTTTTATAAATTTGACAAAGTTCTTTATACATTTGAGAAATGAAAGTATTTGAAAAACTGTCTATGAAATTCTCTTTTCCCCATTTTTCTGCTTTCCTCCTAATCTTGGCCACATTGGTTTTATTTGTATAAGAGCTTTTCAATTTAATGTGATCAATATTATCCATTTTTTAACTCACAGTGTTCTCTGTCTCTTGTTTCTGTCCATGAGTTTGTTAGACATGTGTTCCATTTCTCCTGATTTTCTTGTGATATCTCCCTTCATATCTGGGTCATGTATTCATTTTGACTTTAGCTTGGTATATGGTTTAAGATATTGGTCTGTGCCCAATTTCTGCCAGACTGCTTTCCAGCTTTCCTAACAATTTTTATGATATAATGAATTCTTATCCTAAAAACTTATATCTTTATATTTGTCAAACCCAAAGTTATTATAATTCCTTTTACTACAGTGTGTTATATATCTACTCTGTTGCATTAATCTACCTTTCTGTTTCTTAGCCTGTATCAGATAGTTTGGATATTACTATGTTATAATATATTTTGAGTCCTGGCACCTTTAAATTTTTTTTCATTAGTTTTTTTGAAATTTCTGATTTTTTTGTTCTTCCATATGAATTTTGTTATTTTTTTTCCTAACTCAGTAAAATGATTTTTTGTAATATTATTGGATTGTATGGATAAATAGATTAGATTAAAATGTTATTTAATATATTTGCTCTGGCTATCCATTAACAATGAATATATCTCAATCTGACTTTCTTTGTATAAAAAGTGTTTTATAGTTATTTTCATGTAGTTTCTGTGTCTGTTTTAGCAAGTATACTGTCAGGTATTTTTCTTGTCTGCAGTTATTTTAAATGATCTAAAACAATAATGAATAATATTGATGACACATAGTATACAGTTTTCCATTTTATTTCTTTTAATTAAATTTATTTAAGCTTTAATTTTATCTGAAATCCTGATTGGTACTCCTGCTTTTTTTTTTTTTTTTATACACATAAGCTGAAGCTTAATAAATTCTACTCCAGTCCTTCAATTTAACTTTGTGTGTCTGTCTCATTTTAAAAAAATTATGTTTCTTGTAACAACATATTTTTGAATTCAGGTTTTTAATATGTTCTGTTAATCCATTTCCATTTTATGGGAAAATTTGTCCCATTCACATTCAAAGTTATAATTACTAGTTGTATATTACCTTCCATCTTATTTGTCCTCAATGTCCTTTTTTGCTTTATTTACTCTATCCCTCCTCACATGTCTAATTTACTTCTAACCATTACTTTACCTTCCTGTTCCTTACTCTACCTAACCATATAAGATTCCCTCCATTACTCTCGCTTCTACCTGTCTAATTCTTAATATGTAAATCTTTCTAAATCTTCCTTATTTATCCTGTTCCTTGGTCCTTTTATTTCTTTATAAATATAGGAGACTTTTATTGACTTCTGGATGTATGTTGTTCTTTCTTTTCTTGTGAGAGTAAATTTCCAACACTAGCAGCTCTCCACTCCACTTGCTGTATCAATTTTTTTTTTTAATGCCTCATTTGTAAGAGATAACTGGTTTTTGTTTTGTTTTGTTTTTTACCTCTCCCTATCAAGTTTTATTTTTTAGGAATTAACCTAAGTAATAATAGTGATAGTAGTACTGATAATATTTTCACATATGAGAAGTAAACAGTTTGACCTTATTGAGTCCCTTATAATCTTTAATATTTAATTTAATAATCTTTAATAGTTACATTATGTAGACTCTTGCATCTTAAGTGGCCAATTTTACATTAAATTTTGATTTTTTTGGTTAGAAATATCCAACAGTCTTTCAGTTTTTTTAAATGTCCTTTTCTCCCCCCCTCCCTCTTTGGGATTATATATTTTTGGGCAAGTTCTTTTTGGTTGCAAACCTAGCTTTTTTTTTCTTTGAAATGTAGTGTTCCAAGACACACACACACACACACACACACACACACACACATTTTTTCTTTTATTTTTCATTCTTTTGATTTTACTACTTTTTGGTGTCATAACATCATTAGCTTCCCCAAAGGAAGTATTGTTCCTTCCTTCCTTCCTTCCTTCCTTCCTTCCTTCCTTCCTTCCTTCTTTCCTTCCTTCCTTTCTTTCTTCCTTCTTTCCCTCCTTCGCTTCCCTTTCCTTCCTGTCTTCCTTCCTTTCTTTCCCTTTTCTTCCTTCCCCTCCCTTTCCCCTTCCCCTTCTCCTTTTCATTCCTCTCCTTTCCCTCCCCTTACGCCCTTCCTTTTCTCCTTCCTCTTCCCCTTCCCCTTCCCCCCCTTAAAAATTTTTTTTGATATTTTGATCAATGCCTGGAAGAAAGCACATATTTAGTATTTATTAACCATTAATATTCAGTTAATGAGCTATTTTATTTTACTCTATTTTTCCCTTCTAAACTTTTGTTTTGTTTTGTTTTTTCAGTTTTTAAAGGCAATATTCCAAAACTATGTAGGCTAGTGTATGAATCAGGAAGACCTGGCTTTAAGTTCCACTTTTGACTGTTTTTGTTTTCCATCCTTTGTTTTTAAAGAGAATCAATGACTTTAGGAGAGTAATGTCTTGACTTGCAAGTGGATTGGTATTTAAGTGAGGCAGATTGTGCAAAATCCTCAGCCTTACTCTCTTGTCCAGAGTCATCAGAGTCCAGTGACTAGGGACAATATGACTTTTGACACATACTGAATATATGGCTTTGGACAAGTCACTTAATCTCTCAGTGCTGTCATCAACTATCAGTTGCAGAATTGCTGTTCTGCATTGGTTAAGGGACATTCCCTCATCTGGAGTTTTCTATAATAAATCAAAGTTAAATTCTATCCCATCCCCATAGACAGTATTATTTTAATTTTGGAAGCCTACATTATTGGTATATTTATACCAATTAAAATTTAAGATGTGTGTTTTGTTTCTATTTGTCAGACTATTGTCTGTATTGTCAGACTATTTTACCATAGTTAAATTTTTTGTGTTTAGAGTGGCAAATAAGTCATATTTGCTGTAGAGTGTTTAGCAGTGCTTATTACCTCCGGGAGACTGCTTTCAGTATTTAGAGTAAATGCAGAGTGTTTATGTAGATTAGTCATTATAAAAAATTCCAATAGATTAAATATTTTTCTGTCATACTAGAAATTGTATTATATCAAATACAGGCAAATATGCTTTAAGGGAATCTATTTTGCCAAAATTCAAACATAATATTAATACAAGTTTCTTTTAAATAGTAAGCTCCTTTAGTTTATTAAAGTTGTGAATCAGTTTTCAAAACCTTGAATTACACACAACATTTCAAGGAACAACAAAACATATCTGTTTTATGATGAAACATTTTATTTTTGTTAGTGAACTGTGCTTTGACATTTTTGGTCATTTACTAATTTTTTCCTAATAGCATTTATAATGATTTTGTTTTCCAAATCATTGCTAATGCCATTATTTTGTTTATTTTTAGGCATCATGACAGGAAGATGTGTATTATAGGTCTGAGCATCTTGCTGGAATTACAAAATCGACCTCCTGCAGTAGATGCTGTGGCTGGACAAATTGTTCCTTCAATTCTTTTTCTTTTCTTGGGCCTCAAACAAGTCTGTACTACTAGACAGCTTACAGACCAAAGATATCATTCTAAAGAAGAAAAGGCAGATGTAGAAGATAATGGTAAAGTCATTTTTGTTTTCTGGTCTGGATTTTTGGATTCAGTTATATAGGGAACTACTGGTGACGAACCCCACTCTACCAGTGTATGTTGACTACATTTTTGGTGTAATTTAGAGTCTTCTCAATGCTCTGCAGTGAGAAAATAAGCAATTTGTCCAGGTTCACAGAACCAGTATGGGTCAGAGGTGGCATTTAAATCCAGTTCTTCTCAAGTTCAAAGATGGCTCTCTAGCCATCATCCCATATTTCTTCCCCTGTTAGTACAATTAAATTTTGACTGAACATAAATTTCCATCCAAGTTTAATTCTAATCTATTTGGCACCTTAAATATAGAGTAAATTTCCTTTAATCTCATGAATCTTTGTGATCAGTCAAATGGCTTACTTGCCATTAATTGTATCTCAATGAGTGTTGTAATATTTATTTTTAATCTAGTCTATTAATATAGTTATTGGATAGTGTTAAATTTTCAAAAATTTTTTAGACTTAATAAAACAGTATTTTTTTATAATAGAAAAATTAAAATATTCTGGAACTATGTCAATTAGATTGTTTTAACATATTGTAATCCTTAGAGATGAATACTAATATTGAAAACAAAAGCCTAAACTTGAGAGTTAGTAGAGATACTTGTT
The DNA here is from genome assembly GCF_016432865.1 of Antechinus flavipes. Classification (NCBI taxonomy): domain Eukaryota; kingdom Metazoa; phylum Chordata; class Mammalia; order Dasyuromorphia; family Dasyuridae; genus Antechinus; species Antechinus flavipes. The sequence goes on along the minus strand of NC_067402.1, from coordinate 234,724,712 downwards.
TTTCTTAATGGACATTAGCTAGCTAATTTTCATGGGTGATAATTGTGAATCACTTAAAATTATTAGCTTAGTATATTTTGAATTGGGTTCAAATTATAATGGATTTAGACTAAGTATTTAGGAGACGATAATAAGTTTTAAAAAGAGAGTTTAATTAGTACCATGAACCTATAGAATCAGATTATTATAGTCAAAGAGAAAGTATAAGTCTGATTATACTGAATCAGTTTTTTAATACTAATTTCTAGGAAAACATTTGAAAGGAAAACATTATAAATTCTGAATTTGAATAATAATAATAATTCCTTTAGTAAGCTAATGATTTGAGTCTCCCATAGAATTTAATTCCCCAGAATTCCCAAATTGGAGGAAACTTTAGGGATCAATGTTACCTCTTCATTTTACAAATTAAGGATTTTGTGCTCACTGTCATAAAATGACACATTTTTTCCCAAAATGAGTTGACTTATCATTTTTATTATGTCCTCTTTTTTGGGAGATAAGAACTATCCATACTAGGTACAACTTTAAATTGGGTAGAGGTTAGAGAAATAATGGCAGCATTATACTCAGTGGGGATGGGGATTCCTTTTTTGTCACAGAGGTGAAGCATTGCTTTGTTATTTGCTCTTTGGGGTAAGAACAAGAAGTAGCTCTGCTTTCTTTTCTTTCCTGATTATGAATAATTAGTGCGATTCCAGATAACATAATTGTTTTAAAACAAGTTTTAAATTCTAATCACATGGTCTCCACTCTGAGTTAGGTTCTTATCATATACCCAGATCTGTAACCTTTTAATTACACGCTTTGCCTAAAGATTTCCCTTTTCTTTAATTTATCTTCTACACAGGTGCCAGAGTAATAGTTCTCAAAAGCAGGTCTGACTATCTTACTCAGCTAGCTTACTATTATTTCTAAGATCTAAAATAGACTTTTTCATTCAGGTCTAACCTTCACAGTCTGGTTTCAACCTGTCTTTTGTGCCTGATTTTGTCTTCCCTTCATATACTCTATATTCCATTCTAGTCTACTAACTATTCTTCATAGGACAGTTCTCACATTATGTAAATTCACATTAGGTAAATTTGACTTTTATATGAAGAATTCTGAAAGAAAACTACATTCCAAAAAAGCACATTATGTTAACTTTACTGTACAGTTCTTACAGTTCTGTGCTTTTTCTTTAAGCTCCTGCCCTTTGTCTCAGTGCTCTGTGACCTCTCCCTCTCCCCATATCCCCCCCCCAAAAAAAAAATCCCCAAAACAAAAACCTTCCAAGTGAAAGCCAGAGAATAGATTCCCTTCCACTTGGCTTTAATCAGACTCTCAGGTGACTGGTTCTGTTCAGCATATTCCTCCTTCTGTTCTTGTTCTCAATCCCTAGACCCCCACATGTATTTGATCTATGTGCTGACTTCCTCCCTCTGCAGGTCCTCAGCCCCCTTTTTACCTCCCCTATGCTATCATTCCCACCAAATTCATATTCCACAAAAATAATTTTTCATAGAGATCTAAGGAATGGTCCACTATAGAAAGTGAGAACTTTCTGAATCTGTTTCAGTTATTATCTCTGTGCCTTGACACAGGCTCATTTCTCATGTTTGGAATGTTCTCCTTTAATGGTTCCCTTCAAAGCTCAGTTCAAATACCACAATGAAAGGAGGCTTTTTTGATTATCTTCCATATGCAAAAATATATTCATATATGTTTCCCCTCAAAAGTCTTATTCCCTCTGATAGAATGCAAGTTTCTTGAGGATAAGAAAGTATTCCATTTTTGTTGTTTTCCAATTATCTACCACAGTGCCTGGCATGGAGCAGGTGCTTAACAAATACTTATTAACTCATTAGTTTCCCTAAGTTTGTTTAAATAATGATTTTATAGTCAATGTGATTTTACATTAGTATATATTTTGAGTTTAGTAAAATTGCAAACCATTATAAGCAAGAGAATGCTATTTTTAATTTACAATATACAGTTCTCTGGGTCTGATTTTTTTAGCCATTTTATAATTCACTATCAACAGCCACTGTAACTTATAGGTAGAAGTAGGAAATTATTTTTAAGTTTCTGTTTCTTAATTTTTAATTCTGAGATGGTAGAAAGTTGAAGGTTTGATTATAAATTCTTTTTTGTTTATATCATATTTTAAAATTATTTGACTCAGACTTATTTTGGTTGCTTTCTTCATACCAAAATTACCCTTAAGTTTATGAAATATCATGGGTACTTCCCTGTGGTACTTTTAGAGATAGAATCAAAATTTGTACTTTGAAGCTTGCATTATCTCCAGGTTTTTTCTCATTTGGGGGCTTCTCTCCCCCTCCCCCCCCCCAATAGTCCATGTTGTTTATTTACTGCGTATATGTATTTTATATATTTCAGTCTCAACCTATGGAAGGTTGAGACTGAAGTGCTGCTTTCCTATCAGTTACAGTACTGGTCTAACTGCTATGAACAGACTGGTACTGAAAACAGAAACCAATCCATGGTAACATGCAATTCAGCTTTTATCTTTTCAACCCACACAAAGGTAACTACTTTATGTTTTCTTTGCATTTTTGTATTTTCACCATTTTAGTTAGCAGTAGTGACCTCCTGATTTGAAAATTTTCATTGGTTCATGAACAACTTAGCTAGTAGTTAAATAACATGTACTTTAAAATGGTGGTTATTATTACTTAATTTTTAAAAGTGAACAACACAAATTACTTCATGCTTCTTTTAAGAGAAATGAAGTTCAATAAAGAATCTTTTGTTAAAAAACAAATTCCTTAGTAATCATAATCAGTATAAGGAAGCAGTATAGAATTACAGTAGAAACATTATAGAAACAATATTTAAGAATTGTTGGATACAATTTGGGGGGGGAAGGGAAAAGTTAAAAATTAGCTAAAGAGATTAATTATATAGTTTCATGTGTGTAATTTAAACAAGCTATGTGGTATTCTTCTCATTCCTATTTCTTGAAAATTGTTTTTATTATTTTTACTGTAAGCCTTCATAGAACAGTGACTACCTGGGTTTGATTTATTGAAATTGTTATTTGACTCAAATGAAGATAATATAGAGAATGATTTGCAAATTGTAAAGTACTGCATAAATGATTATTGTTGTTACTACAATCATCATTATTCAAATTTTTCAGTGTATTAAATATTTATTTTTGGGCAACCTTTATTTTAAATACTAAATGGGTTTACAGAGGAAATTCCAAGTGATGAGGAAGATTCAAATGAAACTAGTCAAACAATGCATGAGAATAATGGAGGAGGAGATGAAGATGAAGAAGATGATGATTGGGATGAAGATGTTTTAGAAGAAACGGCTCTTGAAGGATTCAGCACTCCACTTGATCTTGAAGATAGTGTCGATGAATATCAGTTTTTTACACAGGCTCTGTTAAGTATGTCTTCATGTCTTGAATCATTAGTAAAATAATATATATTAATTTTTAAGTTGATTCTCTCAAAGATTTTTAGAAATAGTTTATAATTAATAGTAAACCTTGTATACAGCAATTATACTAAGCAGTTCTTAAGGAGCATTTGATTATGACATTTCAAAACTTTTCATTTCTGTAGTAAACTATTATGTTTTTAAAGGCTTATAGTAAAAATGTGATTCTTTTTTAATTACTGGGCATTGAAATTTGTATCTATGCTCATACAGTCTTGACTCAGTTGGCATTATGATTTTCTTAAAGCTCTGATTTGACTATATCATCCCTTACTTAGAAGTCTATCCAGTGGTTCACTATTATGTCCAAGATCAAATATGAAATGCTATATTCGGCATTTAAAGATCTTTATTATCTGATCTTCTCCTGCCTTTTCAATCTTTTTATACCTTTTCTCCCTTCTATATACTATAAATTCAATGATATTGGTTACTTACTCCTCAAATGTGACCATTTACCTCTCAACCTTTTCTATGGCCATCCCTTGTGCCTAGTCGTGTTTTCCTTCTTCTTCATCTCTTCAATTTCCTGACCCCATCCAAACGTAGCTTAAATGCCACTTGATTCAAAAGGCCTTTCTTGGTCCTTCTTATTGCAAACACTTTCTCTCTAAAGTACTTTCCAAGTATACTATATATATCTTCTGTGTGCATAGTTATTTATATATTGTTTCCTTCATTATAAGGTGAGCTCCTTCAGGCTAGAGACTATATTTTTGCTTTTCTTTGTATTCTCAGTACTTAATATAGAACCTGACCCATAACATGCTTGTTGAGTGATTAATTAAGTACTAAACTGTGGAATATGATTCACTAAGAGGAAAAACAGTAGTTATTAATTATGTATGGAATCCAAAGGAAAAGGCAAAAATGATGCAAGCTATTTAAAAGTAGTTTGAGGAGGAATTATATCATTAACAAGAATAAAGAATTCTTTGGCTATAACTCATATTGGGAAAGTGATGAATTTGAATGTACACAAATTGGGTTTGAGGTAATATAAAAACATCTAAGTGGATAAAGCATTTGGAGATAGTAAGATTAGAAGTTTGGGATGGAAATTTAGATTTACAAGTTGTTTTATTTAGAAATTATGGTTGAAGTCTTAAGTTTAGGATCTTTGAGGGTTAAATTATACACATATAAAGAGAAGAACAGAAGACTTACGTACTAAACCTCTGGGAAACATTAATATTTAAGAGGCAAGAAATAGAGCCAGCAAAGGGAGATATAAAGATGAAAGTTAGCAAAGTCTTACCTGTGTCCCCTTCTGTATTTGGATATGATCAGCCACAGTCAGACACACTAACTTGACTCTAACATAATGATGTCATTTTGGTCTTCTTCAAGAATGAAGGACAACAATCAATAATTTGTATATATGTACTAGATACTTAAAAAGTACTTACTGGTTTATTGTTTTCCTGAATGCCACCAACATTTAGTTTGGCAACTTTTAACTATTTTTAGAAACATTTCTTATCATCATTTTTTCATGGTATTATAGCCATAAAATGATATTTGTCAGTTACATAACTTATCATTTTGTTTTGGGGGCTGGTTTCCTTTTTCTACCCCTCCCACACCCCCTTTCATAGATGTGCAACAACGGGATGCTTCCTGGTACCATTTGTTGACAGCACCACTAAGTGAAGAACAGAAGAAAGCATTACAGGAAATTTACACATTGGCCGAACACCGGAGAAATGCTGCAGGTAAAGTTGTTTAATTGTTTTTAAGTGTATACATTAGGATAGGTGGTTAGACTGGTGACTTCTGATTTGGAAAAAGAATTTATCTTCTTTTTTGTAATTAAAACTGATAGAATCTGAGCTAGATGTTCTGAAGATTAGTTCTGAGTAACAAGTTATTTCTGGAAGTATTTATGAATTGATAAAGTACTTTTATTACTCTTGAGTGCAGGATCTTATACAAGAATATGGCCTAGTTCTTAGGGTTGAATTTTTGCTGTTGTTTTCTTGAAAAGTAGATATTTGAGCTGGAGAAATAAATATGTATGGATACTATAAAAGTATAATTCAGAAATGTTAGTAATAGGTAATGGCATCTTACTGAAATGTTTTGTAACTAAAAAGCACAAGAGTAAAGCTACAAGCATGCTTATTTAACATTTAGAATATAAAGGAAAATAGGAACTTAGGCTTTAGCGTTAGGAAAGTAATTTTTTTAGTCTTAAAAAAAGTACCTCTTTTACTAAATTATTTGGTAAGACTAGAGGCTCAAAAAAAAATTTGGAAAGTGTATTCATTTAAATTAATATTTTTTTGATATCTAGTATGTATTAGCTGTTACATGGTAATAGTGATGAATTTGAAAAGAATATGCAATCTCTCCTTTTATAAGAACTTAGAATCTAGTATACATTAATGATAGTTGTGCCTTTTTGATCATAAGAGGAAAGTGCTTTGTAAGTCCCATATCCCTAAAATATTTAAGCAATAGTTATTATTAGTATTATTTTTTATAGTAGTAGAATAATAAATTTAATATAATAGCTTTAAAACTTGCTTTTTTCCTCATCATTTAGTAAATATTTTTTTTTTTTACCAGATTAGGCAGTAGATAGATAATTTTTGGCATAGAACTTTTTTTTAAAAAAGAGGTCAAATTCACAGGGACATTTGAAGTTCTCACAAGTCCCACTTAGAGTTCTTAAATTTTAAAAGAGAGGAGAGGATATTTGGAGATTATTTTCAATTTTATACAACTTTGTTTTTTTTTCTTTGTTTTTTTACTTTTTTTTTTTTTTTGATCAACTCTAGAGACAAAGAAGATTGAACAAGGAGCCTTCACCTTTGATAATAAAGGCATCCTTTCAGCATTTAACTTTGGGACTATACCTAGCAACAATTGAAGAAAAAATTCAAGGACTGAATTTCATCATTAGATTTTATTTCAAGTGGTTATTGACTTTTGAGGGTTAAGGGGAAGAATTTAGAATTTTCCTAAGTGTCTTGCTCTACCAGTTTCCTTAAGCAGCACTTTTATCTCCTTGCCCTGATCCTGGTATTTTAAACAGCCACAGTAATGTATGAAATTAAAAAAGAAAAATGTTGGACTTAAAAAACCAACGATATACTCCAAAGGGTGATTGACTGAAGTAGATTTGAATCAAATTGCACTTCTCAGGTTTTTGCCATGCAGAATTGTTTGATTTATACCTGGATAACAGTGCCTTCTGTTGTACATGGATTGCCTGGAAAAAAAAAAAAAAAAGCAAAAACAAAACATGGAGTGCATTGCAGTTTTTTAATCATATATTATATGACTTGGTTATGTGTTTTCCTGTTCTGCATTTTACTACATGAATTTATTATTTGATGTTTAGTTATAATTCACTTTGGTTTTAAAAACATAATTGCTACCCCTCTCAAGAGATATCTCTGGGAAATTTCTTCAGGATTTGTAAAATATGCATGGCACTGATAAAAGTTTCATTTGTGAAAATGTTTATATGTTTCTTTTTGAAGACTATTACATAATTTCCTCTACACTTGCCTCTCCTTAAACCCTCTTCTGTTTCAAAGGATTTAAGATTTTTCTTTCAGGGATAGTCAATCTGAGAATTATCCTAGTACCTTCAGGACCCAACATCTTACTGGCAGAAAGTAGTAACACTTATGAGCAAGTGTTGTGAACAGTAAAGGAGCTGTGTATATAGTCGTGTGATTTTAATTATATTAATTTGTTGCTATATTTAAAGCACATTGAAATCCCAGAAGAAATGTATGCTATTTGGGCATGCCATCTTTCTGGGTATGAGGCATTTCTTTAAAAAAAAAAAATCCAATATAATTCCAGCTGTATTTTGAGAGCAAGTAGGGTCCAAAACATATTGAAATAACTTTTTAACTAAGACACAAAAAAGCCAGAAAATTATCTCAGCTTTCTTTCCTATTTCTCCTTTTCTCACATCTCCTTTTCTTTAGTCCTTTTAATTCCAACCTTCTAACTCCATATGTCCCAAATATCAACTTGTTTTTTGTAACCTAGTTTATGAGTGTTCATTTTTTTCTGGAGTTGACTGTATTGGTCAGCTGTATTCTTATGTTCTAACATATGTATATTCCATAGAGAAAAGTACAAGTGGGTCTTATATCCATAGTAGTTTTTCTATATGTGTTAAAGACACCAGAACATTATTTCCATCACAATTTAGTTCTGGTTAGTACTATAAAGATTTTTCATTCATTGAAATGGAAATTCTTGTTTGACTACTATTTTGAGAACTTAAAATCTCAATCTGAATTCTAATTGTATTATTCTCTATGTGAAAAAAGTTTGTTTCTCTGAGTGGGAAACATTTGTTTTCTCATCAGTTTTTGAGGGTATTTTTTCCTGGATTACTATTATTTTTGAATACAACCTTTTTGGCATTTTAGATTTTAAAAAATCTGTTATTCTAGAGTCATGGACAGAAATGTCTTGAAGATAGTATACTGAGATTTAAATGACCCTCATATCCTCAGCCCTTCTCTATTCAAGGGATTAAAGCAAATGTTTCTGCTCACAAGAAATAAACATAAATTATTTCATATCATTTATAAGGGGTCTCCATTAGTGATATTTTTAAAGATTTCTTATTGTGCTTTGATTCCTTTCCCCATTCCACTGATTTCCAACAATACAGTTCTCTTTTAATATAAATATAATTTCATGAATTAACAAAACAAACAAGAGATTTCAGAATTTTCTTGTGCTGTATTTTCTCTATACTATGATAAAAGGAGATGTGTGTAAATGTGCATCACCTTATCTTGTTTTTGAAGCCAGGGTAGTTGTGGAACTTAAATCTAATAGTGCTGAATTCGTTGTCATCCAGTTATCCTTAGAAATATATAAACCTATGAATGTACTGTAAAATAAAATGAAGGCTGATAACCAGAAATCTTTTTCTACATGAAGCATTTTCTTAAATGTGGAGGTAATCTAGCTAGATTCTTAAAAGTCCATTACTTATAAAATTCTAGCTTGTTTTTCTATAGGCATAGCTTTGGGAATAGAATATTGTACTTGGGATTAGGAAGAGTTCAAATTCAGATTGTGCTTTTGACTCTCACTAGTTTAGAGCATATCACTTAATCTTTTTTTATTTTTATTTTTATTTTAGCTTTTTATTTACAAAACATATGCATGGATAATTTTTCAGCATTGACCCTTGCTTTTAAAACCTTCTGTTCCAACTTTTTCCCCTCCTTCCCCTCACCCCCTCCCGTAGAGGGCAGAAAGACCAGTATATGTTAAATATGTTAAAGTATATGTTAAATACAGTCTATCTATCTATCTGTCTTTCTATTTATCTATCCATCTATCTGTCTATACATATTTATACAGTTATCTTGCTGCACAAGAAAAATCAGATTTAGAAATAAGATAAAAATAACCTGAGAAGGAAAACAAAAATGCACGTGGGCAATAACAAAAGGAGTGGAAATGCTATATTGTGGTCCACACTCATTTCCCATAGTTCTTTTGCTGGGTAGTTGGTTCTTTTCATTACTGAACAGTTGGAACTGATTTGATTCATCTCATTGTTGAAGAGAGTCACGTCTATCAGAATTGTACATCACTTAATCTTTTAGAACCTCAGTTTACTTATCTGAAAAGTGAACAATAGCTAGAATAACTATATGAAAGGAATACTGTGAGCCTCAAATGAAAAAAAATGTAAAGTATTTTGCAAACTTTAAAGTCCTGTAAAAAAATCATTTAGTATTAGCTCATTTCTAAATTTTGTTTTTTTGAATGTTTTTTTTCCAACTATATGTAAAAACAATTTTTAACATTTTTTTAAAGTCAAGCCCCAGTTCTTTCCCTTCCCTCCTTTCCCTGACCCTTTCCTGAGATGGCAATTTGATATAAGTTATATATGTAGAATCATGTAAAACTTGTTTCCATATTGATCATATTGTGAAAAATAAATCACAAAACAAACAAAAACCCAATCCATAAAAAAATAAGAGAATTAGAAAAATTGGGAGCCTACCAGATCCCATAACAAAAATAAAGAGAAAAATATTATGCATTCAGGCCCCATCAATTCTTTCTCTGTAGTTGTAGATAGCATTTTTCATCATGGATCCTTTGGAATTGTTTTGGGTCTTATTACTTGAGAATAGCGAAGTCATTCACAGTTGATCATCATACAATATTATTATTGTCTATGATGATCTGGTTCTGCTCATTCGAACTGCATCAGTTCATGTAATTGCAAATTTCCTGAAAGCATCCAATTTATCATTTCTTATGAAATAATGGTATTGTGTTAACAATCACAAATTATAACTTGCTCAACTGTTTTCAAATTTATGACCATTCCCTCAATTTCCAATTTTTTTCCACCACAAAAAGAGCTATTACATTTTTTTTTTTTTTGGTACAGATCCTTTTTCTTTTTCTTTTTTAATCTTTTTGAGATACCAAATATTGCTGGGTCAAAGGGTTTTATACAGTTTTGCAATCTTTTGAGCATAGTTACAAATTGCCCTCCAGAGTAGTTCAGTTCCACCAACAATAAATTAGTGTCCCAATTTCCCCACTTTCTCTCCAATATTTATCATTTTCCTTTTCTGTCATATTAGACAATCTGATAGTTGTAAAGTGGTAGCTTAAGAATTGTTTTAATTTGCATTTTTCTAATAAATATTGATTTAGAGCATTTTTTTCAGCTACAAAGATAGCTATAACATTCTTCTGAAAACTGTCTGTTCATATGCTTTGACCATTTATGAAATTGTATTCTTATAAATTGGACTCAATTCTTTTAATTATTTGAGAAATATGGCCTTTATTAGAGATGATGAAAAATTCTCTCTTTTCCTCTCCCTCATTTACTGCTTTCTTTCCAATCCCCCGGTTGTATCAGTTTTGTTTGTGCAAAACCTTTATTTAATGTACTCAAAATCATCCATTTTACATCTTATAATTCTTTGTATCTTTTGTTTTGTTCCAAATTCTTTTCTAAGCAATAGATTCCACAAGTAAACTATTCCATGTTTGCTTTGTTTACTTACGGTGTCACCTTAATTTCTAAAACATGCACCCATTTTTCATCTTATCTTGATATGTTGTGTGAGATGTTAATCTATCCTTAACTTCTGCTAGTTTTCCCAATAATTTTTGTCTATTTTGTCCCAAAAGATTGGATCTTTGAATATATCGAACACTTTGGTCATTTACTACTGTGTATTGTGTACTTCATCCAGTACACTGTTTTAATACACTATTTTTTAGCTAGTATCAGATTGTTTTTCATGATTATTACTTTATAATACAGTTTGAAATCTGGTAGATCTAGTATATAGTCCTGTGCATTTTTTTCCTCATTTATTCCTGTGATATTCTTTACCTTTTTTTTCTCCCAGATGAATTTTTGCTGTTTTTTCTGATTCCATGAAATAGTTTGATCAATATGTTACTGAATAAATAAATTAATTTAGATAGAATTATCATTTTTATTGTATTAAGCTCAGTCTTCTCATGAGCAGTTTATATTTTTCTGTTTAGATCTGGCTTTGTGTAAAAACTGTTTTGTAATTGTGTTCATAGAGTTATAGGGTTTGTTTTGGCAGGGAAGCTCCCAGGTAGTTTACATTGTTTGCAGATATTTGTTTTTTAAAAGCTTTTTTTTCATCTATTGAGATTATCATATGATTTCTGTTTGTTTTGTTATGATATGGTCAATTATGTGTAATTTTCCTAATATTGTACTAGGCTTATAATTCCTGGTATAAATCCTATGTGGTCACAGTGTATGATCTTTGCAATATATTAATGTGCTCTCCTTTCTAGCATTTAATTTAAAATTTTTGCTTCAGTGTTGATTAAGGAACTTGATCTCTAGTTTTCTTTCTCTGTTTTAGCTTTTCCTGATTTAGTTATCAGCATCATATTTCTGTCATAAAATAAATTTGATGAGACTATTTTGCCTATTTTTTGCAAATTGTTTATATAATATTGGAAATAATTGTTCTTCAAATATTTGGCATAATTCACTTATGAATCTATTTGGTCCTGTGAATTTTTCCTGAGGGAGTTCATTGTTGGCTTGTTCAGTTTCTTTTTCTAAGATGAGGTTATTTAAGTGTTCTGTTTCTTCTTTTAATATGAACAATTAATATTTTTATTCTTATCTATTTAACTTAGATGGTCAGACTTATTAGCATATAATTGGGCAAAATCATTCCTAATTTTTTAACTTTTTTCTTCATTGATGGTAAATTCATCTTTCCATTTTAAAATGCTCTTTAAATTTTTTCCTCAGTTACATGTGAAAACAATTTAATGTTTCTAATAGGAGCTTTATTTTCAAAATATATGCAAAGATAGTTTTCATCATTTATCCTCCCTTACTCAGCAAACAATCCAATATATGTTAAACATGGCAATTCTTCTATACATATTTCCACATTTATGCTGGGCACAAGAAAAATCAGATCAAAAACTGGAAAAAATGAGAAAGGAAGAAAGAATAAATGCAAGCAAACAATAAGAAGAAAAATGCAAATACTTTTTTTCCCCCTCATTTTTATTTTTATTTATTTATTTATTTTGAATAACTTTTTATTGACAGAACCCATTCCAGGGTAATTTTTTACAGCATTATCCCTTGCACTCACTTCTCTTCTGATTTTTTCCCTCCCTCTCTCCACCCCCTCCCCCAGATGGCAAGCAGTCCTATAGATGTTAAATATGTCATAGTATATCCTAGATACAATATATGTGTGCAGAACTGAACAGTTCTCTTGTTGCACAGGGAAAATTGGATTCAGAAGGTAGAAATAGCCTGGGAAGAGAAACAAAAATGCAAACAGTTTACATTCATTTCCCAGTGTTCTTTCTTTAGGTGTAGCTGCTTCTGTACATCATTGATCAATTGAAACTGAGTTAGATCTCTTTGTCAAAGAAATCCACTTCCATCAGAATATATCTTCATACAGTATCATTGTTGAAGTATATAATGATCTCCTGGTTCTGCTCATTTAATTTAGCATCAGTTCATGTAAGTCTCTCTAAGCCTCTCTGTATTCATCCTGCTGGTTATTTCTTATTTTATTTTATTTAATAATAACTTTATATTGACAGAATCCATGCCAGGGGTAATTTTTTTACAACATTATCCCTTGCACTCGTTTCTGTTCCGATTTTTCCCCTCCCTCCCTCCACCCCTTCCCCTAGATGGCAAGCAATCGTATATATGTTATTTTTTTATTTTTTTTTTTGTCTAATTGTATTTCTTTTCTTTTTTTTTTTTTATTAAATTTTTTTATTTAATAATTACATTATATTTACACTCATTTCTGTTCCGATTTTTTTTTCCCCTCCCTCCCTCCACCCCCTCCCCTAGATGGCAAGCAGTCCTTTATATGTTGGATATGTTGCAGTATATCCTAGATACAATATATGTTTGCAGAACCAAACAGTTCTCTTGTTGCACAGGGAGAATTGGATTCAGAAGGTAAAAATAACCCGGGAAAAAAAACAAAAATGCAAATAGTTCACATTCGTTTCCCAGTGTTCTTTCTTTGGGTGTAGCTGCTTCTGTCCATCATTTATCAACTGAAACTCAGTTAGGTCTCTTTGTCAAAGAAATCCACTTCCATCAGAATACATCTTCATACAATATCGTTGTCGAAGTGTATAATGATCTCCTGGTTCTGCTCATTTCACTTAGCATCAGTTCATGTAAGTCTCGCCAATCTTCTCTGTATTCATCCTGCTGGTCATTTCTTACAGAACAATAATATTCCATAACATTCATATACCACAATTTACCCAGCCATTCTCCAATTGATGGATATCCATTCAATTTCCAGTTTCTAGCCACTACAAACAGGGCTGCCACAAACATTTTGGCACATACAGGTCCCTTTCCCTTCTTTAGTATTTCTTTGGGATATAAGCCCAATAGAAACACTGCTGGATCAAAGGGTATGCACAATTTGATAACTTTTTGGGCATAATTCCAGATTGCTCTCCAGAATGGTTGGATTCATTCACAACTCCACCAACAATGCATCAGTTTCCCAGTTGAAGAAAGATGCAAATACTAATTGTTATCTACTTGCAGTCTCCACAGTCCTCTTTCTGGGTGTAGATAGCTTTCTCTATCACAGGTCTATTAAAAATTGGCCTGAATTACTTCATTGTTGAGAAGAGCCAAGTCCATTCGAGTTTATCATTACATAATTTTCTTGTCATTGTGTACAATGTTCTCTTGGTTCTACTCACTTCATTTAGCAGCAGCTCATGTAAATCTCCTCAGAAAATCCTGTTCTTATAGAGCAATAATATTCCATAACATACATATACCATAACTTATTTAGCCATTCCCGAACTGATGGGCATTCACTCAGTTTCCTGGTCCTTGCCACTACAAAAAGGGCATTTTTGCACATGTGGGTCCTGTGAAAACAATTTTTAACATTTATTTTTGAAAATTTTTGAAAAAATTCCTTTTCTCTTTCTACCTTCCCTGCCTCTTTATTGAGAAATAAGCAATTTGATAAAGGTTTTATACATATGCAATCATACAAAACATATTTCAATTTTAGCTGTGTTGTGAAAGAAAATACAAAAATACTCAAGAAAAATAATATGCAATTCCACCAGAAGTAGATTAGTGTTTCAGTTTTTCCATGTCTCTTAAAACATTTTGAGATTTTCCCTTTCTGTCATAATAGCCAATCTGATAGGTGTGAAGTGGTACCTCAGAGTTGTTTAATTTGTATTTTTCTTTGTTTGAAAACTGCCTGTTCATATCCTTTGACTATTTATCAATTAAGAAATAATTTTTATTCCATAAATTTGACTCAGTTTTTCATATATGAGCAATGAGGTCTTTATCAAAAATATTTTTTGCTTTAATTTTTTTTTAACAATTAGATTATTATGTATTTGTCTCTGTCCTGTTTCCCCATTTATGCTGCTCTCTTACTTCTTCTATGCTGTCAGTTCTCAAGTGTTTTGTTCCTGACTTTAACTTCCCCATTCTATCCTCTCTTTTATTAGCTTTTCTCCCTTCTCTTATGCCCTTCTCCTCCTACTTTCTTGTATAGTTAGATAGATTCCTTTACTCAACAGACATGTATATTATTTCCTCTTTGAGCCAATTCCAATGACAATAAGTTTGCATGTCACTTTTCCTCCCTCTAATACCAGCTACTTTTCTCCCTCCAAAGTAAAAGCTCTTTCACACTTCTTTTATGTGATGTATTATAACTTATTTTATGATTCTCTTCATCTTTTTCCTAATCCATTTCTCTTTCTGATCCTTTCATTATTGCTTTTAGATAATCATCCCATGATATTCAAATCAATGACAAAGTTTTGAGGAGTTAGAAATATCATTTTCCTATGTAGGAATATAGAGTTTAATCTTATTGAATCTCTTTAAGATTTCCCATTCCTGTTTACCTTTTTATTGCTTCTCTTGAGTATTGTATATTTGATCATCAAATTTTCTATTCAGCTCTGGTTTTGTTTTTGTTATTGTTACTGTTCTTTTATCAGGATTTTTTGAAAGCCCATTATTTTTCCCTTCGAGGATTATACTCAGTTTTGCTGATAGGTGGTTTTTGTTTACACTCCTAGCTCCTTTGCCCTTTAGAATATCATATTCTAAGCTCTCCAATCCTTTGATATAGAAAC
This sequence comes from Antechinus flavipes, assembly GCF_016432865.1. Classification (NCBI taxonomy): domain Eukaryota; kingdom Metazoa; phylum Chordata; class Mammalia; order Dasyuromorphia; family Dasyuridae; genus Antechinus; species Antechinus flavipes. Next base: position 234,709,583 of record NC_067402.1, on the reverse strand, counting down.
TGCTAATTCTTTTGTTATTTTGATTGTGGCTCCATGATATTTGAATTGTTTCTTTTTGGCAGCTCGCATTATTTTTTCCTTGAATTTAGTTGCAATTTTCCATTTAGTTTTCGTTTTGAAATCTCAGAAAATGATTGGTGGATTCTTTTAATTTTTATTTTACCACCTGGTCTTATTACACCATGGTGGTTTTCCTTGATAATTTTTTGAAAGATGATGTCTGTGACTAGCTTCCTTTTGCGATCATAGCTGAATACTCTGGTAATTCTTAAGTTCTCTCTCCTCGATCTAATTTCCAGGTCAGTTGTTTTTCAGTGGAATATTTCATATTTCCTTTTTTAAATCATTCTTTTAATTTTATTGTCTTTAATATCTCATGGAGTCATTAGTTCCCACTTGCCTAATTCTGATTTTTTTTCTTGTTTATTTTTATTTTTATTTTTTCATTCTTTTTTATTTACAAAGCACATGCATGGATAATTTTTCCAACATTGACCCTTGTGTAACCTTTTGTTCCAAATTACCTCTCCTTCCCTCCACCTCCTCCCCTAGCTGGCAGGTAGTCCAATAAATGTTAAATAAGTTGAAATACACGTTAAATCCAACATATGTATACATATTTATACAGTTATCTTGTTGTACAAGAAAAATCAGGTCAAGAAGGAAGAAAGAGAAAAACTGAGAAAGAAATTAAAATGCAAGCAAATAACAAAGAGAGGTTGAGAATGCTATGTTGTGTGCCTCTCTCTGGGTGTATATGGCTGTCTTCATCACAGCACAAGTGGAACTGGTTTGAATCATTTCAATGTTAAAGAGAGCCACATTACTCAGAGTTGTTCGTTGTATAGTCTTATTGTTGCCATGTATAATGATCTCCTGGTTCTGCTCATTTCACTTAGCATCAGTTCATGTAGGCCTCTCCAAGCCTCTCTGAAATCATCCTGCTGGTCATTTCTTACAGAACAATAATATTTCTTTTTTTTTTTTATGTCTAATACTTTATTAAGGCTGATAATCAACACAACAATAGAGCATTTTTAATAGCCTTTTATTTACAAGTTATATGTATGGGTAATTTTATAACATTGACAATTGCCAAACCTTTTGTTCCAATTTTTCCCCTCATTCCCACAAGTCCCTCCCCTAGGTGGCAGGATGACCAGTAGATGTTAAATATATTAAAGTATAAATTAGATATACAATAAATATACATGATCAAACCGTTATTTTGCCTTAGAAAAAGAATCGGACTCTGAAATATTGTACAATTAGCCTGTGAAGGAAATCCAAAATGCTAGCAGGCAAAAATAGAGGGATTGGGAATTCAATGTAATGGTTCTTAGTCATCTCCCAGAGTTTTTTCACTGGGCATAGCTGGTTCAGTTCATTATTGCTCCATTGGAACTGGTTTGGTTCATCTCATTGCAGGTCCATCAGTATTGGTCATCATATAGTATTGTTGTTGAAGTACATAATGATCTCCTGGCCCTGCTTGTTTCACTCAGCATCAGTTTGTGTAAGTCTCTCCAGGCCTTTCTGAAATCATCCTGTTGGTCATTTCTTAGAGAACAATAATATTCCATAATATTCATATACCACAATTTATTCAGCCATTCTTCAATTGATGGGCATCTACTCCGTCTCCAGTTTCTGGCCACTACAAAGACGGCTGCCACAAACATTCGTGCACATACAGATTCCTTTCCCTTCTTTATGATCTAGTTCCAAAATGCTCTCCAGAATGGTTGGATGTATTCACAATTCCACCAACAATGTATTAGCGTCCCTGTTTTCCCACATCCTCTCCAACATTCTGCATTATCTTTCCCTGAGATTTTAGCCAATCTGACAGGTATGTAGTGGTATCTCAGAGTTGTCTTAATTTGCATTTCTCTGATTGATAATGGAGCATCTTTTCATATGGCTAGAAATAGTTTCAATTTCTTTGTCTGAGAATTGTCTTTTCATATCCTTTGACCGCTTATCAATTGGAGAATGGCTTGATTTCTTATAAATTAGAGTCAATTCTCTATATATTTTGGAAATGAGGCCTTTATCAGAACCTTTGACTGTAAAAATATTTTCCCAGTTTATTGCTTCCCTTCTAATCTTGTCTGCATTAGTTTTGTTTGTACAAAAACCTTTCAGTTTGGTATAATCAAAATTTTCTATTTTGTGATCAGTAATGGTCTCTAGTTCTTCTCTGGTCATAAATTCCTTCCTCTTCCACAGGTCTGAGAGATAAACTATCCTGTGTTCCTCTAATTTATTTATAATCTCATTCTTTATGTTTAGGTCATGAACCCATTTTGACCTTATCTTGGTGTACGGTGTTAAGTGTGGGTCAATGCCTAGTTTCTGCCATACTAGTTTCCAATTTTCCCAGCAATTTTTGTCAAACAGTAAAGAACAATAATATTTCATTGCATTCATATACCACAATTTATTCAGCCATTCTCCAATTGATGGGCATCAACTCAGTTTCCAGTTTCTTGCCACTAGAAAGAGAGCCCTTTTTGCACAAAACCATTTTTGCAATGGGGGTCCCTTTCCTTCCTTTAGGATCTCTTTGGAATATACTCCCAGTAGAAACATTGCTGGAGCAAAGAGTATGCACAGTTTGATAACTTTTTGAGCATAGTTCCAAATTGCTCTACAAAATGGTTGGATCCATTCACAGTTCCACCAACAATGTATTAGTGTCCCAGTTTTCTCGCATCCCCTCCAACATTTGTCATTATTTTAGCCACTCTGAGAGGTATGTAGTAATATCTCAGAATTGTCTTGATTTGCATTTCTCTGATCAATAGTGATTTGGAGCACCTTTTCATGTGGTTACAAATAGTTTAAATTTCTTCATCTGAAAATTGTCTGTTCATATCCTTTGACCGTTTAGCAATTGGAGAATGGCTTGAACTATTATAAATTTGAGTCAGTTCTCTATATATTTTAGAAATGAGGTCTTTATCAGATCCTTTAGATATAAAAATGTTTTCCCAGTTTATTGCTTCCATTCTAATCTTGTCTGCATTAGTTTTGTTTGTACAAAAACTTTTTAACTTAATATAATCAAAATTATCTATTTTAGGATCAGTAATAATCTCTAGTTCTTCTTTGGTCATAAATTCCTTCTTCCTGCACAGGTCCAACAGATAAATTATCTTATGTTCTTCTAGTTTGTTTATATTATCATTCTTTATGTCTAGATCATGAACCCATTTTGACCTTATCTTGGTATATGGTATTAGGTGTGGTTCTATGCCTACTTTTTGCCAATTTTCCAGCAGTTTTTGTCAAATAGTGAATTTCATTGAAATTTTTTCCTGTTCTTTTTCTGTTTAACCAGTTCTGCTTTTCAGGGCATTCTTCTCTTCATTGAATTTTTGTGCCTCTTTTACCATTTGTTCTATTCAGTTTTTGAGGTGTTATTTCTTTCAGTATTTTTTGTGCCTACTTTATCAAGCTGTTGGCTCCTTTTTCATGATTTTCTTGCATCAATCTCATTTCTCTTCCCAGTTTTTCCTCTGGTCTCTTACATGATTTTTCAAATCTCTTTTGAATTCTTCCATCTGAGACCAATTCATAACTTTCTCAAGACTTTGGATGTAGCAATTTTGACTCTTGCCTGATTGTATTTGTGTTTTGATCTTCCTGTCACTATATTGACATACAGTAGAATTTTTTTCTGCTATTTGCTCATTTTTCAAGGCTCTTCCTTCTTCCCTCCCTGTTTCTCTTCCTTCCTCCCTTCCTCCCTCTCTTCTTTCCTTCTTCCTTCCCTCTCTTCCTTCCTCTCTCTTCCTCCCTTCCTCCTTTCCTCTTTCTCTCTCTTCCTCCCTTCCTTCCTCTCCCTCTCACCCTCTCTTCCTCCCTCCCTCTCTTCCTTCCTTCCTCCCTTTTTTCCTTCTTTCCATCTTTCCTTCCTTTCTCCATCCCTCCCTCCTTTTCTTCCTCTTTCTTTTTTTTTAGTTTTGCTTTCTTTTTTCTGTTTTTTAAAAATTTTCATTCTGTTTATATAATAATAGATTTTTATTTTACAAAATAACATGCAAAGATAATTTTCAACATTCTTTGTATTCCAAATTTTTCTCCCTCCTTCCCCCCACGCCCCTCTCCTAGACAGCAAGTGATCCAATATAGGTTAAACATATGCAGTTCTTTTAAACATATTTTCATATTTATCATGCTGCATAAGAAAAAGCAAAAGGGAAAAAATGAGAAAGGAAAAAAGCAAGCAAACAAAAACAGCAACAGAGGTGAAAATACTATATTGTAATCCACATTCTAGATGCAGATGGCTCTTTTCATCACATCTATTGGAATTGGCCTGAATCACTTCATTGTTGAAAAGAGCTAAATATGCCACAGTTGGTCATCACATAATCTTGTTGTTCCCGTGTACAGTGTTCTCTTGGTTTTACTCACTTCACTCAGCATCAATTCATGTAAATCTCTCCAGACCTCTTTGAAATCATTTCAGGCTATTTCTTGACTTTTAACTTTGTAGTGAAGTTGTTCACTGCTTCTGGAGTGGAGAGAGCACTATCCCAAATGTCATGTGTTTTTGTGCAACTATTTTCAAAGATAATTTTGAGAACTTGTAAATTTTGGTTTTTCCAAAGTGGTATGATTGAGAGAGAAGTTGTGTTTACTATTCTTCTAGCCTCTGCTCTGGTCTTTGAGCAACCACAAGTACTCTTTTTTTGCTTTGGATTGTCATCAAAGTTCTAACTTACCTATAGCCACAAAGTCTGGTATGCTAGTCTTCCTCCTTACTCTGGGATTGAGAACCAAGAGTGTGACCCAGATTCAAATGATACCATTGTCCTGCCCCTGTAATTTTCTTCTGACCAGTTGTCTGACTAGTTACCTATCTATGGTTAGAGATACTTACTAAGAGCTCTGGAAATCACCACTGCTGCCACTGATTCAGTTTTTCCTTCGGCCTTCTGCTCATTTGCTGGAGTGTGAACTGAGCTCCACTATCTCCCATGTGCCCCATGAGGTAGATTTTTATACTATACTGACTATATGTATCATTCACTCTCAGCCATTTGCCATGAGAATAATAAGGTTCAAGCATTGTATAACATTTTTTCCTTCCATTGCAGTCTACTACTTTTCCTCTTTTGTACTTTTTTATGATAATTTCTTTCTTTCTACATTTCCTTTCCTCTTTCAGTGCATTCCTCTTTCTCCTTAATTTTATTTTTTAATATCCCATCATTGTAGCTCATACTTATGCCACATCTTTATTCACACTTCTCTGTGGGAGTTATATGTATCATCCTTCCATATAGAATATAAACAGTTTAACCTACTTAAATCTCTTATAATTTCTCTTTCTTGTTTTATCTTTTTATTTGCCTTAAGTCATGTGTTTAAATGTCACATTATCTATTCAACTGTGGTCTTTTTTTTAAATCAAAAATGCTTGAAACTTCTCATTTTCACTGAATGCACATTTTTTCTCCTGGAGGATTAGATTCTGTCTTACCCAGTGGGTGATTCTTGGTTGTAATCCTAGCTTCTTTGCCCTCTAGAATATCATATCCTAAGTTCTCAGATCCTTTAATATAGAAACTGATAAACCTTTTTTTAATTTTAATTTTTGTCAGTTACATGTAAAAAAAATTTTAGGTTATACATGAACAATTTTTTTTTAACATATGTCATTGTGAATTATATTGAGAGAGAAAAATCAGAACAAAAGAGAAAATACACACACACACACACACACACACACACAAACAGAAAAAGAAAAAAACATAGTATATATTGACTTAACATTCTTTATAGTTCTTTCTTTGGATGTAGAAAGCATTTACCATCCAAAGTTTATTGAATTGCCTTAGATCACTGAACTGCTGAGAAGAACCAAGTCTTTCCTAGTTGATCATCCCACAATCTTGCTATTACTGTGTTTTCTTGGTTCTGCTTGTTTAGCTCAGCATTAGTTCATGCCAGTCTTTCCAGGCCTTTCTAAAATATAGCTTGTTCAGCATTTTTTATAGAACAATAATATTCTCTTACTTTCATGTACTATAACTTTTTCAGCCATTCCCCAATTGATGGGCATCTTCTCATTGAAACTGATAAATCTTACTTGTGTTAAATATGTCTTAACAGTAGTTGAATTGTTTCTTTCTGCATGCCTGCAGTATTTTCTTATTAGTCTGGGAGCTGTGAAATTTAGCTATAATACTCCTGTGTGTTTTCATTTTGGGATCTCTTTCAGGAAATGATTCAATTCTTTTAATCTCTATTTTCTTCTCTAGTCCTAGTATATCAGGGCAGTTTTTCTTGATAATTTCAGGAAATTCATTAAAGATGATGTCTAGACTCCTTTTTTGATTGTAACTGTCAGTCCAATAATTCTTAAATTAAATACTTTTTAAGTTCTTTTCTCCAGTAAATTTTTTTCTTTTTGGCTTTTCTCCCATTTGGCTCATTGCTCTGTGTTTTATTGCATGGCCACTAATATTCCGTAACCCAAGTATCTGTGACTCATTGTTTTTATTATAGTATAACTAGCAATATGGTGCTATTTCTGACTAGAACTCATGAATGTAATGTCTTATCTTGCATGTTAACTTGTTTTCCCAAAGGTAACCCGATGTAGACTGAGTTTCATTCTCACTCTAGTGAGAAAGACTTTCCTTGTTGATTCTTCTCCATTGTCTTTTGCTGGAAAATTTCCCCTCCCTATCCTTTTGTTGGTTTTGATGCTCCATAATTTGTTTTGAAGTGTTATTTTCACTGATACTACTCTGCTTTCTTGGCTTTGCCTCCCAATTATTATTACTTCAAGTAGCAATTCATGAAATGTAAAAAGTTCTGAAAATCTGTCCATTTCTGATGGATATCATAATTTAAGAAAATTGTTTTTGATCAGCCCTCTTCGATTTTCCCTAATTGTTTTATACCATTCATTTGTGAAACTTAATTTACATAAGTTCTGAATATCTCTATGACACCATGAATGTGTATTATAATCATTAGGATGGGATAATCAAAATTGTCCTATCTATATATGTAATAATAATGATTAATTATTATTAGTTACGTGCCAGATACTTTATTTACATAATGCTTTCTATGTGCTACGTACTTTACAATTATCTCATTTGATCCTCACAAGAACCTAAGGAGATAGATGTTATTATTATCTCCATTTTATAATTGAGGAATCTGAGGGAAATAAAGATTAACTGACTTCTCCAGGATCATACATCTAAAAAGATCTGAAGGCAGATTTGAACTCAAGTTTTCCCAACTCCAAGACCAGTGCTCTTTCTACTCTGCCACCTAGTTGCCAATAGTTTTTATCTCAAACAGATAAACAAAACTCAATAAACATATAATCCAAGTAATAATGAAGGATTTCATTCTTACTACCTATAACTAAAAGCATTCAATAGACCCTGAGTAATAGGCATTTGCTATTCTCTAAACAGCTTCAGTAGAATTTGAGTTTTTTGACCTAAAGCAAGTCTTTTTAACCACCACAGATTTGATTTATTCCTCTATGAAATAGAGGGATTGGGCTCAATCATCTTTAAAGCCCCTTTCATTTCTAAATCTTCTCATTCTAAATATAGCCTAACTAAGAAATGTATCTTTTTGTTAAAATGGATAGCTATAAACTTAGAGTCCTTTTGTACAGGCAAATAGGTAAGTGCTGTAGGTTAGTGAACATATTATCTTATATCTATGATCTTCTTTTCCTTCTATCAAAGTTAATCTTCAGCTTGTCATTAGCATGACATGATCACCAAAAATTAGTGAACCCTATTTCAGAGGTACTGAATGTTAGCATTTGCTTTTAGACAGGTTTAATATATTGGTTGGCTTTGTTTAACTTTTTCATTGTTACAAGGAGGATTCAATGAGTGGATGAAGATGTGTGACAAAAAAATAATAGTCTTCAAGAAAAAGGATTTTAGAGGGGAAAAGATCTAGGGATTTTTCTAGACTACAAACTCATTGTCAAATAATAGTATGATTTGGGAATCATGAAGGCTAGTGCTTAATAGAAGAAGAAAAATAAAGATCTAGAATTCCCAATTCAGGAACCTTGACTTATCTAGAGATAATATATAGGGGATTAGTCTCACAAGACTCTAAATTGTCATTATCACTTGATGTCACTGGTAAAAGTTAATGGTTCTAGAACTGGAAACCAAAATATCACTGACATTTTGTGCTTACAAAATAATCTCTATGAAGATCCTGAAATTTGGGTTAGGTATAATATGGTATGACTCTACTTTCTGAAAGCTCATTTTGAGTTATTATGATGACACAAACACAGAAGAAGAGAATGAGTTCAAAAGATCTGTAAGCAAAACCACAAGGCAGAATGCAAATGTGTCACAAATTCAACTAGAATGACCAGAAGAGATGAAGCAAGAGTTTTTTTTTTTTTAAAGCGTTAATAAGTGTTTTTGTCAGTGATGCAAAGAATGTTGGAGTAAGAAATTGAAGAAATGAGAACTAAGGACTAAAGGATTGGAAGGATACTTAAAAACTTGAATATGTGGTACAAAATCTTGCCCAAGTGACAATTCCCTGAAACTTTTGTTCATTTTCAACTCTGTTCAAGACTTCATGACCCTATTTTATCTTTTATTGGCAAAGATACTAGAGTGGTTTGCCATTCATGTCCTTTTACAACTCATTTTACAGATCAGGAAATGGGCAAAGAGGATTGCCGATTTAGACTCAGGAATATGACTTTCTGGCACTTTTATTTCTAACTCCACTGTGCCACCTAAGTGCCAGTTCCCTGAAAATTAGAATGGACCAAATAGAAGTCAATAACTATGAATAACAAAAAAAAAAATGGCAAAATAAAGTCAAAAGACTAGGAAAAAAATAGAGGAAAATGAAAATTATATAAAAAACAATTGACCTCGAAAACAGATCAAATTGACACTTTTCCCTGTCTATTCCCCCCTTTCAAAGTCCTAGATAACATATTTCAAGAAATCTTAAAAAGAAAATTGTCCTGCTCTCTTGGAATCAAAGGTTGAAAGTTCTTTAGTCAACTTTTGAAAATGGAAACTCCTAAGGGCATCATAATTCAAACCTAGAGCTTCCAGGTCAAAGAAAAGATAGTACAAATAGCCTGAAAGAAAAGAATTCAGGTACTTAGGAACCAGTCAGCATCATGCACAATTTTAATTGTCACCATTATAAAAAATAGAAGGTTGCAATGCCACATTCCAGAAGGCAAGGGATATGGGCTTATAATAAAAAATTATTCCTTCCCCCAAAAACCCAACAACTGGTTATAATGCTACAGGGAGAAAATAGACCTTTAATGAAAGAGTATTTCAAAGTGTTCCTGATTAAAGGATCAAAGCTTCAGAGAAATTTTGGAGTTCAAACACTGGAGTTAAGAGAAAAATAAAAAAGGTAAACCTGAAGGAACAATGAATGTAATATTATTATCAATATAATAAAGTAGCAAACCATCTTAGTAACAGGATTTTTGAAACCAGATACATCATTTCCTAAGTATTTGATCATCTGACCAGGCAGACCTCATAATAGATCATTATGAAGATAATTGCATTATGAAGATAATAGCTAATCTTGGTCTCTTTAAGAATGAATGTTAAAATACATATCTCTCTTAATAGTGATTAGATTCAGGTTGTTGCAGTAGCAGTATGTAGGTTTTCACATAAACATTTTATTACAAAGAATTTTGCTGTCAGTGGAAATTGAGTTTATTGTGGTAATTTTGATACTGTGTTTTTAAAGGGGAAACAATAAGAAATAAAATTGAGTTTTCATCAACATCTATTGTAGAGGGTAAAGAATTAAAATGGATTTTGTGTAGAACTTGATAAAATCTTCCCAATCACCTCATCATATACAGCCTGGTATATCTATGCAAAAACAGATGAAGGAAAGGAGAAAAAGTTTTGTTAGAAAATGTGGTTCAAAAATCAAGAAGTATAAGACCATAAAATAAATTTAGTAAAAGGTTTGGGTATATTTTTTAAAATAAGGAAACAAAACTGTTACATGATAAATGAGAAATCACTTAACCCCCCTAATTTTGAGAAAACAAGCATAGAGATTAAATGATTTATTTAAAGTCATATTGGTAGAAAATTGAAGACGTGGGATTTCATATACCACTAAGACAGTGAGTGCACAGAGACTCCTTAGACAACTATTCCTTTTCATATTTTGCAGTGTCAAAACCAGACTTTTTTGTCTTCACTTTTGAGTTCAAGGACTCGGGGCTTCCATGTTATTTACTGTTGGTACATTGTTCCATCTTCCTGCAAAGGAGGCATGGATTTTCAGGATATCTGTTGTGCTTTTCACTACTTTGAGCCCTAATTTGATATATTAGTGTTTTGCAATACTTTGAAAAGGCATGAATTGGTGGTTTTATTTAAAACTGACATTTCAGGTTCAACTCCCAAATCTTGAGGTTTTTCCTATGAATGTACTTTATCTTTCTTAAATATAGGGGAAATTTTCAGAGGGTAGGAATATTATTTTGTTTCCCTTTCCTTGCAGGGACAGACATTGGCAAGTTTATACTTGTTAACTTCTAGGAAATAAGAGAGATAAATCCATCAATTCTCATTTTATTTTAGTTTGTCTTTTCCCATATTTATCTTCAAATTTTTGTATAAAAGATATTTTTGAACCAAGTAAATTAGCAAGGTGATAAAAAGTGGACTCTCAGTGCTGAAAGGGCTGTGGTAAAATGGTAGAATTATCTACTGTACCATTCTTACTGTACAATAGTTTGATGGTATAAGAAAAGTAACTAAGTTATCCATTTGACTTGCAAGTTCCATTACTTAGCATACAGTGCAAGAAAAATAGGTATACTGTATAATAGATAACCAATATTATGAATATTTTCATAATGTTTTGTGATAGCAAACAACTGAAAAAAAGGTTAATATCAAAGTATGATTGAACAAACTGGTATGTGAATGTAATTGAATATTATTATGTAGTCAGATTTGTTAAATGTGAAGAATTCAGGGAAAAAAAATTATGAACTGATAAAAGGAGTGCCTGGAACATAATAGTAAGTGCTTAGTAAAATTTTTTTTGATTGATTGAGGCAGAACTAAAAAGCCAATATGCTCAACCACAATTATGTAAATAAAATACCTAAAGAAAATATAATTACGATAACCAGTATTTGTTCCCAGTAACAGATAATAGCCATTTCCTTCTAGCTGAGACTTGGGACTAGATTATATTGTAAACTCTTTGGGGGCAGGGACTCCTTTTGTCTCTTTTGGTATACCCAGCAGTTATTTTAGTACAGTGCCTGTAGGCACTTAATAAATGTTTATTGATTACTTAAGGGAGGTTGCTGTATCAGAATGTTAAATACTTGGTCAGGTCTTTTTGTTTGTGAATCATTTTTCTTTGTTACAACATTAGGGTTCAATTCTAGGGGAGAAAACTGGCGAGTGGAACATGCTTATCCAGAAATAAATCATACACCAAGAAATTTAAGTAAAAGTAATTAACCTTTAAAGAGGTGCTAGGTTGTTATAGCAGCCAAGAGAGTAAACTTGTTGGTTTAAGTGACATTGACCTGGGTAAAAACTAACCAAATATATAAAATATGATAGCAAACTTAGTCTAAGGAAAGCTATTAAGAACTATTGTGTATTAATATTTATAATAACATTTTGGTGATTGATTATTGGTTATCTAGGACTAGAGGTGACCTACATTATAAAAGCAGACAAAAAAAAAAGCCTTGGAAAGTGGAGTGAATCTCTTAGTTTGGGAATTGACCTTGTGTGTTTCACTCTGCTAACCTTTCCATCTTTTGCTAAGAGAACAATCATAAAATTAATTGGAAAAAGCTCTGACAATCTATTGCATTATGGCTCCATTCTTTTTTAAAATGAATTTTTGTTGATATATTTTTTATATCACTCATATTTTCCATTGCATTCTACCACTACCCCTCATCCCTTGCAAAATAAAATAGCATATAAAAAATTTTGACATACTGTATATAAGAGGCATCGAGCTTGGTCATAAATTTGGAGGCTTGTTTCAATTGTTCTTTTCATTTACATTGTAATCATTGTATATATATTGTTTTCCTGGTTCTACTTCAATTTTATCAATTTTTTTCTATGCTTCTCTGAACTTATATTTATCATTTCTTAAAGCACATAATATTCCATTATATTTATGTATCAAAATTTATTCTAATTTTGCTACTATGAAAAGTGCTATTATAATTATTTTTATGTACATGATTTTGAAGGTCTGTCTCTTCCACTGGGATCTCTGGATAAATGGGTTGTTACAACAGAGCTTTTGTTTTCATTTCTCTATTAGTGAATTTAGAGTAATTTCTTACTTTCCTGTTATAATATTGCTTTCTTTTCAATTAAAAAATAATTCTAATGACTAGAAACTTATATGCACACAAAGGAAGTGAATTCATTAAACTTCATAACCTTTATTTGACAGCAGTGAGCTCTATGATTTATACTTCTCTATGTCCAGCAAGATGTATATGTGCTTTCTTTGTGGATATTTCTTTGAGGAGCATTTCTCAATGGAAAGCAAGGTACATTCTATTAGTTTCAAAGAGACAGCAGAGATCAATTGCAGTAACAAAGTATAGAACAGGATAAGGAATATTTAGAATGTATTTATTTCAAGGAATAGACCAGAATGTTTTTATGTACATTAATGATGAGAAATTATAATTTTTCTGATAAGATTGTTAGAAAATGAAAATAAAACAGATGGGCTCCAAGATAGTTGGTTGATTTCAGCTATTTAGCTGTATAGTTTTGGTTGCTGGAGAAAGAACTTAATATGATTATCTGAAATATCTTGAATTTACATACAGCCAGCAGACTCATAAAAAGCAAGATTTCATGTGTTTCCATGGAAAGAGAACAACTTTTTAAAAATTGAGTAGAATATCAGTGAAATTGAGGTAAGCTATAAGGAATATATTAAAAATCTGTCAGGGAATGAATGTAACAAATCACTGATTTCAACAGATTATATTGATCTTTTCCTTCAGAGTTTCCAAGATTCCTCCTACTATAGGCTGCAATAAGACATGAAGTGGAAGATTGGAAAGGTTGATTGATGAATGTCCTCAAGAAATTGAAGGAGAACTAAGAATATCTTGATTTTTTCCTTTAGGAGAGTGTCTTTTCTTTACGTGTGCATATTAGGGAACTATTTGGAATAAATAAATCTCCTGGCACTTACCTGATCATAAAATAAGTATGTGTTCTTAATTTGTAGAGCATAATGTGTTGTGCTGCCAATCTGAACAGTTTTCTTAATGGAAGGAAACTTTTCATTTGGATAAATTGAGAGAAAGTTGACATTCAATAACAAACAAACAAACAAACAAACCAAACTGTACAATATTTTTCATTCATGAAATGGAGCAGATTACTAATTAGGCACTTAATAAATGTTTGTCAATTTGATAAACATCTCCCGATATTATCTATTATTTGCAATGAACAACTTATCTGTTCTCCATTCTTTCGAAAAATACAATGGATGCCTTTGCCAATTACATATTATTTTAGTCCACATTCTTAAACTCTGGGGAAAATGTTAGAAAGATAGGAAATAAATCCACAAATACTTTCCCCTGTAAGCATGTGTTGTTAGGTACTAAATAGAATGCAAATACATGAACATATATGTATATGTGTATGTACATATATATTTAATTTTCTTTGCTCTTTAAGTGCTTATAATTTAACTTCAGAAATAAAAGATATATATGGAAATAACTATCATCTAAGACAATATTAATAACCATAATGAGTCAGTATAACAATGGGCAAAAAGCTAATAGGTAGTAGAGAAGTTAAAGTCTTATCTTTGATACCTGAACAAATTACTCATTAACCTCTCAGGGTATCCAGGAAATTTGCCATGACTATATTTTATGTGAATTGTTCGATATATATTAGTAGAAGAAGATACCACAAATTATGGTTCTCTATTCAAATTTACAAAGCATGTTTCTTGCAACTGTCAAAGACCAAGCATGTAAGTATTATTATTATAGATGAAAAAATTAGTGCTCAGTGAGATTAAATGACTCGCTCATGGTCACATAGATAGTAATTATAAGATCTAGATTTTTACCTGTGGTCTCCTGATCCAAAGTATCTTTCTAATATATACCCTGCATTGTGCGTTGTGTATTTGTTATTCTGTACCATTAAAGGCTCTTTTGGAGTCTTCTTATATTTGCATAAATTGGACAGATAATAACAAATAGATTCAGAAATGATTGAATTAGCATACCCAGAGTATATTAATTAAAGGATAAAGTCAACCTAGGAGAAAGACACTAATAGAGTACCATAGAGATCTGTCTTCAACCTTTTTCTATTCAGTGTTTTTTTATCAATGAAGTGGTTGAAGGCATAAATGATAAACCTTTCAAATTTGCAGATGGCACAAAGCTAGACAGAATGTCTAATATATTGATGACAGAACCTCAAGCTAAACAACTTTCAATATGTTTGAACAAGAGGTTTAATCAGATAAAATTTAATAGAAATTAATGCAAAAACCTGCATTTAGATAAAAAAAAAAAGACATAAAAACACTGGATAGGGGAAATTGTATGACTGAACTATATATTTCCTGTGAAAAAGGAGCTAAGACTTTTAGTGGACTGAAAGAGCAATATAGCAATATAAATGAACAAAACTACTTGACAACAGCAGCAACAAAAATATAATGCCTAGCTGCAAAAATAGACATATAGGGTTCAAACTAATGGAGGTCTGAGCCTCATTATGGTCTTGACAAACTGTTTTAGGGAAAATTCAGTATTTATAGACTGTTGTGTTCTGCTTTCTAGAGCCCCCAAGTTGGGGTGACAAAAATTATCATGCTTTCTAGAACCCCATGCCAGAGTGATTCAAATATTCTGTCTTAGTGGAGAAGTGATGAGGTGGGACTCCTGAGGATGGTGGAAATATGGAGTCCATTTATTCCATTATTCTAAACTTTTTTTCCACTTTTATACCTTCATACCCTTATGTAATCAAAACAACATTGGGCATGCCTCTATGCACATGGAACCACATAAACAACTTGCTATTGTATGTAATTTGCCACCTAGTATCACTCTTCCACCACCATGGTATCACTCTGCTTCAATCACAACACAGATTGTCACCAGCCCCTGACTTCTCAGGAAGGCTAAGAACCATTAGGGGAAATGGGGAGCCAAACCAGACATTGTTAGCAGGTTCCCTCTGGGCTGAAGGGTCTTATACCTCACCCAGAATTTCCCCACTGTCTGTGACCCTCTACAATAGACTACTAGGTTGTGAAGAGCCAAAATCCATTTTATTTGAAGATTGGTCTTAGAGAAGGAAGATGGGTAAAATAATCTTAGTCTTCAAATTTTTGAAGGAAAGACTGACATATGGAAGAAGCATTAAATACATTCTGCTTAATCTCTCTTGGGGAAGAACTAGGAACAATGGGTGGAAGTTACAGGGAACCAGATTTCAATCCAATATAAAGAGGAACCTCCTGACAATAAGATTTGACCTCAAGTGAAATTGGCTGCCTCATTGTACTCATGGAGAGAGGTTCCATAAGCATTGTAGAGGATGTCAAAAAAGGTATTAATGTTTCAAGTGTAGTTTGTACTAGATAATGTGTAAAAGAATTTGTAACTGATTCTTAAAATGTGCTTGGAAAAAGATGCTTTAGTACAGCAGCTGTCTGTTTTTCTATAGGATCTGGGGCTGATAAAGAAATAGAGTTGTTTTGGGGATATATGTGTTGTTAGATTTTTTTTTTTTTAAAGTTGTCACTATCCTTATAAACAAATGACAAACTACTTGTTTGTGAAGCTTTTCTAACTGAAGAGGCAGTTCACTTCCTTTTCAGGTTTGCAGTCATTCCATGAATAAAACTTGACCTGATACTTTTTTACTTCAGACTACAAAAACAGAGACTTCTATAGCAAGGCTTTTTGGAGATTACAGGTTGCAAGAATGTCACAAATTGCTGGTTACTAGTTTTTTTTTTTTTTCTAAATGTATTTCAATGTTGCTAATTTTTGTTTTCCTCACAACATTCTTTCCTAAAGAATTTCAGGTAGGATTTTAAAAATAAGGCCAGTACAACTATAGAGGACATATAATACACTGAAAATTATTTAAGTTAGATGATTTTCTACCTGGCAAGAACATAGCATATAGAGTATTACAGCAATAGAATAGACACAGAACAAAAATGCTGGATTTTATCTTGTATCTTTCCCCAAATCCCTATGTAACTCTAAGTCTGTTTATTTTCTCTTCTCATAAGATGGCACTGCTTAGCACAAAGATTCTTATATAATGAAAAGATGGTAGTGAATCAGTCAGAGAACTGGAGTTAAAACCTAAATTCAAGTATTACCACAGATGATAGTTGTGTGATACTGTCTAAATCATTTGGTTTCAGTTTTCTCATCAGCAAAAATATAGGGATAATAATAGTATCTAACTCCTAGGATTGTGTGAGGATCAAATGAGATAATATTCATCATGATCAAGTTACATTTATACAAGGATGATACAAGGATGGTTGAATATTAGGAAAAACAGTCAACATACTTGATTGTATTGCAAAGAAAAATGTTCAAAATTATTTGAGTATTTCAACATGCAGAAAAAAGACTTGGATGAACAAATATTTTGCGATAAAAGAATAATCACCATCTGTAAAGTATATACATAGAGGAGTCTTTTTTAAAAAGCACAAATCGCTTATCTAAATCTAAAACAAGCATTATATTCAATGGGGATATACTAGATACAGGTTTACTTGTAAATATGAGAATAAAGCAAGGATACCCAATTCTTTCACTATTATTCTGTGTAGTTTCAGAAATGCTAGCAAGTCAAGAGAAAGAAATGAAAATAATAAAAATAGTAAAAAGATGAAATCTTTCTGTATTTAAGGAATATATACATATATAGTTAGAAATTCTTAGGGAATCAGCAAAGATAACTATTGAGACAATAGTTTTAGCAAAGTTGCACACTACAAAATAATCTACTTCATTTCTATATCATAATAAAATCCATTATAAATAACTACAAAGTAGATAAATTATCTAGGCATCAGTCTACCAAAGGACACAAAAGACTTGAATCAATTCAATATCCAGAGTGTTCCTTAATGAAATGAAGAAAAATTTAATAGGTGGAGAAATATTTAATGCTCTTGGCTGCCCTGGGCCAATAGGATAAAAATGTCAATACTATCGCTAATTTACACTAAAAATGTTAGTCCAAATGATCAAAGGATTATATGACTTGATAAAATAATAAAATCAATTTGGAGAGGTATTTAAAATACTATATGTCAGTTGTGCTAAGCACTGGTTGTATACAAAAAGAGCAAAAGAGTCTCTGCAATCAAGGAAAGTCTAATGAAAGAAGCAACATGAAAACTATATGTAAAGGGCTGAAACTCCAAAAAGGTATTCTTGAATCATTCAACCAAACACTTAAGGCTGATTATCTGTTCGATGTGAGACAACGACTCTATGGATAAATTGCTCTTCTCACCATTGGTGCTTGCTGAATGTTTGGTGTTAAGATAATGATAGGCAAGGATTGGAGGTCAGAAGGAGAGGGCCAGAGAGGCACTTGGTGGCAGAACAAGGAGGAAAGAAGTTGGTGACTCTGGACTCCCAAATCCAAATTCTACTTCTCTGCTTTTTTCACTTCTCCCCCTAAAGACCAAGACTTTAATTTATCCTGACTCTGGCTGACCCAAGGCCCTCCAGGGAGATAACCCATACCCTACAACTATGGACTAACAAAATATATTCAGGATGAAATGCTATTAATCAACATTAATGCACAAGCCTTAATATAATGCTTTAAAAATATTTCATTTTGTCTTCCCAACTCTTGTGCTATTATTTCCAATTTTAAATATGAGGAAACCAAATCAGTTTTGTTAAATGACTTGTTCAGGATCACAGAGCTAATACCTAAACATATTTGAACATAGGAGAACTTGAATTTACATATTCCTGATTCCAATTCCAGTGAGTCACCTGGGGGCCTCAAATATTAATGGATTGAGATCTGTATCCTGAGATTAAGTATCAACATAGAGTTTATTTTGCTGAAGCTACTTTCTCATTTGGTATTTTTGCTGCTTTCCTAAGAATTTCCAAGTATACCATCATATTATTAGCAAATAAAGGAAGTTTTCATCTATTTTTATCTATATTCCTTTCATTTCTTTCTCTTGTCTTATTGCTATTGCTAGCATTTCCAAAACTATATAGAATTATAGTGCAGGAACTGAGCATCTTGCTTTATTCTCATATTTACTGTAAATCATAGATCAACTGAAGTTTATCTTTTTGGGGGGTGATTGATGGGGAGCTTAAGAATCAAAGCCAGGCGAGACTTACATGAACTGATGCTGAGTGAAATGAGCAGAACCAGGAGATCATTATATACCTCAACAACAATACTGTTTGAGGATGTATTCTGATGGAAGTGGATCTCTTTGATAAAGAGAGCCTTAATTGATCAAAGATGGACAGAAGCAGCTACACCCAGAGAAAGAACACTGGGAAATGAATATAAACTGCTTGCATTTTTGTTTTTCTTCCCGGGTTATTTATACCTTCTGAATTCAATTCTCCCTGTGCAACAAGAAAACTGTTTGGTTCTGCACACATATATTGCATCCAGGATATACTGTAACCTATTCAACATGTAAAGGACTCTTGCCATCTCGGGGAAGGGGTGGAGGGAGGGAGGGGAAAAATCGGAACAGAAGTGAATGCAAGGGATAATGCTGTAAAAAATTACCCTGGCATGCGTTCTATCAATAAAAAATTATTTAAAAAATTAAAAAAAATTTGTTTAGTATTAAAGGAGTATTCAACCCTGGTCTGTTTATCAGAAAAAAAAAAAAAAAAATCAAAGCCAGGGAACCTTAGAGAGTTTTTGCATATTGACTTAGTAGGAATAATTCAAATGTCTAGAGTCCTGGGAATAATAGGCTGGATCTGAGATTTCACTGATACCCAATGTACCCACCCACAAGTTTCACAAGTACCCAAATGAGAAGACTTTCTCAACCAATACTTGTGGTAATCTCTTCTGCAATTTGCAAGTTATAATATTGAAGTCTTGCTGAGAGCAAGAAAAAGATTGTGACACTGTCCTAACATATTAGATCTTTGTCTCTGAAGCCGGATTCTCTACCTATGCAAGGTTACTTATCAGATATGGTAGATAAGGTGATTTTTCTCTTCTCCTCTCCTCTTTCTTCCCCTCTATTTGACTTTATCAAGAATTTGGCTTAAAACGAAAATAAAAAGAAGTAAATTCAATGCCCATCCAAAAACAGGCCTTTTATTCCTCTACCTTTGGGGTAGTGGTGGTGGTGGAAGGGGGACCGTCTCCAGATATTCGATGGTGTTAAAAATGACCAGCACCAGGAAGTCGATGTCTAGATGCGTTCTTTATAAATAGCACATCAGGATCACCTGATTTTTTTCCTCTTGGAATGAAAACTAGGGTCAGTGGGATGGAAGACCACAGTCAAGAAAACCAGACTGCATTAGACTTTCATTTATACAAGGCTAGGAAGTGGGATGGCTATACACGTGAGTAGATATCTCCGCCTGCATGCCAGCCAACTCTTCAGTCTATCGGGCAGCGTACCCTTAATAAGGGCCCACTGGATCGCAAAATCTGAGCCTTGGAGAAAACGCAGCGTCTCGATTTTGGAAAGGTGGAAGGATTGCGCAGGCAAGCAGTGCATGCGCAGTGGGACGGAGGAGGTGGAGACAACTAAAGAAGGAGGGAGGGCTGCTGTTTATTTGCAGCTGGACCAACTTGCCTGGGCAGCGGCCAAGCGCGGGTCTCGGGTAGTGGGTGAGTGAGTCAATTTGCTGCCGCACCATGCTGGTTGTGGGCTCACTGGTGCTGCCATCTGTCAGAACCCGGGCAGGGGAGAATGCCAGAAGCTCCGGAGCAACCAGAGCAGTAGCAGCAACAGCAGGATGGTGTTGACAACCTCTGCCAGTGGTGGCGTCGGCTGCGGCAGCAGAAGGCATAGGACTCTCTCGGGCCAGCGCCAGAGGAGCTACTGTCTGGCGCCGGGGGAGGCTGCGGTGCTTCTGACCACAGTCTGCTGTCTGTGTTATGGAAACTCTCTGCGGGGCGAGTTTGTGCACGATGACGTGTGGGCAATTGTGAATAACCCAGACGTTCGCACGGCTACCCCTCTGAGCTGGGGCATATTCGCTAACGATTTCTGGGGCAAGGGCATGGCCGAAAATACGAGTCATAAGTCCTACCGCCCTCTCTGCATCCTCACCTTCAAGTGAGTTCCATCTCTAATCGCTGCTGCCTCTTTGGGGAAGATAAGTAGTAGCTGGCTTTATGAGCTACCCTTCATACTCAACTCTCCTGTCCACTCACGTTTCAGCTTTCCAATTTCCGGATAGCGTGAGAGGTCAGCTGAGGGAGTTGGAGTAGAGTTGTATTCAACTCTCTGGTCTTTTAAATTCACTTTTCTCTGGGGAGTATTGACGGGAGAAGACTAGTGGGCTTGCACAGTATTTTCAAGTGAGACTCTTGTGGGGGTGGGGTAAGATTTGGAGGGGGTTGCTGAAAGAAGTTGGTTATGTTACTGAGGCTCGTGGGAAGTTATACAGCTGGGGAAATGTGTGAGCTTCTTTGAGACTCACATTTGGATTTCAGGAGGAGGAAGGCAAAAACCTTGTGTTTTGCCGAGGTATCAAATGAGTTGTGTATTTGCAGGAAAAGAATTCTTTTGGCCACACACCGAAACCTCTCCAGCCATTGCGATCAAGCTATTAAAAATTCCATTCAAAGTATGCAGGAAAGTGGAAATTGTCTGGGATTTATTGTATCTGAGTCTTATTTTGATTTTATAACCTGGGATATTTGGTGTAAATTATAAGCTTACACCAGTTTTCCTGAAGGTAGAGTTTTACCTCCTGATGAAATGAGAAATCTGTCTTTAAGAGATGCAGGTTACTACCTTTTGTTTATATTTATCATACTCACTTTTCTTCTCCTGGGTTTGGTTTCTCCTCGGTCCTGAAAAAGACTGCAGAAATAATGATGTTTTGATATTGGTATATTTAAACCTGTTGTAAAGGTTATAATTGTAAAGGGTATAATGAATAATCTTGCGTGGCAGTTTCAAAAACCTACTCTTGCAGCAGCAAGAACTGAAGATTTAGAAAAGTATTGACTTTTGACTCCATTCTTTCATTTAAAGTTTATTGTTTTTGAAGAGGAGAAACATATTGTCCTTAGTTTTGGAAAGAGCAAATTTTTTTTTTTTTAAATCTATGCCTCCTTCCAAAGTTATTTGCTTATCTAGATGTTGTGTTTTTTGAAAACAAAAACCACCCTAAGTATCCTGCATGAAAATATCAGTTGGTTTATTCTGATTTCCTGTTTATTAGTACTACTTTGATTGTAAGTATGAATACTTTGATTCCTGCTTCCAGGAGCAAAAAAAGGCAGGCTTTTTCCTTTCAAAATATTTCTTGTATAGGAAAGGATAAAGGCAGACGACTTCGGCATGAGGCATAATGAGAGGAAGTTAAGGAGGACAGGTAATTAAAAAAAAAAAAGAGTATAGTAAAGTAAGATAGCAAAAGTCAGGTATATAGGAAAGAGTAGGAACAGTTGGAAGAAAAGGAAGCAATCATTTAGGAAAAACAGATCCAAGTCTTCTATAGATTTGTGTCACTTGGCGAACTGCATCAGATTGGTTTGGAATAAGGAGAGGATTCAACTGCCAACACCTGAAAGTAGTGCTAGGAGGAACAGTGTAAGCACCTATTTCATACTGTTTTTAGTATGCTTTATCTTAATTTTAAATAGTATTGATCATTTTCTTTTAAATTACCTATAGTACAACCCTGACTTCTATTTTTTTTTAATTTTAATATCTTTTTATTGATAGAAC
Source organism: Antechinus flavipes (assembly GCF_016432865.1). NCBI lineage: Eukaryota > Metazoa > Chordata > Mammalia > Dasyuromorphia > Dasyuridae > Antechinus > Antechinus flavipes. Next base: position 234,687,560 of record NC_067402.1, on the reverse strand, counting down.
GCATGCCAGGGTAATTTTTTACAGCATTATCCCTTGCACTCACTTCTGTTCTGATTTTTCCCCTCCCTTCCTCCCCCCTCTCCCCCAGATGGCAAGCAGTCCTTTACATGTTGAATAGGTTACAGTATATCCTGGATACAATATATTTGTGCAGAACCGGACAGTTTTCTTGTTGTACAGGGAGAATTGAATTCAGAAGGTATAAATAACCCGGGAAGAAAAACAAAAATGCAAGCAGTTTATATTCATTTCCCAGTGTTCTTCTGTCCATCTTTGATCAATTAAGGCTCTCTTTATCGAAGAGATCCACTTCCATCAGAATACATCCTCAAACAGTATCATTGTTGAGGTATATAATGATCTCCTGGTTCTGCTCATTTCACTCAGCATCAGTTCATGTAAGTCTCGCCAGTCCTGCTGGTCATTCCTTACAGAACAATAATATTCCATAACATTCATATACCACAATTTACTCAACCATTCTCCAATTGATGGACATCCTTTCATTTTCCAGCTTCTAGCCACTACAAACAGGGCTGCCACAAACATTTTGGCACATACAGGTCCCTTTCCTTTCTTTAGTATCTCTTTGGGGTATAAGCCCAGTAGAAACACTGCTGGATCAAACAAAGGGTATGCACAGTTTGATAAGTTTTTGAGCATAGTTCCAAATTGCTCTCCAGAATGGCTGGATGTGTTCACAATTCCACCAACAATGTATCAGTGTCCCTGTTTTCCCACATCCCCTCCAACATTCCCCATTATCTTTCCCTGTCATTCTAGCCAATCTGACAGGTGGTATCTCAGAGTTGTCTTAATTTGCATTTCTCTGATTAATAATTATTTGGAGCATATTTTCATATGTCTATAAATAGTTTCAATTTCTTCGTCTGAGAATTGCCTGACTTCTATTTTTAAGAAAAATAAGCAATCCCAAATATAAGGAAGAAAGTTTTCTAAGACTTGCATTTAAATAATTAAAATAGCTTAAATATTCCTGTTGGAATGGCTTTTCTGAGATTGCTGTTTTAGAGCATAAAGTAAAATATTTGTTCCAAACTGTTTTTGGTACATCAGATTAATCTTTTCAACATTGATAAGTAAAAGTTTATTTGTGCAAAAACCCTTAAGTGTTTTAAACTTATTTTTCTTATGGTAAAAAAGAAAGATTGACTCTTTGACCCACTGAATATATATTCTACAATCACAGAAATTTAGAACCAGAAGACACTCTAGTATAATTCCTTCATTTTATGAATGAAGAAAAATGAGATTCAATGAAGTAAAATAATTTGTTCTAAGTATATACTGCTGTTAAAAAGTGGACGTTGATGGATGTTCTCAAGGCACATAATTAATAGGTTAACCTTTACAGAAAAAAATTTGGAATCTGCTTTGGAATTAGGTGAATTCTTGACATTTTTTGCTATGACGAATCCTATTTAAATATGTCAAATTTTTTTTTAAATTGGCATTGAATTAAAGATGAAAAAACAAATTTTCAGTCTGTGCTAATTTGATTTTTGAGGAGAGAAAAGGTACAGATAATTACTTAACTATAGTTCTTTTCTTCTTAAAAAAGAATTCCTAGATATGAATTAAAATTCCTTTGAATTTTCGTGTCTTATAAAAACTTTCACTAAAAATGTTGATGGAGTAATGTTAAGGGTATACATAATTGGTTTTGGATCATAATAGAGGAGAAAAAAAATCGTTGTAAGTAATTTACAGTGACCTTCTCTAAATCCAGGAATTTCCTATGCTTCATCTTTTACTGTCCATATCCTTTTTATATCTGTGAAAGATTCAAGATCTTTTGTAGAAACTTAATCAGTAAGGAACCAGTGCTCATGATAAATATTAGTATCTTCTCAGATAGTTCTTAACTGGTTAAAAATGTCTCTACTGACTTATTTTTTTATTAGGAGAAACTGAAGGAAATTTCTTATTTTCAGTGTTGTTTGCTAATAGTAAACAAATGAAAACCCATCTTACAAAATAATAAAACTATAGTTTTTATATATTCTATCAAACCTAAGAAATATTACAGACATTTAAAAATCTTTCCACTAATTCTGTGGTGTCATTATCACCATCTGATATTACCATGTTAGGTAAATTAAGATAAAAGGATTAAATTTTGTTAATGATAGCTTGGGCCAAGGACCAATATAGCTCCTTGTTCTGATTATTAAACCACAGAGTAGTGTACTATTTTCCTGTAAATTTTTGTTTTACTGAGAGATTCTAATTGCAATATAAACCATAATAAGGAAGGCAGGTGACCTGTAAAAATGTAATTGATTTAAAATTGGACTTTTGGTAGAAATGGATGCAGTTTTTGTTCAGTATTTTGATATTTGAGTATCAAGATTGCACAGTGGTTTGTAGTACTTGATTATGAGAGAAGGGAATAGAAAAGTCCATGGCAAATGATAAGGCATTTTGACTAAGTTCACTGTCTAATTTTAATTTTGTTCTTTAAGATCCTGAACATGTAGAGCAGTTTTTGTTTCTGGGACCTATGCGTAATTTTTCAAAATCATAAAAGAATGTTTAAATTATACATGGCTGCAATAGAGATAATAGCTTAACTCACCTATTACCTAAGAATTCTTTAGCTATTAATCAGTATTCATTTCATCCATCATCAACTGCTAACCCCTGCCAAACAATGGACCTATAGGCCAACAAATAAATACTCTTTAGATTGTAGTAAACTAAGTTTCACTCAGAGTAGAATTTGTTCACTCATTCTCCACAGACTATATTCATTAAAGACAGTTAATTATCAAGCCTCTAACACACTTTCTCTAAAGGCAGTGAACTGTCATTGTCTTCAGACATGAAGTTCTATCAGTCTTCTCTAAGTGCTTTACATTGATTCCTTCTGCTATTTCAGGTAAATTTCATTCTCTCAGATTTTCTACCTTTTTTCCCAAAGATATAGTTATTAGCCAAAATTGTTTATTTCATTTTGTTTTTATCTTTTTGATGGGGTTCAGATAGAAATGGACGAGTCACCATTCTGCTATTCATTTTATAAATGCCTTATAGACTATTGTGTAGAACAAATTAAAACATTACTTTTATAATTGAATTAAAGACATTGAAAAAATGCTGGTGCAACTTAGTAGCAGCCAGATGGTGGAGACATTATAGATCTGGTTTTTTTCCTATGTAATTTTAATTTCTTCTGATAGGTTTTTATATTTTGAAGTTTTTTTTTTTAATTCCAAATATTTTGGAGATTATGAGTATTGAATATGCTAACATTTATTAAAATGATTCTTCTTAATTCTTTATGCATCAACATAATTGTAAGAAATTATGGGAAGAGAACAGCTTTATCTGTTATGGTATTTCACTTCCAGCAGAGTTTGTTGAATTTTGAAGAAGATTTAGGGTTTATATTTACAATCTTCTGTTATATAATCCCAGTTACATTATGTCTTTAATGTATACTATTTGTATACTATTTGTAATCTACAATAAGTTGCACAGTTTTTGTGACTTTATTAGAAAATCTAAATTGATCACTAAATGTGGTCTCCTTAAAGAAAATCTTTTTGTAGACTTGATCTGAAATCACTAGCAAACATTTTTTCATATACGTAAACAAATCTGCATGACTCAGCATTTGTTTGATAGCTCTTTTTTGACATATTGTTTGAATTGATGGGAACCTTATATATGGAAGGCCTTTTGATTACATCATGGATTTTAGCAATTTCATAGGCTCTGTCTGGAGCTAAGCCACTTTTGGTTGCATTTGACAAATCTAGAGGTTTACCTCATTGTTAGCCTTTAGTATTGCTTTTAAAATGAGGTCTGTTTCAAAAGGTTTTCTTTTACTTTTTAACCTTTTTTTAAAAAAATCACACATGTTGAGAACATCTTTCAATCCATTTCCTCCATTCGGAGGAAGTGCTCATTGCTCTAACATTGTATAAGTTTTTTTTTTTTTAATACTTTGTAAATTAATTTTCCTATTCTAGAAAGCTCTTAAGATATAACCATGATGTTGTGATAGGATTTAGAGTCAAGTCATTCTGGAGAATGAAATCAAGTAGCCTTTAGCCATTGCTAACAATAAAGCTAATGAAAGTAATGGAACTCCACTGAGTTATTTAAAAACCTAAAAGAAGATATTGTTAAAGTGTGCAGCGCTCAATATGCCAGCAAATTTGAAAAGCTCAGCCTGTGAATGACTAAACAATAACAGATCCATTTCATACATTTTAACATGCCTAAAGTATATGTTAATGCTGCTATTATTTAAGTGTTAATTGCTCTAAATGTGTCCTTCCTGTTAAGCTTTGACTTCAGGAAAATGGTCAGTTTCTTAAATAGCCTTTTTTTTTTTTTTTTTTTTAAATGTTCTTGTGACTTGCCTGAAAAAGACCAAAGTCTTTGTAATTATCACCTTCATTTCCTGGTTTACTTCAACTACTGAATTCAAGCCTTCAGTCGCTATTCTTCCTTGAAGCAACTCTAGAATTTTATACTTATTGAGTCCAAATGACATTTTGATGTTGTTGGAAAATATTTCCATGAGATGAAGTAACTGTTTAATACTTGTTTGTTTTTTTCAGTAGAACTACGTAACTTGAGGTCATCCCTATACTTGAAGTAATTAATATGATGTTTTGGTATGATTCCTTCTTTAAATTGAAATCCTGACTGGATTTTATTCAAGAGTGATGATAATGTGTTTGATGCTAGATATCACAAGAGCAGGCTTAAATTGTCTTCCTGAAAGATGGTTTCTTTTAGTATAAATTGTTGGCATTATTGTATTGGGGAACAGTTTTCCATGTAGCTTTGAAAGATTGTAGTGTTATTATTATGCTTGGATGGAGTATATATGTTGTTTGTAGTACATTTCTAAATGAAGAGTACAAAAGGATTCAAAGGCTTTGCAGTCATAGTAAAGATGGTGTTTCTTCAAGATTCCATTGGATAGTTTATTTTCTTCTTTATCTGTTTGGATTTATTGTATTTAACTTTTTTGATGTTTTCTCTCAATTATTGATGGTATGTATTAGGAATTTCTAATATACTTTTTTTATGGATTCCATTCCATATTTCTTTTTGGTTGCCTTTAGTTGGATGATATGGTATTGAATTTTTTTACTGTTTATACTGGTTAGATTTGGATGGCATCTTTTCAAGGTCTTTCCTTAGGTTTCCAAGGTGCTTATGCCATGATGATATTTGATGCTTGTCCTTAGTAATATTCTTGAATAATTCCATCTTTTATTTTATGGTCTTTACCCTATAGTTGTAACATATACTATTGTGTGCAATTTTTTTATACTATTTGTCAAATATTGTAGAAAATTGTTTTTCCCCCTGATAAGTATTTATTTTCTCTCCTTTCTTCTTCTCTTTTCTTACTTGAACAATTAAAAATAAAAGGATAAGTAACTCTTAATAAATAGGCATATCCAACAAATCAACTTTTCATATTCTCTGTTTAAAAATATATCTTACTCTGCAGCTTCAGTTCATCACCTCTTTGTAGGAAGTAGATGTACTTTATCATAGGTTTTTAGAAAATAGTTACCCATTGTATTGATCAGATTTCTTTATATTATAAAGTTGTTTTTCTTTATATTATTGTTACTCTGTAAATTCTCCTAATTCTGTTTGCTGCACTCTGCATAAGAGTGCATTAGCTCACTCACAGAGAAATACTGGCTCAAAAAAAAAAAAATCATCTAGCATTGCTATAGTTGGCCTCTTTGTTACTTAATGTTATCCTGGGGTTCACTCATTTAATTCACAATTGAGACCCAAAGGAGTGGCTGCAACTGCTTCCAGAAATCTAGAGGTAATACACTCGATTATGAGCCCCTATCAATGTATTTCTCTTCAACAATTAGCCAGTAGATTATGTATAGCAAAGGCATTCAGTCAAATGGCATAGCAAGAACAGTAATTACAAATAATTTCTCCCTAAGCCAGGGAATACATTCCCATAAACACACTCAAAATCTAAAAAAGAGAAAAAGGGATAGGACTCCAAAATATAATGGTAGTAAGGCATATGTGTGATTAAGAAAACTCACAACTCTAGAACAGTAAGGCCTTGTTGCCTTTTCTGTGGATCCTCACAAAATTTATTATACATCACCTTGCTTTTCAGCTGGGCTTACTCTTCTTAGGATGGACCAATCTGCTGCTAAGTTGAGGTATGCATATCACTTCATGACTGTACTCATTCTTCAGCAGACCAGGAAATCTTTATCTCTGAGTACTTGCTTCTAGCGAGTGTGACCCAGGCCCTGGACAGTGGCTATTGAATCAGATTGAGCAGGACTGTGGCTGCCATTCAGTACAATTCAGGTTCTTTTGTTGGATTGTCATTTTACTGATTTGCTAGGCTCATTCTTTGATGGGAAGTTGCAGTATTTCTCCTACTTTAACTACTACTTGAATTGATTGTTCCCAATGCTCTTTTTAACTGCAATCAGGAATGTACTGGATGGAGCCAGCTTGAAATAATTTTCTGCTCTAAAATCAAGATTTGATTTATTATTTAAAGAAATGTCATTAATAAAGTATAAAATTAAAAATATATGTAGCTTACATCTATTTAAAGTATTTATCAGTAGTGCTGCAAAAGCTCTTTCCACGAGGGCAATGGACTTTAGATTCCAGTAAGCAGAAACTTGTCAATGAGTCCTTCAGAGTCTCAGCTCTGGTAACAGGACATGGAGAAGACTCACCTCTTCTTTTGAGCAAATTCTTTTTGTTCAAAAGTCCTTTCCCTTTTTAAACAATCCCATTATAAAAAAGTTCTTCACCTCTGTAAAAATTGGAGAAGAAGTGCCTTATCCCTTTTTTAGGTACAAATTTGGTCATTATAATTTTATAGCATTCAGGTTTGATTGTTTTGTTTTGTCATTTTTTTCCTCTTTATTGTAATTATAAATATTTTTCTTGGTTCTGCTTATTTTATTTTGTTCATATAAAGTCTTATTTTGCTTCTCTATATTTATAATATTCCTCATTTCTTATGGCATAATGATATTCCATTGTATTAACTAGCTGTATTCCAGTTGGTGGCAGTCTCCTGTAGCCAGTTCTTTGTAACTACAAAAAGTAGTTCTGTACATTCTTTTTGTTGTATATGGACTCTTTGTTTTTATCACTGACTACTTTGAGTTTAAGCCTCGCCACAGAATCTCATATTCGTAGGCTTTGGATATGTTAGTTCTTTTTGTCCAGGTGTAAGTTCTAACTGCTTTATAGAATGGATAAGAATAATTCATAACTCCACTAACATTACATTAGTGTATCCATCCTTCCATAACCCCTCCAATAGTGAATATTCCATTTTTTGTTTTCTTGCTCAATTTTCTAAGTGTTCACATCCTTTGATCATTTATGTATTGGAGAATGACTTTTGGTTTTCTATATTTCAGTTAAGTTGACTACGTATTTTGTATGTTAGAGCCTTCTCAGAGATATTAGTCAACCTACAACCTTTATCCTAATTCATGCAAAAACTTTCCATGGCAAAAATCATTATATGTAATCAGAATTACGTATTTTAATTTTTTGTAATTGCTTCTATCCTATTTGTTTAAGAGTTCACTCTTTAATCACTTTCCTATGTTTATGGAAGATTATAATGCTCTTCTTTTCTTGTGATCTTTAATATTTGATTCATGTATTCATTTTGAGTTAAGTCTTCAGAACAGTTTCCTTGCTTTTCAGAGGAAAAAAAATAGATCACCTTGGGTAGATGCTGCTTCTACCATAATAGCTAATAAGAATGATAATTTGTGTTCTCAATAGAAAGAGAGAAATTTAGGGGACAGGCAACCTGCAGGGAAGGTAATGAATTCTGTTTTGGACTTGCTGGGTTTGAAATACTAATTGAATGTCCAGAGGAGATTTCCAGCTGGTAAAATGGGACTGAATGGAGGTAAAGAGCAAGATTAAGACTTTTAACATTTTGTGGGTACCAGTGGGTACCTACCTCTTTTTTCTGGATGATATTCCTTATTAGTCATCATTGGTAATGTGCATCTCTTTATTTACCCTTTGTATCATTTATTGTATTTATAAGTATTAAAACATTCCAAGGGATTATAGTTATTTTGACCATACACTTCCCTTTTATACCCTTTCCAACCTGATCATGATATAAAGTATTCAGTTTTAGCCAAACTTTGACTAACCATCCATCTGATTACTCATTGTCCCTTCTGTGGGGTTCTTAGATCATTTTGAATATACTTATACAGTGAGTACTCAAAGGAAATTAAAATAATGATGAACTGTTGATTTTTTCCTGGTACCAGAATGAATGCAAAAAAGAAGAGCAGTATAAATGGATAAGCAGCCCAAGGAATTTGCTTAAGAGGAAAGATGAAAAGAGCCAGATGTCATTTATTTATTTATTTGTTTGTTTTGGCAGAATAATCACTAAGAACCACATACAAGTTTTCGAAGATGACAAGATTGTTAAGATTAGCATAAAAGGAGTGTGTAACACATGAATGTAAGAAAGCTTGCTGAACATCAAATACTGGGATTTTGAAGCCTACCAGAAAGTTGTTGGAAATTTCAGCATTTGAAAAATCAGAAATAGATATTCTGAAGCATTAGGTAGCAGGAGTGAATTGGTGTTACAACCTTATCCATGAGCTATTACCAGTATTTTAAAAGTTTATTTTTCTTTGGTTTATATTCAAAATCATTTTGTGTTGAACTGGCATATTGAAAATTGTAGTTCACTAGGTTCAATAGCATATCTCAAAATCACTTGAAGAGTTCCTAGATTAAATAATTAGAGAGCTATGGTTTTTCTTTTCCTTTTTTTAAAAATTAAAGCTTATTATTATTTTTTTATTCAAGCTTTTTATTTTTAAAACATATGCTATGGGTGACTTTTCAACATTGAGCCCTAAAAAATCTTGTGTTCCAATTACCCCTCCCTTTTTCTCCTCCCCTCCCCTAAATAGCATGCAATTCAATACATATTAAACATGGTAAAATATATGTTAAATTCAATATTTGCATACATATTTATACAATTATCTTGCTGCACAAGAAAGATCAGATCAAAAAGGACAAAAATGAGAGAGAAAATAAAATGCAAAAGCTTATTATTTTTCAAAATATATATATGAATAATTCTTCAACATGAGCTCTTGCAAAACCTTGTGTTCCAATTCTCTTTCCCTTCCCCCATGCTCTCCCCTAGATGGCAAGTAGTCCAATATATATTAAACATGGTAGAAATATATGTTAAATTCAATATATGCATATATGTTTATATAATTATCATGCTGCACAAGAAAGATTAACTCAAACTAGTGAAAAAAAAAAGAGAAGTAAAATAAAATGCAAGCAAATAACAAAAAGAGTGAAAATGCTATGTTGTGAACCACATTCAGTTCCCACAGTCTTCTCTTTGGGTATAGATACTTCGTCACTGAACAACTGGAACTGGTTTGAATCATCTCATTGTTGAAGAGAGCTATGTCCATCAGAATTGATCATTATATAATCTTGTTGTTGCCATGTATAATGATCTCCTGGTTCTGCTCATTTCGCTTGGCCTTAGTTCATGTAATCTCCAGGCCTCTCTGAAATCATCCTGCTGGTCATTTCTTATAGAACAATAATATTCCACAACATTGATATACTATAATTTATTCAGCCATTCTCCAATTGATGGGCATCCATTCAATTCAGTTTCCAGTTTCTTGTCACTACAAAAAGGGCTGCCACAAACATTTTTGCACATGTGGGTCCCTTTCCCTCCTTTAAGATCTCTCTGGGATATAAGCCCAGTAGAAACATTGCTGGATCAAAGGGTATGGAGAACTATGATTTTTAATATTTTAAATATTTTATTTAAAAAAAAGAACAGCATATATTTTATTTAAGAGAACATTGAATTATTTATACATGTATATATGAATATTCAGAGAAATACACTCTGAGTTGAAAGAGTGAAATTTATCACATGACCATTCATATGGCTTAGTTAAAAATACTTTTTTGACACTAAAAAGGTAGAGAGATTAAACTTTAATGTCTACCTTCTCCAACCATACTTCCTATCTTTCATACATGTTTTTACTGCTTAGCAGAAGTTTAGAATATCCATCCAAATTCAAACCTCAACTCAAAGCTATGTTTTCAAAAATTAAATAAACATTCCAGCTTTTTACTTTGGTTCTCCATTTAATTGTAAGTGACTGATACTATAAATTCTCTGTTAACTAGAAAAATTTTTATTACTTAGTAATCTAGCTTACTACTGAACATATATAAAGATGTTCATCATGGTAACGTCAAAAGTAGCCCTCAAGCTCAGTAGGAAGAATGGGCACACATATGGAGTATACAAGTAGAGAGGCACACATGACCAAAGCCAGTACTATGTTGAGTACCTTAGAGCCTTGATATCTCTTTTTCTTATGTACAGGGCAAGACATATTGTCTATTTGGACTCTCTTAGCATATGCCTTTTTTACAGCTCATTTTATCTTTGCAGCTTGATCCTTTGGGCTTACTTTCTGTTGGGTCTGTCATGCCATTGCTGATGGAAGGAAGAGAAGGAGACAGAAATCTCTTGTTCCCTCATCTATCTCTTTAATATTCTGGAAGAGGAAAGAAGGAAAAAGATGATTCCCTTTCATGAACTATGTTCTTCTTCCATAACTTGCCTTATTCCTGACTGCTGCTCTTTGAAGCTATCAGCTTTTTGTTTTTTAAATATAGTCCCAAAGCATGTGACTGAGTCTCTTGGCCAATTACTAAATATTTTCTGTATGATGTCTTCATCCAGTGAATGATCGAGGCATTTTTTCATACTTCTGTGAATTGGTGTCTTTTTCATATCTCTTTTGTAGGGCACTATATACTTTTTCCATTCCTTCTTGCAATGATCTCATTTCATTTCCCTATTTTTCTTCCAACTCTTTTAAGATTGATTATGAAATCTTCCAAGAAAGCCTTGGGAAATGGAGACCAGCTCATGTCTCCCTTTGGGGCTTTATCTGGAGTTGCTTTGCCTTTAGGAATCTCAGGATTTGAGGTCTGTTCTCTCTCCATAAAAGCTGTCTCTGGTAAGAGGTTTTTTTTTTTTTTTTTTTTTTTTAAGGATTGAGGCCAGTTCAATGCAAAGGAGTGAGAGCTGCTTTAATTTGCCCTGGGGTAGTTCTGCTGATTGATTTCTGGTGCTGGGTAATCTCAGCTAGGTCCAGCATTCTTCCTGAACTCAGTGGTATACAATTTGTCTTTTACAAAAGGCAAATCCGCCAGACTATCTGCTTGCAACCAGGATAGAGTGGCCTAAGAGGCTCACAGAAGATTCCCTGGTGCTCTGACTCCCTTTGCCCCCGTCTCCCTGTGCTGTTGTTTGGCCTCAGAAGACTGTCCCCCTGCCCATTTGAAACACCTGTTCTGAAGTTCTTCCAAAGTATCTTCTTCTGGGAATGTTATACTCCAAATTTTGGAGGATTCTTTGATTCCAAAACCAGTTTAGAGGCTTAATCTGCTGTTGATTTTTAGAGAAAGTCAGAGGAGATCACAAAGAGATGTCCATACTTCTTAAAGAAGTAAGAGTCCTTCTTTATTTTAATTTTTTATTGGTCAATAAAAATCTGATTTTAGGGGGTATGTTTCTGACCAATCCCTACTAAGGGGGAAAAAAGCTCAGGAAATGTGATTTTCCCTGTTTGTAGTGGCTAGAAACTGGAAAATGAATGGATGCCCATCAATTGGAGAATGGCTGGGTAAATTGTGGTATATGAATGTTATGGAATATTATTGTTCTGTAAGAAATGACCAGCAGGATGAATACAGAGAGGACTGGCGAGACTTACATGAACTGATGCTAAGTGAAATGAGCAGAACCAGGAGATCATTATACTCTTCGACAACGATATTGTATGAGGACATATTTTGATGGAAGTGGATTTCTTTGACAAAGAGACCTGAGTTTCAATTGATAAATGACGGACAAAAGCAGCTACACCCAAAGAAAGAACACTGGGAAACGAATGTAAACTATCTGCATTTTTGTTTTTCTTCCCGGATTATTTATACCTTCTGAATCCAATTCTCCCTATGCAACAAGAGAACTGTTCGGTTCTGCAAACATATATTGTATCTAGGATATACTGCAACATATCCAACATATAAAGGACTGCTTGCCATCTAGGGGAGGGGGTGGAGGGAGGGAGGGGGAAAAAAATCGGAACAGAAACGAGTGTCAATATAATGTAATTATTAAATAAAAAATTAAAAAAAAAAACAAAAAGAAAATTTAAAAAAAAAATTAAAAAAAAAAAAAAAAAGGAAATGTGATTTTCACTTGCGAATACCTTGTACCTTGTTTTGTTATCTTTTCTTTTAGTTGGCAGTTTCAAAATATTTACACTTTCTTAGGCATAAATCCAACTTGACTTTAATTCCTAATCCTGAGGCATTTGTTTCAAAAAGTCTGCCTTGTCAGGCAGTGCTTCCTTGAACTGTAATGTTCTGACTAGCTTTCTGGAGGTCCTTTGAGTGGGCTTTGGTTTCAGCAGAATAATCACCACAAGAATAGTCAGGAATAAAGTCCAAAGTCTTTATTACCTCCTTCACAGTCTGTCTCCTTTGCCTGGGGCTGGGCTAGCTTTCTGGGGGACCTTCATGTGAGGGATGTAGAAGACCCTTACCCAAAATGACTACTCAGAGATCACTCAGTAGAAGGCAGAAAAGTTGTTTATTGAAAAACTCCAGAGGATGAGCCGTCCCATTTCAAGATAAGAAAGAGAAAGCTCACTATAGGAGGGCTAAAGAAGTAGTAAAGATACATAGCTTTTATACAAGAAATTACATCACAAGTAAGAGAGCATTGAGAAGGGGAGTGGGAAGCTTCTAATTGGTTGTTGCTATTTGGGGAGATTGGAATGGAAGGTTTCTGTTTCCCTGAAATCTCCTAATTTCTAGGAAACAGAAGATCAGGCCTTCAGGCTTAATCAAGCAGATAGTGGTCCCGCTAATAGATTAAATATCGATAAATGTCAAATACCAATAAATGTCATCAGCTCAGGTTAAGTAAATATGTTTCTAGCTGGCCAAGGCCCAAGTAAATATGAGCCAGCACATATTATAGGGGAAACACAGAAATAATAAAATACAGAAAAAGAATTCATACATTCCTCTAAGTTCTTCACCTTATCTCTATTCCCCACATTCAGATGAACCTTGGTCTTAGTAGAGAAGTGAAAGAGACAGGACAGCTACTACCAGGGTCTTTGTCTTCAAGTTTGGCCTCTGGCCTCTGGCCTCCAGCCTCCAGCCTCCTGCCCTCTTTCCTCTCTATCTCCAAGTCTGGTTTCCTTCTCAGATCTATCTTGGCTCTTATATACTCTATTATAAGTACATTATCATAGGTGTCAAGTTGTAGAACTGTACTAAGTACTAAATACTGCAAACTAGAGAATCATTATCTTAATTCTACTGAGTTAACACCTTGTCTTAGGAGTAAATCAATCATACTGAACTAGAAAACTACTAATCACCATGCTGAACTAGATAGCCATTGTCTTGTCAATTCCACTGAGTTAACACCTTGTTTCAAGTATACTTCTCCAGAGTTCTGGCTTTCTGTAGGTCTTGACAATATATTGGGTTTAGGAGATGAAAAATAATAAGGAATTCAGGATGCCATCTAGATTGTGAACCTGAGGTTAGGTGGATTGCCTTTGACTGTAATTGAAAAGTTTGGAGGAAAAGAGGGCTTAAACTGGTTTGGATATGCTTTAAAAAAATAGTATTTTATTTTTTTCCCTCAGTTACATGTCAAAAAGTTTTTGATCACTTATTTTTATAAGATTTTGAATTCCAATTTTTTTCCCTGCCTTCTTCCCTTCTTTCCATTCTTCTGAAGATGATAGGCATTTTGTTATATTTTATACATGTGCTATCATGTAAAACATGGTTCTATATTAATCATAGTCATGATAGAAGAAATTGATCAAAAGAAAAAAATCAAGGAAGAATAAAGTGAGTGGAAAAAATGCTTTGATCTGCATTTAGAGTCCATCAGTTTATCTGGTTATGAATTTTGGATCATTGCGTTGCTGAGAAGAGCTGAGTTAGTTGTAGTTGTTCTTCACACAAAGTTGCTGGTACTGTGTATTTCCTGTACTTTCTTTTTTATGCTTATTTCACTTTGCCTCAGTTTATAAAACCTTTCCAGGTTTTTCTGAAATCTGCTTACTCATTATTTCTTATTGCACAATAGTATTCCATTACATTATTCATAGCTTATTCAGCCATTCCCCAATTGATGGGCATCCCCTCTATATCCAATATTTTGCCATCACAAAATGGTCTACTTTTTGCACATATAAGTTCTTTCCTCTTTTTTATGATCTCTTTGGGATATAGAGCTAGTAGTGGTATTTCTGGGTCAAAGGATATGCACAGCATGGTTGCCCTTTTGGGCTCTTCAGAATGTTAGTTCACAATCCACCAACAGAGTACCAATTTTCCCACATCCTCTCTGATATTTATCACTTTCCATTTTTGTCATATTGGCCAATCTGACAGATGTGAAATAGTACCTCAGAGTTGTTTTAATTTGCATTTCTCTAATAAAAGTGATTTGGACCACTTTTTCATATGCTTTGATTTTTTCATCTGAGAACTGCCTGTTCATATCATTTGACCATAATTATGTAAATTTGATTCTATTTTTTATGTTTGAGAAATGAGGTCTTTATCAGTGATACTTACTATAAAGATTATTTCTTAGTTTTCTTCTTTCCTAATAGTCTTCATTGCATTGCATTTCATAATGCTATCTCTTGTTTGTCATGAGTTTTTTCCCTTCCTATAGTTTTGACAAGTAGACTATTCTTCGCTCTTCCAATTTGCTTATGGTATCTAATATTTTATTTATTTTCTTTCTTGTTTTTTTTTTTTTTGGTTGAATTTATCAAGTTTTGAGAGGGGACAGTTGAGGTCCTCCAGTAGTATAGTTTTACTCTCTGTTTCTTCCTGTAACTCACTTAATTTCTCTTCAAGAATTTGGTTGCTATCCACTTAGGACATATGTTTAAAAACGTAAGAAAGAATAAAGTAATGCTTTGCTCTGCATTAGTAAGATGTAGTTTCTTTTCTTATCTCTTTTAATTAAACTCATTTTTGGTCTTTGAGATCAGGATTGTTACCCCTGCTTTTTTAACTTCTGAAGCATGATAGATTGATTCTGCCCTACCCCCTTACTTTTGCCCTGTGTGTGTCTCTTTGTTTCAGATTTTCCCCCCATAAACAATATATTGTAGGAATCTGGTTTTTAATTCACTCTGCTATTCACTTCTATTTCATGGAAGAGTTCATTCCATTCACATTCACAGTATGATTACTACCTATTTTTTTCCTCCATTCTAGTCTTCCTCCTGTTTGTCCTCTCTCTCCTTTTACTCCTTCCCTCATCTGTTTTGCTTCTGTCTACAATCTCCTCTGATCGGCCCTTCTTTCTGTCCCCATCCTCCTCCCTTTACTTATCTTCTTCCCTGGGTAAGATCGATTTCTCTATTCAACTGATTATGTATATTATTCACAATTTGAATAAGTACCTATGAGAGTAAGGTTCAAGTGTTGCTTATTGCCCACCCTCCTATCTTCCCTTCCACTGTGAAAGGTCTTTCACATCTCCATGTAAAATAATTTACATCATTTTGCCTCTTCTTCCTTCTGTACCCAATGTACTTCTCATTCTCATCCCTTAAATTTGTTTGTTATTTTCTAAAATACATGCCCTCTGTCTATGTATACTCCTTCTAGTTGTACTATTAGTAATTTTTTCATAAAAATTTATAATTTTTAAGAGTTATAAATATTATCTTTCCTTGTACAGATGTAAACATTTTAGTTCTAATGAATCCCTTATGTATTCTTTTTCCTCTTTGGTCTTGATTTTGGAGGTTAAATGTTTGATTTAGTTCTGCTCTTCTTATGAAAGCTTAAAATCCTTCTATTTTGCTTAATGAGAATTTTTCTCCCTTGATATATTGTGCTTAGTTTTTCTGGGTCATTTTTGCTAGAATATCATGTTCTATGCCCTCCAGTCCTTTAATATTGCAGCTACCAAGTCCTTTGTAATCCTGATTGTGACTCCCTGATATTTGAATTGTTTCTTTCTGTCTAGTAATATTTTTTTCCTTGACCTGATAATTCTGAAATTTTTCTGTGATGCTTTTTGGAGTTTTTATTTTGGTATCTTTTTCCTGAGGTAATCAGTGGATTCTTTCAATGTCTATTTTGCCCTCTAGTTCCAAGACATCAGGAAAGTTTTCCTTGACAGTTTCTTGGAACTTGCTGTCCAGGTTTTCTTTTTGATTATTGTTTTTATGTATTTTGGCGATTTAAATATTGTCTTTCCTGGATCCATTTTCTAGGTGAGTTGTTTTTCCCATGAGGTATTTTATATTTTCTTTCATTTTTTTCATTCTTTTGAATTTGATTGATTCTTGATGTCTTATAGAGTCATTACTTCCACTTCCATTTCCACTTCCAATTCTATCTTTTAAGGTGTTGTTTTCCTCAATTAACTTTTGTACTCTTTAACTTTGGGCCAATTGTTTTCTTCAGTGTATATACTTTTCCATTTGGCCAATTTTATGTTCTAAGCAATTTTCCAAATTGTTGATTCTTTCTTCATTATTCTCTTTTAATACTCTCATTTCTTTCCCTCATTTTTTCTTCTACCTCTCTTACATGATTTTTAAGCTCCTTTTTGAGTTCTTCCATGAATTCTTTTTGAGCTTGAGACCACTTCCTATTTTTCTTTTAGGTTTAGCCCTGAGGTTTTTTTGACACTGTTGTCCCCTTCTGAATTTGTGTCTTGATTTTCCCTGTTATGACAATAACTTTCAATGGTCAGATTTCTTTTTCCTTGTTTTTTGCTCTTCTGGGGGGGCCTTTTTCCTTTTTTTGAAATTTGACTTCTGCTACCAGTGTGGAAGCCTGCTATCTCAGGCTTCAGGTAGCTGTGGCTGAAGGCCCTGGTTGTTTACTTCATGCTAATGTTTCCCTTGTGTCTGTTTCTGTGCTGAGGGGTGGTTTGGGGGTTGCTGATGCTGATAGAGGCTATAGGGGTCCTAGTTTGCCTAGTGCTGACCTGGGTTTCTCAAGTCATGGTGACAGATGTGCATTGAGTCCCATTGGAGTGCCCCCATACTTCCTCAGGTCTACACTGAAGCATGTTGAGATCTGGCCACTGGAGATGGCTGTTTGCCTGGGGCTATGATAAAACAGTTCTGCAGCTAAAGGAGGCTTACCTAACTCAGGGGTTCACTCAAGTATATGGTGGTTCCTGCAGCTGGAGTCTTCTGGGTTCTCTAGCTATACCAAGACTTTCAGTGGCTCCTAGTATTCACATTCACCCATACTACCACATTGAGCTCAGGATCTCCTGCAGTATAGCTGAGATGGATATTGCCGGAAAGTTTCTTGACTGTATTGCACCTGCTCTTACCTGAGTCAGATTCCCCCAAATTTCTTAGGGTAACAAACTTTTCACCCTGTCCTTGCTGGTTCTACCACTCCCAGAACTGTCTCCTTGTACTATTTTATGAGTACATATAAATATATCTATATAATGTATATGTGTATATGTATGTATATATGTGAGTAATAGTTATACTCCACTCTACAATGCATTCTAACTGTATATGTGACCTTTATATAAAAGATCATATTATTTAAAAAATTGGAAGAGAAACAGATCATTTACCTCTCACAACTATGGGTAAGAAATGTATTTTTAACCAAACAAGAGATAGAAGCAATTATAAAAAATAAAATAGATAATCTTGATTACTGAAACTGAAAATTTTCTGCAAAAACAATAATAATGCATCTAGGATAATAAGGGTAGTAGTTAACTACTGGGCTTTATACCCCAAAGAGATACTAAAGAAGGGAAAGGGACCTATATGTGCCAAAATGTTTGTGGCAGCCCTGTTTGTAATAGTTAGAAACTGGAAAATGAATGGATGCCCATCAATTGGAAAATGGTTGGGTAAATTGTGGTATATGAACGTTATGGAATATTATTGTTCTGTAAGAAATGACCAGCAGGGATGAATACAAAGAGGCTTGGAGAGACTTAGATGAACTGATGTTTTTTTGTTTTTTTATTTTATTTTATTTATTTTTATTATTTTAAAATAACTTTTTATTGACAGAACCCATGCCAGGGTAATTTTTTACAACATTATCCCTTGCACTCACTTCTGTTTTGATTTTTCCCCTCCTTTCCTCTACCCCCTCCCCCAGATGGCAAGCAGTCCTTTACGCGTTAAATAGGTTACAATATATCCTAGATACAACATATGTGTGCAGAACTGAACAGTTCTCTTGTTGCACAGGGAGAATTGGATTCAGAAGGTATAAATAACCTGGGAAGAAAAACAAAAATGCAAGCAGTTTATATTCATTTCCCAGTGTTCTTTCTTTGGGTGTAGCTGCTTCTGTCCATCCTTGATTAAAATGAAACTGAATTAGATTTCTTTATCAAAGAGATCCACTTCCATCAGAATACATCCTTACAGTATCATTGTTGAGGTATATAATGATCTCCTGGTTCTGCTCATTTCACTTAGCATCAGTTCATGTAAGTCTCGCCAGTCCTCTCTGTATTCATCTTGCTGGTCATTCCTTACAGAACAATAATATTCCATAATGTTCATATACCATAATTTACTCCATTCTCCAATTGATGGGCATCCATTCATTTTTCAGCTTCTAGCCACTACAAACAGGGCTGCCACAAATATTTTGGTACATACAGGCCCCTTTCCCTTCTTTAGTATCTCTTTGGGGTATAAGCCCAGTGGAAACATGGCTGGATCAAAGGGTATGCACAGTTTGATAACTTTTTGAGCATAGTTCCAAATTGCTCTCCAGAATGGCTGGATGTATTCACAATTACACCAACAATGTATCAGTGTCCCAGTTTTCCCACATTCCCTCCAACAATCCACATTATTTTTCCCTGTCATTTTAGCCAATCTGACAGGTGTGTAGTGGTATCTCAGAGTTGTCTTAATTTGCATTTCTCTGATCAGTGATGACTTGGAACATCTTTTTATATGGCTAAAAATAGTTTCAATTTTTTTGAGAATTGTCTGTTCATATCCTTTGACTATTTATCAATTGGAGAATGTCTTGATTTCTTATAAATTAGAATCAATTCTCCACATATTTTAGAAATGAGGCCTTTATCAGAGCCTTTGATTGTAAAAATGTTTTCCCAGTTTATTGCTTCCCTTCTAATTTTGTCTGCATTAGTTTTGTTAGTACAAAAACTTTTCGATTTGATGTACAGAATTTTGTATTTTGTGATCAACTATGATCTCTAGTTTTGCTTTGGTCGTAAATTCCTTCCATTTCCACAGATCTGAGAGGTAAACTATCCTATGTTCTTCTAATTTATTTATAATTTCATTCTTTATGCCTAGGTCATAAAACCATTTTGACCTTATCTTGGTTGTGGGTCAATACTTAGTTTCTGCCATACTAATTTCCAATTTTCCCAGCAATTTTTGTCAAACAGTGAGTTCTTATCCCCAAAACTGGATCTTTGGGTTTGTCAAACACTAGATTATTAAAGTTATTGACCGTTTTGTCCTTTGAATCTAACCTATTCCACTGATTAACTAGTCTGTTTCTTAGCCAATACCAAATGGTTTTGGTAACCACTGCTTTATAATATAATTTTAGATCTGGTATAACTAGGCCACCTTCATTTGATTTTTTTTTTTCATTAATTCCCTTGAAATTCTTGACCTTTTGTTTTTCCATATGAACTTTGTTGTTATTTTTTCTAGGTCATCAAAATAGTTTTTGGGAGTCTGATTGGTATAGCGCTAAATAAATAGATTAGTTTAGGTAGTATTGTCATCTTTATTGTATTTGGTCGCCCTATCCAAGAGCATTTGATATTTTTCCAGTTGGTTAGATCTGACTTTATTTGTGTGGAAAGTGTTTTGTAGTTTTGCTCATATAGTTCCCGATTTTCCCTTGGCAGATAGATTCCTAAATATTTTATACTACTGGTAGTTACTTTAAATGGAATTGCTCTTTGTGACTCTAAGTGTTGGATTTTGTTAGTGATATATAAGAATGTTGATGACTTATGTGCGTTTATTTTGTATCCTGCAACTTTGCTAAAGATGTAGATTATTTCTAATAACTTTTTAGTAGAATCTCTGGGGTTCTCTAAGTATACCATCATATCATCAGCAAAGAGTGATAAATTGGTTTCCTCATTACCTAAAGCAGTGGTCCTCAAACTTTTTAAATAGGGGGCCAGTTCACTATCCCTCAGACTGTTGGAGGGCCAGACTATAGTTAAAACAAAAACTTTGTTTTGTGGACCTTTAAATAAAGAAACTTCATAGCTCTGGGTGAGGGGGATAACCGTCCTCAGCTGCTGCATCTGGCCCAGGGTGCGTAGTTTGAGGACCCCTGACCTAAAGAGTGATCATCTTAAAGGGAACAAAACTTAACAGTTTCTCTCCCACTTCATCCTCCCCCACTCCACAAGCAGTCAACACTTAAATTCATTTGGAGGAAAAAGGGTGAAGACCTCAACTTCATGTAGCTATTTCAAGCTGACAAAGATCGTAGAGACATGGGGGGGAGAAGGGGATGTCCAAGCTAGGAGGGGGAGTGTGAGAACTGAAGACAGCAGCAGAGCATCTGATTGTGTGTTGTGTGTCCCAATCAGTTCCAAGTCTGAAGGCTGGAGAGCAGTTGAAAATTTACAGCTTGAAGCCTAGAAAAAAACATCTCAGGAGCAGATTAAAAGTGGGGTGTCATCTAGGGTTGAAATGATGATGTTTAGGAATGGGGCCTTTTTTTGCAGAAAATGCATCAGATGCCGTCTGTGAGCTGCCTTAAGAATGCTGATAGCCCACCCAACAATACTGAATACCCATAGAGCTCCCTAGCTGAAAGTAGTTAAGGAGTTTTCAAATAGTTTCTTGTCTCTCCCTCTGACCCCACGTGGCTTTGCTGCAGTCAGGGAATGAGGAAGGAAAAGAAACCATGGTCACTCTCTCTCTCTTAAATCACTGCAGGATCCTTCCCAATTTAATTGAATTGCTTTGGAACATTATTCTCCAGCCATTATTCCCAATGGACTTTTCCTAAAGCTGCAACTTTGGCCAAAGTTGGAGCCTACAGGAAAGTCAGACCTTTAATTGCTGGCAGGAGTATAGAATGCCAATCAAGAAAAATAGGAGAGAATATGCTAGGAGCAAAAAGTTCCCATCTTTGGAGTGAGAAAGTTAGGTAGGAGAGTGAGAGAAAGAAGGACATAGTTTGCTTTCCCCAGAATGCCCACAAGAGTATTTTGAAAAGCTAGGCTGTGTAGCTCTCAGCTGAGGCAGGTTTATGGGACAAGCATGCTTCCTGAGAGGACTGGAAGCCGCGGCTCCTTTAAGAGAGACAAAGGTGTCTGGGATGGGCATGGACTTGCTTGTCCAGACTGTCGGTAAATTGTTAAATTTAAAGTTGGTGGGTGAAAAAAATTTTTCTGGAGGTTTGAGAAGATAAGATTGAGTCCCCAGTCTTCCCACTAAATAGTCACCCAAGAAGGAAACAGAATAGAAGCGTTTAAATGACAGATTACCAAGCTGGCAAGGTAGAGGAGAGGTCTGAAACAGGTCTTGGGTTCCTCTGCAATCCCCACTTTATGGGGGGAGGAGGAGGACAGACCAGAGTTGCAGAGCGAGAATGAAGGAGAAAGACGTGCAATGTTCTTACTTGGCCACTTCCCTAATATCATTCTGATGCTGTGATGGAACTGGAGCAAGGGGGAGCTCTACCAAGCCCCAAACTCCTGCCGGGAGACAGGGCAATGGGGAGACAGCTCAACTCTTGTAGTAGCTGGGAGTTGCAGCCAAGAGTAGAGAGATGTCTCCAACTCTCGCTTTAATTCTGTGATCTTTCTCTTCGGCTACAGCCTGATTCCTGTCATTAAAGACTCCAGTAACTCTGTGTAACAGCGGAGTGAAAGAAGCTTGAGGGCTTCTCAGTTTCTTTGGCATTACATTAAGGGCAGAAAGTGTTTTCTGTATTTGAATCCTCATATGCCTTGCCCATAGTAGTCACTTAATACATGATTATTGCATTGATATTGAACTTAATACATGATTATTGAATTGATTACTTTCAAAGTTGCCTATTTTCTCTGTTTTCTTTTTGGAATTATTTTTGTTCACTTCTGTGTATTTTCTTTTAAATATTCCAATAACTCTCCTTTCTTTTTTGGGGGGCAGTATTATTTTTAGATTCATTTTCTTCCAGACTTTTCCCTCCCAAATAATTGAAAAAAGGAACAACACTTATAACAAAATAAAGTCATGCAAAATCAATCTACACATTGATCATATGTGAAATCATATGTTCTCTTTCACCTTGAATCTATTATATGTAACAAAAGAGGTTTTATTAGGGGGTTGGTAGGTGTTGTAATTCATTATCTAGAAATTCATTGCAAGATTTATTGCTATTTTTCCATAATATTTGAGGAGTCATAGAATTTCTTTTTTAATCAAGAAGTATTTTTCTTTTCTTTCATAGACTGATAGTAGCAAAACAAATATAACTTATTCATAGTGTTATGGCCTGTCTTTGAGTTTTTATTCATTTGTTGACCTCATGTTTCTTTTTGGGTTATTGTCTGCAGTCAGTCAGCTAACAAATGTTTTTAGATGTAGAGCATTGTGCTGAACCTTGGGGATACAAAGACAAAAGTAAAACAATCTTCTGTTCTATAAAAGAAGGTAACATTTATATGAATAAGTACATGTAAAATATAATAAAAATGAATACTCAGTAATTTCTTGTCAGAGACACTGGGATTGTCAAGAAAAAATCTTATGTAGGATTTGTATCTTGAGCTGAGGTTTGAGGGAAACTAAAGATTCTAAAAGATGGAAAGGAAGAGGAAGTGTATTTCAGGCACAAGTGTGCAAAAAGACTCAAAGACATTGAGTCAGGTGTGAGGAATTACAAAAAGGCCAGTCTTGCTAAATTATAGAGATGATGAAGACAAATACTATCAAACTGTATAGGTAGATTTGAGCTAAGTTGTGAATGGCTTTAAATGTCCAATGGATTTGTCTTTGATCATAGAGGTAATAAGATACCACTGGAAGTTGGACTATTAAAATATTTGGATTAAGTTCACTTATTCTTTGAATTATTTTCTTGGGAAGGTATAGGTGTGGATTTGAAAATGGAAGAGGCAGCATAGTGGTTAGAATGATTTCAAGTTGAGTCTCTAACACAGTCTGATTTTTTGATCTCAGGCAATCTCTTTAGTGTCTCAGTGTTTCAAGATAACCTTCTAAGATTATAAACTTCAGAAAAATTGTTAATCTTTGTTATTGTGCTCAACCAGGGAACTTTTTTTCTTATTATAGCTTTTTATTTACAAAACATATGCATGAGTAATTTTCAACACTGACCCTTGCAAAACTTTCTGTTCTAACTTTTCCCCTCCTTCCCCCCACCCTGTCCCCTAGATAGCAGGAGGTCCAATACATCTTAAATATGTTAAAGTATATGTTAAATACTATATATACATATACATATTTATACAGTTATCTTGTTGCACAAGAAAAATTGGATTTAGAAAGAAGGTATTAATTTTTCCTGTCATCTTTGCCAATCTGAGAGGTGTGTAGTAATATCTCAGAGGTGTCTTAATTTGCATTTCTCTGATTTAATAATGATTTGGAGCACCTTTTCATATGACTAGAAATAGTTTTAATTTCTTCACTTGAAAATTGTCTGTTCATATGCTTTGACCATTTATCTATTGAAGAATGGTTTGATTTCTTATAAATTAGATTCAATTCTCTATATATTTTGGAAATGAGACCTTTATCAGAACCTTTGACTGTAAAAATGTTTTCCCATTTTATTACTTCCCTTCTAATCTTGTCTGCATTAATTTTGTTTGTACAAAAACTTTTTAACGTGATATAATCAAAATTTTCTATGTTGTGATCAGTAATGATCTCTAGTTCTTCTTTGTCACAAATTCCTTTCTCCCCCACAGGTCTGAGAAGTAAATATCCTATGTTCTTTTAATTTATTTATAATTTCATTCTTTATGCCTAGATCATGAACCCATTTTGACCTTATCTTCAACTAGGGAACTTTTAAGAGCACCAGTTGGAGTACCATTCCCATATAAAGGTAATCTAGAATCTCTACTGCACTCCAGCTCTAAACCTATTCCTACTTGAAAATGTAGTTCCTTCTAATGTTCCTATTCTGTGGAGCAACATCTTGATACACTCTAAGGACTCCTGAGTCTTGCCATTTATTCTGCTACTGAAACCTTAGGATCTCTAGTTCTTTCTCTCCTATTGGTAGACAAATCCTCCTAAATGTTTTCTTTTCAACTAGAATGTGAGCTCCTTGAAAGGCCCTTTTTCTATTAGTACAGTACTTGACCAAATGAAGCACTTAATAAATATTTTTTCATTCACTTGGATTGGCAAGTTTGGCCAAAGTGAATCAGGGCAAAAGCTAAGAGTCTTGTCAAGATAATTCACTAGTTGTAGCAAACACCCTTTTTCAGCAACTCAAAAGGTGACTCTACACATGGATGTCACCATATGATTAATACCAAAATTAGATTTGATTATGTATTGTCCAACCAAAGGCTGGAAAAAAACAGTTAAGTTAAAACAAGATCTAAAGCTGACTGTAGCTTAGATCATAAGCTGCTTCTTGCAAAATTCAGATTTAAATAGAAGATTTAGGGTGAAACGTCTCCCATCTCATTGAAAAGTGGGAGAGGAAAAGTGAAAAGGGAAGGCGTAAGCTAAACTGAAGGGAATACAGAAATTGTGAGGAAAAGGGATAAGATAGGAGGAGGAACTCTAAAGTGGGGGGAGGGATCCTAAAGTGGAGGGAGGGCTGTGAGAAGCAAGTAGTGCTCACAAGTTTAATATTGGGGAGAGGTGTAAGGGGAAAGGAAAGGAGAAAAGCATAATCAGGGGTTAACAAGATGGCAAGTAATATAGCAATAATAACTTTAACCATAAATGTGAATGGGGTAAACTCCCCCATAAAGAGGAAGCAGTTAGAAGACTGGATTAAAAACCAGAATCCTACAATATGTCGTTTAAGAGAAACACACTTGAAGCAGGGCAATACATACAGAGTAAAGGTAAAAGGTTGGAGCAGAATCTACTATGCTTCAGGTGGAGTAAAAAAAAGCAGGGGTAGCCATCCTGATCTCAGATCAAACTAAAGCAAAAATTGATCTAATCAAAAGAGATAAGGAAGGGCACTATATCTTGCTAAAGGGTAGCATAGATAATGAAGCAATATCAATATTAAACATATGTGCGCGAAGTGGTGTAGCATCTAAATTCTTAAAAGAGAAATTAAGAGAGCTGCAAGAAGAAATAGATAGCAAAACTATAATAGTGGGAAATCTCAACCTTGCACTCTCAGAATTAGAAAAATCAAACCACAAAATAAATAAGAAAGAAGTCAAAGAGATAAATAGAATACTAGAAAAGTTAGATATGATAGCTCTTTGGAGAAAACTAAATGGAGACAGAAAGGAGTACACTTTCTTCTCAGTTCATGGAACCAATACAAAAACTTATCATATATTAGGACATAAAAACCTTAAATTCAAATACAGTAAGGCAGAAATAGTAAATGCATCCTTTTCAGATCACGATGCAATGAAAATTACATTCAATAAAAAGCCAGGGGAAAATAGACCAAAAAAAAATTGAAAGCTAAATAATCTCAAACTAAAGAATGATTGGGTGAAACAGCAAATCATAGACATAATTAATAACTTCACCCAAGAAAATGACAATAATGAGACATCATACCAAAATGTGTGGGATGCAGCCAAAGCGGTAATAAGGGGAAATTGTATATCTCTAGAGGCCTATTTGCATAAAATAGAGAAAGAGTAGATCAATGAATTGGGCTTGCAACTAAAAATGCTAGAAAAGGAACAAATGAAAAACCCCCAGTCAAACACTAAACTTGAAATTCTAAAAATAAAAGAAGAGATTAATAAAATTGAAAGTAAAAAAAAAATAACTATTGAATTAATACAACTAAGAGTTGGTTCTATGAAAAAAACAACAAAATAAATAAACCCTTAGCAAATATGATTAAAAAAAGGAAAGAGGAAAATCAAATAGTTTTAAAAATGAAAAGGGAGAACTCTCCACTAATGAAGAGGAAATTAAAGCAATAATTAGGAGTTACTTTGCCCAACCTTATGCCAATAAATTTGATAACTTAAATGAAATGGAAGAATACCTTCAAAAATATAGCTTGCTCAGATTAACAGAGGAAGAAGTAAATTGGTTAAATAGTCCCATCTTAGAAAAAGAAATAGAATAAACTATTAATCAACTTCCTAAGAAAAAATCCCGAGGACCAGATGGGGTCCTGGATTTACATGTGAATTTCTACTAAACATTTAAAGAACAATGAACTCCAATGCTATATAAATTATTTGAAAAAAATAAGGATTAAAGGAATCCTACTAAATTCTGTTTATGACACAGACATGGTACTGATACCTAAACCAGGTAGATTGAAAACAGAGAAAGAAAATTATAGACCAATCTCCCTAATGAATATTGATGCTAAAATCTTAAATAAAATATTAGCAGAAAATCATCTCCAGGATAATATACCATGACCAAGTAGGATTTATACCAGGAATGCAGGGCTGGTTCAATATTAGGAAAACTATTAGCATAATTGACTATATCAGTAACCAAATTAACAAAAACCATATGGTCATCTCAATAGATGCAGAAAAAGCATTTGATAAAATCCAACATCAATTCTGTGTGGATCTGAAACCATTAATAAAAAAAAGACAGGAGAGATCTCTAGAAGCAAAGCAAAGTTTATTATAGGTCCTCCCGAGAATTGGGCTTGGGCTTCCCACCCATCAAAGGGAGGAAGCACTGTAGGGGGCAGGCTCAACGCTTTTAATCCCTAATATAAATTCCCCCTCCCACCACTGACCCTCATCCTTATTGGCTGAGGATCTTACATTCTAAATGCAGGAACTACCCAGGAAATTGAACTTGGCCAATAAGTACATAGTTGCCTATGTTTGGTTGAAATAGGGACAATAACAAGAAGGGGACTTAAGTATGCCCTTATGAGGAGGAGACTTTATGCCCTTAGGAGAATAGCAAAGAGGAGACACTTTAAGTATGCCCTTGACTTAATGCTTAAAGTCTTTCAGGCCTACTCAAACTTTGAAATAGATGAAGCCTTACTCAATTTTCACAACTGTCTTGAAAGATCTCACCTCATCTTGTTCAGTCCCCCCTCTTATTTATACACTGAGATCTCTTCAAATTCTTGTAGCATAACTTCACAATCCCTATCGAATTCCTCATCCCCTTCTGGTTCTTGTCGGTCCTTTTAACACCATCAATCTAACAGATCCTTCAGCTTTCTCTTCCAACCTAATCCTTCTAGGTAATGAGTTTTGGACTATTCTGGTTATCGATCGGATCAAATGAGGTATGCAGATAGGGAATAATATAAAACTACTGGGAGCTATAAGGCCAATCCAAGGGAGCTGTTTCCACCAGCTTCCCCCAAACCAGGATCACCAAGAAGTATTGAACGGTGAGGTCCAGGTCTGTACAGGAACATGAGCAAGTTTCCTAATGTTTTTAATGACTTTTTACTAGATTTCCATTGTCATCTTTATACATCTTTATACAACAAATATACAAATTTAGTTTCACACAAACTTCCCCTTCTGCTTGAAGCTTAATTATTTTGTTCAACATGTATATTGGGGTTCTATATCCCCAACTTCCATCTTGAGCCCAAGTGGCTGGCTCATACTCTTTAACTATTCTTTCTGGAGCCCAGGCATCACCCCACCCATTTGCATCTCCAGGCTGGATGTGTACCTCTCCAATGGAGGTATCTAAACCCCATTTCTCTCTTCCCAAATCATTGTACAACTGAATCCCTAAATATTGGTTTGCCTCTTCAGGAAAAAAGAAAAATTTTGGCCTTATTAGTCCAATATAGCAAATCCCTGTCCAATTAAGAGGTAGCAGTTAAACCGCAGATCCAATAATGACCCATTAGAATATGTTGTTCCCTCGAGAATGTGTGAACAATTCCTTGTAAAAGGGTAATATTGCTGGTCTCTCATCCATAGGGGACCTTCCCCCACAAAGGTGACATACTGACATTTCCATAAACCCTGCTCCTTCCTCCTACAATTGGCAACTGGCCATTGACAGGTTAGAGGTATTCCAAAATGTGGGAAACAAGAGTCCCATGTTTCCCAGGTGTGCCTGGGGTGACATGGTACCAACCCCATTGATGTCTAGACAGGTAAAAACTTAGTTTTCCAAATCTTTGCAGCCTCCCTCGTATCTCCTAGAGACAGAGCAGACAAAAACTCTTTTGCCAATCCGCAGCAATTCCTAAGGAATTGTGCCAGAGCTCCCAAGAGCTCCAAACAACGACTGCAGTGTCCACCACAAGATAAGGAAAGAAAAAGTCTTTTACCTTGTCCAGAGTTAAGTCCACTCACATACACTATTTCCCAGCTTTAAACTTTGCCCTGTTTAACAAATCCTATCTTCTGTCAATGGCCATTGATATTTCTCTTCTAAGTTCCAGAAATCAGTCCCTTTATGAATTTGGGATCAGTTATGAAGGATCCAGGCTGGGCTTAAGGGGATAGGTATCCATGGCCATTAGCTCAATTGTTGGGATCCACCACAGATCCAATAAGTTAAAAGTTCTCCCTATATTCTACATGAGCAGGAGAAGCTGGTTCTCATCTCTGGAAGATAAAGATCTGGTTTCTATGGCTATCATGAGGAAATAGGTAAACCCAAAGCTCAGGGAAAGCCCCATGAAAGTTTCCCAAAGTAATTCCCAAAGTAATTAATGTAAGAAAAGTCATAGAGTTACAACGCACTGGATTCAGAATTTGTGGTCCCATTCAGTGGAGATCCCCTCCTCAAATGTAATTTGAGGTCTCCCCATCTTCAACTGTCCACTCGGATAAAGGTGGCGCCACAGGTCCTTTTTTTCTGGTGTGGTGTGTCCAGCCTCGTTCTTGGGTGCGAATAGCAGTGTCCGAGAGGTCACTATTATCTGGTAGGGTCCGTCCCAGCATAGAGTCAGCTTCTCATCCTTCCAAAAATGGATCAACACCCAATCTCCACCTGAATTCTATGAACAGGGAAACCTAGAGGAGGAGTCTGAGCTATTAACTTTTTTGTTGAAGTTTTTGTAAATGTCTTAGCAATGATTTAACATCTCTTAAGAAATAAATCCTTTGTCTCTAAGATAGGGTTTGAGTTTCCCATAGGACAAGCCTGGAAAGGATGACTGTACAATAATTCATAAGGTGAAAGTCCTCTATCTCTGTGTGGCTTGGTTTTGGTTCTGACCAGAGCAAGAGGAAGACATTTTGTCCAAGGTAGTTGGGTCTCCAAACATAATTTAGTTAGTTGCCATTTTATTTCCTGATTCATCCTTTCTACTTTCCCAGAAGAGGGAGGATGCCAAGGGGTGTGGAGATCCCACGTGATTTCTAAAGCCCCAATCACATTCTGCAATACCTGGGCAGAAAAATGTGTCCCCTGACCCAAGTCTATCCTTTCCACTATTCCATATCTAGGAATAATTTGTTCTAATAAGACCTTACTGTCGAGGCAGTTGCTCGGGCTGAGGGGAATGCCTCCACCCATGAGGTCAGATGGTCCACTATGACCAGCAAGTATTTGAGGCGACCCACTGGTGGCAGCTCAGTGAAGTCCACCTGGATGCTTTGGAATGGTCTGATTCCAGGAGGTTGTCCCCCTTTTGGGATCTGGCGTTGAGCAGCCTTGTTAGTCTTTCAACAAACGAGATAGCCGTCCACCAGTTGTTGGGCCATAGTATATAGGCCAAGGGAAACATACCTTGTCAGCACAGCATCACATAGGTTTTGGACATCCCAGAGACTGCTCTGGTGCAGTTGCTGAAGGACCTACCTCATACTTGCTTTGGTCAGTATCTCTCTGCCATCAGGTAAGAGCCATCCTCCTTCCGAGTTCCCAACTGCTCTTTTTCCTTCGGGGTAAAGCTGGGAGAGGGTAGGCTAGGGGGAAGTACAGGTGTCAGAGCCATTATATGAGAAATCTCCTGGTCTCCAGCTCCCTTGCCTCCTCATCTGCTAATCTACTTCCCCTTGCCTCAAAAGAGCTTCCCATCTGATGTCCCTTTATATGTATTACTGCTACATTCCTAGGGGCCAGAATGTTTTCCAGTACCTCTCTAACTAGTGTATAATGGACCAGTTCTTTGCCATTACTATTTACAAATCCTCTTTCCTCCCAAATCCTTCCAAATAATGCACCACACCCCAAGCATATTTCGAATCAGTATATATATTCCCATCTTGGTCCCTCACTAACCCAAGGTTTGATTTAAGGCATACAATTCACAAGTTAGAGTCGACCAATGGGCAGGTAGACTGCCCCTGGTAACAGTGGAATTTCTATCTCCATCCACAATAGCAAACCCATTTTTCCTTTTCCCATCTACCACTCTAGAGGATCCATCTATAAACCAATTTACTCCCCCAGGCATTGGGGAGTCTTGTGAATCCTCTTACTTTCATTTGAAAATCAATTAACTCTAAACAACAATATTCCTCTGCAGGGGGAGTTCAGGTGGGAGGCAGGATTAAGATTATCAACATTCTGAAATCTGTGAGCTATTTCCCAGCCCTGATTTAATATAGTTCTTACTTGGTGTGAGACACTTATTATAACACTGCCTCAAAGGTGAGTTTCCTACTCTTTTCTGCCAAGAGAGTGGTAGCAGTTACTGCTTGTATACAGGTCAGCGATCCTTTGGCTATCGCACCTAACACTTTAGAAAGGAAAGCCACTGGTCAGGAGCAAAGGATCAGCAATGCAACATGGGCAGCTGATCCTATAAGCATCCTTGCCTTCACCTGAAGTGAATTCCCCTTCATTTCATTTTCTCCGTGTATTTAATGGAGAATTGTTTGGGTGTCAAAAGTTCTCTTTCCATATAGCACCCCCCATGATCATGCAAAACATGAAAAACGTATCTGATGACAATATAGATCTTTGATAAGTAAGTCAGGGGCCTAGGATTGGGGTTCCAGAGAGAGCCCTGCCTTCCATCAACACACAGTGTAAAAAGGCTCTAGGCCTAAACCTTAGCCTAATCAGGGGATGAGATTCCCAGCTTTCTCTAAAGGCAAGGTAGGAGTGGCCCCAAGTACTTGGCCTAAGTAAACCTTTAGATAAAGAAACTCTACCGCCAGGAAGTAAAAAGGTTAAAAGATTAATAGCAGCAACCAAAGTCTGGCCGCAAATTAAACTATCTATTTAAGGCAGTTTTACTTCAGGTAACTGTCCTTAAGTTTTAACCATTCTACCTTATGACCTATGCAGTCACACCTGAATTCAAAACTCCCAGCAAATATTAGCTGCAGTCCCAAAGGATTATCTTCTACAGCAATTATCATTAATCAAGGGCTTCAGATGAATCTAGTTCTCAAGCATCACAGTAAAGGATTTACAGCTTATACAACTATCTTTTTTATCTAAGTAGATCTAAATTTAACATTACATAGATCATTTGCCTTTAAAATACTCAAATACAAAGAAAAAAAATTCTAAATCGCATGTTGTGCATCCCGTTTCCACATAAGAGAAACTTTTAAATCTTTCAGATTTAACATTAATATTCTCTTCATTCTAAAAAAGAATTTTTGGAAATAACCCTATCAAATTATCAGATCAGATTAAAATCCTGCTCTAGATTTTTTATCATCTTCCTTAAACAAGGAGACTACCATGCACGTAAATAAGCATTAAATAATTTGCTTTAGACAGATGGGATCTTAGTAGAAATAAATTGCTTTCAGATAACTTACAGCTCCAGCAAACTTCTTAGAGCAGACTTGAAAAATAAAAATAAAACATTCAGATATTAACACCATATAAATGTAGGCTGTTCTTTTAAACAGTAGAAGCAATTGATACCCAAACCAGCAAGGTGTTGCAGCCACCATACTTAATGGGGAAAGGGGATTAGATCACCTGACAAGGTCCCCCTCCATGTGGCCACCCTTCCCCAACTCCACCATGCTTCCCAACCCTAACTTATCACAGTTAACTTTTTTAGGGTGCCATTTCCTCAGGATCCACTCTGCCAACTCAAGATAGACCCCCAACCTCATGGGATATATCTCCTTTTCCCATGGCAAATGGCAGATCCACTAGGGAATTGTGCCTTTTTTCTTCCCTATTTCTGGAGAGCTATTTTCCTCTCTCTTTTTTTCTCACATCATCTCTTCCTGTCCCATCTCTCTCCTTCCAAAGCTTATTTGCTTAAACCTTCTCTGACATATGTTAAACACTTCCAAACCAATACTAGATGCTCCATTTAAACTACTAATTGCTTTTGCAAATCAATCTTTCTTGTAACTCATCTTTAAGTCAAAGAAGGAAAAAAATTTCTTTTTTAAACTTTAAGCTTCAAGGTTCTCAAATAACTGAACCAAATTTCATAAAACTTATAATTGCCCAACAGAGATGACAAATTTTAAGGCATAACTCAGTTACAAATTATCCAATACCTCTAGAAACCACATCATCTAAGTAGGGAGATACAACCCCAACCTCTCCTAAACTAAGCTACCAGCATTTTGTTTTAATAACCTATATTTTAACTTAAAATCCCAAACATGGCTTTAAATTCCCAATAATATAAAACCACTTTCGCCATCTTATTTAAAATAATGAATTTCACCAAATAGCAGTCTCTTTCCCTTGGTCCCATGTGGCCTTACTACAGTCAGGATCCATGAGAGGGAAAGGAAAGAAGCCACCGTCTTCACTCTCTCAATCCCATATACTTCCCCGATGTATAGGGTGATTGTGCTTCCAATTGGGATCTGCTAATGATATTTCTGGTCAACTGAAACTACTCCTGCAGCTGGAGGGTTTCTCCTGTCCCACTCCTTCATAGCTGTACCCCTAATTAGTCCCCTCTCCTCTAATGAGAAGAGAGAATTCAAAATAGACCTAAGTTCTCCTCCCGGCTCTGAGGGCCCTTGGAGGGGCTGATGGAATTAAATCCTTTCCTTCTCTTTCAGGGTACAAATTCAGTCTTTGGCACCCCAGTGCCTTCACTAATATATTTGTCACCCCAGATAAAACAACAATACCTTATCATCTTTTGCTTTTTCCTTATATATTTTGGCAGTTCGTTCCAATTACTTAATTTATCTCCCAAAGGAGTATCTACCAGTATTTTCTGATCATTTTTCTCATTTCTCTCCATGAGGGCAGGCTGGGACTGGGCCACACCCTTTGAATTTGGATGGAATCTAAATTCCAAAACACCCAAACACGCCAATTGTCGCCAATTGTCTCCAGTCACCCTAGAAGGTCTAGCTAAGCCTGTCCTGTCCAGAGACCCAGAGTTTAAGACTCCAGGCCTCACAGGCTCCTGTCCAGAGACCCCTCTAGAGTTTATGACTCAAGGGCCTCACAGGGGGCTTACCTCTGGGTTGCTGCGCAGCAAATTGCTTGATTGATACCTGTTCTCCACTGACCGGTCGGGATTTATACCTTTTACCATGGAGTTTCTCTCGCTTTGTTTTGCTCTGAGTTTCTCCACTTCGGGCCCACTTTACCTTGGGGAGTAAGGAGAAGCCCTGGATGCTGGCAGACTGCCTAAATCAGGGCAGGGCGCCACCCCACCAGCACCCCAAGGGTTCACCTACTCACCACAAGTAGTGTAATCCCAGACGAGCCCCCAAGACTGTGTGAGTCAGAAACCATTAATAAAAAAAGACAGGAGAGATCTCTAGAAGCAAAGCAAAGTTTATTATATGTTCTTGCAAGAATTGGGCATCCCACCTATCGAGCAGACAATCAAAAGAAGGAAGCACTGTAGGGGGCAGGGTCAATGCTTTTAATCCCTAATGCAAATTCCCCTTCCCATCACTGACCCTCATCCTTATTGGCTGAGAAGCTTACATTCTAAACGCAGGAACTACCCAGGAAATTGAACTTGATCAATAAGTACATAGTTGCCTATATTTGGTTGAAATAGGGACAATAACAAGAAGGGGACTTAAGTATGCCCTTAAGAAGATAGACTTTATGCCCTTAGGAGAATAGCAAGGAGGAGACACTTTAAGTATGCCCTTGACTTAATGCTTAAAGTCCTTCAGGCCTACTCAAACTTTGAAATAGATGAAGCCTTACTCAATTTTCACAACTGTCTTGAAAGATCTCACCTCATCTCATTCAATTCAGAATAAATGGACGTTTCCTTAAAATGGTCTGGAGCATATATTTAAAACCGTCAGTACACATCATATGTAATGGGGATAAACTGGAACCATTCGCAGTAAGATCAGGAGTGAAACAAGGTTGCCCATTATCACCATTATTATTCAATATTGTATTAGAAACACTAGCTTCAGCAATAAGAATTGAGAAGAGATTAAAGAAATTAAAGTAGGCAGTGAGGAAACCAAATGATCACTCTTTGCAGATGATATGATGGTATACTTAGAGAACCCCAGAGATTCTACTAAAAAGCTATTAGAAATAATTCATAACTTTAGCAAAGTTGCAGAATACAAAATAAATCCACATAAATCCTCAGCATTTTTATACATCACCAACAAAATCCAACAGCAAGAGATACAAAAAGAAATTCCATTCAAAATAATTGTTGATAGCATAAAATATTTGGGAATCTAACTATCAAAGGAAAGTCAGTAAATATATGAGCAAAATTACAAAACACTTTCCACACAAATAAAGTCAGATTTAAATAATTGGAAAAATATTAAATGCTCTTGGCTAGGCTGAGCAAATATAATAAAGATGACAATACACCCTAAACTAATTTATTTATTTAGTGCTATGCTAATCAGTCTCCCAAGAAACTATTTTAATGACCTAGAAAAAATAACAACAAAATTCATATGGAAGAACAAAAGGTAAAGAATTTCAAAGGAATCAATGAAAAAAAAATCAAATGAAGGTGGCCTAGCTGTACCTGATCTAAAATTATATTATAAAGCAGTGGTCACCAAAACCATCTGGTATTGGATAAGAAATAAGACTAGTTGATCAGTGGAATAGATTAGGTTCACAGGACAAAACGGTCAATAACTATAGCAATCTATTGTTTGACAAACCCAAGATTCCAACTTTTGGGATAAGAATTCATTATTTGACAAAAACTGCTGGGAAAACTGGAAATTGATATGGCAGAAATTAGGAATGGACCCACACTTAAAACTGTACACCAAGATAAGACCAAAATAAGTCCATGATTTAGGTGTAAGGAGTCAGATTATAAATCAATTAGAGGAACATAGGATAGTTTACCTCTCAGACTTGTGGAGGAGGAAGGCATTTGTGACCAAAGAAGAGGTAGAGATCATTATTGATCACAAAATAGAAAATTTTGATTAGATGAAATTAAAAAGCCTTTGTACAAAGAAAACTAATGCAAACAAGATTAGAAGGGAAGCAACAAACTGGGAAAACATTTTTGACAGTTAAAGGTTCTGATAAAGACCTCATTTCCAAAATATGTAGAGAATTGACTCTAATTTATAAGAAATCAAGTCATTCTCCAATTGATAAATGGTCAAAGGATATGAGCAGACAATTTTCAGATGAAATTGAAACTATTTCTACTCATACGAAAAGGGGGCTCCAAATCAGTATTGATCAGAGAAATGCAAATTAAGACAAATCTGAGATACAACTCTGAGATACCACTACATACCTGTCAGATTGGCTAAGATGACAGGAAAAAATAATAATGAATGTTGGAGGGGATGCGGGAAAACCGGGACACTGATGGATGCATTGTGAGTGGAGTTGTGAATGAATTAAACCATTCTGAAGAGCAATCTGGAACTATCCAGCAGTGTTACTACTGGACTTATATCCCAAAGAAATACTAAAGACGGGAAAGGGACTTGTATGTGTCAAAATGTTTGTGGCAATCCTTTTTGTAGTGGGTAGAAACTGGAAAAAGAATGAATGCCCATTGATTGAAGAATGGTTGGGTAAATTGTGGTATATGAATGGTATGGAATATTATTGTTCTGTAAGAAATGACCAGCAGGATGAATACAGAGAGACTTGGAAAGACTTATATGAACTGATGCCAAGTGAAATGAGCAGAACCATAAGATCATTATATACCTCGACAACAATACCGTGTGAGGATGTATTCTGATGAAAGTGGATATCTTCAACAAAGAGAAGATCCAATTCAGTTCCAATTGATCAGTGATGGACAGAATCAGCTACACCCAGAGAAGGAACACTGGGAAATGACTGCGAACTGTTTACATTTTTGTTTTTCTTCCCAGCTTATTTTTTACCTTCTGAGAATTGTATGGTTCTGCACACATATATTGTGTCTAGGATTTACTGTAACATATTTAACATATATAAGACTGCCTGCCATCTAGGGAAGGGGGTGGAGGGAGGGAAGGGTAAAGTCGGAACAGAAGTGAGTGCAAGGGATAATGTAGTAAAAAATTACCCATCCATATGTTCTGTCAATAATAAGTTATAATAATAAAAAAAGATGAAAAAAAATACAAAGCCCTATTCAGAAAAAAAAAATAGAAGAAAACAGGGAAAACCATGAGATCAAAAAGGTATGATTGAAATAATATCTCTTATAAATATGAAGTGGGGGTAGTGAATTGATTTCAGGGATTAGATCTAGTAGATAGTGCTACAAGAACTATGAACAGAGGTTTTAATATTGCACAGAAGGCAGTATCAAAAAACATTCCAAAGAAAAAAAAGAACAAGAAAATAAAATGGCTGTTTGATGAAACTTTGCAAATAGCTAAGGAAAGCAGGAAAAGGAAAGGGAAAAATATACCCAACTGAGTGAAGAATTAGAGAATAGCAAGCAGAGAAAAGCAGGTTTTATTAAATTAACAATGGAAGGAAAATAGAACTCTAGAATTGGAAAGACACGAGATCTCTGTAAGAAAATTAGAACTAATCAGGGAACATTTAATGCAAAAAAATAGACATGATTGAAGTAAAAATTCATAGGGATTTAATAGAAATAGAAGGGAGTAGGCAGTGGCAAGAATACACAAAAGAACTATATAAGAATGATCTTAACATCACCAATGATATGATTACTAAAGTACCACTAACAATAAGGCTAGCAGAGGTGACTGAATTCTAGCTGAGCTATTTAAAATCCTCAAAGATGATCTGATTTAAGTGTTACACTCAGTATATCAGCAAATTAGAAAAACTCAACAGTGGCTACTGAATTGGAAAAGTTCAGTTTTCATCCCAATTCTAAAGAAGGGCAATACTAAAGAATGTTCACATTACCAAACAATTGTGCTAATTTCACACACCAGCAAGATTAGGCTTAATATTCAACAAGATTCAAAAATATTTGAATTGAGAATTACCAGAAGAACAGGCAGATTTTCAAAGAGTCAGAAAAATTAGAGACCAAATTGCAATTATTTGCTGGATTGTGAAGAAAACAAGAGAATTCCATAAAAATATCTACTTCTGCTTTATTAATTAAATTAAAACTTTTGACTGTGTGGTTCACAACAAAATGTGGTAAGTTTTCAAAGAGATGGGAGTACGAGATCATCTTACTTAACTCCTGAGGAAGCGGTATATAAACCAAGAAGCCACAGTTAGAACTGAGCATGGAACAACTAATTGGTTTAAGATTAGAAAAGAAATATATTATTCTTTGCTAATTTAACTTATATGCAGAGTACATTAAGCATAATGCTAGGCTGGATGAATCAAAAGCCAGAATTAAAGTTGCTAGGAGAAATCTCAACAATCTCCATTATGTTGATGATACCTGTCTTGTGGCAGAAAGTGAAGAGTAATTAAGGCCCTTGATGAGAGTGAAAGAGGAGAGAATAAAAGCTGGCTTGAAGTCTAACATTAAAAACAAACAAATAATAAATGCTAAGATTTTAGTAACTACTCTTAACACTTTCTGAAAAATAGAAGGAGAAGAAATGGAAGCAGTGTCAGATTTTATATTCTTAGACTCAAAGATAACTGCAGATGATGACAGTAGCTATGAAATTTAAAAATGCTTGTCCTTAGAAGGAAAATTATGGCAAATTTGTAGAGCATACTAAAAAACAGACATCTTGCTGACAAACATCTTCACAGTGAAAGCTATGATTTTTCCAGTAGTAATGTTTGGATGTAAGAGTTGGATTATAAGAAAAGGTAAGTACTACAAAACTTACACTTTTGAATTGTCTTTCTCATTATATGTAGTTCTCCATACATATATTGCAACATGAAAGGCCTTAGGATCCTCCAAAAGAAATTTGATATTTGAAGGTTGATAGGAAGGCAACTTCTTTCTCATTGAAGCAACATCATCTGAATAATTCTTAATAATAATGTTGGGCCAAATTTGCTACTCTACATAGTCACTCAGTCTTTTATTGCTCCTTCAGCTTTGGAGATACGTGTTTGTTCCTCATTTAAAAGTCATATAAGGCTTGACAATTTAATTCTTTTATTTATTTTTTTTTATAAAATAGTCTTTTATTTTTCAAAATACATGCAAAGATAGTTTTCAACATTCACCCTTGCAAAACCTTGTGTTTCAAATTTTTCTCCCTCCCTCCCCACCTTACCTCCTCCCTAGACAGCAAGTAATCCATTATAGGTTAACTATGTGCAATTCTTCTAAACGTGTTTAGAAGAAACATCATGCTGCACAGGAAAAATCAAATCAAAAAGGGAAAAAATGAGAAAGGAAAAAATAAGTAAGCAAACAGCAACAAAAAGATGAAAATACTATGTTATGATCCACATTCAGTCCTCATATACCTTTCTCTGGATACAGATGACTTTCTGTCACAGGTCTTTTGGAACTGACCTGATTCACCTTCATGTTGAAAAGACCTAAGTCTATCACAG
Organism: Antechinus flavipes; assembly: GCF_016432865.1. Lineage (NCBI taxonomy): Eukaryota > Metazoa > Chordata > Mammalia > Dasyuromorphia > Dasyuridae > Antechinus > Antechinus flavipes. Next base: position 234,648,477 of record NC_067402.1, on the reverse strand, counting down.
TTGATCCTCACATAATCGTGATGTTGTTATCTGCAATATTTTCTTGGTTCTACTCACTTCACTTAGAATCAGTTCATGTAAGTCTCTTCAGACCTTTCTGAAATCAGCCTGCTCATCATTTCTTATAGAACAATAAATATTCCATAGCATTCATATACCATAACTTATTCAGCCATTCTCCAACTCGAGCATCCACTCATTTCCATTTCCCCACCATTACAAAAAGGTGAGGAAGCAGTGTTGGATTTTATATTCTTAGACTCAAAGAGCACTCCAGATGATGATGGTAGCTATGAAATTAAAAGATGCTTCTCCTTAGAAGGAAAACTATGGCAAATTTGTAGAGTATACTAAAAAACAGAGACATCTTGCTGACAAAGATCTTCAGAGTAAAAGCTATGGTTTTTCCAGTATTAATGTTTGGCTGTAAGAGTTGGACTCTAAAATAATGTGCACTGCATTTTTGCACATTTTCCTTTTTTATAATCTCTTTGGGAAAGAGATACTAAAGAAGGGAAAGGGACCTGTATGTGCCAAAATATTTGTGGCAGCCCTGTTTGTAGTGGCTAAAAGCTGGAAAACGAATGGATGCCCATCAATTGGAGAATGATTGAGTAAATTGTGGTATATGAATGTTATGGAATATTATTGTTCTATAAGGAATGACCAGCAGGATGAATACAGAGAGGACTGGCGAGACTTACATGAACTGATGCTAAGTGAAATGAGCAGAACCAGGAGATCATTATATACCTCAACAACGATACTGTTTGAGGATGTATTCTGATGGAAGTGGATCTCTTCGATAAAGAGATCGAATTCAGTTTCAATTGATCAAGGATGGACAGAAACAGCTACATCCAAAGAAAGAACACTGGGAAATGAATATAAACTGCTTGCATTTTTGTTTTTCTTCCCAGGTTATTTATACCTTCTGAATCCAATTCTCCCTGTGCAACAAGAAAACTGTTCAGTTCTGCACACATATATTGTATCTAGGATATACTGTAACCTATTTAACATGTAAAGGACTGCTTGCCATCTGGGGGAGGGGGTGGAGGGAGAGAGGGGAAAAATCGGAACAGAAGTGAGTGCAAGGGATAATGCTGTAAAAAATTACCCTGGCATGGGTTCTGTCAATAAAAAGTTATTTAAAAAATATATATGTATATATTCTCTTTGGGATACGGATCCAATAGTGACACTGATGGTTCAAAGGTCCATAGATCACAGTTTGATAGGCCTTTGGGTAGAGTTCCAAATTGCTCTCCAGAATGGTTAGATCAGACACCACCACTAAAAATGTATTAGTGTTCCAGTTTTTCCACATCCCCTCTAACATTTATCATTATCTTTTTCCTGTCATCTTAGTCAGATGTAAAGTGGCATCTCAGAGCTGTCTTAATAAAAAGCATTTGTCCAATCAATAGAGATTTTGAGCATTTTTAAAAATAAAAAAAATTCTTTTGGCTTTAATTTCTCCATTTGAAAATTGTCTATTCATATCCTTTGGCCATTTTTCAGTTGGATAATAGCTTGTATTCTTATAAATTTCTGTCAATATATTTTAGAAATGGGGTCTTTATCAGAAATATTGGGTGTAAAATTTCCTCCCCTCCTCAGTTTTCAGCTTCCCTTCTAATCTTGGTTGCATTAGTTTTGTTTGTACAAAGTATTTTTAATTTAATATAATCAAAATTACTCATTTTGCTTTTCATAATGTTTTCTAGTTCCTCTTTGGCCTTAAATTCCTTCCTTTTCCACAAATCTGCCCTGTTTTCCTAATTTGTTTATAGTATTACCCTTTATGTTTAAATCATGAACCCATTTCAATCTTATCTTGGTACAGAGTGTTAGGTGTTGGTCAGTGCCTAGTTTCTGTCATGCTCTTTTCCAATTTTCCTCAGATGAGTTCTTATCCTGTAAGCTGGAGTTTCGGGATTTATCAAACACTAGTTTGCTATAGTCATTGACTATTGTGTTTTGTGAACCTAATTCTACTGATTCACTACTCTATTGCTTAGCCAGTACCAAATGGTTTTGATGACCACTGTTTATAATGTAGTTGTAGGTCTGGTACAGTTAGGCCCCCTTCATTTGTATTTTTTTCATTAATTCCCTTGAAATTCTTGATCTTTTGTTTTTCCTGATGAATTTTTTAATTTTTTTCTAGCTCTATAATTTCTTGACAGTTTGATTGCTATGCACTGAATAAGTAGGTTAATTTAAGTGGTATTGTCATTTTTATTATATTAGCTTGGCATGAACACTTGATATTCTTCCAATTGTTTAGCTCTGACTTTATTTGTGTGAAAGGTGTTTTGTAATTATGTTCATATAGTTCCTGACTTTGTATTAGCAGGTAGGTTCCAGTGGTATGAGGGAATTCTAGTATGGGCTTGTCCAGTCCTTAGATGTGGAATACAAAATCTGTCACTCAAAATATTTTTTTCTTGGTAGGAATTGCCAGAGTTTATGTTAAATTAGCAGCATTAGAATTTTAAATCAAAGTACCCAAAGGACTTTTGAATGTTATCATAAGTTCATTATAAGACATTATTTGTAGAAATATGGTTTTATATTCAGTATTGATAGCTTTCTCTCTTAAACTCTGTTTTTTTGATTTATAATCATAAGATTTCTGACAATTTCCCAAATCACTAGGAATTTATTAGCCATTTAATAAAAAGCCAGTTTCCTTATTTGCCTATACTTTGGTCATTTTGGTATTTTGGTTTCAAAACACTGGTGTCACTGTGGTGAAAACTTCATTATGAGATAGTAACTAAATTTGTTTCCATATGCATAATCTGTAAAGTTTATTACCAGTGACCTTGTGGGAACATATAACAGTTTTGATATCTATCCTAAATGTGTATGTCCTAAATGTAAATGTGTAAGCATTTATATAGTGCCTACTATATTCGAGGTACTATATTAAAATCTTTTTAAAATAAATATTATCCTATTTGATCCTCACAATAACCCTGTGAGGTAGGTATTATTATCATCCCAATTTTACAGTGAAGAAAGTTGAGGCAAACTAAATTTAAGTGACTTGCTTAGGTCATATAGTAAGTGTCTGAAGCTGGATTTACTTTCAGGTTTTTCTGGTTCCAGACAGAATATTTCACTCACTGTATTTTTTGCCTTCTCTCTCTGAATTTGCACCTCAAAAGTAGTGTAGCAGTACCTTCTTGTTCTTTAAGAGAGTCACAGAAATGAAGAATTACATTTTTGAGATAAACCCCAAAACTCCAGCTTCCAGGATAAGAACTCATCCTAGGAAAATTGGAAAATAGCATGACAGAAACTAGGCACTGACCAACACCTAACACTCTGTACCAAGATAAGGTTGAAATGGGTTCATGATTTAAACATAAAGGGTGATACAATAAACAAATTAGGAAAACAAGGCATAGTTTGTCTCTCAGATTTGTGGAGCAGGAAGGAATTTAACGCCAAAGAAGAACTAGAAAACATTATGAAAAGCAAAATGAGTAATTTTGATTATATTAATATACATTTACCATGTATACATTTCCTACATATTATACATGTAGGAAAATGGTTTAGCACCTATTCACTTACTCCTTCATTTAGCACCAATAATTGCTCCAGTGTTACAAGCAATAATATTGTTTTCAACACATATCACAATTGAAATACAGGGGGAAAATGTATCTTTTTATCCAGACTAACCAAATATTAAGCCCAGATGTTATTTTTACCCTAATTAATTGAATTTTGTTTAGTCTTCAGTGACAGTCTCCTTCTTTGAAAGTTTTTCTGGTACTGTTTAGTGGTAAGGATTCTATATTGTGTTTGTTTCTAATACAGTTTTAACATGTGTAATGTATATGTTTTTATTTTCCAGGATAAATGTATATTTGGCTGGAATGAACCCATTTTATTTCCATGCAGTAAATATAATTTTACACTGCTTGGTGACTCTGGTTCTGATGTACACATGTGATAAAGTTGTCTTCAAGGACCATCAACTTGGTTTTGTTACTGCATTGATTTTTGCTGTGCATCCCATTCACACAGAGGCGGTAAGTAATAGCAACATTAAAATAACAGGCAGAAAAAGTGAAAGCTAGATGGATATTTCCTCCTCCAGTACTGAATTGCTTGAACTACAGAATTACTTGAACTTAAAGTGATGTTGGGAGAAAAAAATTGTGATGCATTAAGGTATTTTCTTTATAAAATATAAAATTTATTTGACAACTTTATGTAGGCTTAAAACCATCCTAGTACTTTCATTGCTAATTGGTTTTCCAATTAAGGCACTTAGTCATTAGAAATAGGAATAAAGTAGCACATTTGAAGAAAGCATGAATCTGTGGTCTGTATAGAAGACAGCTACAATAGAAATGCTTGCTGTGCTGAGTGATTATTCCAGTTCTAAATTTTTAATTTAGATTTTTCTCTTTCTTCCTTTATGTTTACCATGTATACTATTTGAGTGGCCTATTATATTGATCTTTACACATTTTTGACCAGGACACTCAATTTAAAATTTCATTTATTTATTAGATTTACAGATTATGTGACCTACAAATTATGTTCTTAGATCTTAATTAGAGATTAATTCTAAAATAATGTAATTTTTTTTCTCCTGAGGCAATTGGGATTAAGTGACTTGCCTAAGGTCACACAGCTAAGAAGTGTTAAATGTTTGACGCCAGATTTGAACTCAAATTCTCTTGACTTCAGGGCTAGTAATGTAATTTAAGAGTAGTATTGTATTAGTTATAAAACTGTCTTGAGATATCAATATCTGCCACTCCTGACTCTGTTTTGGTCATCTTATAACAATAACTATCTTCATGGAAAGTACTTACTGGTTTTTCATGCACTGTTTTTAATTTTTTAATTTTAAGGTTATACTGTGGAGGAATTTACAAGTTTTGAGAAAAATAACTTCCCAAGTCAAGTTCAATAGTTAATCTTTTTTTAGATTTCTTATCATTAATAATAATATTGAAATATTGATATCTGACAACTTATATGTAATATTTTAAGGTTTACAAAGTATTTTGTTTACAGTTATTTATGAAATATGTAGTTCAATTACTATTGTTTCTGATTTACAAATGAGAGAATTGAATTATACAGCTGAATGACTTACTCAAGGTCCCAAAGCTATTAAGATTAAAAGCTGAAATTCAAAGTAGGCTTTCATATTGTTAAGAGCACATTTCCTTCTTTCTATTTTATTCTGCTTATATCACATTATGTGCAGAAATGCTCATTAATGAGGCTATGCTAAGGCATAAAAAAGAGATTATCTTTATGCCTCATAAATAATAAGAGACAGATTGTAATATCCAGGTCTCCTGAATTACCACTGGTAAGCAATACCACCCTTTTAGTTAATAAATGCATAATTAAGATGCTCGATTTATTTTCTTCAAATTCATCACATATACATATATATATATATATATATATATATATATACACACACAGATACATATATATATAAATCTATCAGAGTCAGGAGTCAAACTGACATTTTCAGAACTATGGGATTGCCTGATGCGGGACATAGTTAGCAAATTATGAGAAGGACCTGGGTTCAAATCTCCCTCAGACGTTTCCTAGTTCTGTAACTCTAGTCAAATCACTTAAATTCTTAATTCTGAGAATTCTTAATTCTTAGTTTCTTCATCTGCAAAATTAGGGGCAAGAGACTTCAGCTTTAAATTTTAGAATCTTCCAAAAAATTTAATTTTTTTTTCAACTTCTTTTTCAGTTGAGTAATATGGAAGCATGGAAGCTGACCATGGCATTTAATATCTTAGTTTTTAATATTATTATTTATAGTCCTGACAAGTTCATTTATTTTTTTCCTGTTTTCATATACTTCCTTATCCAAATAAGAATAATAATGAAAATGAGGGGGATTGTGTTTTATGCTTTAAAAAAACTTACAGTTCTCAACATAGTGCTAGGTACATAACTGGTATTCAGCACATGTTGTTGGTTGGTGATAAGGTTTAACTAAAACTGCATGTATATTGATATGCTAATCTGAGCAGTGTGGTATCACTGAAATCAATTTGAATTTGAAATGAGAATTGAGTTTGAGTCCTGTCTCCATAATTTATTGAAACCCATTTCTCTGATTCTCCATTTTCTTGTAATACTATATTTGAAGTGCTGAAACTGAGTAATCTAGAGGAAAGAGCATTGGATTTAGTATCAGGTTACATGAATTATCTGTCTTATGCTCAAGAAGATTACTTAATATTTGTGTTGTTCAGTTATGCCCAGTTCTGACTTTTTAAAAAAATTGTTTTGGCATAGATACTGGAGTGGTTTGCCATTTACTTCTCCAGCTCACAAAGTAGTAAATGTCTAAGGCTAGATTTGAACTAGGAAGATGAATCTTTCTTACTCCAGGTCCAGTTTTATCTACTGTACCTTCTACTGCTCCATATTTTGTAATGCCGGAGAAACTGAGCAAGACAGAGATTAGAAAACAATTTAATAGTTTATTAAATAGAGAGATTTACTGAGAACAAATGGATCCATGATTGGTCCCAGGGCTGAACGAGACTATCATCTCAAAGAATCCAATATTGAGTATTAGACAGCAAGTTTTTTTATAGGATAACAAAGACAATGACATAATGGGAGTAACCTAATGGGGGGAGGCCCCTAGGATGACACAATGGAGGGAGGTACTGGAGAGGTTACTGATATTCTAATGATGTCTAAAATGGATAGACCTTTATCCTATCAAACATTAAGAAGGAATGATTATAACCTAAAAATATAAAACCTTTATCTCATCAAACATTTAGAGGAAAAGATCATAACTTGAGGCAGAGTAACTAAATAGGACAATGGAGAAACTGGATCAGGACATTAAAAGGGAACTGTGGCATAACAATTTCTGTGCATATTTCTTTGTGCTAGTACAGTGAGGGGCTTGTACTAAAATCTAGTGATTGGACAATTGATATGATCTTTCACTTGTAAATCATGCTGTAAAACCTTATATCCTAATAGTACTTACCTACTTTCCACATTTAATCTTTGATCTTTTAGCAGAATTATTACTGTTGATAGCTTGGCTTATTCACTCCCAACCAAGAACAAACTGTAGTTGGTTCATACTAGAGAGAACAGACTGTTAAATTTTCACTGTGAACATTTACACTGAAGAAATCTTGGAAACCTTATAAATCAGGGATTAATTTATTGTTTTGTTGATTATTTAGACTTATGAAAGTCATTGATAGAATATGAATAATGCAGATTAAATTTAAAAATGTTTTGAGAGTACATTTTTCTCCACTGGCGTACTGATTGTTAAACATTCACCCTAACATCTCTACTCTAAGTTCATAACTTTTGCTCATAAAGAGGTCTCCTATTGGTCAGAACTATATCCCCCGAACAGTTTGTTTTGTAGCTACTATTTTCCAGCAGAATATCACTATGCACATTATATAAAGCTGTATTTCAGGGTACCTCTAAAGCCTTGTTTTAGTTTCAGTTTGAGAATCTTTTTAATAACTCTTGCTAAACATGTCCAATTGTATTGAGATGCACATTACTTCAATTTCAATAGACTGGTTTTATTTCCAGAGTTCATTGTGACTGATCCTATCTGGCTTTTCCTTTCATGATTAAAAGGGTTTAGAGAGTTACGAATCTGATAAGAATTCTAAAGGATCCAAGCTGTGCTGCTTTCAATAGACACAGGACAAAGCCAATAATTTCATAGTCCTCTGATTTGACTAAATTTTAATAACATGTGTACCCTTGTACTCAGTATGCCATACTTCCAGAGAGCATGCTGTTCTTTTAGATTTATACAAAATTATTCTCTTATGGTGCCATCTTGTACTTTCATTATGTGATAGTTAGCAAGTAGTATATGGAAATACTACAGGAGGACAACTTCAAACAGATGTAACTAAGATTCCATTATATAATGTCAATTAAGATTGTCTAGAGTGGCCAATGCTTTAGTAAGCATAGAATGAAAGTTAAATTTTCATCTTTTCTTATCTCTTAGAAGACTCATAATTAAGAATGTGGTTTTTGAAGAGTTTTTTAAATACAGATTTAGCACAATGGGGTCAGAGATTGGCCCTGAGATTTCATTAATATAGAGTAATCTTCCTGATTTCCAAGATCAGGTCTTTTTTTTTTTAATTTAATTTAATTTAATTTTTTAATAACTTTTTATTGATAGAACGCATGCCAGGGTAATTTTTTACAGCATTATCCCTTGCATTCACTTCTGTTCCAATTTTTTCCCTCCCTCCCTCCACCCCTTCCCCCAGATGGCAAGCAGTCCTTTACATGTTGAATGGATTGCAGTATATCCTAGATACAATATATGTGTGCAGAACCAAATAGTTTTCTTGTTTCACAGGGAGAATTGAATTCAGAAGGTATAAATAACCCGGGAAGAAAAACAAAAATGCAAGCAGTTTATATTCATTTCCCAGTGTTCTTTCTCTGGGTGTAGCTGCTTCTGTCCATCTTTGATCAATTAAGGCTCTCTTTATCGAAGAGATCCACTTCCATCAGAATACATCCTCAAACAGTATCGTTGTTGAGGTATGTAATGATCTCCTGGTTCTGCTCATTTCACTCAGCATCAGTTCATGTAAGTCTCTCCAAGCCTCTCTGTATTCATCCTACTGGTCATTCCTTACAGAACAATAATATTCTATAACATTCATATACCACAATTTACTCAACCATTCTCCAATTGATGGACACAAGATCAGGTCTTTATCCACTATGACATTGAATGGGACTCATTGGATGAAATATTTCTAAGTATTGTCACATGATTCCTGTTTACAGAACTGGGACCTTGGGGAGGTCATTTGATTTCTGGAGGTATAAACTTTGAACTTGGAGATAAAAGAAGTTGCAGGAAATGATATGATCTGTACCAGGCAGCCAGCATTGGTGACCATTGGTCAAGGATGGTTACCTCCTTTTAGTCTATCCAATGAGAAGGCTCGACCCTTTTGCCTTTTAAACCATGGACAAGCTGGAAGCTGGTCAGATTTCAGGTGCACATTGTGGTGTGGGAGGGGGGCCGCTGGGTAAGGAGGCTGGGATGGCTCTCAGGTGTGTCTGGGCCTCTCCCTGCAGGAATTAAATAAATGCTTTCTCTTTGTACCTGATGATGCCTCTGATTAGTTAATTGGATTGGGAAGGGAGTCTCGTACCCAACCTGTCCCACACAGTTTATGGGGGCTCAGCCCGGAATCTGGTTTCCCAGAGAGATGACTGGTGGCCCCTCATTCAAGGTAGGTGCCAGCTTGGGTTCTCCAGCTGACCTTCAGATCAGACCTTCAGCCTCCCTCTCTGTGAAGAATGGGCCTAGAGAGCAGAGACGCTCAGATACAAACAGAAGGCACACAAGTCTTCAAAGATGAAACCCGGGTGAGAGAAAGCCAGGTAACTTATGCATGTGTGATCCTAGAAACACTATTTGTTAATGTGCCCTAGAACTATCCTTGTGGGCCCTGGGATCATCAAGTCTTGAGTGATCCAGATTAAGGGATGAGTACTAGATTAAAGAGCTCTGTTAATGGCTCAGGATAGGAGTCTTCTATGGTTGGCTATGAAGGTAGGCAACTTCTTCTGACCCTGGTCTGCCAAACCACCCTGGGGGGTGGGGGGAAACAGGAGAAGGGTCAGCTGTGCATTTGCTGGAGACCAGGGGTGAAATTGGATGCTTTGAGAGGGGGCAGTCCAACTCATCTTCGGAGCAAAAAGAAAAAAAAAGTGCATTTGTGTATTTCTGTTGTATGTTGGAAAGAGGCGAAGACATGGTCTCTTCCATGTGATTTTTGTCTTTGTGTGTCTTTGTACAGAATGTCTTTATCATGTTTGTTCTGTGAGCTAGAATTTGTTACAGAAAAAAATAAAGAGAGAAAGAAACCTTCCTGTAGGCGCCAACTCTGGCCAAAGTTGGAGCATCAGAAATATTGGTTAGGGAATTTGGCAATTGTTAATTTCAAAATTCCAAAGAAATTCAATTAAACTGGGGAGGGCTGTGAAGAGAGAGTGAAGTTAGTAGTTTTTCTTTTCCTTCCCTTTTCCTGACTGCAGCAGGGTTATGTGGGGCCAGAGTGGAGAGAAAGAAACTATGCTGTTTAGTGAAATTCATTATTTGAAATATGATAGCAAAAGCAGTTTTATTTTATTGGGAATTTAAAATTGTATTTGAGTTGATTTTAAGTTAAAATATAGGTTATTAAAACAAAATGCCTGTAGCTTACTTTAGAGGGAGAGATCATGTTTGTATCTCCCTACTCAGATGGTATGTTGCTTTCTAGAAGTATTGGGTAATTTGTAAACTATGAGTTATGCCTTAAAAATTTGTCAGCTCTGTTGGGTATATATGTAAGTTTTATGAAATTTGGTTCAAAGTTATTTACGAATCTTGAAGTTTAAGGGAAAAAGTGATTTAAAGACAAGGAACAAGAAAGATTGATTTGCAAAAGCAATTAGTAGTTTAAATGGAGCATCTAATATTGGTTTGGGAGTGTATGTTAGAGAAGGTTTGAGCAAGTAGGCTTTGGGAGGAGAGAGAGAGAGATGGAAGAGGAAGAAATGCTGTGAGAGAAAGAGAGGAAAAAGGCTTTCCAGGAAATAGGGAACAAAAAGGTATAAACCCCTAATGAATTCGCCACAGGAAAGGAGATAACCCATGAGGTTGGGGCCTGTCTTTAGCTGGCAGATTGGATCTTGGGGGAAATGGCTGTGAGAAATTGGGTTTGAGAAGCATCGTGGAATGGGGGAAGGTCGACCATGTGGAAAGGGGCCTTAGTATGGTAGCTTTTTTTTTTTTTTTTTAAACAAACTGCAGCTCCTTGCTGGTTCAAACATTAATTTCTTCTATTAATTGCTTCTAATTGCCTACATTTACATGGTGTTAATAACTGAATATTTTATTTTTATTTTTCAAGTCTATAGCTGCTTTAAGAAGTGTGTTGGAACTGTTAGTTTTCTGAAAGCAATTTATTTCTACTAAGATATCCCATCTGTCTTCAGCAAATTATTTAATGTTGCATAATAGACTCCTTGTTCAAGGAATATGAGAAGGAAAAAAACCAAACCTAGAGCAGAATTTTAATCTGATCTGATAATTTGATAGGGTTATTTCCAAAAGTTTAATTTTTTTTTTTTTAGAATGAAGAGAGCATTAATGTTAAATCTGAAAGTTTCTTTTATATGGAAATAGGATGAACAACATGCAATTTAGAATTCTTCTCTGTACTGGGTATTTTAAAAGCAAAATGATCTGTGTAATGTTGAACCTAGAACCATCTACTTAGATATGAAGGATAAGCTGTATAAGCTGTGAACTTTCTAGGATGAATCTCTTACTGTGATCCTTGAGAGCTAGATTCATCTGAAGCTTTGATTAATGATAATTGCTGTAGGAGATAAAACCTTTTTGGGACTGTATTTATTTGGAGTTTTAAATTCAGGAATGACTGAATAGATCCAAACTAGTGAAAGGAATATGCCACAAGCTACTCAGAAGAAGCTGTTACAGGTGAAAGGTAACATTTGGGAATGAATTATAAGGACTCTCTTGGTCTCAGCTGAAGGTAGGATTCTTCTTCCTCAATTTCCCAGTAGTCTTCTTTTGAATGAGAACCCACCTGATTATTCCTGAGTCTGGTTTAAGATGGAATGGTTAAAAATGAGGACAGTTATCTGAAGTAACTGCCTTAAATAAATTATGTCCCTGAGGAAAGAGGAAAAACTCTTATAGCAAATGTTTGTAATCCGAGCAAGTGAGATATAAAACACAAGTATGTAGTTATTTCAATTTGTAGCCCAGCCCTTGGAGGACTTTCTGGTTGCTGCTATTATATCTTTTAACCCTTTTACTTCTTGGGACTAGAATTTCTTTATCTAAAGACTTACTTTGCCCAAGTACTTGGGGCCATTCCCATTTCGCCTTTTGTTCTTTGAGAGAAATCAGGCAAGCTCATCTTGCCCTGATTAGGCTAAGGTTTTTTAGGACCTTAAAAGTTAAACTAATCTGGAGCTTTTAAACTGTATGCTGATGGAAGATGGGGTTAAGTGCTTGGGGTCTCTGGAACCCCAATCTTACTTATTTATCAAACAAGTATACTATCTTCAAATGCGTTTTTCATGTTCATGGGAGGCTATATGGAAAGAGAATTTTTGACACCCAAACAATTCCCCATTAAGTAAGCAGAAAAAATGAGTACTGTCAGGTATCCATGGACCTAGAGAGGTTTCTGTTGTTAAATGGAAGAGAATTCACTGCAATTTAAGGGAAGCAAGCTTACATATCAGCTGCCCATGTTCCTGATTGTGTGCCCCTGACTATGGCAATTTTTAATTCCCTGACTCCTGCATTCCCTCATATAGCTCCCAGGCAAGTAAATTCTGAAAAGGGCCTGCATTTGTGCTCCTTGAAGGGACTTCAAACTGCTTTGTTTTTCCTTTGAGGAAACAAAAGCACGAATTTGGGAAAAACATTCTTTGGTGTCTATTCTAGGAAAGCTGTTGGGATGAGAGGCATTTTTGATAGCCTCATCTTCCCTCCAGCCTTCTTCTGGGTGGGTTTCCTGGTTACCATCCTTAGTAATCTCTTTATTAATTCTACTTTTGTTTATTCTTTCTCTTTTGCTCATATTTAGTCCTTGCATTTTAATATTCTTGTGAGAGTTGCTTCTTCCAGACTCTGAGCCATGAAATTCCAACTACTTGGTCATCCTGAAAATCACTGAGACCTGATTCTGACAGTCAGGACCAGATGGTGCTTCTGCTGCTGTGCACACTCCTGCCTACAACTCACTCATCACCCCTTTTCAGTCCGAACTCCACTGGGTAGAGTTAGCTATATGCCCCTGGTCAGCCTGAAGCAGCTCCAGAAGATGAGACCTTTGTCCCTTTGTCACAAATGAGTCCAGGTCTGGACTGCTTGTGGTGGGATGTAGATTTTGGAGTAAGAAATCTTCAAACTGATGAAAAAGAGGGGGACCGAATGGGACTGATTGAAGTATTTCTCTGTATTGTCACATGATCTCTGTTCCCAGAACTCTGGGACCTTGGAGAGGTAATTTGCTCTCTGGAGGAATGAACTTTGAACTTGGAGATGCAGGAAGTTGCAGGAAGTGACAAGACCTGTAGGAGGCAGCCAGCCAGCATTGGTGACCATTGGTCAAGGATGGTTACATCCTTTTAGTCTTAATCCAATGAGAAGGCTCGAGCCCTTTGCCTTTTAAACCCGGGACAAGCTGGAAGATGGCCAGGTTCCAGGCGTACATGGTGTTGTGCCAAAGTTCCCTTTTGATGTCCTGACCTAGTTTCCCCTTTGTCCTATTTAGTTATTCTGCCTCAGGTTATAACCTTTCCCTTTTAATGTTTGATGAGATAAAGGTCTACCTCAACTGCTCTGCCCCCAAACCCCAGGCTATAATCATCCCCTCTTAAATGGTTGATGAGATAAAGGTTTTATATCTTTAGGTTATAGTCATTCCTTCTTAAGGTTTGACAGGATAAAGTTTTATCCATTTTAGATGTCATTAGAATATCAGTAACCTCTCTCTATTGTGTCATCCTAGGGCCCTCTCCCCCATTAGGTTATCCCCATCCAGGTACCTCCCCCATTATATCATTGTTCTTGTTATCCTATAAAAAGGTTGCCCTCTGATACTTAAGGGCTGGACTCTTTGAGATGATAGTCTCAAAGATGATAGTCCAGCCCTGGGACCAAACATGGATCCATTGGTCCCAGCATATCTCTCCATTTAATAAACTATTGAATTGGTCTCTAATCTCTGTCTTGCTCAGTTTCTCCAGCATTACAATGGTGGGGTTTGGGATGGCTTCCAGGTGTTTCTGGGCCTCTTCTTGCAGGGATTAAAATAAATTTGTACTTGATGATGTCTCTGATTAGTTAATTGGATTGGGATGGGGGTCTTGCACCTGACCGTCCCACACAGCATGCAACTTCTTAACATTGGAGTGTAGATTTCATTGTTAGAAAGATTTGTTCTCTGTTCAAATGTACTCTCCCCTTCAAAAATAATCAATCTCTGTCTATCTGTTTCATTCATGGCTGTCTCTTTCTCTAGGTGACTGGCATTGTGGGCAGAGCAGATGTATTAGCTTGTTTGCTATTTCTATTGGCCTTTCTCTCCTATAATAGGTGAGTATCATTTTATTTGTTCTTCCTTTTGATCCATTTTCTCCCCTTTTGAGAACCCTTCAGTCTTTGTAGTTAAGTTGAATCAATTGACCTTATAGAGCAAAATCTTTTCCTGAAACAAAAAACCATGCCATTAGAAGTGCTTTTTGTGTACTAGAAAGAATAAGAGTTAAGTTTTTTTCTTTACCCCAAACTCCTACCACTTAAAACTATATCTTTTCTTTCAAGGGAGCAGTGAAATTAAAAATGAATCCTTTCCATAATTTTAGGAAACTAAACTTTCTTCGTAGCTTTATTCTGTGATTTTTTTGACCAAGAACAAAAATTTAGAAGTCCAACTCCTCCAGAATACCCTCAAACAAACAAAACACTAATCCTATGTGTAGTTCTTTCATCTCTTCCTTGATCTTTGGTGTTATTTTTTCTATTCTAACATTTCTAACATTTTCTATGTCAGTTTTCATTTATTTTACCTTCTTGGTCTTTTAATCATTCTTTGCAAGTTAGCTCAAAATTTAAGAGAAATTAGGATGGATTTGAAACAGATTCTCAATTTTAAAAAATTTTCTTAATCTTATGTATTTTGAATATTTTCAGCAAGGGGAAAGAAAGGAATTTGGGATGGATGGGTGGGATTTCTTTGTTGTTGTGAAGTAGAGAGTGGTAATAATAACCTTAGATTTTTATTCATTCTGAAAGGAATTTCTTTTTCATCTTGCCATTTGTTTGTCCAATGATGTAGCTAGATCCCTTCAAACTTTATCTAATCAGAAGGTAAGTCCCTGAGGTTATTTCTCTTCTATAAAAACACTTACCTGAACCTCACTTTCTTGCTAATCCTATTAGACCTTAATTCATTTTAGGTTTATCCTACTAGTCAATGGCATAATTCCTCCTAACTTCTTTAGGGAATTTAGTCCACCTAATGGCATAGCAGATATGGCTGTAAATTCCTTAGGATTTAGTTTGCCTAATGGACTTTCCCTTTAGGTAATTGTAAATTCTGCTAGGGGACTTAAGGCCTAAGTCTTTCCCCTTGTTAATGGCTAAGACTCCCCTTTTAACCTTAAGCCTGCCAGTCAGTGGCATAATAATAATATCTTTGCTTCTTGATCTGGAAGCCTCCAAATTTTTTTGACCCACCTTGCAACACCAGCCTGAAATCCCAATAGGGATTTTAGGGATCAAATGCTCTCTCTAACATTTGATGGACTCTATGTGGGAGAGCTTGAAAACCTCAGTATATTTTTGAGGTTCAGTGCCTCTGACTACTTTTGCTCCATCAGACTGATGAAGGAATGGTCACCTCTTTTGCAAATTCACTCAGTTCTGGCTCTGCAGCCCTAGAGCAATTGGTTTACATGGCTCTGAAGACAACAGAAGAGTTTTCATTAGTACTGTGTAGCAGTATTTCAGTCATACAGATACTGGTTCTCTTTCAAGTTTTCACCTGGTCACTTATGCTGAAATTAGCATTATTCAAGAACTATCCTTTCTAGGTTAACCCAAATGATACATTTGAATCTCTTATAAACTTGTATCTTTGGCTGTTATTATGCTTCTTATTCATAGTCATGTGGCATCAACAACAGAAACAGTATGATATAGTACACAAATCGTTGGATTTAAAGTTAGAAAAACCTGGGTTCAAATAACAAATTTAGCTTTTACTAGCTGTAAAATGCTAACCAAGTCATTTACCTTTTTTTTTTTTGAGAGGCAGTTGAGGTTAAGGGTCACATAATTAGGAAGTATCTCAGCCTGATTTGAATTTACCACTTCAGGGCCAGTGCTCTATCTAGCTCCCCCAGTCATTTAATCTTTTGAGCCTTTGATTGTCAGCTGGCTAAAAAATAAATAAATAAATAAAACGTGCATAATAATAGTGCATGCCTCACAGGATTATTATGAAGATCAAATGACACAATATATTAAAACACATTTATAAACTTTAAAGTGCCATAAAAGTATAAGTTAATCTTACTATTTTTAATGTTAGTTTCAAAAAGATAGTTTTTTGTGATAGGAACATTGAAGAAATTTTTAATTCCCAAATGTAGTCCAATTTGCTCTATTCTTTTTGTGCAATTCTAAGCCATTTGCCATCTGCCTTGTCTGTTCAAAATATGAATTGAAGTTCTAAAGTAATTTGCTGTATTTCCAACTACATTTTTGGGCAGTAAAATTTTTCATTTCCTTAGTTTTTATTATGTGAATTGTTAATTTGATTCCTTGAGTGGCCATTGATCTCAGGAAGGAGCTTCACCTCTGCATTTTTCCATGGCTTAAAGCATGGAATGTCATCTGCAAGCAGAAGCATCTGGTAGCATCATCTCTAAGAAAGCCTTCTATCATTTGTGCTTGAATGACCTACTAAAACTTCAGAGAATTTGGAGTCAGAGGATTTTATTTTGAATCCTAGTTCTGCTTCTTAGTACATATCCTTATCTGTAAAATGAGGGAGTTAAACTTGATGACCTTTAGTGGCAGAGATGGGTGTAGCTCATCAACACTTGGGGTTAGTTCACTTTTTGTAGGCTGAAGAACATTTATTCTGCTGTGGGTATCATCAAAAAGAAATTTGTTGGGGGTACTTAGTAATGTTACTCTTCCAGAGAACTGACTTTCAAACTTATTTGCAGGAGCATGGATCTGCTTTACATCGGGGAGTGTCTTTCTCCTACAACTTCTCCATTCTTTCTGCTACTCAGTTTGTTTCTGGGGACCTGTGCAATGTTGGTTAAAGAGACGGGAATCACTGTGTTTGGAGTATGTCTAGTATATGATCTTTTTTCCCTCCCTCATAATAGAGGTAAATGGTAAGTTGTTTTGAAGGTTTTCTTCTTCTTTAAAAGACAAGTCAAAAACAGAATTGTCTGGAACTTTATTAGCATTGAATGCTCAAAATTAAAAAAAAATACTTTGGAATAGTAAAAACAAAAAGACCTATACAAATAATTATAACACAATATTTCTATCTTTGTTTAAATACTGGGATCAACTCTGCTGTACTAGATTAAAATTTCTGAAAGGTATTAGGTAATGGAAACTGGGTTATTTTTCTCCACAGGTTTTCTCATCTTGATCTTATGCCTTTTTAATGAGGCTGACTAAAGATGATGATGACTAGAGTTTACCATTATGAATGGAAATAATTTTGTGGGCCTGCTTTTCCTTTGTTAGAAATGGATGAGAGTGTCCAAACCTGTCTTTTCCTTTTATAGCAAGAGCCTTGGTAATTCCTAGGTTTTTGGCAGAAGTATGGTTTGAGTGTGAAAAGATGGAAGGCATCTGAACTGAACTGGAAAAGCACCATGATAATTAAGGGAAGGGAAAGGAAGTAGGAAGGCATGATAAAAATGCTGACAAGTACATGTGTTTTAAAAAAATCTTACTGTTATATGTTAAGAACCATGCCTAGATAAAGGAGAATTCTCCTAGAGCCTCCATAGCTGTGAATCATAACATCTGAAGGAGTTGCAAGGCAGCCTTTATGGATGGGGAATTAAATAAATTGGAGGCAAGAGGGAAGAGTAGAGGTCAGACAATGCAGTTACTTCTCAGTAGGAAAGTCAAAGAACGCAACTGCCTCTCAATCTCCTTATATTATCATCATCATCCTTTCATATGAAGGAGATGCATTCTACAGGTCTGAGTTAGACCTTTAGCAGCCACTGGCAGGTGGTTCCTGTCGGGCGCTATAACTCAGACTTGTAAAATGGATCTCTTAATGTGAGAGGGGGATGATGATACCCCAACTAAAAAAAAAAGAAACATTCTTCTGTACCTATACTGTGTGTATGTGTGTGTGTGTGTGTGTGTGTGTGTGTGTGTGTGTGTATTTATGTGTTGTGGGTATCTCTGTATAAATAGTATATATGAATTATGTTTTCTGTGGCTTTTTCTAATTGTATATATTTTTTAAAGCCTGTATGATTTGTTGTTTCCTAATATTGAACCATCTTTCATTCATTGATACAAATTCCACCTAATCATAATGATGAGGTGTGAGCATTGAGGATAAGCAATCCCCTAACAGCAGTGGGTCCCCTTAATGTTAGGTTTTGTGAAAGAATTTGCAAACATCAATAAATGCAGGCAAAGGGTTTATATATGTTAAGAAAACAATATGCTAAGAAGAAATCTTTCTTAGCAGGCAAACTCCTGATTAGAAATTTAGCAAAGGTGGGTTTACACTGAGAAGAAATTATCTTCATCAATAAGCTAAGTCCAGAAAGGCATTTAGTAAAGCTTCAGGGTTCAGAGTTGTCTTTTATCAGCCTTCTGAGGCCTGGGGCTTCTTTATCTTTGGCCCCAAGCCAGGGCCAATCTCTAGAGGAATTTGAGAAACTGATTTTTAATTCAATTCAAAATTGAGATTACTTATTTTGGGAGTTGTCTGGGAAGGGTGTGCCCCTCCCAGAGGCCTGGAGGGTTTGAGTTTCAGGAGCACTCTTCCCCCCAAATGGGAAACAGGTTACATCAGGATTCCCCCCCCCCAAAAAAAAAAAAGAGGACACAATTTACATCCAATAGCAAACATATACTTTCTGAATATGCTTTTCTCTAGTTTTTCTTTTTCTTTCTTCTTTTTTTTTTTTTTTTGCTATGATTTTATTTAAAAACTTTTAGTCAGTTTTTTTTTTTTTTACCAGTTTGTTATTTTTCTTTGCTTTGCGCTTTTCTGACTTAGAAATTAAGTCTGAAATTTGTTGTTATAAAAAAAAAAGTTTGGGGACTTCTGGGAGTGGAGCCAAGATGGTAGAGATGACGCATAGTTCTCTCTAACCTTCTTTACAACCCTCAAAATAATTACAAAATTTTGAATTAGGTCTACTAAAACTATACAGAATCCACAAATATTGGGAGAGCAAGAAATTATCAGCAGAAGATAATTTCAAAGATCACCAGAAATAGGAAATGGGAGGGAGGCTGTCAGCGCAACCAGCTGAGTACTAATATCAGCACAGACAGCTCAGAGTCCCAGGATCATGCAGTCTCTGTGTGGCAGAGAATTAGACCAAAAAAGATCTGTTTCAATCTAAAAAGAGAAGGAAGCAACCTAACATAAACAGCTGACCACAAATGGCAGCATAGACAGTGCAAAGCCCTGGAATATTGCTGTCTCCCCGAGCATTGCAGACTCCACATGGCAGAGAATCTCTGCAGGGAGGAATCTACAATAGTGTTGGCCACTCTGCCCTGGTTGCAAGCCAGTAGATCAGCAGAGAAGTTATAAAACATTCAATACAAACACAAAAGATCAATAGTGAATCCCCAAACACCAAAATCTCAGGGAACCTGGTCATGCCCACCATCATCACAAGAGAATCGGCACTGATCCAGTGCAGTTGTGGTCCCTGGAAAATCTCTCCTCCCCTAAAGGCAGACTTTAAATTAATTTTTAAAAATGAGTGAAAAAGTAAAGAGGACTCTAGCAATTGACAGCTTTTGGCTAAAGAGAAGAACAGATTTCAAACCCTGAAGAGACAGATTTCAAACCCTGAAGGCAGATTGTCTCCAGATAAAAATGATATAACCTGGTCTCCATCACACAAGGTTATGTCATCCAAAAGGTGATATAATCTGGTCTCCATCACACAAGGCTCTCCTAGAAGAAATTAAAAAGGATCTTAAAAGAATGCTAGAAGAAAAATGGGGAAAGGAAATGAAAACTTTACAAGAGCGTTTGGAAAAGGCAGCACAAAACAGACATAATGAACGGAAAAAGGATATAACTCATTAAAAGATAGATTTGATAAAATAGAAAAAGAAAGCAACTCTAAGAAAACAGAATTTGTAAAATAGAAAAAGAAAATAACTCCTTAAAAAACAGAATTTGTGAAATGGAAAAGAATTCCATGGGACAAAAATTCAATTGGATCAAGTAAAGGAAATAACACAATAAAAATCAGAATTGAACAAATGGAAATGAATGACTCCATAAGACTAGAATCAGTCAAACAAAACCCAAAAAATGAAAAAATAGAAAAAAATGTAAAATATCTAATTGGGAACACCACTGACTTGGAAAATAGATCTAGGAGAGACAATCTGTAATATTCTTTTCTCTAATGTATAATTGTTCTCTGGGAGCAGGTTTCTTGGGGAGCTTCTGGAGGCAGCCTTAGTTCAATATAATAATCACCTCAAATGCAGCCAGGGATTAAAGTCCAGTCCTTTATTATCTCTTCCAAAATATCCCAGTTAGTTTTTTTAGAGGCCTATCTCTCTCCTTGGTTCCAAGAACTCTTGTTCTTCCAGCTTCTGCCTCAGCTCAACTCTGAATCCAAAGCCTCCAGCCAGTAGAAATGTGGAATATATGATGAATCTGAATCGGCCTTTAAGAGAGGGATTGTGGGTTCTCTCTTGGCTTGTGGGAGCTCCTCTTAGACTTGTGTATCTAACCCACTGAATCCTGACTTATGAATCTCCTCTAGTGGACTCTTCCTCTTATATGCTCTCTTAAAAGTGTGAACTCTTAAAAGTGTGAAAGGTGTGAACTCTGAACTAGAGAAAATTAGACAACCCACTTGGCACTTTGTAAGAATCCTAAAAACAATGTAAGGATTATTGGACTCCCTGAAATACGTGATCAAAAAAAGAGTCTAGACACTGTATTTTGGGAAATCCTCAAAAGAGAACTGCCTGGATATCATAGAAACAGAAGGTAAAATGACCATTGGAAGAATTCACTGAAGAGGGCGGACCAAGATGGCGGAGAAGGCACATGTGACTTTCTGAGCTCTCATGCCCTCATGACCAACATTAAATTCAGCCTCAAAAATAGTGCTTGACTGGTAAAACCCATGAAGATTAGAAGCACAACAACTCACTGGCCAAAGGTAATCTGGAGAATCACCAGGAAAGGTTTTTTCCTGAGGGGCTAGGAACAGACCAGTGCAGGTAGGGAGAGACTAGCATCTGGGAGCAGACCAGGAGCAGGGGTGACCTCTGTGGCTAGAAATGACTCTCCCTTAGGCTAACTGCTCTACCTTAATTATAAAACGGTAAACCAGCAGAGACATTAAAGCCAAAGACAGAGGTTACTCTCTAAAAAATGCCAGAACCTAAGAAGATCTGGCTATGACCACCCAAAACCAGAAGTGACTCAGGCAGACCTGTAACACAGCCCTGCAGCCACATCCTGCAGTATGGGGCTTCTGCAGGGGCAGTTACAAATCTGCATGGCAGGGGGGCACAGTCCGGGACAGCCTCTAATCTGCACAGTGCGGGGCATGGCCTGGGACAATAGGACTTTTCCAGCTGACTGTGCTTCCTGGGGCAGAGTATCCAATACTGTAGCAAACCTCTCCCCGCAGAAATGGCCGAGATCACACCCCACCTTCTTTGGTTCTGCTCGGCTGTGTCTAAAAATGTCCCCACCCAAAAACAGATCTTTCTTGGCCAATCTCAAGGATGACTTCTCTTGATAATTATTTGTGGGTTTTTTTTTCAGCCAAGCATTAATTCAGAGGCTTGTTATGAAATGAATTCTGAAAGAAAATGTGGAGCTTGCACAGATGTGTGCCTCCTCTCTGACATCTTGGCCAGAAGTCCAGATCATGAACCATTTCAACCTTATCTTGGTATATGGTGTTAGGTGTGGGTCTATGCCTACTTTCTGCTATACTAGTTTCCAATTTTCCCAGCAGTTATATAGCTGCTTCTTTTCATTATTGAACAAATGGAAATGATTTGATTCATCTCATTGTTGAAGAGAGCCATGTCCATCAGAATTGATCATCACCTAGTATTGTTGAAATATATAGTTGTTTTAAATAGATTTAAATTTATCTCTTTATTTTGTTTTCTTGGTAATATGGTGACAATTTTTATTGCAAAGTTTACTTTGCATTCAACAATTTGCTAAAGTTGTTGATTGTTTTGATGAGTATATTAGTCAGTTCTCTAAGTAAATTGTCATATCACCTACAAATGCTTATTTTCTTTGTGCTTATTACTTTTTATTTTCCTTGTTTTACTGCTATAGCTAACCTTTTGGGAACAATATTTCTTTTTTTTTTTCTTCAATTACAATTTTTTAATTATAGATTTTTATTGACAAAACATATGCATAGGTAATTTTTCAACATTGATCCTTGCAAAAACTTTTGTTCCAACTTTTCCTCCCCTTCTCTCTATCCCCTCCCCCAGATGCCAGGCAGTCCCATACATGTTAAACATGTTAAAATATATGTTAAATACAATATATGTATACATATTTATACAGTTATCTTGTTGTACAAGAAAAAATCAGATTTAGAAAGAAGGTAAAAATAACCTGGGAAGAAATGCAAAAATGCAAGCAAACAATAATGGAAAGAGTGGAAATGCTATGTTGTGGTCCACACTCATTTCCCAATGTTCTTTCACTGGGTGTAGCTGGTTCTGTCATCACTGATCAATTGGAACTGATTTGGATCCTCTAATTCTCAAAGATAGCCACTTCCATCAGAATTGATCCTCATATTATATTGTTGTTGAAGTGTCTAATGATCTCCTGGTCCTGTTCATTTCACTCAGCATCAGTTCATGTAAGTCTCTGCAGGCCTGTCTGACATCATCCTGCTTGTCATTTCTTACAGAATAATAATATTCCATAACATTCATATACCACAACTTATTCAGCCATTCTCTAATTGATGAGCATCCATTCAATTTCCAGCTTCTAGCTACTACAAAAAGGTCTGCTCAAAACATTTTTGGACATGTGGGTTCTTTTTCCTTCTTTAAGATCTCTTTGGGATATAAGCCCACTGCTGGATCAAAGGGTATGCACAGTTTGATAACTTTTTGAGCCTAGTTCCAAATTGCTCTCCAGAATGCCTGGATGCATTCACAATTCCACCAACAATGTGGAATGTGGAACATCTTTTATCCTTCTCTTGAGTCCTATATTTGGAGGTTAAGTTTTTTGTTTAGCTCTGTATTTTTCATTAGGAATAAATGGAATTCACCTGTTCCAGTGAATGTCCTGAAGAAAATGTTTAGTTTAGCTGGGTAGTTTATTCTTGGCTACATTCCAGGTTCTTTTGCCTTTTGGAATATCACATTCCAGGCCCTGCGATCCTTTAATGTGGAAGCTGCTAGATCCTGAGTGATCCTTATTGTGGCTCCTCGATATATGAATTTTTTTTTTGGACAGCTTGTAATATTTTTTCCTTAGTCTGATAGTTCTGAAATTTCACCACAATATTTCTTGGAGTGTTTATTTTGGGGTCTCTTTCAGAGGGTGTTTGATGAATTCTTTCAATGCCTATTTTACCTTCTGATTCTATTACATCTGGGCAGTTCTCTTTGATTTCCTGTACTTTTCAGGGAGTCCAATAATCCTCTGATTATCTCTCCTAGATTTATTTTCCAGGTCTCTTTTTCCAAGTAGATATTTAACATTTTTTTCTATTTTTTCTTTTTTTTTTTTTTGTTTTTGTTTTTTCTTGACTGATTCTTAATATCTCACCGAATTATTCATTTCTATTTATTCAGTTCTGATTTTTTTTTATTATAGCTTTTTATTGACAAAACCTATGCATGGGTAATTTTTCAATATTGTCTCTTGCACTCACTCAGTTCTATTCCAACTTTTCCCTTCCCTCCCTCCATCCCCTCCCCTAGATAGTGGGTAGTCTCATACATGTTAAACCTGTTAAAACACATCTTAAATACAATATATGTGCACAAGAAAAATCAGAAAGGTAAAAATAACCTGGGAAGACAAATGCAAGTAGTCCACATTCACTTCCCAGTGTTCTTTCTCTCAGTATAGCTGATTCTGTCCATAATTGATATCAATTGGAAGTGAATTTGATCTTCTCATTCATTGTTGAAGATATCCATTTGGGTATAATGATCTCCTGGTTCTGCTCATTTCACTTAGCATCAATTCATGTAAGTCTCTTCAACCTCTCTATATTCATCCTGCTGGTCATTTGTTACAGAACAATAATATTCTATAATGTTCATAAACCACAATTTACCCATTCATTCTCCAATTGATGGGCATCCATTCAGTTTCCATTTTCTAGCCACAAACATTTTGGTACATAGAGGTCCTTTTTCTTTCTTTAATATCTCTTTGGGATATGAGCCCAGTATGCATAGTTTGATATCAGTTCTGATTTTTAATGAGTTATTTTCTTCATTAACTTTTTTTTTACTTCTTTTTGTAATATCTCCAATTGTGTTTTTAAATGACTTGTTTCAATGGAATTTTTTTCCATTTTACTAATTTTTTTTTAATGAGTTATTTTCTTTTTCTAATTCACAAATCTTACTTTCCTTGGAGTTATTTATCTTTTCCAATTCACAAATTCTGTTTCCCTAGGAGTTCACATTTCAGCAAATTGTTTTCTTTTTCCACTTTATCCATTCTTTCTTTTAATAAGTTATATGCCTTTTCCATACTCTCTTGCAGAGCTTCTTTTTCTTTTTTCCATTTTTCTTCTAGCTCACTTTTAAGATCTTTTCTAATTTCTTCTAGGAGAGCCTTGTGTGATGGGGACCAGGTTATATCGCCCTTTGGGGTTTTGTCTGGAGATTGTCTCCTCAAGGTTGGAAATCTGCTCTCTTTCAGTATAGAAGCTATCATTAGTTAAAGCTCATGTTGCTTTTTTACTCATTTTTTTTTTTTTTAAAGCTCTTGAGTTCTGACTTCAGGGTAAGGAGGTTACCAGCTCAACAGGGACAGATGGACAGTAATTGTCCTGTGAACAGGCTGGGAACAGGGAAGAGCAGCTGGGCTGCAGACATGTGACTGCCCTGGGCAGAACCCTTCCTCCCCCCTTGCAGAAGTGTGACTGCCCTGGGTAAAGTCCTGTGCTGCATATATGAACTGCAGCTGTTCTGTGTTCTATACTGAGTCACTCCTGGTGCTGGGTGGGTGTGGCCAGGTCCTGTTAAATGCTGGTGTTTTGGGGTCACTCTACCTTTGGCATTTGTATAACTTCTCTGCTGATCTACTGCTTTTCAACCAAAGCAGAGCAACCAACCTGTGGTAAAGTCTTGCAAATTCTCCACCCTCATAGACCACACCCCACCCTAGGGCCACTCAGCATGTGCTAGCCTCTGTGTTCTGCCTCCCTACTTGTGCTGATCTCCTCATGCCCGATCAGGACAGACCTTTCTGCAATCTTCTAGATTATCTTCTGGTAATTTGTTGTACTCTCAATATTCATGGATTCTACCAGTCAAGCACTATTTCAGAGACTGAATTTGGTTATCAGTAAGTGAGGGTAGAAGGGAGCTCAGAATGACGTATGTGTCCTCTCTGCCATCTTGGCTCTGCCCCTAAACTCCTTTTATGATATAGATATGCCACTGATACCTAAACCTAGTAGGAAGAAAACAGAAAAAGAAAATTATAGACCAATCTCCCTAATGAATATTGATGCAAAAATCTTACACAAAACATTAGCAAAGAAATTACAGATAATCATGCCCAGTATAATACAGCACGACCAAGTAGAATTTATACCAGCAATGCAAAGCTGGTTCAATATTAGGAAAGTTATTAACATAATTTATTATATCAATAATCAGAAATCATATGATTATTTTACTTGATGCAGAAACATCATTTGATAAAATCCAACATCCATTCCTATTAAAAACACTGGACCATAAATGAACTTTCCCTTAAAGCAGTCAGTAGCATCTATTTAAAACCATCAGTAAGCATCATATGTCATGGATGTAAGATCAGGGGTGAAACAAGGCTGCCCACTATCACCATTGTTATTCACTTTTACATTAGAAATACTAGCCTTGGCAATAAGAGAAAAAAGAGAGATTAAAAGAATTAGAGTAGGGAATGAGGAAACCAAAATATCACTCTTTGCCGATGATATGATGGTATACTTAGAGAACCCCAGAGAATCAACTAAAAAGCTATTAGAAATAATTCTCAACTTTAGCAAAGTTACAGGATATAAAATAAATCCATAAATCATCAGCATTGTTATACTTCAATAAGAAATCCAACACTAAGAGATAGAAACAGAAATTCCATTTAAAATCACTGTTGATAATATAAAATATTTGGGAATGTCAGAAACTATACAAGCAAAACTACAAAACATCTTACAAAGTCAAATCCGAGTAAATGGAAAAATATCAAGTGCTCGTGGATAAGTTGAGCAAACATAATAAAGATAACAATACTCCCTAAACTAATCTATTTCTTTAGTGCTGTACCAATCAAACTCCCAAGAAACTATTTTACTGACTTAGAAAAAATAAAAAAAATTCACGCAGAAGAATAAAAGATCAAGAATTTCAAAGGAATTAATGAAGAAAAAAGCAAATGAAGGTGGTGCCCTAGCTGTAGCAGATCTAAAACTACATTATAGAGAAGAAGTCATCAAAACCATTTGGGCCTGGCTAAGGATTAGACTAGTTGGTCAGTGGAATAGGTTAGGCTCAGAGAACAAAATAGTCAATAACTATAACAATGTAGTATTTGACCAACTGAAAAACCCCAATTTTGGGGATAAGAATGCACTATTTGACAATAACTGCTGGGAAAATTAGAAACTAGTATAACAGAAAGTAGGCATGGACCCACACCTAACACCGTATATCAAGATAAGGTTGAAATGGTTCACGATCTGGACTTCCTGCCAAGATGTCAGAGAGGAGGCACACATCTGTGTAAGCTCTGCTTTTTCTTTCAGAATTCATTTCATAACAAGCCTCTGAATTAATGCTTGACTGAAAAAAACCCACAAATAATTATCAAAAGAAGTCATCCTTGAGATTGGCCAGGAAAGATCTGTTTTTGCTCGAGGGTGGGGATGGTTTTAGACACAGCCGAGCAGACCCGAGGGAGGTGGAATGTGATCTCGGCCATTTCTGTGGGGAGAGGTTTGCTACAGTATTGGATACTTTGCCCTGGCAGGAAGCCAATGGAGAAGTAGAGAAGCAGAGAAGCTAAAAACACAGGGGGTGAAGAATACAACCCTGAGCAGCTAGAGTCTCTCGGGACCTGGCCACCCCTCCCCCACAGTGTCTCAGTACACTCTGAGTGTGAGTGCAGGCGCAGCATAGCCTTTGCTGTCCTGCTAGTGCCCCCTCTTCCCCCCCCCCCCCAGGTCTATAGAGGAAGCTCAGTAACACCACCCAGCCCTTCCCCCAAAAAAGTAGATTCCATTTGGTATTTTGTTCTTTTTTCTTTGCTAATTTGTCTGTAGTGTTTTTCTTTTCTAAAATATGATGGCTCTCTCTGGAGCAGGTTTTTTGGGGAGGTTTTCTGGAGGCAGCCTTAGTTTCGGTTCAGAGTAATAATCACCTCAAATGCAGCCAGGAGTTAAAATCCAATCTTTTATCATCTCTTTCAAAATAGCCCAGTTAGGAAATGAATATAAACTGCTTGCATTTTTGTTTTTCTTCCTGGGTTATTTATACCTTCTGAATCCAATTCTCCCTGTGCAACAAGAAAACTGTTCAGTTCTGCACACATATATTGTATCTAGGATATACTGTAACCTATTCAACATGTTAAGGACTGCTTGCCATTTGGGGAGGGGAAAAATTGGAACAGAAGTGAGTGCAAGGGATAACACTGTAAAAAATTACACTGGCATGGGTTCTGTCAATAAAAAGTTATTTAAAAACAAAAAAAAACAAAATAGCTCTCGTTCCTAGTCTTTTGTCTCTGCCAGCTTCTGCCTCTAGTTCAACTATGACTTCTGGCAATCTTCCAAACTGACTGACTCCACTAACTCTGCTCTTTTTTAATGTTCTTTTAGAGGTATAAACTCAAAAGGTTGACTCTTCCTCCAAGAGTGGGATTATGGGAGGTGTGAATTCCCAAAGTTACAAAGTGAACTTTGTGAATATCCCGTACTTGTGAACTCCAATGTGTGAGCTCTAATGTGTGACCTCTAATGTGTAAACTCTTAAAGTTCTGAACTTAAACATTGTTTCTATCATCTGTATTTGATTCTTCTCTGACAAAATGAGTAAAAAATTTAAACAGACCTTCTATATGGATAGAGAGCAGACTCTAAACCCTGAGGAGACTAAAAACAGACTGTCTCCAGGTGAATCCCCAAAGGAGGAGATCATCTGTTCATCAGCAAAAATCAATCTCATAGAAGAAATTAAAAGGCTCTCACAAGAGAGCTAGAAGAAAAATGGGAAAAGGAGAGGGAGGCTTGGCAAGAGAATCTAGAGAAGTCATCCCACAAATGTCATTTAAAGACAGAGTGGATAAAGAAATCAAATCCTTGCAAAATAGAATTAGTGAACTGGAAACAGAAAATAGCTCTCTAAAAAATAAAATTGGCAAAATGGAAAAAAATTCCATAGAACAAAACAATTCACTTAAAAACTCATTTGGACAATTAGAAAAAGATCTTTGAAAAGTGAGTGAAGAAAATACTTCATTGAAAATCAGAATCAAATAAATTGAATTGAATGACTTGAGGAGACAACAAGAATCAGTCAAGCCAAACCGAAAAAATGAAAAACAATGGAAAAAAATGTGAAATACCTTCTTGGGAAAACAACAGACCTGGAAAAGAAGATGGACATTCAACGACATGAGCGAATTTCACCTATTTTTGGTGAAAAAACCAGAACTTAACAAAAAGTTTGATCTACAAATATAGAACTCAAGAGAAACCTAAAAAGGCAAAAATAAATCTTGGGAACTATATTTTTGCTATAAAGATATATAAAGAATACATGTATACCTTGTTCTAGAAACTAGTTGTGGAAAGGAAATTATATCAGAAAAAGGGTAAAATGGGGGTACTACATCTCCTGAAGAGGGGGATGAATATAGTGGGTATTTTAATGCCATCAGAATTGGCTTAAAGAGAAAATTTTAGAAATGATTCATTATCTAGACATAAAGAATGATACTTTAAACAAATAATAAGAATATAGAACAGTTTACCTCTCAGATTTGTGGAGGTGGAAGGAATTTGTGACCATAGAAGAACTAGAGATCGTTATTGATCACAAAATCAATAATTTTGCTTGTAGCAAGTTAAAAAGGCTGTGTACAAACAAAACTAATGCAGACAAGATTAGAAGGGAAGGAATAAAGTGGGAAAACATTTTTATACCCAAAGGATCTGATAAAGCCTCATTTCCAAAATATATAGAGAATTGACTCAATGTGGGATGTGGGAAAACGGGCACACTGATACATTTTTGGTGGAACTGTGAACGGATCCCAACATTCTGGAAAGCAGTTTGCAATTATGCTCAAAAAGTTATCAAATTGTGTATACCCTTTGATCCAGCAGTGTTTTTACTGGGATTATATCCCAAAGACATGGTAAAAGAGGGAAAGGGACCCCTATGTGCAAAAACATTTGTGGCTGCCCTCTTTGTAGTGGCAAGAAACTGAAAACTGAGTGGATACTCAATCAAGTGGAGAATGGCTGAATAATTTATGGTATATGAATGGCTGTGGAATACTATAGTTCTGTAAGAAACGACCAGCTGGATGCTTTCAGAGAGTCTTGCAGAGACCTACATGAAGTGATTCAAAGTGATTCAAAGTGAAACGAGCAGGACCAGGAGATCATTATACACTGCAACAAGACTATATGATGATCAGTTCTGAAGCATGTGGCTCTCTTCAGCATTGGGATGATTTAAACCAGTTCCACTTGTGCAGTGACAAAGAGAATCATCTACACCCAGAGAGAGAACCATGGAAACAGTGGGTGGAACACAACATAGCATTCTCATTCTCTTTGTTGTTATTTGCTTGCATTTTTTTCCCCTCAATTTTTCTTTCTCTTCCTTCTTGATCTGATTTTTCTTATGCAACCAGATAACTGTATAAGTATGTATATACTTATTGTATCTAACATGCATTTCAACACATTTAACATGTATTAGAATACCTGCCAGATGGGGGGAGGAGGGGAAGAAGAGGAAAATTTGCAACAAATGGTTATGCAAGGGTCAATGTTGGGAAAAATTATTCATGCATATTTTTTGTAAATAAAGTTTAAAAAAAATACTTAAGTGAAGCATAATAAAAAAAAAGTTTGATAGTATTTTCTTCCCAAGTTGTTGAGAATAATTTTGTAGTATAAGAAATTAATCTTTAAAATTCTAATAGAATTCACCTTTAAATTTATTTCAACCAGGGTTTTTATCTTTGACAGTTTCTCTATAGCTGTTTTAATTCCCCAAATTAAATTCTTACAATATATATTTATCATATTAATGTGAATATTATGTTCTCTTAGCTATTTTAAGTTTTCTTCTGTTTACTCATTTAAATGTTGGGAATTTGAGTTTTTTCCCTCCTCCTTTGAATTAATTCATCCAAAGGCGGATCAGTTTTGTTCATCTTTACAAAAGCTTTTAATTTTGTTCATTAATTCTTTTTTCTCTTTTTAAAAATAAGTTAAAACTTTTGAAGAACAAAATTTGAGTTCTTTATTCTATCCATTTTTTGTTATTGCTTTTGCTAATCTTGCCTTGGCCTCCTTATTTCTACTGTGATTCATTCTTTCAAATATCAATTCATTGAAGAATTAATGTTATAGAAGTTGTACTGTTCCCCTAATTATGTGGCCTGCCCAGGCTTCCCAAATACTTTGATGGTTCAACTTTATCTCAAAATACTTTTAAAATTATTTTTGTGAAACTGCCTTTTCAGTCAGTTTACAAGTCATGTTAAATTATAGTTCCAATTTATTTTCAAATTAATTTTATTTAAATATTATAGCTGATTTTCAAAAAAACATTATACAGCTGCAGTGATGTAAATTGTGTCCCCTTTAATCTTTGGGGGACCCTGATATAAACTGTGTTCCCTTTGAGGGGAAGGGTACTTTTGATTTTCAAGCCCTCCCGGCCTCTCGGAGGGGCATGCCCATTCCAGACAACTCCCAAAATAAATACTCTCATTCAATTTTGAATTGAATTGAATCAAAAATCCATCTTGCAGATTCATTAGAGATGGGCCCTAGCTTGGGGCCAAAGATCAAAGAAGCTCCAGACCTCAGAAGGCTAATAAAAGATACCTCTGAACCCTGAAGCTTCACTAAATGCCTTTCTGGACTTAGCCCACTGATGAAGATATTTTCTTCTCAGTGTAAACTCACCTTTCCAAATTCCTAATCAGGAGTTTGCCTGCTAAGAAAGCTGTTTTTCTTTTATAAATTTCCCTTTGCCACAAACTTCAGCTTTGCGAATTCTTTTGGGAAGAATCTGTGGCATCCACCAGAGGGGATCTCAACTCTCAATTTTTGTACCTCATTTGGTGGCCTGGTATGGGGATCCCCAAAAGTCTCGATGAAGAGATAAGCCTTTTCTTGCTGATTGTCTATTCTAAAGCTAGGACACTCATTCCTGGGAACATTTAGGTCTTTGGCAGCTCCACAGTCAAGCAGAATTCCCTCAGGGATGCCTGGACTGGGAATTCCTGCATTTTCTGACAAAAATCCCCTTAATTAGGGAACGTTTTGTCATTTCTCCCTTTCTGGGGATGAGTAAGAGAAGGATGAGGCTCTATAGAATTGGGTAATTTAAGGCTTGTCACAAAATAGGACAATTTACCTTTATCCCTAAGGATTCTTCCTTAGGCAGTCTCTTAAAAAACAGACAAATTCAGCTTAAAAGATCTCAAAACTAAAAAGCTTAAAACAGCAGTGCAGGATGCTGCTTAAATTTGCTGGAGAGAAATCAAAACTCTCCTTTCTGCAGCTCTAGGGACAAAGGATCCCTCCTCTGCACCCCTATGCAGCCATTATCAGGAGGCTTCTGAATCCCTTCCATAACAGGACTTGATATCCCCTTTCTTTAACTCTATCCCCTTCACCTGAACCAGATCTTGAGATTTCCCAGTCCCCACTCTTCAATCCTTCTGATACAAGGAGTGGGACCCCTTTTTCTCTTCCTCAGGATACTGATTTTAACCTCTGTCCCCTAAAAGAAGCAGCAGACTCTCAGGGAGAGACACTCAGAGTAGAAGTGTCTTTTTCAATGTCA
Organism: Antechinus flavipes; assembly: GCF_016432865.1. Classification (NCBI taxonomy): domain Eukaryota; kingdom Metazoa; phylum Chordata; class Mammalia; order Dasyuromorphia; family Dasyuridae; genus Antechinus; species Antechinus flavipes. Next base: position 234,616,313 of record NC_067402.1, on the reverse strand, counting down.
AATCTCTTCCAGAATTTGTTCTCTCCTGGGGAGATGTTAATATTAAACAATTTGCCCCAGATATACAGAGGAAGCTGCAGAAGCCAGTTTTGGGCACTCAGATTTTTCCCATTCAACTGTTAGAAACAGCTTTTGAAGGCTTTAATAACAGGAATCATACTGCAGCTGAGGAAAAAGACTGCAGACTTAAAGAGAGATATGGAGAACAGTCCCTACTTTTGGCTGCTGACATTTCCAGGAATCATAGAGGTTTATGCTTCAACTGTCATGGATGGGCCCAAAAGGGGACAAGCTGCCCCCTCAATGCCGTGCTCTGCAACAGGAGTTTGAGGCTTGGTCAAGCTCCCCCTCACTCTACCACAACAGCCCAACACCCAGATATGACCGGTAAGACCATTGAATTTATTTTTGCTGTGGGGACTTCTCCTTCATTCTTACTCTGATACTCCGGTCTCACTTGCCCCTCCTTCCATAGAATGGGGATTGCAAGGGAACTTAAAAATTGTTTGGAGACTTTCCCTCTGCCTTGCCAGTTTGGTGACCTGTTGTTTAAACATTTCTTTCTTATTATTCTCTCCTATCATGCTCCCTTATTGGGGTGTGATTTAATGTTGAAATTGGGGATCCCAGTTTTCTTTTCTCAGACTCTACAGATGGTCTTTTTGTGCTGCTCTCAAAGCCCTCCCATATTTCCTTTGAAATTTGGGAGAAAATAGATTCTTCTGTTTGGGCCACTCCAGCCTTAGGATTGAGAAATTTCTTAAGTACAAACTTTTAGCTAAAGTTTTAAGATATTTAGAAGCACTTAACTGCATTCTTATCTTGATCTGCAATCCCAAAAGGCCCATGCCTTGGGCAGTCTCAGACTGGATGCCTATTTTTCTTTTTTTTTTTTTTTAATATATATATATATTATTTTATTTTATAATAACTTTATATCGACAGAATCCATGCCAGGGTAAGTTTTTTACAACATTATCCCTTGCACTCGCTTCTGTTGCGATTTTTCCCCTCCCTCCCTCCACCCCCTCCCCTAGATGGCAAGCAGTCCTATATATGTTAGATATGTCACAGTGTATCCTAGATGCAATATACGTGTGCAGAACCGAACAGTTCTCTTGTTGCACAGGGAGAATTGGATTCAGAAGGTAAAAATAACCCGGGAAGAAAAACAAAAATGCAAATAGTTCACACTGATTTCCCAGTGTTCTTTCTTTGGATGTAGCTGCTTCTGTCCATCATTTATCAATTGAAACTGAGTTAGGTCTCTTTGTCAAAGAAATACGCTTCTATCAGAATACATCCTCATACAGTATCATTGTTGAAGTGTATAATGATCTCCTGGTTCTGCTCATTTCACTTAGCATCAGTTCATGTAAGTCTCTCCAAGCCTCTCTGTATTCATCCTGCTGGTCATTTCTTACAGAACAATAATATTCCATAACATTCATATACCACAATTTACCCAGCCATTCTCCAATTGATGGGCTGGATGCCTATTTTTCAAAGAAACTGGACGCAGTTTCCCTAGAATGGCTTTTGTGCTTTAGAGAAGTTCAATATTTACTCTAGGATACCAGAGCATTTTAGAAGCCAAAGGACATCAGTGGCTTACTAGTAGGAGGCTTACCCTCAATAGCATTGTGGAGGCTAAACCATTGCCCCATGGGATTTCTGCCCAGAAAGCTGAACTCAGAGCTTTGGAACTGGGGAAGGGAATGAGAATGAACATCTATATTGACTCCAAATATATTTTCCATGTTTTGCATGCTCACGGGGCTATATGGAAAAAAATGGAATTTTTGGCAGCAAAGAATTCTCCTATGCAGGAGAAATTCTACAATTACTACAGGCTGTCCATAAACCCAGAGAAGTTTCAGTCATATTTTGTAAAGGATACCCAAAGAGAAATTCATTTCAAGCCAAGGGAAATGGGTTTGCAATTAAAGCTGCTGTTCATTTATCCCTGACTATGGCAAGTTTAATCTCCCAGCTCCTTGATTCTTATATCCCTTTTTATAGCCCACAGGAATAAACCTTTTCTCCTTCTGGCTGGTTTAAACATCCCTATCTCCTCTAGCCTATTCTGAGAAGGGGCACATACCCAGGGTAGATGGGTTTCAATTTGGTTTTTGTCTTTGTTGATACCTATACTAATTGGGTAGAAACTTTTCCCTGGAGGACTGAGAATACTCAGGAGGTATCTAGGCACTTGCTAAAAGATCAAACCTCACCTAAAACTGCCTAGCTCCTTTTAGAGCGACAAATAGTCCAGCTTTTACTTTTCAGGTGTTTGAATAGTCTTGGAGAAAGAAGGGTGAATTTGTCTGTGTCTTTTCTCTCACTAATCTTTTCCCTAACTTTTTCTTACTCCAAGGAGGAGAACTTTGCTCCTAGCATCTTCTTTCTGGCTTTTCTTGATGTCATTCTATGGCCCCTACACAGTAGTTAACTCCTTCCTTAGCCTTTTAGCTAGGAAGTTCCATGGGCAGTGGGGAATTTAGGATTGTTGGGTGGGCCATCAGCCTCCTCAGGACAGATCATAGATGGGACCTGATGCATTTTTTGCAAAGGCCCATTCCCAAACGTCACTGTTTCTACTTTGGATGCCACCTTATTTTTAATCTGCTAGTGAGATTTGTTTCCTCCAGGCTCCAAGCTGTTGGACTCACAACATCCCTTAGATGCAACTGCTGCTATCTTTAGATCTTACAATTCCCCTACTGTCCTGAACCCCAATTGAACATAGGGACAACTCTACTAACCTTGTCACCTTGAAGTAGCTATAGAAAATGAGATCTTCATCCATTTGCCCCAAATGTGTTTGGGGCTTGAGGGGGGGAAATGATGTAAATTGTGTCCCCTTTAATCTTTGGGGGACTCTGATGTAAACTGTGTTCCCTTTGGGGAAAAGGATATTCCTGACTCTCAAACCCTCCTGGCCTCTAGGAGGGGCACACCCTTCCCAGATAACTCCCAAGATAAGTAATCTCATTGAATTTTTAATTGAATTGAATTGAAAATCAGTCTCTCAGATTCATCAAGAGATTGGCCCCTGGCTAGGGCCAAAGATCAAAGAAGCCCCAGACCTCCAAAGGCTAATAAAAGATGACTCTGAATCCTGAAGCTTTGGCTAAGTGCCTTTCTGGACTTAACCCACTGATAAAGATACATTTTCTTCTTCCTGTAAACCCACCTTAGTAAATTCCTAATCAGGAGTTTGCCTTCTAAGAAAGGTGTCGTCTTAGTGTACTGCCTTCTTAGTGTAAATAAATTCCCTTTTGCCATAAACTTCAGGTTTGAAAATTCTTTCACAAAGAATCTGGGACATCGACCAGAGGGAATCTCAACCCTCAATTTTTACACTTCATCAGCAACAGTATATATACTTTTGGCCTGCTAACTGTTGGATCATATAAAAAGAATGACCTATGTTGAGTTAATTAAAAGTTTTTTCCCTGTTCATGTGAAAATTTGAGTGGATTTAATGGTTTCATATTGATGCATAAGAAATGTCAACCATAGAGTAATGTCAAATATCATTTCCCCTCCATCTTTTCTCTCTTATACCATGCAGTGGACTGCAAGTTACTTGCTTGAATGAATTCTTCCCCTAGGGTCATACTGAATGCCTGTCTTCTGTTCTGAACTTTTCAGTATTTACCATTAAATTTCAGCTGATGATTTCTTTTCAAATGGCTGATAGCAGCTGTGATATAGAAACAGGTTGACTCACAATATAATCTCTTATTTTAGAGGGCAAGATATAAAAATATTTTGTTCCATTTCCTGGCTTTATCTCTCATCTGTATCCTAATGTAATTTTGCTTTTCTTTACCGATAATAAATAGATATGATATCTCAATGTGGAGACTCTATGGCTTGATTCTGTGTGGAACGGGTGCTAGACCCCCTTTCCCAAATTAATTAATCAGAGACATCTTCAGGTACAAAGGGAAAGCATTTATTTAAGCCTTGCAGGGAGAGGCCCAGAACATCCAGGAGGCATCCCAGTTCCCACCATGAATAGCTAGTTAAATAGGAAAAGACCAAAGCCTTTTCATTGGTTAGACTAAAAGGCTGTAACCATGTTTGATCAATGGTCACCAATGCTGTCTGCTTCCCACAGCATGTCACTTCTTGCAACTTTCTGTCACCTCCTGCAACCCATGGTTCAAGACTGGGAATAGAGATCATGTGACTTACTGAAACTTGAGGCCCAAGGTCTCATCTTCCCGCCCTGGGTATAGAAATCTTGTGACAGTCTCAATATTGAGAAATACTCATCCCATCAGTTCCATTCAGTCCTGACACAATTATTTTAAATAATTAATAATTAAATAATCATAGAAATCATAGAAATTAAATAATTAAATAATTAAAATTGGACATTGCTTTATAGGGTTCAGAATCCTATGACTTTGATTCATGACTTGAGAACACTACCTGTTCTGCCTTCCTAGATTTGTAGAAGCCATTTCCTTATATTTTATCCCCTTCATAATTTTGCTTGACTTATTTTCCTTTTTGTTATTTTAAGAGAATACTATGTAACAAAGAATAATCATTTTTCTGAGTGAAATAATTTAAAGATTCAAGAAACATGAATAAAAACAATTGTACATATGTTTGAAATGTCTAACAAGTGAGGGAAAAACTCATTCTTGAATAAGGTCACATTTAATGCATGGATTTGAGATCACTTTTCCATGCATCATCTTTTGTAAAGACACATATGTTAGAACTAACTTTAACAAATAGTTTAAAGAATTTTCTGGTTTTTAAAAATTTCTGATCTCTTGTTTGTTTTTAATTTGTAATTAGGAGTGATCATGAAGGGCAACAGTGGATTTCTCAACAGCCTGTAGTCTCTCAACTTGCCTTGCTATCCTCCTCTCAAAAGGAAAATGCAAAGCCATATTCCAAAGGGACATGGAACTCGTGCTCTTCCCCATTGCCTACTGAGCAGAAGAATGTAAGACTCTCTATGTCCAGGCCAGCAGTATGGACTATTCTGAGGTATCATTTTATGAGCTTGCTGTTAATTGCATTTTCAGTATTAAATAACATAAAGAATTCTAGTTAAGTTGTCCTTGGTTATTCTGTAATGATTATTAATGAGTGACAAAATTTTGGATTGTTTTGGGCCATTTATTTGTGGTTATGTTGAATTTGATTTAACACACCCTCCCTATGGCAGTCAGGGTTAAATGACTTTTCTCAAGTCACACAGCTAGGTAGTGTTAGATTTCTGAGGCCAGATTTGGAAAAGGTCCTCCTCCTGATTCTATCCATGATTCCACCTAACAGTCCATATGTTTGATTTTTAAATGGGAGTATGCTATAGTGCAAAGGGAACTGAGTCAGAGAATCTGGGTTCAGATTTTGATTCTGCCAATTATTAGCTATGTGATGTCGGAAAAATTATTTTTTTCTCTTGATGTCAACTCTCAGTTGTAAAAAAAAGAGTTTGGATTAGATGATCTTTTACTTGTAAATCTATGATTTTCACAGCAGGATAGAAGCTATTGGCCCTTCATGAATCAGGACAAGATCTGAATGGGAAGAGGAAGGCATTGGCTTGTAATTCCCCAATTAAGAAAATAGTTTATATGTAAAATATTTCTGTGTATATTCATGAAGATTACTTATTTCTTTTTTTTTAAATAACTTTTTATTGAGAGAACCCATGCCAGGGTAATTTTTTACAACATTATTCCTTGCACTCACTTCTGTAACAATTTTTCTCCTCCCTTCTTCCACTCCCTCCCCTAGATGGCAAGCATTCCTATACATGTTAAATATGCCATAGTATATCCTAGATACAATATATGTGTGCAGAACCAAACAGTTCTCTTGTTGCACATGGAGAATTGGATTCAGAAGGTAAAAATAACCCAGGAAGAAAAACAAAAATGCAAACAGTTTACATTCATTTCCCAGTGTTCTTTCTTTGGTATAGCTGCTTCTGTCCATCCTTGATCAATTGAAACTGAGTTAGATCTCTTTGTCAAAGAAATCCACTTCCATCAGAACACATCTTTATACAGTATCATTGTTGAAGTATATAATGATCTTATAGTTCTGCTCATTTCACTTTGCATCAGTTCATATGAAGCTCTCCAAGCTTCTCTGTATTCATTCTGCTGATCATTCCTTACAGAACAATAATATTCTATAACATTCATATACCACAATTTACCCAACCATTCTCCAATTGATGGGCATCCATTCATTTTCCAGTTTCTAGCCACTATAAATAGGGCTGCCACAAACATTTTGGCACATACAGGTCCCTTTCCCTTCTTTAGTATCTCTTTGGAATATAAGCCCAGTAGTAGCATTGCTGGATCAAAGGGTATGCACAGTTTGAAAACTTTCTGGGCATAATTCCAGATTGCTCTCCAGAATAGTTGGATTCATTCACAACTCCACCAACAATGTATCACTGTCCCAGTTTTCCCACATCCCCTCCAACATTCATCATTATTTTTTCCTGTCATCTTAGCCAATCTGATAGGTGTGTAGTGGTATCTCAGAGTTGTGTTAATTTGCATTTCTCTGATCAATAGTGATTTGGAACACTCTTTCATATGAGTGGAAATAGTTTCAATTTCATCATTTGAAAATTGAAAATTCATATCCTTTGACCATTTATCAATTGAAGAATGGCTTGATTTCTTATAAATTAGAGTCAATTCTCTATATATTTTGGAAATGAGGCCTTTATCAGAACCTTTAACTATGAAGATATTTTCCCAGTTTGTTGCTTCCCTTCTAATCTTGTTTGCATTAGTTTTGTTTGTACAAAGGTTTTTTAATTTGATGTAATCAAAATTTTCTATTTTGTGATCAATGATGGTCTCTAGTTCCTCTTTGGTCACAAATTTCTTCCTCCTCTACAAGTCTGAGAGATAAACTATCCTATGTTCCTCTAATTTATTTATAATCTCATTCTTTATGCCTAAATCATGGACCCATTTTGATTTTATCTTGGTATATGGTATTAAGTGTGGGTCCATGCCTAATTTTGGCCATACTAATTTCCAGTTATCCCAGCAGTTTTTGTCAAATAATGAATTCTTATCCCAAAAGTTACGATCTTTGGGTTTGTCAAACATTAGATTGCTATAGTTGTGAACTTAATCTATTCCATTGATCTATTTCTTAGCCAATACCAAATGGTTTTGGTGACTGCTGCTTTATAATATAATTTTAGATCAGGTACAGGTAGGCCACCTTCATTTGATTTATTTTTCATCAATTCCCTTGAGATTCTCGATCTTTTGTTCTTCCATATGAATTTTGTTGTTATTTTTTCTAGATCATTAAATATTTTCTTGGAAGTGTGATTGTTATAGCCCTAAATAAATAGATTAGTTTAGGGAGTATTGTCATCTTTATTCTATTCCCTTGGCCTATCCAAGAACACTTAATATTTTTCCAATTATTTAAGTCTGACTTTATTTGTATGGAAAGTTTTTTAAATTTTGCTCATATAATTCCTGATTTTCCTTTGGTTGATAGATTCCCAAATATTTTATACTATTGTCAGTTATTTTGAATGGAATTTCTCTTTGTATCTCTTGCTGTTGAATATTGTTGGTGATGTATAAAAATGCTGAAGATTTATGGAGATTTATTTTGTATCCTGCAACTTTGCTAAAGTTATGAATTATTTCTAATAGCTTTTTAGTTGAATCTCTGGGATTCTCTAAGTATACCACCATATCATCTGCAAAGAGTGATAATTTGGTTTCCTCATTGCCTACTGTAATTTCTTTAATCTTTTTCTAGACTCTTATTGCCGAGGCTAGCGTTTCTAATACAATATTGAACAATAATGGTGATAGTCGGCAACCTTGCTTCACTCCAGATCTTCCTGGGAAAGGTTCCAGTTTTTCCCTATTGCATATGATACTTAATGATGGTTTTAAATATATGCTCCAGACTATTTTAAGGAAAAGTCCATTTATTCCTATCCTCTCAAGTGTTTTTATTGGAATGGATGTTGGATTTTATCAAATGCTTTTTCTGCATCTAATGAGATGATCATATGGTTTTTGTTAGTTTGGCTATTGATATAGTCAATTATGCTAATAGTTTTCCTAATATTGAACCAACCTGGGGGTGATTTTTGCAGACAAGATTAGAAAGGAAGCAATAAACTGGGAAACCATTTTTAAAGTCAAAGGTTCTGATAAAGGACTCATTTCCAAAATATATAGAGAATTGATTCTAATTTATAAGAAATCAAGCCATTCTCCAATTGATAAATGGTCAAAGGATATGAACAGACAATTCTCAGATGAAGAAATTGAAACTATTTCTAGTTATATGAAAAGATGCTCCAAGTCATTATTAATCAGAGAAATGCAAATTAAGACAACTCTGAGAAACCACTACACACCTGTCAGATTGGCTAGAATGATAGAGAAAGATAATGTGGAATGTTGGAGGGGATGTGGGAAAACAGGGACACTAATACATTGTTGGTGGAATTGTGAATAAATCCAACCATTTTGGAGAGCAATTTGGAACTATGCTCAAAAAGTTCTCAGACTGTGCATATCCTTTGATCCAGCAGTGGTACTATTAAGCTTATATCCCAAAGAGATCATAAAGAAGGGAAAGGGATCTGTATGTGCACGAATGTTTGTGGCATCCCTCTTTGTAGTGGCCAGAAACGGAGTGGATGCCCATCAATTGGAGAATGGTTGAATAAATTGTGGTATATGAATACTATGGAATATTATTGTTCGGTAAGAAATGACCAACAGGAGGATTTCAGAAAGGCCTGGAAAGACTTACACAAACTGATACTGATTGAAACGAGCAGGACCACGAGATCATTATATACTTCAACAATACTATATGATGACCAATTCTGATCGTCCTGGCTACCCTCAGCAATGAGATGAACTAAATCAGTTCCAATGGAGCAGTAATGAACTGAACCAGCTACGCCCAGTGACAGAACTCTGGGAGATGAATAAGAACCATTACATTGAATTCCCAATCCCTATATTTTTGCACACCTGCATTTTTGAGTTCCTTCACAGGCTAATTGTACAATATTTCAGAGTCTGATTCTTTTTGTACAGCAACATAATGGTTTGTTCATGTATATTTATTATGTATCTAATTTATATTTTAATATAGTTAACATCTACTGATCATCCTGCCATCTGGGGGAGGAGGTGGAGAGAAAGAGGGGAAAAATTGGAACAAGAGGTTTGGCATTTGTCAATGCTGTAAAGTGACCCATACATATAACCTGTAAATAAAAGGCTATTAAAATAAAATAAAAAAAAAATAATTTAGATGCTATACCACTTCGCGCATATATGTTTAATATTGATATTGCTTCGTTATCTATACTACCCTTTAGCAAGATATAGTGCCCTTCCTTATCTCTTTTAATTAGATCAATTTTTGCTTTTGCTTGATCTGAGATCAGGATGGCTACCCCTGCTTTTTTTACTTCACCTGAAGCATAGTAGATTCTGCTCCAAATTTTTACCTTTTCTCTGTATGTATCTCCCTGCTTCAGGTGTGTTTCCTGTAAACGATATATTGTAGGATTCTGGCTTTTAATCCATTCTGCTAACTGCTTCTTCTTTATGGGAGAGTTTACCTCATTCACATTTATGGTTAAAATTACCAACTCTATATTACTTACCATCTTGTTAACCCCCATTTATGCTTTTCTCCCTTCTTTCCTCCTTGCCCCCTTCCCCAGTATTAAACTTGTGAGCACCACTTGCTTCTCACAGCCCTCCCTTTTTAGTGTCCCTCCCTCCCCACCTTAGAGTTCCTTCCCCATCTTACTCACAGTTTCCATATTCCCTTCCACTTAGCTTATTCCTTCCCTTTTCATTTTTCAATGAGGTGGGAGAAGTTTCACCATAAATTGAATATGTCTTAAAATTTTCTCTTAAAGCAAATTCTGATGGCAGTAAGATACTCACTATATTCATCCCCCTCCATTCTTTCTATCAGATATAAGAGGTTTCCTTTGCTTCTTCCTGAGATGTAGTACCCCCACTTTACCCTTTTTCTGGTATAATGCCCTTTCCACCTCTAGTTTCTAGAACAAGGTATACATTTATTCTTTATACATCTTTATAGCAAAAATATAGTTCCCAAGATTTCTTTTTACCTTTTTAGGTTTCTCTTGAGTTCTATATTTGTAGATCAAACTTTTTGTTAAATTCTGGTTTTTTCATCAAAAATAGGTGAAATTTGCTTATTTCATTGAATGACCATCTTCTTCCCTAGAAAAAGATGCTCATTCTGGCTGGGTAAGTTATTTTTGGTTGCATATCAAGTTCCTTTGCCTTTCAGAATATCATATTCCAGTCCCTTCGATCTTTTAATGTGGACGCTGCTAGATCCTGGGTAATCCTTATTGTGGCTCCCCTATATTTGAATTGGATTTTTCTAGCTGCTTGCAGTGTTTTTTCCTTTGTCTGAGGGCTCTGGCATTTGGCCACTATATTTCTTGGTGTTTTGATTTTAGGATCCCTTTCAATAGGTGATTGATGAATTCTTTCAATGTCTATTTTACCCTCTGTTTCTATGACTTCTGGGCAGTTCTCTTTGATAGTTTCTTGAAAAATAGTGTCCAGGATCTTTTTTTCAATATATTTTTCTGGGAGTCCAATGATTCTCAGATTGTCTCTCCTAGACCTATTTTCCAGGTCTGTTGTTTTCCCAAGAAGGTATTTCACATTTTTCTCCATTGTTTGATTTTTTTGGTTTTGCTTGACTGATTCTTGTTGTCTCCTTGAGTCATTCAATTCCATTTGTTTGATTCCGATTTTCAATGAAGTATTTTCTTCACTCACTTTTCAAATATCTTTTTCTAGTTGTCCGATTGAGTTTTTAAGTGAGTTGTTTTGTTCTATGGAATTTTTTTCCATTTTGCCAATTTTATTGTTTAGAGAGCTATTTTCTGTTTCCAGTTCACTAATTCTATTTTGCAAGGATTTGATTTCTTTATCCACTCTGTCTTTAAATGACATTTGTGGAATGACTTCTCTAGACTCTCTTGCCAAGCTTCCCTCTCCTTTTCCCATTTTTCTTCTAGGTCTCTTGTGAGAGCCTTTTTATTTTCTTCTATGAAATTCATCTTTGCTGATGAACAGATGATCTCCTCCTTTGGGGATTCACCTGGAGACAGTCTGTTTTTTGTCTCCTCAGCGTTTAGAGTCTGCTCTTTATGCAGAAGCTGTCAATTGTTAAGGTCAGTTTTTAAATTTTTGCTCATTTTGTAAAAGAAAAAACCCCAAAAGGAATCTGCTTTTTTGGGGCGAGAGCTGGGTGGTGTTACTGAACTTCCTCTATAGACTGCATTAATTCAGAGGCTTGGCCGGAAGTCAAGATTATTCATTTCTATGTGGCCCTGTTTAAATGTACCTTACTATACTTTCCTCTGCTCATCCTTCAATACTTAAAGAACAATCACTATAACATAGAATAGGAAAATAAAAACTGAACAGTTTTGCAAAACTTACCAATACATATCTCCTATTTGATATACTATACCTGAATAGTCATACTCGGTTTCCATTTTTCCATGGAAGAGGGGTACGTTTTCTCAGTTTATTGTAATGACATAGTATTGATTTTTTTTCCTTCCTCAAATTTTTACCCTTATATATATTGTTTTCCTGGTTCTGTTCTTCACTTTATATTACATCATATAAATCTTCATATGGATTTATTTTGCTCTAACAATGCAATACTTTTCCATTACCTTTTTTTTTTTTTTTTTTTTTTTTTGAGGCAATTGAGGTTAAGTGACCTGCCTAGAGTCACATGGCTAGGAAGTGTTAAGTGGCTGAGGCAAGATTTGAACTCGGGTCCTCCTGACTTATGGGCCAATGCTCTATCCATTGCACCACCTAATTGCCCATCAATATCTCTTTGAACAATAATGTGCTTTGCCATTATCCCATTGGTGGTAATTTGCTTTGTTTTCAGTTCTTTGCTACAATAAAAATTGCTCTGGTATCTATTGGAGCCTTTCTTTTTGACACTGATTTTCTTGAAATCATTGCAGTTTTCCCAGAAATTTTTGTCAGATAATTCTTACTTCAAAATCTTGGATCTTTGGGTTTATCACACATTAGATTGCTATGTTTATTTTCTGCAGTGTATTGTGTATTTAATCTAATTTAGGGATGCATCACTCGGTTTATTAGCCAGCACCAGATTGTTTTTATAGTGTTAGGCTACATTCTTTCAAAAATTTTTTTTTCATTGATTCCCTATATATTTTTGATCACAATATAAATTTTGTCACAATTTTTTTACCTTTACAAAATGATTCTTTGGCTAGTTTAATTGATAATGCACTGAAGAAGTAATTAATGAAAGAATAATTATCATTCTTATATTTACTCATGCTAACCATGAGTAATAAATATTTCTCTGTTGTTTCAATTTCAATTTATTTATGTGAAGAATGTTTTGTGATTGAATTCATATAGTCCCTGGATTTGTCTTAGCTGATCTCTTCCTGCTGGTTTTATTGGTAATATTTAGAAATGATGATTTATATAGATTTATATTCTACAACTTTGCTAAAGTGTTAATTATTTGAACTAGCTTTTCAGTTGATTCTCTACGAATCATGATATTTTGTCTCCTTATGACCTATTTTTATTAAGTCAGTTTCTTTTACTGCTATAGCTAGCATTCTAATACAATATTGAATAATAGTAGTATAAAGGACCTTATTTCACCTCTGATATTAATAAAGCTTCAATTTTATCCCCATTACAGATAATCCTTCCTTTTTTTTAGATATATATTAATTATTATTTTTAAAAGGCTATGATGATCCCTATGTTTTCCAGTGTTTTTGTTAAGAATGGTTGTTGCATTTTGTCAAAGACTTTCTGGATCTGTTGCTATGTTTTGTTGTTGTTGTTGTTCTTGATGTATGATCAGTTATGTTGGTAGTTTTTCTAATATTGAAAAATCCCCGCATTCCTGATTTGACTCTCATCTGATTAAAATCTATGATCTTAATGATATGTTCCTGTAACCTCCTTCCTAATATTTTATTTAAATTTTTTGCATCATTTTGGGAAATTGTTCTATCAGTTTTTCCTCTCTGATTTTGTTCTTGGTTTCGGTATCAAAACTATATTTCATAGAAATCTTTCTTTACTTATTTCTTCAAATAGTTGATAGTTTTGGCATTAATTGTTCCTTACATATTTGGTAGAATTCACCTGTGAATCCATCTGATCCTGGGAATTTTTTCCTTAGGGGGCTCATTTATGGCTTGTCCAATTTTTTTCCTAAAATAAGATGAAATATTCTATTTCTTCTACTGTTAAGTTTATCTTTTTTACATTTTATATTTTCCATCCATTTGAATTAAATTTCAATTTTACTTTCATATAAGTGGACAAAATAATTCCTAATAATTGCTTTAATTTGATCTTTATTGGTGATACATTCAATTGCTTAATTTTTGATTCTGGTAATTCAATTTTCTTTCTTTTCATCAAATTAACCATTGGTTTATTTTATTCATTTTTTTTCATAAATCTAACTTTAGTTCTATTTATTAGTTCATTTTTTAAAACTTTCAGTTTTATTTATCTTCTTTTTCTATGATTTCTATTTTGTTGTTTAATAGGGATTTTTGAATTCATTCTTTTTTAGATTTTTTTAAGTTTCTTGCCCCATTTGTTGATCTACTCTTTTTATACATTAAAATTGATGTATACATTAAAATAAATAAAATTTCCCCCATATACTGCTTTGGTTGCATTCTACAAACTTTGGAATGTTTTTTTTTTTTTGATGTCATTATTATTTATTTGAATTTTTGATTGTTTCTCTGATTTGTTCTTTGACCTAATCCTTCTAGCATTAGATTATTTAGTTTCCTATTAATTTTTACTTCATGGTTTCAAAATCCTTAATTTAATGTAATTTTTATTGTATTATCTGAAACTCAAGAATTTTAATGTTTCTGGTTTTTTTGCATTTAGCTGTGAGGTTTTTCTGGTCACTTTTTGTAAAGGTATTATGTTGTTATTTGTTCTTCATTCTCAAAAATTATGATATCAAGGAGATGATGCCATGATATGCAAGTGAATTGGATTTTTTTTATTATAGCTTTTTATTGACAAACATATGCATGAGTAATTTTTCAATATTGACCCTTGCAAAAACTTCTGTTCCAAATTTTCCTCTCCTTCCCTCCACCCTCTCCTCTAGATGGCCTGTAGTCCCATACATGTTAAACTTATTAAAGTATATATTAAATACAATATATGTATACATATTTATACAGTTGTCTTGCTACACAAGAAAAATCGGATTTAGAAAGAAGGGAAAAATAACCTGGGAAGAAAAACAAAAATGCAAGCAAACAATAACAGAAAGAGTGTAAATGCTATGTTGTGGTCCACACCGATTTCCCAGTGTTCTTTTGCTGGGGGTAGCTGGTTTTTTCATCATTGATTAATTGAAATTGAATTGAGTCCTCTCATTGCTGAAGATAGCCATTTCCATCAGAATTGATCCTCATATAGTATTGTTGTTGAAGTGTATAATCTCCTGATTCTGCTCATTTCACTAAGCATCAGTTCATGTAAGTTTCTCCAAGTCTCGCTATATTCATCCTGCTGATTATTTCTTACAAAACAATAATATTCCATAACATTCATATACCATAATTTACTCAGACATTCTCCAATTGATGGACATTCATTCAATTTCCAATTTGTAGGCACTACGAAAAGGGCTGCCACAAACATTTTTGCACGTACAGGTCTCTTTCCGTTCTTTAATATCTCTTTGGGATATAAGCCCAGTAGTAACACTGCTGGATCAAAGGGTATGCACAGTTAGATAACTTTTTGAGCATAGTTCCAAATTGCTCTCCAGAATGGTTGGATGTATTCACAATTCTACCAACAATGTATTAATGTCCCTGTTTTCCCACATCCCCTCCAACATTCAGCATTATCTTTCTCTGTCATTCTAGCCAGTCTGACGGTGTGTAGTGGTATCTCAGAGTTGTCTTAATTTCCATTTGTTTGCTTAATAATGACTTGGAGCTTCTACAAAACCTTTTTTATTTAATGTAATCAAAATTATCCATTCTGTATCCCATAATGCTTTCTATCTCTTGTTTGGTAATAAATTCTTCCCTTATCTATAGAGAAACGTAAGATATACTATCCTAGATTGCTTTTGTTATTATCCTTTATGTTTAAATAATATACCCATTTTAACCATATATGATATGAGATGGTATTTTATGACTAGTTTCTGCAAAACTCCTTTCTGTTATTCAAGTAATTATTGTGAAATACATTTGATTTTGTCCAATAAATCTGGATCTTTGCACTTATTAAATACAAGATTACTTCATCTATTTCCTATTGTCTGTTGTGCATCCAACCTAGTCTTCTGATCCAGCACTCTATTTCTTAGTCCATATAAGATTGTTTTAATGATTACGGCTTTGTAGTACAGTTTAAAATCTGCTTATAACTAAACCACCTTCTTTCACATTTTTACCCTTGGTTCCATTGATATTCTTAACCTTTTTTTTTATTCAGCTGAATTTTGTATTATTTTTTCTAGCTCCTCAAAATAATTCTTTAGTAGTTTGGCATGTCAGTGAATAAGTAAATAAGCATAAGTGAATATGTCAATGTAGGTTAAGTAGGTTAATTTAGGCATTTTTATTATATTGGGTAGGCCTACCCATGAACAGTGAATACTTTCCTAATTCTTTAAATTTATTGTGTGTGTGTGTGTGTGTGTGTGTATGTGTTAAAAGTGTTTGGTAATTCTGTTAATATAGTTCCTGGTTTGTCTTGGCAGGTAGATTCCCAAGTATTTGATAGTGTCTACGGTTATTTTAAATGAACTTTCTCTTTCTATATCTTGCTGTTGGAGTTTGCTGGTAATAAATAGAAATGTTGTGATTTTTGTGGGTTTATTTTATATCTTGTGACTTTACTAAAATTGTTATTTATTTCAAATAGTTTTTTTATATGATTCTCTGGGATTCTCCAAGAATACTACCACATCATTTGCAAAGAATGTTAGTTTGGGGTTTTTTCCTCTTATTGCCTTAGGAAAAGATCTCATGGAAAAAGCAGCTTTTGAGCTGAACCCTCAAATAGCTTTCCTTGCAAGGAAGAAAGATTAGGATATTGCTCCTGACATATTCTACTACTTCATAGTATGGTCTTTAATTTCCACCATTTAAATGACTTAAGAGCTGTTACTAGTCCACTTTGAGCTCTAGTATTCAAGAAAACTAATATAGACAATACTGAAAGAAGAAGTAAAAAACTAAAACAGAAAAATAGCAAAAAAACCAAACAAAAACAAATAATTAAACATTTTCCTGAAGCACTGATTGAATGTGGGAGAGTTTCAGGTCCAAAAGGTCAGGTCCATGTGTTGAGTGATTTTAAATATTTGTAGTTTCTTAATGTCAGAAAGATGACCATAAAGAAAAGTAGGACCAAGAATATCAGTCTATTTTATATAGACTTTATATATGTATATCTTATATCTTATATGTATCTTTATATATCTATATCTTACATATAAAAATATTTTTATATACATACATCTACATCTTTTATATATATATATATATATATACATATATATATATCTTTTATAGATAATTTCTGCAAAATCACCTATTCTCATGACAAGTTAAATCAAATTTCCTTGTACCTCTATCTACCAACTGGTACTGTCCCTCCTTTGGAGCCCCATTTTACTGTTTTCTGCTGCTCATGGCTCCACCAACAATACATTAGTGTGTATCACACAATACCATTATATTTCCAACATTGACTATTGCTATGTATGTATTCTTTCATGTGATTGTGAATATTTTGCCAATCTTTTAAGAAGTATTACCATATTACTTTTAATCAACAATTTGGAGAGGCAGCAAGGGAGTTTTAAATCTACATCTTTGTTGAGATAATAAACTTGCATGTAACCCTAAATGAACAGCTCTTTCTGTGTAACTAGTGAAGTAGATTTTTTACCATATTTATTCATGTAGAAAATATTTTTTTATTAAGATGCTTTAATAATGAAAGATTTCAACTCTAAGGTTAAGGCTTACATCCATCAAATTGTTAGAGATGATAAAATCTGGGAATAGTGTTAGGGACTGTAGAATTCGAGACACACTAATACGATGTTTGTAGCTGTGAATTGGGCTAACTGTCCTAGAAAGTCATTTGAAATTATGATTTATTTTTCTGCTTTATTCTTGTAAACAATAGAAAAACCATATATCATGTAATTTAAACATTTTTTTTTTAAGCTTCCCAAGTTCAGTCGGTAAATTTGAAAGCATAAGTTTATATACAGGGTTGCTAAGACATGTCCTAATATCTTTTTTTTTTTTCTTGGTGGGATTCTATGTCTCTTTGTTATTTATATATTTTGAAGCTTTTTATTTTCAAAATATATGCATAGATAATATTCAACAGTCTATCCTTGCAAAATCTTGTGTTCCAAGTTTTTTCCCCTCTTTTCCTACCACTTCTTCCCCTAAATGGCAAGTAATCCGATATAAGTTAAACATGTACAATTTTTCTATATATATCTCCACAATTATTATGCTGCACAAGAAAAATCAGATCAAAAAGGGAAAAAATGAGAAAGAAATCAAAACACAAGCCAGCAACAACAAAAAAGTGATTCTATTTGTGATTCATTATCAGTTCCCACAGCCCTCTCTAAGTGCAGATGACTCTCTCCATCACAAGACCATTGGAACAGGCCTGAATCTCCTTGCTGTTGAAAAGAGCCATGTCCAGCAGAATTGATCATCATATAATCTTGTTGTTGCTGTGTACAATGCTCTCGCTCACTTCACTTAGCATCAGTTTATGTAAGTCTGTATGCCTTTCTGAAATTATCCTATTGATCATTTCTTATAGAACAATAATGGAATTATGATTTATGAATAGGTGATCAAATGCCCATAATTTATGACATAGAGATCCTACTGCAAGGCATAAACTCTACATTAATATACTCATTACAATGCTTTTTTTGGTAGTAAAAAATTAAGTAGATGCAAAAGGGAAACAAAATTGATCTCATTAATTGGAGAATGTCTAAATAAATTATGGTACATGAACATTTTGGAATACTGTGCCATAAGAAACAGTGAATATAAAGAATTCGGAGACACATGAGGATATATAAATGAACTGTGACAGACTATGACAGAGCAAAACCAAGAAAAGCAATATATTCAATGACTCATCAAATACTCAGATGGTCAAATCTGAGATCTTTTCAGTTTTGAAGTTCCTTTTAACCATGTAGATCTCACACCATCCCTTTCTGTCTCTCCATAGTATCTGATTCTTGCCTTTGTGCTTACATAAGTTCACCACAGAGGATTCGGCCAATATGATGGAGTTCTTGCTTCTTTTTTCCTGTCACTTCAAGGTCAGTTGTAGAGTGATTTGGCTCTCCACCTATCAGCTATGGCCAGCTCATCTCTTTTTGTCATATAATTTTTCAATGAGAAGTATAAGCAATGTAAATTATCCAACAGAGACCCCCAAGAAAATTCAGAAAGTATATTGATCAACAAATATCTGATTTTCTTGACAAACACTCACCATAATGGACTATAAATTAATTTATTAAAATATTATAATTTTGTAATCTGGTTTTGCTAACAATGGAAAAACCACTATTTTGGGACCCTAAGATCTGTCAATTATGTATTTGTTTATAGATTAGGTAGAAATGGAGAGCCATCACACTTGTCTTGACCTATGTCTTGCCACTGAACTGTGATTATTCTAGAAGAAAGAATAAAGGTAATGATTTTGCCCAGCTCCATCTCACTTAAATCCTACTCTTTTCATTACCTGCATCCCACACCATCAGTCCTTGAGAATAAAGGATCTACAATAACTATCTGTAGTTGAAGAAGCTCATGTGTTCAAATGTTCAGTTTGAACGCTAAATGCAAAAGTTCAGCTTTCTTATCAGTCAGTTTCAACTGAAGAAAAATTTTGAGCTAAGTTTAAAGGTTAGTGCTCTCATAAAATACTTTAACACAAAAGGAATTATTATCTCAGCTCTATCTTCAAATTGCTTCATGTCAAGGAAACTTACCATCTTCTATACTTTCTGATTCAGTTCTGGGTCATCTGGTGTGCTTTCTAGCAGTCATTTCTTTTCAACATGTCCTTTGATATTCTAGATCTTTTTTGTGGTCTTCTCTTTATTTTTTAACATTCTTTTAAAAAAAATTTGAATTTAAGTTTTTCTCCATCCCTCTAACCTCTCCTTTACCTATTGAGAAGACAAGCATTATATAACAATTATACTTGTGAAATCATGAAAAGCATATTTCCATATTAGTTATGTTACAGGTTTTTTTAAAAACAAGAAAATAAAGAAAATAAAATTATACTTCAGTTTGTGCTCAGAGTTCATCCTTTCTGTCTCTGGAGATGGATATCATTTTTCATTGTGAAATTCAGAATTGTCTTAGAGATCATTGTATTGATTAAAGTAGCTAAGTTTTCCACATCATAACAATATCACTATTGCAGTATATAATCTAATAATTATAATGTACAGTAGTATTCTATCATGATCTTATACCACAACTTGTTCAGCCATTCCCCAGTTGATGGCCTCCCCTCAATTTTCAATTCTTTGTCTCCACAAAAAGAGCCTTCTGTATATTTTTATATGATTAGATCCTTTTCCTTTGATCTTTACGGGGTATTCTAGTAGTGGTATTGCTGGGTCAAAGAGTATGCTGTTTAATAGCCCTTTGGGCACAATTCCAAATTGTTCCTTAGAATGTTTGGAGCAGTTTATAACTCCACCTCCACCAGCAGTGCATTAGCATAATTTTTCTCCATTCCCTCCAGCATTTGTTATTTTCCTTTTGTGTCATATTAGCCAATATGATATATCATAACTCAGAGTTCTTTTAATCTGCATTTCTATAATTAGTAATGATTTGGAACACTTTGTCAAGTACCAATGACTATTGGTAGTTTTAGTTTCTTCTTCTGAAAACTCCCTTTTTATATTTTTTGACCACTTATTAATTGATGATAGCTTTTATTTTTATAAATTTTATAAATTCTTATTTGTGCTGATATGAAGTAATATAAATATATAATTATAATTATAAATATAAATTTTATATTTTATAAATCTTGACTCAGATCTCCATATATTTAAGAAACTATAAGAGAAACTTGCTATAAATTTCACCCTCATTTTCATACTTTTTGATTTTGCCATATTCATTTTGTTTTGTAAATAATTTTTAATTTCACATGATCAAAATTATCCATATTATTTCCTGTGATCCTCTGTCTTTTGTTTGCTTATAAGTGTTTTCCTTATTCATAGATCTTACAACTAAAATTGTCCATGCTCTCCTAATGGGCTTATAATATCATCCTTTATGTCTATCACATACCCATTTTGAACTAGGTATAAAGTTGTATAACACTATGATATAAAGCATGTGCAGTGGCCACATACTAGTAAAACCATCTTGGCTGATGGGATTAACTAGGTTGAAGATAACTGAGGGGGTTCAAATTCATCAGGTAGTTAGTCTACCCAAGCATGTGAAGACTTCCTGTGGTAAAATGATCAGATGTGAACAATTTGTTTCAAAGGCCATGAAAGAGACTAGGTACTGTGGAGAATTTAGCAGTTGGCCAGCTATCAAAGATTTCTCAATCATTCACTGCATCCCAGGCCATTGCTAGTCATTTTGAACTTTGATGACTCCAGAAAAGAAAATGAAAAATGACAATTTTGTGCAACTCTGCCTTACTTAAATCCAATTCACCCAATGATGTCTTTAGTCCGCATTGAAAATAAAGGATGAACAACAATATAGTATGAAATCTAGTATGGCAAAGCTTCCTTCCTCTACATTTTAAATCATTGATTCCCTTGATATTCTTGTTCTTTTATTCTTACAGATTAATTTTGTTAGTGTTTTTTCTAGCTTTCTAAAATAATTCTTTGTTAATTTGATTGGTAAAGCACTTAATTTAGGTAGAATTGTCATTTTTATTGTATTGGCTCAGCCCATCCAATAAGCAATGATTATTTCTCCAATTAATTGATACATATTTCTCCTAGTTATTTTAGATCTGTCTTTATTTCTGTGAAAAGAGTTTTGTAATTGTGTTTACATAATTCATGGGATTGTCTCAGCAGGCACACTCCTAAGTGTTTTATATTGTCTACAGTTACTTTAAATTGAATTTTTTTTCTATCTCTTCCTACTGGGTTTTCTTGGTATATAGACTTTCTAATTATTGATGTTGTTTTATTTTACATCCTACTACTTTGTTAAAATTGTTGGCTGTTTCAAATAGTTTTTTAGTTGAATCTTTAGGATTCTTCAAGTATACCATCATATCTTCAAACAGTGATAGTTTTATTTTCCTTATTCCTATTATACATGATTTCTTTATTTTGTCTAATTGTTGTAGCTAGCATTTCTAGTGTAATATTGAGTAGTACTTCTCATAATAAATATTTTGGTTTTATCCTGATCTTCCTGGGAAGGCTTTATTTTATCCCCTTTACAGGAAATGCTTGCTTTTGACTTAATGTAGACACTACTTATCATTTTAAGGAAAGCTTTATTTTAATAAGAATTGACATATTTTATGAAAAAATTTTTGGCATCTATTGATAATCATATGATTTTTGTTGTCATTGTTGTTGATGTCATTTATGCTTGTGGTTTCCCATATATTGAGCTAGTCACATATTCCTGCTGTCAATTGTGTCAGTATATATGATCTTTATTATATGTTGCTATATCTTCTTTGTTAGTATTATATTTAAAATATTTATATCAATATCTGTTATGAGTTCAAATGTTGGAGTTCTTGTTCTTCTCAAAATACAGCCGGTTTAGCTTAGGGCCCTCTGAATATCTCCAAATCCAAAGGTTCTGTCCGTTAGCCTCTGCCTCTGCTTTCTTCAGCCTCCAACCAGCACAGAGATGGAATGAATCTCTTGTTTCCTTCTCTTGGAGCTCGGCTAGCTTTCTGGTGAGTCTTTCAGACCAGCTTGGTCTCAGTGGGGGGCGTGCAGGAGCCCAGCCACCTGCCACAGATGAATCTGGTTGTCCACTGAACTCTCACTCGTAGCTTTATCCTTTGAAAACTCTTCGTCTGCCACCAGCCAGCCAAGTGGAATATATTCTGCCTTGCCACGGAGAGAGGGCTTCTGGCGTAATTCCGCAAAGTGCTCTCTGTCTACACCAGAGTCGCTCCTCTCCAGTCCAACTGAACTCTCCTCTGCGACCAGCCAGCCAAGTGGAAAATGTATTCTGGAATAGATCTCTCATCACTGGCCTTATATCTGACTCTTCTGAGAGAATGGGATTATGGGTTTTCTCCCATAGTGCTCTCTGGCCCAAAGAGCTTCAAGGGAGGTGTGAACTCACAAAGGTACAAAGTTTACTTTGTGAATCTGGCAAACTTGTGAACTCCAATGAGTAAAGGTGTGAACACAAGCCTTGTATTAATTAGTTCTACTTAGTACCTTGTTTCAGGTTCTGCCCAAAGCATCTTCTTGTAAGATTAGATCAACTCTAATTAGTTAGCAGTTTGTAAGGATTCCAACAAATATCTTTTAGGGAAATTAGTCTATAATTTTTTTTTTCTGTTTTTGTTCCTTCTGGTTTAGCTATCAACACTATATTTGTGCCATGAAAGGAATTTTGTAGGACTCTTTCTTTGCCCATTTTTCTAAATAGTTTTTATGGTATTAGAATTAATTGACTTTAAATTTTGCTGGAATTCACTTGAAAATCCATTTGTTTGGGGGAATTTTTTAAAGGAACATTCTTTGTGATTTACTCAGTTTCTTTTCTAAAATAGGATTATTTAAGTATTCTATTTACTCTTCTGTTTATCTGGGCATTTAGAATTTTTGTAAATATTCATCAATTTCATCTAGATTGTCAGTTTTATCAGAATGTAATTGGGCAAAATAGCTCCTCCTAACAGTTTTAATTTCATCTTCATTGGTGGTACATTCACTACACTTTTGATACTAATAATTTGGTTTTCTTTCTTTAAAAAAAATCAAATTGACTAAGCTGTGTCTTATTTCCCTCCTGTAAAAGTAGTTCCCCCCCAAAAAAAAACCAACCCTCTCATTTTTATTAATCTTTCCTTTGATTTTTCAGAATTTTTATTTGATATTTAATTGGAGATTTTTAAATTGCACGCCCAATTTGTTGATCTGTTCTTTCTCTTCTTTCATTAAAACTGACATTTAGAGATGTAAAATTTCCCATAGATACTACTTTGGCTGCATCCCATACATAAATTTTTGTAAGTTGTCTTATTATTGTTATTCTCATTAATTAAGTTACTGATTGTTACAAATATCCGTTTTTTGATCCACTTATTCTTTCGGTTTATTTAGTTTTCAATTTTTAAAAAAATCTATTTTTCATTGTCCTTTATTGAAGGTATTTTTTAATGTATTATTATCTGAAAAGATGCATTTAATATTTTTGCTTTTTTGCATTTGTTTGTGACATTTTACTGCCCTAATACATGGTTAATTTTTGTGAAGATGCATTGTATAAGTTGAGAAAAGATATATATATGCCTTCTTATTTCCATTCAGTTTTTTTCAGAGGTCTATCAAAAAAATATAGATAGACTTATCTAGTTCTGTTTCCTCTTCCTCTTATAATTCATTTAACATTTAAGAAATTGGAATGTTCTTTCATTGTCAATGGTACCATTAAGCAAAAATGATGTTTCCCTGACTATTTCTTTTAATCAATTCTATTTTTACTTTTGTGTTTGTGTTGAGATCAATATAATTGCTACCTCTGCCTTTTTAACCTTAGCTGAAGCATAATAGATTCTGCTGCAGCCCCTTGTTTTAATTCTATGTAGGTCTTTTTATTTCAAATTGTACCCTTCTGCATGTAGACTTTAACTGTCCTAATAATGATAAAATTTTTAGGAGTTACATGTATCATTTTCCTGTATTGGAATGTATGTAGTTTAATCTTGTAAAGTCCTTTTTTGTTTTCTTTTATGTTTACTTTCAAATGCTTGAAACTTTACTATTTTATTAAATGCCCTTCTGGGAAGGGAGGGGAGCCCACCTGAAGCATCATACTTAATTTTTCTGGTGGTAATCCTTTCTTAGTGGTAATCCTTTCTCTTCTGGAATATCACATTCCAGGTTCTTTGCTACTTTAATATAGAAGCCCCCATAAATTTAAATTGTTTCTTTTGTTTGCTTGCAATATTTTCTCTTTGCTCTAGGAGAACTAATTTGGCTATGATATATATTACTGGGATTTTTCATTTTGGGATCTCTTAAAGAGAAATAATAAGTAGATTCTTTAAATTTCTGTTTTACGCTGTAATTCTAAGATACTGACAGTTTTCCTTGACAATTTCTTGAAATATGATGTCTAGATCTTTATTTTGTCAACACTTACAGATAGTCTGATAATTCTCAAATTATCTTACCTTGATTTATGTTCCAGGTCATTTGTTTTTCCAATTACATATTTCCATATTTCACATTTTCATTTTTTTCTTTTGAATTTGTTTTAATCTTTCTCGATGTCTCTAGAATAACTGAATTCCAATTGCTCAATTCTAATTTTTAAGGAATTATTTTCTTCAGAGAGTTTTTCTACTTCTTTTTCCATTTTCCAATTATTTAAAAGGAGTTTTTTATTCTTATAGTGCATTTTCGTACCTCTTTTACCATTTGGCCTATTCTGTTTTTTAAGGTGTTAATTTTCTTCAGTATTTTTTATCAGGCTATTAATTCTCTTTTCATTTCTTTTCTCAATTTTTCCTTTATCAGTCTTAATTCATAATTTAAATTGTCCTTTTGGGCTTTTGTCCAATGTACGAGCACACACACACACACACACACACACACACACACACACACACTCTCACACACAGTTTTGTTTTTTCTTTGAGGACTTGTTTTAATGGTACAGATTTTTTTTTTTTTTGGCTCATTTTCCTGTTTTATTTCTTGGTTTTGAACTTTATACTACTGTTGTGAGTCTTTTCACTGAAAGCTCCCAAAGCCGTTGCTATGACTTTCACATTTACCTCTCAGACCCACTTCCACTGTTACTATTGCCTGATCTCTGTGATTGTCCCCTCTACTTTTCAATTCCTGACTTCTCTTGAACTGGAAAAATATATCAACTTGATCTTTTTTCTTCCAGTATTTAGTTAAATTATAATAAATTTGTTCAGAGAGATATATTGGGAGATTTTTGTTTGGGTTGCAATCTCTACCATTTTGACTCTTCCTCCTTCTCTGATCTTGATAATTTGATTTTATATAGCCTTAAAAGTGTAAATCAATTTTAGGAGTAGGGCTTTTTTTTTTTTTTTTTTTTTTTTTTTTTGTATTGGCATAGTTGAGCCATGAGCTTGATCAATCATTTTGAAGTTATTTGGAATGGGATTTTTCTCTCTATTGTTACTTCTTAGATTTTATTATTATTAGATAGAATTGCATTTGATTTTTGTCTGATAAAAGGATTCTGATATGGCATTTTCTTTCTGTTTTCGAAACTAATTTGTGAAGTATGGGATACTAATCGATTTTATTATTGGTTAACTATGTTTTTTCATTTATGTGTAAGCTCAGATTTATAGAACAGGTCACTCTGGGCTTTATCCTGAACTCCATTACTTGTAGGAACATATCATTTGAGAACATTTTGTGTTTTCTGGTGAGTAAGGTAGTTTTATATTACTGGTTTTTTGGGGGGTTTTTTTGCACTTGAAGGTCTTTCTCCTGATCATGTAGAATTTGTTTATGACGTGAATGGCTCATAATTCTCATTTCTCCTTTTGAATCATTTAGGAATGGCATGTTGTGATTCCATGTTCTTCTCAAATGAAGTGGGGAATGATGCTGAGTGAGACTAAGCTAAGTTTTGCTTAATAGAGGTGTTTTTTCCTTTACTTTTTTTTTTTTTTTGAGTAACCTGGTATCCTAGAACATGGCAGTACTTGAAGCTATTTTATTTTTCATTAGTAATTTCTGAAGTGGAGAAACTTGAGAGATTGTAAGGTTTGGAGAAAATATCTTATTGGTCATGTGATCTAGTTTATTGCACTTTTGGGGGCAGGCATTTATAGCTTGTGACAATTTGTGCTTTAAAATAAAAAGTAATACATAATAAGCAATAAATTCATAGTTCAAACTACAATTTAGGGAAATGAAAAAAGTTTCTCAGTTGAGGTGGGGAGAGTAAATTTTGTGAAATTTATTATTAATTTTATTATTAATTTATTATGAAACTTAATATTATTTATTATTAATATTATTATTAAATTTTATGCTGATATGAAATAATCAAGGATAAAGAAAGAACATATTCTAAATAGGAAAATATGGGTAAATTATAGTGATATGAAATATGTTTAGGATTGAATAAATAAACTTGTTTAATTTAATTCAGATAAGAAATAAGTCAGATCAGATTGGAAAGGTAAGTTGAATCTAAATTTATGCCTTATCTTTTCGACATTGAGTACCGATGAAAGGTTTTCTTTATCAGAATTTCTTCCTTTCCAATTGTAGTGATACATATATGCAATTCTAACCATCATCTTGAGCTCTGTAGAATAGAACTGTGTAGGCTAAGCTGATTGTCATTTTCTCTAAGTCCTGCTCCAATGTAGCAAACCCTCAGCTGTGGGTAGCTGCTAGGTCACTTAAGGAGAAATGAACTAGCCTAGATTGGAAATGGAGGAAGTTAAAGTTTCTGTGTCAGTTAGTAGTAGGACAAAGCCTCTGAGTTTAGTAGTCTGAGTTTTTTAGCTCCAACTTGGATAAAATAGGGAGAATTAGTCCTTTAAAAATCGTGGGGGAGGTAGAACTAAGAGATCAGATTAGGAGCCGCCACCCAGCTGATCTCTCTCAACATTCTTCTCTAAACAACTTTAAAATAACAGTTTAAATCAAATTTTAGAGCAGCAGAACCAGCAAAAAATTGGATTAGAAAAATTTTGTGCCCTAAAAAATTTAAGAAATTGGTAGGAGAAGTTTGTGACACTGAGGCAGAGGTTTGTACAGAACTCACACGCACACACACCAGTGGCATCAGTGACCATAGCAGCAGCAGCAGTAGCAATAGTAGCCTTGAGCATTCTCGGCCCAGAGACAGGTTAAGCACTGGTTAAGCAGCTACACCCAAAGAAAGAACATTGGGAAATGAATGTAAACTGCTTGCATTTTTGTTTTTCTTCCCAGGTTATTTTTACCTTCTGAATCCAATTTTCCCTATGCAACAAGAGAACTGTTTAGTTCTGCTGTGACATATTTAACTTGTATAGGACTGTTTGCCATCTGGGGGAGGGGATGAGGGGAAGGAGGGGAAAAGTTGGAACTGAAGTGAGTGTAAGGGATAATGTTGTAAAAAAATTACCCAGGCATGGGCTCTGTCAATAAAAAAGTTATTAAAAAAAAAAAAAGACCACTGGTTACATATGATGCTATTGCCCATACATAGTTATAGAACAAACTTCTAGGTCAGAGAGGAGTGCTAATTGTTAATCACAACGGGGTAAGTACCTGGCCTTCTCCAAAAAAGAATCCTGAGAAGAGTAAAGAAAAATAAGAGTGATAGAAGAAAAATTGGGGGAAAAAAATGAAAATGATTTAAGAAAATTATGAAACGACAATTAACAGTTGAATTAGAGAGACATCTACATTCCTGAAGAAAAAAACACTTTAAAAACACAATAGGACAAAGAGTAAAAGAGGCACAAAAATCCACTGAAGAGAACTTCTAGAAAAACAGAATTGGTCAAATGAAAAAGGACATAAAAATTCACAGAAGAAAAGAATTCCTTAAAAAGCAGAATTGGCCAAATGGAAAAAGAGGTACAAAATTTTGTCAAACAAAATAATTACTTAAAAATCAGAATGCAAGAAGAGGAAGTAATAACACCATGAACTATTAAGAAACAATTTATTTATTGCACTTTTGGGAGCATGTGTTTACATCCATAGCTTGTGACAAATAATTTGTACTTTAAAAATGCTTATTGAATTGAATTGTAGGTATCAGCAATAAAAAGTAATATATAATAAGCAATAAATTCATAGTTCAAACTACAATTTAGGGAAATGAAAAAAATTTCTCAGTTGAGGTGGTCAGAGTAAATTTTATGAAAGAAGTAAGATTTGTGTTGATATGAAATGATAAGAATAAAGAAAGAACATATTCTAGATAGGAAAATATGGGTAAATTATAGTGCTATGAAATATATTTAAGATTGACTAACGTGAAAGGTGTAAGAGGTGTGGATCCTGGGAGAGGCAGCATTGGCCAGGTTGGGGACTATGAGGGCAAAGGTAGAATCAGTTGGCATCTCCAGCCTAGTTTCTCTCTATGGTGCTAAGGAATAGGCTAAGAAATCACAGTCCTAATACTCCAGTTCCCCAGCAAAATATGGGGAAGAGAATAAGAAAAAGGTTTGAGAGGAAAAAATAGGTACCTGGTATCGTAGTGAACTGGTCCTATCATTCTGGAAAACAATTTGGAACTATCTTCTATAAAACCATTTGCCTAAGCAATATGATTAATATGTTTGTATACCAAAAGAAATCAAAGGAAAAGAAAGAGGACCTATATGTACAGAAATATTTATAGCCCTTTTTTTTTTTTGTTGTGGCAAAGAATAGGTAATTGAGAAGATGCTCTTCAGTCAGGGAATGGCTGAGCAAGTAATGGCATATGATTATGATGGAATAGTATTATGCTATAAGAAATCACAAGGAGGGGTGGTTTCAGGGGGAAAAAAACATGGTAAGATGTATAGGAACTGAAGCAAAGTGAATCAAAAAGAATTGGGAGATCATTGTGCATAGTAACATTAATGTTATATAATAATCAATTATGAAAGACTTGACTGCTTTGATCAATACAGTGATCTAATACAATTTCAAAGGACTCATGCTAAAAATATTTCTCCTGAGAGAGAACTAATGAACTCTGAGTGAAAATTAAAGTGTATTTTTCTTATGTTTTTATTTTTCTTGCTTTCTTTGAAATATGGCTAGTATGGAAATATGTTTTGAATTTTTTTGTATGTTTAATTGATATATTGCTTGCCTTCCCAGTGAGTAAGGGAGGAGATGAGAGATATGCATGAAGATTAAGTTTCATCAAGTGTATTAGGGTAGGAGCTGGCAATGGTTGGTGAGATCAGGCATTTCCTAATAGGCCACTTTTGAGTAAAAGGGGAATGCATGGAAAGTCCGAGCATCCCATAGGACGTAATGAGCTAGTGTCAAAAGATCACATGAGCATTGTTTACAACATAAGCATATTCGTGATGAATAGCAGTTATCCCAGAAAATATCCTTTTTTTCCCTCTTGTTTTAGGTACCTGACTACAAACAGCAAGCAGAATTTCCTATATGCTACAAGGCCATTTTTAAAAAGAGCTACTTTGGTCATAAGCTATGTAAGTAAAGATATACTTTTGAGTTCTCCAACCAAAAATATATTCTATACAATTTTGTTCAGAGATTGTATCAATATTATTCAACAAAATTAATCATAGAAATTAAAAAATAAAAGAGAAGGTTATAAAACACCTTAAAAATTTCCTATAAGAATGTGTCTTCAATTAGTATACAAGTATGACTCTTTTACTCAAAAGTAAAGAATATATTCTGCAAGCAAAGGATCATTTAATTATCCAGAAAAGAATACTATAAAAATTGAATGAAATACATCTGTAGGCAGATTTGAAGAAAAGTCTGTGCAAAACTAGAGATAAAAAAAAATTCAGCATAGATTATATCAGTTACAAGATACCATATGCCATAAGATTTAGGAGACATTTTTTTTTCTGGGAGTTCTTAGATTGAACAATGTATCTTACATTAACTCATTGATAATAGCAGTTTGAAAATAGTAATTAGTCCCTTTTACTGACTTGTTAATGTATACACTTTTTTACATTGTCTTTTAAATTTTATTACTGTTCCTTTTTATTTCATATATTAAAATCCTTCCCTTCCCCATTTTTTCAGTAAAAAAAAACATTTTAAAAGTTTTCCCCTGAGGGGCAAGTAGTTGGCAGAGGGGATAGAGCAGTAGTCCTAGAATTAGGAGTTCAAATCTAGTCTCATATACTAACAGTGTGACTTTGGGCAAGTCATTTAACCCTGATTGCCTCAAAAAAAATTTTCCCCCTGCTAATTATGTAGTTTATATGTATTATTAAATGAGACTTAAATCTTTAAAGACAATCTGAAAATTTGCTAAACACCCTACATTTGCCAATTCACCCTAAAGTTTCGAATTTTCATGCTTTTATACTGTATAGAAAATTTGATATACCCACTCTGCAATTTTTGAAATGCTTTTGAATTTTGCTGTAAATTCCTCATTTTATTTTAAAATTTAGATTTGCTTTTATAAAATACATCTATGTTTGCCTTAAAAAATCAAAGTACTGACATTGACTTTAATGGTTTCACACACATAGGAAAATCGAAACTAGAAGATATAATTGCATGGACTTTCATAAAACAAAACTCATTAGAATGAAATGTTACTCTGACCATGTAAAATTCATACTTACAACCTTAGTTTAATTCTAGAATATAAGCTAATAATTTTAATCTAAAAAAAGATCATCTAAAATCTAAAAAGATAAAAAGGAATACTTTCTTATCTTTTATTGTAAGAAAAAAATCACTGTTATTTGCTTTAGAACAAATAAATATTGAAAACGTTGAGATTCAGGAGCTAAGAGGTTTGATATAGGTATTTTAAATGTTTGTTAAATTTATGCAGTTCAATAAGGAACAATTTATTAAATGTCTACTAACTTCTAGGTCCCAGAGAGCTTATAATGTAATAGTGATATAGAGTCAGGTACATTTCGTGCTTGGAAGAACTTTCCCCCACAAATCACAGGGCAGTTCTTCCAGAGATGACTGCCCCAAGGTCAGTTGACTTTGTTGACCTGATCCATTAGGAGTATAGCTAATGAGCTCCCATCAATATATTTAGAGACTATATTACATGATTAATTCAAAGTAAAGACATTTAGTGAAATGACGTAAGAAAGGTTACATTCCTTATAAATCTGGGGTATAGATTAATCTTGCACAAATAATTCATCATGGGGAAATTCGTGCTTCTGATAATATCTGGCCACTAAAGTCTTATATATTATTATTGTATTGTTGCCACTGTTCACTTTTTATAGTCTTCATTGGACAATATCCAATATTCCAAAAATATTGTTTTTGCCAAATGTTGCTTTTTGAGTCACAGACAGTTTCCACCAGAAGTTGCTGTGGCAGACATATAGACTCTACTGACTGGTATTCCCTTGAATGTATATCCACCAACTAATTTGGGTTGTACTCTTTTGGCCCTCTTCTAGATGTTGCCAGCTTCCCATTTGTCACATTCTGTCTTATATCATAATTATTTGTGCATTTAAAAATAAATGCAAGTAATTGGGCAG
The DNA here is from genome assembly GCF_016432865.1 of Antechinus flavipes. Classification (NCBI taxonomy): domain Eukaryota; kingdom Metazoa; phylum Chordata; class Mammalia; order Dasyuromorphia; family Dasyuridae; genus Antechinus; species Antechinus flavipes. The sequence goes on along the minus strand of NC_067402.1, from coordinate 234,584,727 downwards.
AGAAAAGAGGCAATGATTTTGTTCTCTGAGTTTTTCTTAATCATTATGCCTTTCTTGGTCCATTGGAATGTGACAAATGTCATGAAGAGAACTATATCAAGTGTTATGAACAAAGAGGATGGGAGAAGGAAGTAGTATTTAAACTGGGCCTTAAATGGAGACATACTTTATAGTAGGCAGAGATGAGGAAGGAATGTGTTCTAAGTATGATAGTTAGCCTGTGAAAATGTACCAAAACAAGAGAAAGCAGAATGGGATTAGGTAGTGAGCAGTAATCCAAATTAGTCACAATTTTGAATAGTATATTGTGGGAAAAGTTATCTGAAATCACTTTGAAAAAGGTAAATTGGATACAGATAGTGGAAGACACTGAATACTGTTTTTCTTTGGTTCTTGTGGCTACATCCTATACTGCTTTTCTTCCCTTTTGCTCTTTTAAACTCATTTTCAACAATTCGACTTTTTCTAAGAGTAAAACTTAAAAATGTGTATTTGTACAGCATTTTGAAGTACTTGAAGAAAGATGGTTCAGGGGCCTAATGCAATCAAATTTCTTTCTTCCCAAAGGTGATTATGACTTTATTTTTCCGTATGTGGATAATGGGAGGATCGATGCCATTGTTCTCAGAGCAGGATAATCCAGCTTCTTTTTCACCTTACATTCTTACAAGGTACAGTGGAACTAACTAAAGAAACCAAACTCATATATTCCACTTTCCTAAGTTTTACATTCAGAATTGCGGGATGATCACTTGCTGTCTTAAACTTAAGTAAACTATTGATTTTCTCTCTAAATAATGACCCCATTAGCCAATGAAGAAAAGAACATGCATTATAATGGAAATTTATTTTAATAAATGGTTAAAGAAAAGCAGCATTGTCATCATTATAATAAAACAAATCTGAAACATTAAATTTTAAAAATCTGGCTCTGATTTCCTCATCACTCAGTTAAGAAGCATTTATTAATTGCTTACTATGAGTCAGAACAATACTAAGGTTTCTGAATTCAAAAAAAGAGAAATAGTCATAGAGGGCAGCCAATAAAAATGTCAGTCAGAATATAGGCTTTCTGGTGCAAATAATAGTAGGAGGCCAGGGTAAGTATATATTACATGGAAGGAAGTAAAATATAAGAAGCCTGGAAATATAGAAATGGATCAGGTTATCAAGGACTTTAAAATTCAAATGTAGGATTTCTTGTTTGATCCTGAAAGTAATAGGACACTGGAATTTATTGAATTAAGGAGATGACAGCTTTAGGAAGATCACTTTGATAGCTAAATGTAGGATAGATTGAAGTGATAGTAGTAGCAAAGTTCGGAAGATTTAGCAGGGAAATTATAGTGAATTTATTTTGGATGTGTTGACTTTAACACATTGTATTTATGATATATAAGATCTCATGTATTCTAGATGTCCAAAAGGCAGTTGGAGGTTCAAGACTAGATTTTAGAAAAGAGGTTAGGGCTCTATAAATAGATGTGAGAGTTATGTGCTTAGAGGTATTATTTGAATCTGTGTGAGCTAATAGAGCAAGAAGAGAAAGAGAACCTGGGACAGAAACTCGAGGGATACCCATTGTTAATGGATGTGACCTGAATGAAAATCTAGTAAAGGAAATATTATTCAGATATGTAGGAGGAAATCCAGGAAAGGACAGTGTTGTCACATCCTAGAAAAATGAATTATCAAGGAGAAAAGGGTAACTGACAGTTCCAAAGCTGTTGAGAGGCCAAAAAAGATAAGACTTTGAGATAAGGTAATTAGATTTGGCAATTGGATTATTGGTAACTTTGGAAACAACAGTTTCATTTGAATGATGAGGTTAGAAGTTAGACTGTCCAGTTAAAATAATAAGACTGAAAGTTGAGTCCCAGATGGTAGATGGCCCTCTCAAGGAATTTAGTCATGAAAAAGAGGAGTCAGATGTTATTATTTTTATTTCCCTTTCCATTGTGTGATATTCTTATTATAACAATTAGATTTTGACTACTCAATTCACAGATAATTATTAAATTTCTACAATATTCCAATTAGTTTATAGTATACTATATACTATAGAGGATAGTCACAAAAGCTCTCAGAGAGGCTTTCTTAAGGATTTTAGTCACAAGAAGAGGATTTTACAAAGATAAATAGGGAAAATAAAATTAGGTGAGAGCTTTTTTTTTTCTGAGTCAATTGGGGTTAAGTGACTTGCCTAGGGTCACACAGGTAGGAAGTGTTGTGTCTGAGGTCAGATTTGAATTCAGGTCCTCCTGACTTCAGGGTTGGTACTCTAAAGCCTCTGAGAGCTTTTTAAATATGGGAAAGAAGAGGGGTGGACTGGATTAAAAAAAAATACTACTAAGAGAAGGGAGGAAGATAGGAGATAAGGTAGCAGGTGGGGTGGGGGGAAAAAGCACAGGACTAAGAACAGGGTAGAAAGGGAACAAAAGTATATACAGGGGAGAAAATGGATGGAGGCAAATTCAGAGCTGTTAATCATAACTGAATTTGAATGGAATGAACTTTCGTATAAAATGGAAGCAAATAGCAGAGTGGATTAAAAAAACAGAATACTACAACATATTTACAAGAAACATATTTGACCTTTACTCTGTAAAGGTAAAAGGCTGGAACAGAATTTATTATGCTTTCCCTGAAGTAAAAAAAGCAGGAGTAGCCATTCTGATCTTAGATAAAGCAAAAGTAAAAATAGATCTTATTGAAAGAGATAAGGAAGGAAAGTACATGTTGATAAAGAATATCATAAATAATAAAGTAGTAATGATACTAAATGTGTATGTACCAAATGGTAGAGCAGGCAAATTCCTAGAGAAGATTTTTAAACCAGTTACAGGAAGAAATAGCAGAATTATTCTAGTGGGGGCCTCAACTTTTCCCTCTCAGAATCAGACAAATTAACCACAAAATAAATAAGAAAGAAATTAGGGAGGTTAATAGGATCCTAGAAAACCTATATTGATAGCTCTCTGCAGAAAATTGAATAGGGACAGAAAGGAATATGCCATTTTCTCAACAGTATATGGCACCTACATAAAAATTGACCATACATTAGGGCATAAAAATCTCACAATCAAATGTAGAAATAGTAAATGCTTTCTTTTCAGACCACAATGCAACAAAAATTATATTCAATGAAGAGCCAAGGAAAAACCAATTGGAAATTAAATAATCTAATTCTAAAAAATGAGTGGGTCAAACAATAAATCACAGAAACAATCCATAATTTCATTCAAGAGAATGACATTAATGAGACAACATACCAAAGCCTATGGGATGCAGCCAAAGCATTTCTTAGAGGAAATTTTATGACTCTAAATAGTTATTTGAATAAAATAGAGAAACAGGAGAGCAATGAGAGGCATGCAACTAAAAAAGCTAGGAAAAGAACAAATTAAAAACCTCAATTAAATACCAAATTAGAAGCTCAAAGGATAGATTGACAAAATGGAAACTAATAAAACTGTTGAACTAATAAACAAAACTAAGCGTGTTTTTATGTTAATTTGATCAAAAAAAGGAAAGGAAAAAACCAAATCATTAGAATAAAAAATGAAAAGGATAAACTTATCACCAATGAAAAAGAAATTAAAGCAATAATTAGGAGCTAATTTGCCCAACTATATGGTAGCAAGTCTGACAATCGTAACTGAAGTGGATGAATATTTACAAATTTATAAATTGCCTAGATTAATAGAAGAGGAAATAAATTACTTAAATAGTGCCATTTTAGAAAAAGGAATTGACCAAGTTATTAATGAACTTCATTAATAAATGAAGAAAAAATCTCCAGGAACAGATGGATTCACAAGTGAATTCTACCAAACATTTAAAGAACAATTAATTCCAATACTATGTAAACTATTTGGGAAAATAGATAATTAAGGAGTACTGCCAAATTTCTACTATGATACAAAATTGGCACTGATACCTAAACTAGGAAGAGCCAAAACAGAGAAAGAAAATTACAGACCAATCTCCTTAATGAATATTGATGCAAAGAGAATACAGCATCTTATCAACAGGATAATATACTATGACCAAGTAGGATTTATACCAGGAATACAGGGCTGGCTAAGTAGCAGGAAAACTATAAGCATAATCAATCATATCAGTAACAAAACCAACAGAATTCATATGATAATCTCAATAGATGCAGAAAAAGCTTTTGACAAAATATAAAACTCATTGGATAAAGGGAGCATTCCTTAAAATATTAAACAGTATCTATCTAAAATCTACAACAGACATTAATTGTAATGGAGTGAAACTGGATGCATACCATAAAATCAGGGGTGAAACAATGATGCATATTATCACCACTATTATCCAATATTGTACTAGAAATGTTGGCTTTAGCAATAAGAAAAATAAAAAAAATTAAAGGAATTAGAAGAGGCAATGAGGAAATAAAATTATCAATCTTTGCAGATGATATGATGATATATTTAGAGAATCCTAGAAAATCATCCAAGAACCTATTGGAAACAATTATCAGCTTTAGCAAAGTTGCAGGATATAAAATAAACCCACCCAAATCATTAAATCATCAGCATTCCCATATATTACTGACAAATTCCATCAGGAAGAGATAGAGAAGTTCTATTTAAAATTATTGTAGACAAAATAAAATATTTGGGAGTCTATCTACCAAGACAAATTCAAGAACAAAATTACAAGACATTTCTCACACAAATAAATTCCACTTTAAACAGTTGGAAAAATATCAATTGCATATGGGTAGACCGAACTAATATAATAAAAATGACAATTCTGCCTAAATTGGTCTTCTTTTCCAGTGCCATAACAATCAAACTACCAAAACATTATTTTATAGAAATAGAAAAAATAATAACAATTCTTCTGAAAGAACAAAAGGTCAAAAATATCAAGAGAATTAATTAAATACAAAGGATTGTGGCTTAGCAGTACCAAACTTGAAATTTTTTTATAAAACAGCAGTCATCAAAACCATTTGGTACTGGCTAAGAAATAGAGTGGTGGATCAGTGGATTAGATTAGATACATATGACACAATAACAAGGTCTATAGCAATCTAGTATTTGATATACCCCCAAACTCTAGCTTCCAGAATAAGAACTCAGTAGGAAAATTGGAAAATAATGTCAGAAACTTGGCATAGACCTATAAAGTATGGGATAGCTCCTTGGAGGGCCTCAGGGATAAGGCAGAGTCCTTGGTCTTAAGGGGGAGAAGTGAAAGAAGCAGACAAGCTGCCATGTGGCTTGCCAAAGATATATCTTGGATTCTGGAGTCCAGAGTCTCCAGCCTCTCTCATCCTTGTCCTGCTGCCAAGTGACCCTGACTTCTCTCCCTCAGCCCTCCAATTCTTGCCTACAATTACCTCACCACCACAAATTCAGCAAGCACCAATGGTTTGGAGAGCCATCATCTAAATATATGCTTATAGAGCCATTATCTCACATGAAATAGGTAATTAGCCTTAAGTGCTCTATTGTCTGATTCAGGCACACCTTTTTCAGAGTTTCAGTCCTCTACACCTCCCACTTTCTTTTGTTTTAGAACACAGCTGCTCACACCCTACTTGACTTTTCAGGGAGGTGAGAATCCCAAAAAGATGATCATGCCCTCCTTGATTCTGACTTCTCAGGAAGAGAGATGAAAAACATCAAAGGGAAGTGGGGAATCAAGCCAGATATTGTTAGCAGGTTTCTAGAAACAGGTATACACAAATCTATCAACATGGGAGGTATTACACAAGCACATAGCAAGAAATATGGTGTAGGCTCAATGTGGTAAAACAAACATGAATTGTACATGCAAGTAGTAATATAACAAACAATATGAATCAACATGGTAATGTAAAAGATTTCCAGAAGTCCCAGAAGGAGGGCATGTAATTAACAATCACATATATACCTCCTTCAGCAGCTAAGAGATAGTCCAAAAACAATCTATTGTCCATTACTTTATGTGTCAGGGAATCCAATGATCCCTGCAAGTTTTTGAAGTCCTATAATAGGACTTGAAAACTTTAACAGTCTTATTATGTGTTAGGGAATCCAATGATTGCTGTAGATTTTGAAATCCTGCAACAGTCTCATCATGTGTCAGGGAATCCAATGATTTCTGCAGATTTTAAAGTCCTGCAACAGTCTCATCTTGTGTCAGGGTGTGATGACCACTTTAGCACTCTGAATAATTTAGAAACAGCCAGAGTCAGGATCAGCAAAAGTTCTTGATCTTTATTCTTTGTGGACATGAATGGAATGGCCATAAGAAGTAAGAGCAATCAACTCACAAATCCTATCAGGAGTAACTCTGGCTTTCTCACTCCACCCTCTAAATCTTTTCTCAATCTCTCTATATGCCAAACAACTCAAACCTGCACAGAGACTGGGCAGGGCCATTCTTTCTCCAAGCATATGCTAATAGAGTATTGTCCAATTGGTAATTAGCCTTAAGTGCTTGGACCTCAGGTGCATCAACTCAATTTTCAGCCCATTACATCAGGGAATCAATTATTCCTACAGATTTTGAAGTGCTGCAAGAGTCTTGTCATGTCTCAGGGAATCCAATGATTCCTGAGGGTTTTAAAGTCCTACAACAATTTTTTGATGTCTCAGGGATTCCAATGATTCCTGAGGGTTTTGAAGGCCTGCATCGGTCTTATTAACAATTTTTGGTGTCCACAAGTCAATTGCCATAACTGCCATGCTCCTTCAGTGGTGGGCACAATCAGTGATGGAACTACCTGATGTTTCTTGGGTTTTCTCCTTCGTTTCAAGGGTCTGCTTTGTCTCTCTCCAATGGAAAAGGTGAATATGGCTTGTTGGCACTCATCTGATTCTTTCTCCAAATGTAGAGATACAAGCAAACCCTCTCCCCCAAGCAGTTAACCTATCTGGTCCTTTCCATTCATTACTTTCTGGATCTCTCCACATCACCAGGCAATTATCTAGGCAAGTGGAGCTGCTTGCACTGGACACTGCTTTTCCAATGGATTATAAAACCTGTCTACTGGAGCCAGTACATCTTTGTCAAAAATCAAGAAGTTAATAGTATAAAGAGCTAAGTTTAGAAGTTCTCTAGGGTTACCTGTGGCTCCCCCTTTCTTTTGTTTTTGGAGAAGTGTCTTGATGTCTCTATTTCTCTTCTCTACAATTGCCTGTCCTTGAAGATTAAAGGGTATGCCAGTGGTATGTAAAATCTTATACTGTGTATTTTTGGTGGCACACCCATAATTGCAAATGCTTGTATAAGGAATTCAGTGATTATTTGGGCTATCTCTTTTGCTGCTGATATTGCAAAAATAAATCCTGAAAAGGTGTCTACTACAACATGGATAAAAGATAGATGACCAGAAGATTTATAATGGGTCACATCCATTTGCCAAATTTCATTCGGTCTCAAACCACAAGGGTTCTTCCCTGGAGGGAGCGTAGGAGTATGGAAAGGAAGGCAAGCTATACAGGCTTTTACTATGCTCCTAGCTTCCTCTTTTGTTATCCCAAATTGCAAACATAAAGCTTGAGCAGCCTGATTTAGAATGAGATTCTTGGGTTGCCTGAAATAATGGAATATTGGCTAACATGGTTAGAAGCCTATTTGCCTTTGAATTGCTATCAAAAATAGGACCTGGACATCTACTATTTGAGTGGACTTGCAAGATATAAATCTTATCTGAATGCTTTCTCACTTGCTCTTCAAGTTCCTTAAAGAGCTGATATATATTAGAAGCTACAAATTTCCCTTGGGCTGTGGCAATTCTTTGTACCACACCTACTGAAAAGGCTGAATCAGATATTATATTTATATCTTTTGGATAATAAGAAATAAAATGATTGCATAGAATTCATTCTGCTGAGTGTACTGAAAAGGAGTTCTGACTACTCCCTTGAGAATATACAGCACAAATATTATGTTTGGATGCATCTGTAAAGATAGTTGGTCCTTTAAGAGGAATTTTAGAAATCTTTTTTTCAAGAATCCATCACCAATTATCTAATAGTCTGGTTATCTTTAATGGAGACCCATGTGTAAAATTTGGAGCCGTGGCCAATAAAATTTGCTACTCTGGGATGGTTTCACAGCATACATTAATTTGTGCATTAGTATAAAAGATGTATATCTTGTCAGGTCTTATCCCAGATAATCGTACTGCTCGCTTAATGGCCTTTAATAAAATTCTAGCCACAAGCACTGGGTAAGGAGTAAGGCTTTGGTCTGGTTTACTGGGATGTTCACCCACTCTATCACACTGTCTCCTTGATGAAGAACTGCTCTGGATGCCTCTTTTGTAGCAAAAACTGATATTTCCAAAGGTATTTGAGTGACTCTTTCAACCACATTGGATAAAGCCAGTTCAATTTCTCTCAAAGCCTCTTGAGCTTCTTTTGTAAGCTTGCGTGATGAGTTTAAAGCACTGTCTCCCCTTAAAATGTCATGTAATGGTTGCAATTGATAGGTAGTCAAGCCTAACACTGAATGCATCCATTGGATATCTCCTATCAATTTCTGAAAGTCATTTAAGGTGTTTAGCTTCTCTGTTCTTAAGGAAAGTTTTTATACTGTAAGCACCCTAAGGTATACTTGATATTCTAAATATTGAAATATTGAAAATATTCTAAATATTGAAAAGGAGCATGTCTTTGAATTTTTTTTCTGGAGCTATATGCAATTTGTAGTTCCTTAGTGTTCCTGTGGTCTTTTGTAGACATGCTTTTAACATTTGCTTCTCAGGTGCACATCCCAATATATCATCCATGTAATGTAATAACATTACTTTTGGAAATACTTTTCTTACTGGAATAAGAGCAGCAGCAACATGTTATGAGCCAGAACTTGAAACAAGGTGTTAAGTCATTAGAATTGATAGAAACAATGCTTAATTCACACATTATAGCTCACACCTTTAAGAGAGTTTACATGTCCGGGAGATTCATAAGTTACACCCCCCCATAATCCCACTCTTGGAGGAGTCAACCTTTGAGTTCACACCTCTAAAAGAGCATGAAAAGGAGCTACAAGTCAATGAAGATTCAGTTGAAGAGATTGAAAGCCAGAAGTCAGTCAGTTGAGGGGATTGAGAAGCCAGAGTTGGAGTTGAGCTAGAGGCAGAAGCTGGCAGAGGCAAAAGATAGCAAGGAGAGCTCTCAGAACCAAAGAAAGCAAACTGGGCTATTTTGGAAGAGACAATAAAAAATTGGATTTTAACTCCTGGCTGTATTTGAGCTGATTATTTACTCTGAACTGTAACTAAGGCTGCCTCCAGAAGCCCCCAAGAAACCTGCTCACAGAGAACCATCATATTATAGAAAAGAAGAGAACACCACAGCAACATATATTTGGCACATAGTAGGGGTATTTTTCATTCCTTGTGGCAAAACTGTCCATTCATATCTTTTATAAGGCCCAGCTAAGTTAACGCTTGAAAAGGCAAATCTTTTCATATCCTCCTTATCTAGAGGAATTAGAAACAATCCTTAATTTCTATAACTCAAAGGAACCATTCTCTAGGCAACTTAAGTAGAAGATGCGTGACAAGTTCTCATAGTTTCCATCTGTTCATTTACTTTTCTTAAATCAGTCAACATCCTCCATTTTCCAGATTTCTTTCTTACAACAAATACAGGGGAATTCCAAGGACTTAGAGAAGGTTGGAAGTGTCCTTGGTCAAGTTGTTCCTGTACTATATCTAATAAGGCTTGAATTTTATCACTAGCAAAGGGCATGAATTTTATCACTACCTAAGAGTCACTGTTCTATCCACACTGGTATATTAGTTTTCTATTAAATAGGAACAGTTGAGAGTGTTGGCAGTCCTTCAACAGCAGCCCTGCCTAAAAAACGGAAGTACTTATTCATTTTTAACCCTAATTGTTTACAATGTCCCTTCCCTACAAATTGATAGGGATTTTTTCAACTTTAAAAGGAGTAAAAACTCCTGTTTCACCTCCAAAAGTCCATCTCAAAGGGGTCGCACTAACTTCAGCTGCTATTGATCCTCCTACGCCAGACATGTAGATTAAGGCAGATTAAGCCTTAATCTTTGGCCAGTGACTGTGCCAGTTGGCACCTCTAATGACTGTACAATCTGCACCAGTGTCTACCAATCCTTGTAATGGCATACCATTTATATAGATAGTGAGCATAGGTTGGTCAGTTCTATGTTCCTGGATTCTGCTGCTTGGAGTCAGCATCTGGGCAACTATCTCCAGATTGCCTATTAAGAGCCTGTATCAGTAAACCTGATGCTACTACTTCTCCTGGTTGATATGTCACACATTGTCTACTTGTATTAGTGACTGGGATATTATCTACACATTCCCCAGTTTCCTACATCAGTGTATCGATGGACACTGTTTTGTAAGCTCTCTCAGGAGGTGAAATGGTCAAACCCTTTGTCCCTGGAGAGAGGAGATCCATAGGCTGGAGAAGAACAAATTTCAGCTCTTCAGGGGATATCTCAGTAATCCCAGCTGCATACAACTCTGTTCTCCCCAAATTTAATCCCTTTCTTCCATCAGGTTGCTTCTTGGCTGATTGATTGTGTAATCCCTTTCTCCTATTAGGTTGCTTCTTGGCTGATTGATTATGTCTGAGTACTGAACTTCTAAAGACTCCCTGGGTATAGCATCGGCTGGCACCATGCTCCAAGTATTTTTTGCTTTGGGCCCTGGGGCTGGGCTCCCCATCCCATTTCCCTGAGTCAATCTATATTCTGATGCCTAATGGGAGTCTCTGTTGCATTTTGGACATGGGGTTTTGGATCTCATTCTGTCTTTATGCCAACATTGAGCTTTCAAATGCCCCACTTTACCACATTGAAAGCATTGACGAGTCTCTCTGAAAGTCCCTTGACAAAAGGGACCCTGTCTTCCAGGTTCAGATCTTGGGAAGTCTGCATCATAGCCTGTCTATAAAAGGTATTTGTGCCCACTGTGGCACAGCGTCTTATGATCTCCTCTAAAGGAGCATCCTTGTGTAGTCCTAATATAATTCTTTTACAAACCTCATTAGCATTTTCTTTAGCAAGTTGCCTTATCATAATTTCTATTGCTGCATTTTCACCAATAGTTCATATGACAGCTGGGGCCAGATGTCCCACAAAATCAGCCAAGAGTTTATTTGGACCTTGCTCTATTTTTGTTAAGGCTTCCCCTCTGTCTTCCTGGGAGGGTGCCCCATGCTTTGATAGCAGCAGAAGCCATTTGCTCATATGTTGCTATGGGGTAATCAATCTGTGCTGAAGTGTCTGCATAAGAACCTATACCTGTTAGTTGGTCACAAGTGATTGGTGTATTAACTCCCATTTGCCTATTTCAGTGGGCTTGTGTCCTACAGAGTTCACTATATTCAGAAAGTCACAATAGGTTCTATGCATGCCCTTGCTATAGATTTCCAGTCACTAAGGATTAAAATTTCATAAGCCAAATTCTGTAATAATATCTTAACATAAGATGATGTAGACCCATAAAGAGTGCAAGCCTTTTCCAGATCTTTGATAATTTCTAGATTAAAAGGAGTGTATCTTCTCCTTTCTTGACCTGAAGAGTTAAGCTGTTCAATCACAGGATAAATTTCTATTCTCAAATCTTCCCTTCCTCTTTGGCTTTAAGTAGTGTTTTTTGCAATTGAGTCAATTTTTGCAATGTGAAGTTTATGGGGGAGGGTCAAGAGCCTGCTGAGGTATAGTTGGAGATGAAGCTGGACTATGAGAATGAGAATCACCATACCCTTTAAGTTTCCCATGCCTTTGGGTTATTTTATTAGCATCATCCCCCTTCTATTTCTCTTTCTCCTCATGCTTCCTTGTCTGACTGTTCTCTTTAGAACATTTATTTTTCCTAGAACTTGTTGTATATATGGAATGTTTCCTTAGAAATTTAATCAGGACGATCATCACTGTAATATTCACATAGTTGACCTCCTACTAGTTTCCAATTATCTGCCTCTATTTCTTTTTCCTTGAAGAACCAAGGGGATGTGCATTCTAATATTTGCAAAAGTCCAGCAATCTGCTCCCAAGTTACAAGCAAACTTTGCCTCTTTATTAGTTTAAGTATGCTTTCTATAGAGCTCCCTTGGGGTGGATGTGGGAGTGGGGGTGAATTTTTCCCTAAGATCTGCTTCATTTCAGCTAGAAAACAAAAGTTACTAGTTTAGCCCTTAACAAAGTAAGTTCCCTTTTTGTCTATTAAAATACTAACTCTATTTCCTGGTCACAGGGACTTCTTCACTGAAATTAGGGTCCTTAGTCCACATTGGGGAGCCAAATATAAAGTATAGGTTAGCTCCCTGGAGGGTCTCAGGATCAGCCAGAGTCAGGATAAATCAAAGTCCTTGGTCTTTAGTGGGAGAAGTGAAGGAGGCAGGCAAGCTGCCATGTGGTTTGCCAAAGATGTATCCTGGTTTCTGGAGTCTGGAGTCTCCAGACTCTCTCCTCCTGCTACCAAGTTATCCTGACTTCTCTCCCTCAGCCCTCCAATCCTTGCTTACAATTACCTCACTACCACATATTCAGCAAGCACTAATGGTGAGGAGAACCATCTAAATATATGCTTATAGAGCCATTATTGCACATCAAATAGTAATTAGCCTTAAGTGCTGTCTTGTCTGATTCAAGCACATCTTTTTCAGAGTTTCAGCCTTCTACATAAACCTACATCTCATACTCCATAGAAAAATAAAATCAAAATGGATACATGATTTGGGCATAAATGATCATACCATAAACCAATTAGATCTCCCATCAAGTCTTTGGAGAAGGGAGGAATTTATGACCAAGAAGACCTAAAGAACAGTATGAAAGGTAAAATGGACAGTTTTGATTACATTAAATGAAAAAGTTTATACACAGAGAAAATCAATAGAAACACGATTAAAAGGGAAGTACAAAGCTGGGGAAAAATCTTTACAGCTAGTGTTTCTGATAAAGGTCTCATTTCTAAGATATATAAAGTATTATGTCAAATTTATAAGAATATAAATCATCCCCCAATTGATAAATGGTCAAAGGATATGAACAAACAATTTTCAGATGATGAAATTAAAGCCATTTATACTTATATCAAAACATTCTCTTAATCACTCTTGATTAGAGAAATATAAATTAAAACAATTCTGAAGTACTGCTTCATACCTCTCATATTGGCTAAGATGACAGGAAAAGATGATGATAAATATTGGAGAGGATATGGGAAAACTGGTATACTAATGCTTTGTCGGTGGAGTTATGAAATGATCTAACATTCTGGAGAGTAATTTGGAACTATGCCCCAAAGGTTCTCATACTGTGCATACCTTTTGACCCAGCAATGCCATGACTGATTCTGTATACCAAGAGAATCATAAAGGAGGGAAAAAGACCCAAATGTGCAAAAATGTTTGTACAGCCCTTTTTGTAGTAGCAAAGAATTAGAAAATGAGTAAATGGCCATCAGTTGGGGAATAGCTGAACACGTTGTGATATATGAAGGTAACAGAGTATTGTTGTTCTATAACAAAATGACAAACTGATTATGCTGAGCTAAACAAGCAGAATCAGGAATATGTTGTACAGAATAAGAGCAAAAATGTATGCTGATCCACTATGAAAGGCTTGGTTCTTCCCAGTAGTTCAGTGATCCAAAGCAATCCCAATAGACTCTGGACATATGCATCCAGAAAAAGAATTAAGGAGACTGTTTGTATATCAACACATACTGTGTTCACTTCTTTTTTTCTGTTTTTTTAATCTCTCCTTTGGTTTTTCCATTTTGGTTTTATTTTTCTCTACCAACTGATTCGTAAAGCAATGTGTGTTTAAAATAAATGAAAAAACTAAAAATTCCAAGAAAATGAAGTAGAAAAACAGTATTCTTCAATCTGCATTCAAGTTGCTTCAGTTCTTTTTCTGAAGATAGAAAACATTTTTCTTCATAGATCTTTCAGAATTGTCTTGAATCTTTGTATTTTTGGAATGGTTAACTCATTCACAATTCATCATCATACAATATTCCTGTTATTGTGTTCAATGTTCTTCTGAACTTCTCACTTCACTTTGCATCAATTCATGTATGTCTTTCCATGTTTTCCTGAAAGCATCCTGCTCAACTTTTCTTATAGTACAATAATATTCCAACACTATCATTTACCAGAACTTGTACAGTTATTCCCCAATTGATGGGCAGCCTCTCAATTTTCATATCTTTTCTACCACAAAAAGAGCTGTATAAATATTTTATTCATATGAGTCCTTTTCCTTTTTAAAAATTTTTTTTGCAATATAAACACATTATTAATATTGCTTGGTCAAAGAATACACACAGTTTTATAGTTCTTTGGCCTAATTCCAAATTGCTTTCCAGAATGGTTGGCCCAGCTCATGTTCTACCAATAGAACATTAGAGTTACAATGTTCCCACATCCCTGCCAACCTTTTCATTTATCTTTTCTATCATATTACCAAACTGGTAAATGTGAAATGGCAAACTCTAAATAATTAGAGTTATTTTAATTTGTATTTCTCTAATCAGTAGTGATTTAGAACATTTTGTTTCTATGATTAAAGATATTTTTGATTTCTTTGTCTGAAAATCCTTTGACCAGGGGAATGACTTGTATTGTTATAAATTTGACTTCCTTCTCTATCTAGTTGGGAGATAAAGCATTTATCAGAAAGTTACTCTGAAATTTTCCTCTTTGCCAAGTTTTTTACTTTCCTTCCAATCTTGGATGCATTTGAATTAGTTTGTGCACAAACTTTTAAATTTAATATATTCAGTATTATACATTTTACATTCTGTAGTACTCTTATCTCTTGTTTGGTAATAAATTCTTCCCTTATCCATATATTTTACAGGTAAACTATTCCACACTCCCTTATTTTGCTTATGGTATTACCCTTTATGTTGAAATATCATATACTTTACTTACTTTGCTCTTAGCTTAGTATATGGTGTGAGATGTTTTTCTACACCTAGTTTCTGTCAAAGTACCTTTTGGGTTTCCTAGCAGTTTTCTTCGAATAGTAAGCTGTCATCCCCAAAATCTGGTTAGTTTTTTCACTCTAGAATTTCTTTTCAGGCATTATTTTACATTTATTTGGAGGAGAATTTGGGAGAGAATGGTTCAGTTTCTTTCTTTACTCTGATAACTTGGCTTCAAAGCCCAACACAATTGAAAATAGATTCTGCTTGTATTGGTGGAAGATATTTTTGAGGGGATATTTTTTTACATTCACTGTTTTTACTATAATACCATAGTAAGTACCTTTTTAGAATTTATTTTTGTTTTTTTCCCCCTCTTATTTTATTTGAAGAAACAGAATAAGCAAAAAGTAAAACAAAAAAAAACACAAAAGAGAACATTATCATATGCCCCCAGCAGAACATCAAGGAGTATTCTAAATATATAAGGGCAACAAATACCAATACACACGCATGCATATACATATACATATATATGTATGTATATATGAAATTATATTCATGAGTATCAATCTTTACTTCCTTGTAAATTGTTCTTTTGTTCTCTACTGTGCACTTTATTTACTGTATTCTTTTTTTCTCCCTTTCATTTCTCACACTACCCCCAAGCAGGCTATAATTAAGAAAAAATATATTTATATATACATATGTAGATATATGTATACACATATATATACACACACATATAGATGCACATATCCCCTTTTCATCCCTCCCCTCCTCCAAGCAAACTACAATTAAGAAAAGATATATTTATGTATACATATGTAGATACATATTTACAAACACATACTCGCAGACATAAATATCCCAGATACACACTTGTCTTTCCTATCTTTGCTGACTCTTTCATTAAATTCTGCTCTAGAATTTGGTTTACTATTACTTGACTTCCCTTCACCTAGGGATCCCTCCTTCTTTTCTTCCCTCATCCTTTACTTCCCCATCCACTTATCCCTACCCCCTGATTTCTTTATAGATTTTTGAGAATGCTATATCATTTATGGTTTATATATAGTGTTACCTATTGAATCCATTATAATATGAGTTGGTTTTCAGAACTATGAGCCCTCCTTCCTCCTCTTATGCCTCTGTGTCTATTCTTCCTTTACACCTCATTTGTATAACCTCATTGCTATTTTTACCTTTACTTAGACAAGTTTTCTTTTGAGTTTACCCTTTTTTATATAAATCTTAAACATAAAGTATACATTTCCTATGTAAAAAACATAAATGATTTGTCCATGTTTAAAGAGTTTGTCCATGTTCATTCAGTTCTTTAAAATGGTCTTTAATAGGCCTCATTTCCAAAATACATAGAGAATTGACTCTAATTTATAAGAAACCAAACCATTCTCCAATTGATAAATGGTCAAAGGATATGAACAAACAATTCTCAGATGAAGAAATTGAAATTATTTATAGACTTATGAAAATATGCTCCAAATCATTATTAATCAGAGAAATGAAAATTAAGACAACTCTGAGATACCACTACACACCTGTCAGATTGATTAGAATGACAGGGAAAGATAATGTGGATTGTTGGAGGGGACGTGGGAAAACAGGGACACTGATACATTGTTGGTGGAATTGTGAACACATCCAGCCATTCTGGAGAGCAATTTGGAACTATGCTCAAAAAGTTATCAAACTGTGCATACTCTTTGATCCAGCAGTGTTTTTACTGGGCTTATACCCCAAAAAAATACTAAAGAAGGGAAAGGGACCTGTATGTGCTAAAATGTTTGTGGCAGCCCTGTTTGTAGTGGCTAGAAGCTGGAAAATGAAAGGATGCCCATCAATTGGAGAATGGTTGAGTAAATTGTGGTATATGAACGTTATAGAATATTATTGTTCTGTAAGGAATGACCAGCAGGATGAATACAGAGAGGACTGGCGAGACTTACATGAACTGATGCTAAGTAAAATGAGCAGAACCAGGAGATCATTATATACCTCAACAACGATATTGTTTGAGGATATTCTGATGGAAGTGGATCTCTTTGATAAAGAGAGCTAATTCAGTTTCAATTGATCAAGGATGGACAGAAGCAGCTACACCCAAAAAAAGAACACTGGGAAATGAATATAAACTGCTTGCATTTTTGTTTTTCTTCCCAGGTTATTTATACCTTCTGAATCCAATTCTCCCTGTGCAATAAGAAAACTGTTCGGTTCTGCATACATATATTGTATCTAGAATATACAACATGTAAAGGACTGCTTGCCATCTGGGGGAGGGAGTGGAGGGAGGGAAGGGAAAAATCGGAACAGAAGTGAGTGCAAGGGATAATGCTGTAAAAAATTACCCTGGCATGGTTTCTATCAATAAAAAGTTACTTAAAAAAAAAATAAAATAAAATGATCTTTAATATTAGATCTTACATGTTAAATTTTCTGTTAAGTTTGGGTTTGGTTGATAGCAAATCCTGAAAATCTGCAAGTCCATTGAATGTCTGTTTTTCCTCACTGAAAATTATAGGTAATTTTGCTGGATATTATATTTTTGGCCACAGGCTTACTTCTTTTGGTTGAGTATAGATATGATTTTAAGGCCAGCCATCTTTTATTGTAACTGCTGATAAGTCTTGTACAATTCTAATTGTAGCTCCAGCATATTTGAATTATTTTTTTCCTGTTTCTTGCAAAATTTTCTCTTTGATCTGAGGGTTTTGAAATTTGGCAGTGATATTCTCACATGTTTTCCACAAAGAATCTCTTTTAAATTGGTGATTATTGGATTTTTTTTTTCGTACTTTCTCCTGATGTTATATCACTCCAGGACAATTTTCTAGGATTATTTCCTGCATTATTGTGTCTTTTTGGTCACAACTTTCTAATAGTTCAATTATTCTTACATTTTCTCTTCTTGATCTGTTCTCCAGACCTGGTTTTTTTCTGATGTTTCACATTCTGTTCTATTTTCTCATATATATATATATAAAATCTGTTTGTTTGTTTTTTTAATCTCATAGCTTCATTGGCTTCCCTTTGCCTGATTCTAATTTTTACAGAGTTATTTCATCTTTGAGACTCTCTACCTCCTTTTCTAATTGGTTAACTTTTTTTCATAATCTTCTTATTTTTCTTGAATGATTTTAATTTTTTTCTTCAGTTTTCACTCAATGTCTCTCATTTGATTTTTGAATTCTTTTTTGAGTTCTTCTATAAATTCTTTCTGGACAAGAGCCATTTCACATTACTCTTTGGGGTAGAAGTTTTTTTTTTTTCTTTTTTTCTTTAGTAAACTATCCTCTTCTGAAGATGAATGCTAGTCTTCCCTGTTCCCACAATATGTTTCAATGTGTGTGTGGAAGGGTTCTTTTGCTGGTTTAGTTATTTTTTTTTTTAATAAGAGGTATTAATGTAAGCACCTCTAATTGTGAGATATGTGTATGTGTGGGGGAATGATACTTCAAGCTTCCCTTCAGCTCTCCACTCTGATCAGGAACCCCAAATCAAGAGCTCTACCCCCTTGCAAGTGCTTATCGCCAGAAGTGCTCCTGCCTCACTGCTTCTGCATTCATTATATGCTGGTTTCTTCTCAGCCAGGGTTGTGTCTAAGCAGCACAGCTGGTCCCAGAGTTCTCAATCAGCCCCCAAATCAAGTAATCTGAGAAGTGAAAGTGTCTGTGGTTTCTGTTGAGGCTCCAGTCAAATCCAGCTAGTCTGAGGAGTTCCCACTTGATGTTTCTGGGGAGCTAATTCAGAGGTGTTGGAACTTCAGACAGGTTAAATCTGGCCCATAGTCCTTCTTTAAATCTTGCCCAGTTGTGTCAGGAGGTCCCTTGTTCTGCCCCAAATCTTTTTACTTTTTCACCAGTCTATGTTTGTCTTCAGGCGCAAATTTGTTCTCTTTGGGGGGAAAACAAGAGAGCTTGAAATTTACTAACTTACTCCACCATCTTCCCAGAATCCTCCCTGTAAAACTTCTAATTAATTTTTTTTAATAGTTGCAAAGAATTGGAAACAAAATACTTGCCCTTTGATTGGGGAATAGCTGACAGCCTTTCATAATATGTGATTTGAGCATCTCCAAATTTATTGCTGTTTCACAACTTTACCTATCATTTGTGGATATAGTAGATAAAGAAGTAGATGTGATTTCATTTGAGGTTTCGATAACTTACTAGCTATGTGGTCTTTGTCAAGTCACTTAACCTCTACTTAAGTTTTCTTACTGGTATTTAGTAATAAGAGGTAATAAGAGTACTGACCTCTTAGGGTTACTATGAGGACAAAATAAATAATATTTGTGTACAATGTCTTGATCATAATGTGTACTATCTAAATATTATTGTCATTATCATTATTGTTGTTATTTATAAGGCATCCAGGTGGTAAGTATAGTGATTAGAGTGCTGGTCCTGAAGCCAGAAAAAATCATCTTTGTGAATTCAGATCTGGCCTCAGATACTGTGTGACCTTGGGCAATCTTTTAATCTTATTTGCCTCAGTTTCCTCACTTATAAAATGATTTGGGCAAGGAAATGGCAAGCCATTCCAGATCTTTGCTATAAAACCCCAAATGAAGTCACGAAGAGTCAAGTACTCCTGAAAAATGGTTAACAACAAATTTTTCTACTTTAACTGAGCAGCCCAAGCACAACACAGGATGTCATGATATTGTAATGAAAAGAATTTGGGACTTTGTGTTTCATACCTATAGTCCTCTATTCCTGCACAGAAGGAATCCTCTTAGATCTCTTCTAGTCAAGGCCAACCTTGATCATTATTATTTCAGAAGAGCTCAGTTTCAATTGTTTTGTTGTTATTTCCAATTGTGCTAATAGATTGTATGTATGTGTACATATTTCCTGGCTCTGCTTATACACTTTATATTTGTTTATATAACTTAATGTGTATTTATCATGTTAATTATTCAATTATCAAACACGTATTAATATCTCCTCTGTGCTAGGCAGTTTGCTAAGCTTTAACGAAACAAAGGGGGAAAAGTCTATCATTTCTATGCAGCACAGTAATAGTCTTTTACATTCGTGTATTCAAAGTTGGCTTAGCCATGCTTTAGTGCTTGGGCATCTACTTTATTTCCAATTCTTTGCTACTACAAAGGTTGTTGTTTTTAAATATTTTGAAGGATATAGATGGTCTTTTACTTTTATTATTCATCTTCTTCAATTTTATGCCTACCAGTGGACTCTTAAGTCAAAAGATATGTCCATTTCAGTCACTTTTTTTTTTTTAACATAATTCCAATTTCTTTCCCAGAATGGTTCAATAAGTTCATGGTCTCATCAAAAATACCTTAATGTACCTATATTTTTATAATCTTTTCAATGTTGAACATCCAAACTCAACTCAATTTTGTTGATTTGCTGGATATGAGGTAAAACCTCAGAGTTGTTTTGTTTTTTATTTTTCTTTTTACTAGTGATTCAGAGAATTCCTTTGTGTGATTGTGTGTGTGGGGGTTATTTTGAAGATTAAATAATGTAATGTTTTCTGAAAACCTTAATGTACTACCCAAATGCCACTCATTGCTATTGTTGTTATTATTGTACTGAACACTGTCTTTGGGGTCAAAGGACATTAGTTAATAACTGGTTCTGCTGCTTTCTTTCTGTGTGACTATAGCTAAGTCTTAAGAGTTACAATTTTCTCCTCTATATGTAACATTCATAGCAATTGATGACATAAATCTTGGGTATAATCTGATTGAATAAGTACAGTTCTGGAGATAGATGTACCAATTCCAAAAAGCTCTTTAGAAACAAAGTGTAAAGGTTGCCCATTATCACCACTGCTACTCAATATAGTATTAGAAATATTGGTTTTAGCAATAAGAGAAGAAAAAGAAAATGAGTAGATAACAAGGAAACAAAAAAACTATCATTCTTTGCACATGATATGATGGTATACTTAGAGGATCTTAGTGAGTCAACTAAAAAACTACTAGAAACAATGAACAACTTTAGCTAAGTCACAGGATATAAAAGAAATTCATTAATATGTTAATATAATTAAATAAAATTAATCATTGGAATTTCTATATGTTATCAGCAAAAACAAGCAGCAAGAGTTAGAAAGAAAAATCTCATTTAAAATAACTGTATGTAATATAAAATAATTTGGGATGCTAACTGCCAAGACAAACCCAAGAACTATATGAACACAATTATAAATTATTTTTCACACAAATTAAGTCTGAGCTCTACAATTGGAACAATATCAAGTGATCTTGGGTTATAATGTTTGGGCTAGCTTTCTGGAGGACCTCTGGATGAGCCTTGGTCTTTAGGTGGAGAAGTGATGAAGGCAGGAGAGCCACCATGAGGCTGGTCAAAAATGGAGTCTAGAGTCTGGAGTCTTCTCTTGTGGTTGTGTCTGAGACTCTCCATTCTCAGTCCTCTCATCCCTTAAATACCTCAGTACGATTACATCGCTACAGCAACTGAGCATGTGCCAATTGTACTAAATGTATGCAAATTAGAGTGATTACATCATTATATTACATTAAGTATATATTTAACTAGAGAATCATTATCCCATCAGTCACACTGAGTAGACACTTAACTATAAGCACCCTGCTGTCCTTGATTCAAGTATATCTTTTCAGAGTTCTGGCCCTCAGCAATGAGTAGGCCAATTAATATAATAAAAACAACTATTCTGCCTAAGTTATTTTACTTATTTAATGCTATACCAATCAAACTACCAAGAAATTACTTTTTAGAGCTAAAAAAAAATTTCATCTGGAAGAACAAAAGGCCAAGAATTTCAAGGGAATTAATAAAAAAATTGCAAAGAAGGATGGTCTAGCTGTACTAGATCTAAAATTATGCCCTAATGCAGTGTTCAATAAAATCATTTGGTATTGCCTAAGAAACAGACTAATGGATCAGTGGATCAGACATAATAGTTAATGACTATAGTAACATAGTATTCAATAAACCCAAAGTCTTCAGCTTCTGGAATAAGAACTCACTATTTGACAAAAATTGCTGGGAAAATTGGAAAACAGTATGGCAGAAACTAGGCATTGACTAACAGCTAACAACCTATACCAATATACGGTCAAAATGGGTTCATGATCTAGAGGTAAAGCATAATACTATAAGAAAATAGGAGAATAAGGGATAGTCTATCTTTCAGATTGGTGGAAAAGGGAGGAATTAATGGCCAAAGAACTACAGAACAGTGTGATGACTGGGTATTTAAAATCAGCCTGATCAGGAATTCAGTTTAAGGGAAAAATCTTCAATCTTTATTCTCAGTAGAGGTGAAGAAGGATTGTGATAGCAATATGGGCAGCTGCTGCGATGGGAAGCCAGCTAGCAGAGGGGGTCGGAGGTGAAGGGCGGTCACAATAGCATTGTGAGCAGCTGTGACAAGACGCCAACCAGCAGTCTCTCTTTCCGCTTCCCTCTCCACCCCCCTGCCTCTACCCACCAAAAAGTCATTTCCTATACAACACATCAGGACTTGCACAAAGAGTGGGCGGGGGCCATGCTTTCTCCAAGCATATATATTACTATTTAGCCTCACGTGCTTGGGACCTCAATGCATCAACTCAAGCCTCAGCCCATTACAGAACAATATGAAATGCAAAATGGATGATTTTGATTATTTTAAATTAAAAAAGTTTTTGTACAAACAAAACCAATGAAGGCAAGATTAGAAGGGAAGCAGAAAGCGGGGGAAAACATTATAGCCAGGGTTTCTGATAAAGGCCTCATTTATGAATTACATAGAGAATTGACTCAAATTTATAATAGTGCAAGCCATTCTTCAGTTGATAAATGGTCAAAAGATATGAATAGACCATTTTCAAATGAAGAAATTAAAACCAATTCTAGTAATATAAGAAATGTTTCAAATCACCACTTCACACCTTTCAGATTAGCTAAGATGAAAGGAAAAAATAATGATAAATATTGGAGAGGATTTGAGAAAACTGAGCTACTAATGCATTGTTTGTTTGTTTTTTCCATTTCTTTTTTTTTTTTATAGCTTTTTATTTACAAAACATGCATGGGTAATTTTTCTTTTTTCTTATTTTTTATTTTTATTTTTTAATAATTATAACATTTTGTTGACAGAACCCATGCCAGGGTAATTTTTTACATTATTCCTTGTATTCACTTCTATTCTGATTTTTCCCATCCCTCTCTTCAACCCCTCCCCCAGATGGCAAGCAGTCCTATATATTTTAAATATGTCACAGTATATCCTAGATACAATATACGTATGTAGAACCAAACAGCTCTCTTGTTGCACAGGAAGAATTGGATTCCAAAGGTAAAAATAACCCAGGAAGAAAAAAAACAAACATGCAAACAGTTTACATTCATTTCCCAGTCTTCTTTCTTTGGGTGTAGCTGTTTCTATCCGTCGTGGATCAATTGAAACTTGAGTTAGATCTTCTCTTTGTCAAAGAAATCCACTTCTGTCAGAATACATCTTCATACAGTATTGCTGTTGAAGTATATAATGATCTCTTGGTTCTGCTCATTTCACTTAGCATCAGTTCATATATGTCTCTCCAAGCCTCTCTGTATTCTTCCTGCTGGTCATTTCTTACAGAACAATAATATTCCATAACATTTACATACCGCAATTTACCCCACCATTCTCCAATTGATGGGCATCCATTCATTTTCCAGTTTCTAGCCACTACAAACAGGGCTGCCACAAACATTTTGGCACATACAGGTCCCTTTCCCTTCTTTAGTATCTCTTTGGGGTATAAGCCCAGTACTAGCACTGCTGGATCAAAGGGTATGCACATTTTGATAACTTTTTGGGCATAATTCCAGATTGCTCTCCAGAATGGTTGGATTCGTTCACAACTCCACCAGCAATGCATCAGTGTCCCACATTTACTAATGCATTGTTGGTGAAATTGTAAAATGATTCAGCCATTCTTGAGAGCAATTTGGAACTGTGCTCAAAGGCTAGGAAACTGCGCATATTTTTTGATTCAGCAGTTGTCTCTACTATGTTTGTTTTCTAAAGAGATCATAAAAGAGGGAAAAGGACTTACATGTGCAAAATTTTGTAGCAGTCCTTTTTGTAGTTGCAAGGAACTGAGTGGATGTCCATCAGTTGGGGAATGGTTGAATAAGTTTTAGTATATAAATGTAATAGAATAGTATTTTTTTAAATTAATTTATTTAAAAAGCATATGCATGGGTAATTTTTCCAACATTGACCCTTGCAAAATCCTTTGTTTGAAATTTTCTCCTCCTTCCCCACCCTCTCCTGTAGCTGGCAGGTAGTCCAATACATGTTAAATATGTTGAAATACATGTTAAATTCAATATATGTATATATATTTACATGTACATTTACATATACATGTAAAAAAAAATCAGATGCAGAAGGAAGGAAAAGAAAAACTGAAAAAGAAAACAAAATGCAAACAAATAACAACAGAGAGAGTGAGAATGTTATGTTGTTCCACACTCTGTTCTCATAGTTCTCTCTCTGGGTGTATATGGCTCTCTTTAGCACTGAATTAGTGGAACTGGTTTGAATCCTCTCATTGTTGAAGAGAGCTACATCATCAGAATTGATTGTCGTATGGTCTTGTTGTTGTCATGTATAATGTTCTCCTGGTTCTGCTCGTTTCACTTAGCATCAGTTCATGTAGGCCTCTCCAAGCCTCTCTGAAATCATCCTGCTGGTCGTTTCTTACAGAATAGAATATTATTGTTGTATAAGAAACAATCAGCCGGATGATTTTAGAAAAGGCTTGAAAGACTTATATGAATTAATACTGAGTGAAATGAGTAGAACCAAGAAAACATTGTATTACAGTAACAATAAGATTATATGATGATCAATTATGATGGACTTGGTTTTATTCAAAAGTGCAGTCATTCAAGGCAGTTTCAATAGACTTAGGATAGAAAATGCTATCTACATTCAGAGAGAGAGCTATGGCAACTGAATGTAGAATGAAGCATAGTTAACTTTTTTTGTCTTTTTCTTTCTAGTGTTTTCCCCCCTTTGATCTGATTTTAATTTGTACAATATGACAAATATAAAAATACATTTTAAAAAATTGCACATATTTAACCTATATGTGATTGCTTTATGTCTTGGGGGGAGGGAAGGAAGGGAAGGAGAAAAATTTGAAATAAATAGTTTTATGAAAATAAATGTTGAAAAAATATCTTTGCATATACTTCAAAAAATAAAAATACCATTCAAAAAAGAAGGTAGAGAATGTAGATACTACAGAAATGCTAACATAGTATGGTGTACAGCATCCTCTTGGGGATTTATTTTTCCCTTCTCTGCTGCTAGGGTACTATTATAATTATACTCTTATATTGCCAGGAGTTTTTAGCATACTTACTAAGAGCTGGCTTGACCAACTTTTATGTCAAGAAATCCTTTGAAATGGCCTTCATTTGTTGTTCTTGCTATTTTTTAGATTCTTAGCAATACATATTTATCTCTATTTTCCAAATAGATTGATCTTCCTAAAACAGTAATCTAGTTCCTTTTATATTCTGTTTAACAAGGACCCAGAAGTGGGCCAATATAATTATTCTGTAGACTAGATGCAACATTCATCCAGATGTCCATAGCCTCTTGCTGTTTTTTGGCCTGGTAGTTAAAGAACCAACTCATGGGCTTGTTTTTGATTAAATGTGGAACAGTTATTAAGAGAACTTAATTTGAATATATTTGGAATAGAAATAAATTACTAAATGTGAAGGAGTAGCATGTAAGTATAGATCTTCGGAGCCATTTTTACATTGAGTATGTGAGGAGAGGAGATTCTAGGGTCAGTCAGAGGATGGTCAACTTCTGGCTTGCATGGCTGATAATCTTGCAAAGGTTAGTTTTAGTTAATCCTGCAAAAGTTTAAAGGCAGATGATAATATTTTTAATGGAAAGATAATTACTACAAAAGACTAGACTTGAAATTGCAGATGTCACTATAAGCTTCCTTCACTATTGATAAGGAAAGATATGCAATCTATGAAATGGGACTAATATACTAGAGATATAGCAACAATTCAATTCAGTTAAATTTAGTGTCTTTGGGGTAAGGCAGAATTTGTATCCCTTGTGCATATACAAAGTTTTGCACATAATAGGTACTTAATAAATGTTTGATGACTGCTGAATAAATTCAACATTTATTAAATGCTTAGTTATATAATCTTTGTCCTTGACAGCATCATAATAGAGATATATTAAATGGCCAAAGGCAAGGATCATAGCTCCTCCCATCTTGCTTTTTTTTTTTTTTGAGATAAAGCCTGATGTAAAACAAGTAAATTCTATATTTTTGCTCAGCATAATCAGTTTTTCTACTAGTCTCTTTATGTTTTTAGGACAAGAAATACCTTCAACTGTTTTTATTTCTTAGCTTAGAGAATGTTTATCTTTAAAGAAAAAAATTAATTCTAGCAATCTTTGATTTTTAAGTATTCTCATTTTTAAAAAGTATTTTAAAGAAGAATATAATTATTTAATTGAAAGAGGTCATTCTATCATAATCTTAATTTTCATTCTGAATTTACACATTCATATAATTTTTTCATTATTACTTTCCAGTTGGAAATGAAACTACTATATATTCTTTTTTAAAAAAAATTTGAAAAATTTTGAGTTCCAAATTCTTTTCCTTGAGAAAGGCAACTTATAAAATATCCAGTATGCTTATGAAGTCATGCAAAACTTATTTCTATTATTAGCCACATTGAAAAAGAAAAAGAAGGGAAGAAGTAAGGAAAAAAAGAAGAAAATGAATTCTTCAGTCTGCACTCAGAGTTGATCAGCACTTTTTCTAGAAGAAGTTGGAGTTCTTTGTAATTGTCTTAGAGTATTGTATTGATTAGAGTAGCTAAGTCTTTTACAGTTGCAATTAATTCTTGGCTTCTAATATAGTATATTACATTTTGCTGAAAAAGCATTTTTGTGATTCTCAAAATTTTTGGGAGAAATTTTGCAAGTTAATTTTTTGCTTTAAAAAGTCAAAACAAAACAATTAGGACCTGGTGGAGTTGGGATTTTAAACCAAAAGAATAAATTGAAATTTCAGTAGAAATTAATAATAGTAAAAAAGTCTGTAAGTCTAAGTGAGAATGTCATCATAATTGGACCAAATATATTAGTTCCTGAATATCACTTAGCAATTATTCTTAGGATATAGCTTGCTTTTTGTAATAATTCCAAATGGCATAATTTCTGCTCATTGAAGATTTTTTCTTAAATCATTTCAACTTTTTAAATACATTTTACCAATTTATTAGCAACACTAATCACAATTGAACCCTAACAGATGATGTAGTCATTTCTGAGTTTCTAGTCAAAATAGACTAGTATCATTTTGAGTAAATTATCTATGAAATTCTTGATTTTGGTATAAAATAAAAATGTGAAATCCATTTTATGTATGTTATTAAGAAAATAACTTTTAGCTTTTTTAGTTATATTATTTTTAAAAAGTTTTTAATATTGTAAGCACTTTGAATCAGAACCTTTTTTTTTCTTTATTGTGTCCTTGCAAGTTTGGGAAATTCCTCAAACCAAAGGTCCAAAGATATTCCCAGAGAATAATATTTCTCACCTTGATCTGGAAGATCAGTAAACCAAAAGACAATTGCCTCTTTTGATTACATTGCCAAAATCATTGCCATTACAATTGTAATTTCCCTTCTACCCATGCACACATTGCAATAATTTGTTTTTTTTAAATTTTCAATTGTGTTAAGAGAATTTTTGGCTTAATTTTCTTGCTGCTGTTTACTTAAAATGAGCACTTAATTTTAGCTAAAATCTGCAAAATCAGCTTTTGAGATATCAACGCTAAATCTAGTGTAATTTTCTGTTTTACTTAATATAGATTTTCCCTTTCTGCCTTATGTTGTTTGACATGTAAATCATTATCTTCTGTATTTTTGTTCTTTGAAATTCCATTATACCTAAGATAAAATCATTCAAGAATCCATTATTAATAATTCCTGTCAATTACTGAATACAATGATACAGAAATAGTGACAGAAGTGTTCTTAAAAGTTGAAACATTTATCAGTGAGTTTAGAGGTTCAGTTTGAGTAACCTTAAATAGAATGTGAACGTATAAATAAAATGATTGTAATAAAATTTTACAGAAAACTGGAAAGGAAACTGTGCATATATATGCACATCAGAAACAAGTAACAGAAGGGGAAAATGAGGTGTATGTAACAAGATGATCAGGGAACTAGTTCATCAAACCTGGAGCTGAATTTCATGTTCTAAGCTTGATTTTGTAGACTTCAGTACTATTCATTGCTTGCTTTAAGCAAGGAAGCAAGCATCAGGAAGCTCAAGACAAAGACTGGGATGCAGTTTTTCTAAGTATAATGGAAGCAAGAAGACTAAACCAAAAATTCTCTTGTCATATAGCCATTCTACTTATGTAATCAAAATCTATATATTATAACTTAAAACTAATGCTTGGGATTCAGTGACTCTTTTGGTATATGATCAATGCATCTTGCATTCTGAGCATAATAAAGTTCTTATCTCTTTATTTATTGGTATTGTATTATTGGCAGAAGTATTTGAACAAGGGATCTTTGCACAATTTTTATTGCATAATTAGCAAATATTAATTTTTTTCCTCTCCCTACCTTCCCTCTTTTAGTGAGAAAAGAAAAAAAACATAACTTTTTAACATATATGTATGTATATATATGTTATTTTTTTCATCTTAGTTTAATACTTCTCTGTCAGAAAGTGGGTAGAGTGCTTCCCCATCACTTCCGTGGCATTGTGGGTTGTCATGGATTAGAATTCTTAAGTCCTTCAAAGTTTTTTGTTTTTATGATATTGTTATTGTATAAATTGTTCTCCTGCATCTGCTCAATTCCCTCTTCATCAATTCAGTTGATTCAGTTCTCAATTCTGGGAAACTTTCTAATTTCCCTTTCATCATATCTTATAGATTAATAGTATTCCATTCTATCCTTATACCATAATTTGTCCAACCACTTCTTGATTAATGAGCCCAGTCCTTTTTCACTACAAAAATAATAGACCCTGGGCATTTTTCTTTAGTTGTTTCTCTCTGGTTGGACTGCTTTGTTTCCTCCTCTCTACTGGGTTTCCTGGCTTCCTTTTTTTTTTTTTTTAATTAAAGCTTTTTTAATTTTCAAAGCATATGCATTGATAATTTTTCAACATTAACCCTTGCAAAACTTTGTGTTCCAATTTTTCCCCCCTTCCCCCCACCCCTCCCTAGATGTAAGCAATCTAATATGTGCTAAACATGGTGAAAATATATATTAAATCTAATATATGCATGCATATTTATGTAATTATCTTGCTGCACAAGAAAAATCAAATCTGACTTCCAAGGAAAAAGCCAAGATGGTGGAGACAAAACACCTTTGTTTCTGACCTCCTAAAACCCTCAGACTTATCACAAATCCCGCCTCTGAATTAGCTCTGGACCAACCGAACCCACAAATATTGGGAGTGCAACAAATTACCAGCAGAAGATAATTTCAAAGATTGTCAGAAAAGGTCTATTTCAATTGGAAATGAGAGGGAGGCAGGCAGCACAAGCAGCTGAGCACAAATGCCAGTGCAGACAGCACAGAGTCCTGGGGCAGTGTGGACTCCTCTAGTGGTGCAGACTCCATGAGATTATGTTGGGGTGAATCTATGGAGAGGAATCTATAGCAGCAGTGTCCTTGCTCCAAGCCAGTAGATCAGCAGAGAAGTTAGAAAACATGCAACACAAACTCAGAAATTAATAATGAACCTCAAAATGCCAGTCTCACTGGACCTGGTTATTCCCAGCCAGCACTGAGACTGAGTCAGCACTGATCCAGCACAGCCAGGCCACTTATAGAGGAAGGTGCTGCTTGTAGAGGAAGCTTGGAAAACCTCCCCCTCCCTAAAAGCAGATCTCATGTTTTTAAAAAAATGAGTAAAAAAGTAAAGAGAACTGTGACAATAGATTACTTCTATGGTGAAAGAGAAGAACAGATATCAAACCCTGAGGAAACTAAAGGCAGATTGTCTCCAGATGAAGCCCCATAAGGTGACATAACCTCATCCCCATCATACAAGGCTCTCTTAGAAGAAATTTAAAACGATCTTAAAGGAGAGCTAGAAGAAAAATGGGGAAAGGAAACGAAAACTTTGAAAGAAGGTTTGGAAAAGGCATATAACTCATTAAAAGACAGATTTGACAAAATGGAAAAAGAAAACAACTCCCAGAAAAACAGAATTTGTGAAACAGAAAAAGAAAATAATTCCTTAAAAAACAGAATTTGTGAAATGGAAAAAAAAAATCCATACAACTAAATCATTTAAAAATTCATTGGACAAATACAAAAAAAAAAAAAAGTAAATGAAAATAATTCATTAAAATTCAGAACTGAACAAATGGAAATGAATAACTCAATAAGACAATCAGTCGAGCAAAACCAAAAAAAAAAAAAGAAAAAATAGAAAAAAATGTAAAATACTCAATTGGGAAAACGACCGACCTAGAAAATAGATCTAGGAAAGACAATCTAAGGATTATTAGACTCCCTGAAATCCACGATGAAAAAAAAGAGCCTAAACACTGTTTTTCAAGAAATCATCAAAGAGAACTGCTCGAATGTCATAGAAACAGAAGATAAAAAAAAAAAATTGAAAAAATTCACTGAACACATCCTTAAAGATACCCCAAAATTAAAACCCCAAGGAATATTGTGGCTAAATTTGAGATTTATCAGACTAAGGAAAAAAATATTACAAGCAGCCAGAAAGAAACAATTCAAATCCCGAGGAACAAAATAAGCATTACTCAGGACCTAGCAGCTCCTCCCTCCCATTTCAGATTGAAACAGACCTTTCCTGGTCTGTTTCCTCCTGTAAATTCTCTGCCAGGCAGAGTCTGCACTGCCCTGGGACTCTACACTTTCTAAGCTGCCATTTGTACTCAGCAGGTTGTGCTGGATACCTCCTTCCCTTTTCCAATTGAAACAGATCTTTTCTGGCCATCTTGAAATTATCTTCTGCTGATAATTTGTTGTACTCTTAATATTTGTGGGTTCTGCTGGTCCAGAGCTAATTCAAGAGGCTGGATTTCATAATTATTGTTAGGGCTGTAAAGAAGGTCAGAGAGAAATGTGTGTCATCTCAGCCATTTTGGCTCTCTCTTAGAAGTCCTCCGATTTTGATTAATTCAAATTTATCCTGCATATCATTTGCATATAGCTGCTTGCATGGTTTTCTCCCCCATTAGACTGTGAACTCTTTGAGAGCTGAGTCTATTTTTAAATTTTACTTTGTATCCCAAGTCTTTAGTACAGTGCCTGACACAGATTAGGCCTCGGCTTCAAGAATTTGATTCCTCCGATGTCTCTATGGATCCTCCCTGGAAGCTAAGGAATGCTATTTTGACTGACTTGTTGATAACTTCTTAACAAGAGGAAAATAATTAATTTTTCCACAAAAGTATATAGCATGAAACTTGAGAAAAGTTAAGTTCGACTTAGAATGTTAAAGTGATCCAATTCAATTCCCCTTTATCTTTCAGGTTCCTTACATATTCCTACCTTCTGGCTTTCAACAGTTGGTTACTTCTGGCACCAATTACTTTATGCTATGACTGGCAAGTTGGAAGTATTCCTCTGATAGAGACCATATGGGATATACGAAATTTAGCCACCCTTCTCCTGATTGTGGTGATGCTGTTTTTGATTCTACATTGCTTAACAGCATTTAAGGTAATTTTTTTTCAAGATTTAAGCATATTTTTTATGATGAATTTCAAGGTTGATGTGAAATAAAAGTTTGGAGTAAGGGTAGGGAAATATTTTTCTGAAGTTAGATTGCTCTTTATTCTGTCATGCTTTTTCTTCTTCATAGTAACTCAGACATTTGTAAAAGCCTCCTTCCCAGGAATTAGAACTTACCAATTTAAATAATTTATATAGATTATAGTTGCATTAGTTACATCACTGGCATATCTTTTAAAATTATTGTTGTTAAAAAACCCACTTCATTCTCATTTTGCAATAATATACGATAAAATGTTGCTTTGTTACCATGAAAAACAGTTACACGAAGCAAATTATCACATCTCTAGGATATATGGTGTTATAAGACTGTAGTCTACCAACTTTCTCTGTGGAGAAGGAACATATGTTTTATTAGCCTTCTATAATTAAGATTGATTATTACATTATTTGGAATCCTGATATGTAATAGCATTTTAAGTCAGTGATATTTTGAAATTATAGAGGCATAAAAAGAGAGAATTGATTAAATTTTTCTATTCTTATTTGCTATCAATAAATAGCACATGCTGTCTAAATGAGTTATTTTGTGGGAAATGAATATAATCTGCTTGCATTTTTGTTTTTCTTCCCGGGTTATTTATACCTTCTGAATTCAATTCTCCCTGTGCAACAAGAAAACTGTTCGGTTCTGCACACATATATTGTATCTAGGATATACTGCAACCCATTCAACATGTAAAGGACTCTTGCCATCTGGGGGAAGGGGTGGAGGGAGGAAGGGGAAAAATCGGAACAGAAGTGAATGCAAGGGATAATGCTGTAAAAAATTACCCTGGCATGCATTCTATCAATAAAAAGTTATTAAAAAAAAACAAAACAAACCTGCATGCCAGATATTATGCTTGAATCCAGAAATACAAAGATTAAAATTAAAAAAAGATTACATGGATTCTGTCAATATAAAGTTATTATTAAATAAAATTTTTTTAAAAATGAGTTATTTTGTGTTGAGCTTTCTTTTGAGAGGAGTAACACAGCTTGTACACGGAACTTATACATCTTAATGACATTTACTATGGCAAAGGATATTCTGTGTAGACATAGTCTCAAGAGGGTTCAAGATGAAGGTGATATGCAATTTAATTTGAGAGTTATTGGGGAAGTACAGAAACCCACAGTCTCAAATCAACTCATGGCTAGGAGCCACCTAGAGCCACTTCTCTCATGAGTAGTACAATACTACCAATGAGTCATTGATCTTCCTTTTTATATAGAAAAGGTCCTATCTCTGATGTGTTAGTGATATTACATTTCTTGGGCTCTTAGGGTAGTGATAGGTAAAAAGATAAGGCAAATATAGAATTAGAAGGCCACTCTTTTTGATTTTAGTCAAAAACTCTTAATAAGTGGGTGTAAAAATATATTATCTATAGTCCTTGGAACTATGGAATAACAAAAGATTCCTCTGTTTTGGTTGAGATGAGCATTATTTAGGAAACTAAGGTGGGTTTTTTTTTTTTTTAACACTGGCATAGTTTATTTTTTGTTGTTGTTGTTTTATTATAGCTTTTTATTTACAAAACATAGTCATGGGTAATTTTTCAACACTGACCCTTGCAAAACCTTCTGTTTGAAATTTTCCACTGCTTTCCCCTACCCCCTCCTCCAGATGGCAGGTATTTTAATACATGTTAAAATATATGTTAAATCCAATATATGTATACATATCCAAATAGTTATCTTACTGCATAAGAAAATTCAGATCTAGAAAGAAAAAAATAACCTGAGAAGGAAAACAAAAATGCAAGCAAACAACAGAAAGAGTGAAAATGCTATGTTGTGGTCCACACTCAGTTCCAACAATCCTTGTAGATGGCTCTTTTCATTACTGAACATTTAGAACTGATCTGAATCAATTCATTGTTGAAGAGAGCCATGTTTATCAGAATTGATTATCATGTAGTCTTGTTGTTACCACGAACAATGATCTCCTGGTTCTACTCGTTTCACTTAGCATCAATGCATGTAAGTCTTTCCAGGCCTCTCTGAAATCATCTATTTGTCATTTCTTATACAATAATAATATTCCATAACATTCATATACAATAATTTATTCAGCCATTCTCCAATTGATGGGCATCCATTCAGTTTCCAGTTTCTAGCCACACAAAAAGGACTGCCACAAACATTTTTGCACATATGGGTTCCTTTCCCTCCTCTCTGATCTTTTTGGGCTATAATCCTAGTAGAAACACTACTGGGTCAGAGGGTATACACAGTTTGATAACGTTTTAGGCATAGTTCCAAATTACTCTACAGAATGGTTGGATTTGTTCACAGTTGCACCAACAATGTATCAGCTTCCCAGTTTTCCCACATCCCTTCTAACATTCGTTATTATCTTTTCCTACCATCTTAGCCAATCTGAGAGGTATGTAGTGGTATCTCAGAGTTATCTTAATTTGCATTTCTCTGATGAATTGTTATTTGGAGCACCTTTTCATATGACTAGATATAGTTTCAATTTCTTCATCTGAAAATTGTCTATTCATATCCTTTCACCACTTATCAATTGGAACATGGCTTGATTTCTTATAAATTTGAGTCAATTCTCTATATATTTTGGAAATGAGGCCTTCATCAAACCTTTGAATGTAAAAATTTTTTCTACTTTGTTGCTAATCTTGTCTGCATTAGTTTGGTTTATACAAAAACTTTTTAACTTAATATAATCAAAATTATCTATTTTGTTATCAATAATGATATCTACCTCTTTGGTCACAAATTCCTTCCTCCTTCACAGGTCTGAGAGGTAAACTATCCTATATTCTCCTAATTTATTTATAATATCATTCTTTCTGCAAGACCATGAACCCATTTTGACCTTATCTTGGTATACAGTGTTAAGTGTGGGTCAATGCCTAGTTTCTGCCATACTAGTTTCCAATTTTCCCAGCAGTTTTGGTCAAATAGTGAATTCTTATTCCAAAAGCTGGGGCCTTTGGACTTATCAAATATTAGATTGCTATAGTTATTGAATATTTTGTTCTGTGAACCTAATAATCTATTCCATTGATCAGCCAGTCTATTTCTTAGCTTTTGCCAAATGGTTTTGATAATATATTTTTAGAACTGGTACAGCTAGGCCACCTTCATTTGATTTTTTTTTTTAAATTAGTTCCTTTGAAATTCTTGACCTTTTGTTCTTCCAGATGAATTTTGTTGTTATTTTTTCTAGGTCAGTAAAATAGTTTCTTGGGAGTTTGATTGGTATAGTGTTATAGGCCAGAACTCTGAACTTGAAACAAAATATTCTTACAAAGTACTAAGTGGAATTGATGAGACAATGGTTATCTAGTTTAGCATGGTGCTTAATAGTTCTCTAAGTTCAGTATGATTGATTTAATCTTATAACAAATAATGGTTTCCTAGTGATGTAATAATTGGTTTATACTCAGTGTAGAGCATATAAGGTAGGAGCCTCAACCAGGTTCATTCAGATTCAGAGATAGAGAGAGGCAGAGAAGATAAGAGAACTGGAGGCAGGAGCTTAAACTCTCAGAGGGAAGAGAGAGAAATTCATTTTTCACCTTTGGTCAGGCTCCTGGTGGCAAGCTCTCCTCCTTCATTTCTCCATTGAGACCAAGGCTGGTCAGAAAGGCTTTTCAGAAAGCTGCCCAGCCCCATGAAGGAGCTTCCAGAGACCCCAAGAAAACCAAACTAGAGAACATTACAGTATAGCATTAAATAAATAGATTAGTTAAGGGAGTATTGTCATCTTTATTGTATTCGCTTGACCTATCCAAGAGCATTTGATATTTTTCCAATCATTTAGATCGGACTTTTTTTGTGTGGAAAGTGTTTTGTAGTTTTGTTCATATAGTTCCTGACTTTCCCTTGGCAAATAGATTCCTAAATATTTTATACTATGAATGGTTATTTTAAAATGGAATTTTCTCTTTGTATCTCTTACTGTTGGATTTTGTTAGTGATGTATAAAAATGCTATTGATTTATGTGGATTTATTTTGTATCCTGCAACTTTTAGCAAGTTTGCTAAAGGTGTGGATTATTCATAATAGCTTTTTAGTAGAATCTCATATCATTTGCAAAGAGTGATAATTTGGCTTTCTCATTACCTACTCTAATTCCTTTAATCTCTTTCTCGACTCTTATTGCCAAAGCTAGCATTTCTAATAGCAATATTAAATAGTAATGATGATAGTGGGCAACCTTGTTTTACTCTAGATTTGATTGGGAATGGTTCCAGTTTATCACCATTACATATGATACTATTTGATGGCTTTAAATAGATTTACTGACTATTTTAAGGATAAGTCCATTTATTCCTATACTCTGGCGTTTTTTAATAGGAATGGATGTTGGATTTTATTAGATACTTTTTTTTTTGCATCTGTTGAGATGATCATATGGTTTTTCTTAATTTGGTTATTGATATAGTCAATTATGTTAATAGTTTACCTAATATTGAACCAGCATTCCTGGTATAAATTCTACTTGGTTGTCGTATATTATCCTGGGGATGATTTTCTGTACTCTTTTTGCTAATATTTTATTTAAAATTTTTACATCAATCTTCATTAGGGAGATTGGTCTATAATTTTCTTTTCATCCTATGTGGTTTAGGTATCAGTACCATGTTTGTGTTATAAAAGGAATTTGGTACTGGTCCTTCATTCTCTCTTTTTTCAAGTAATTTCAAATAATATTGGAGTTAATTGTTCTTTAAATGTTTGGTAGAATTCTCTTATAAATCCATGTGGCCCTGGAGACTTTTTCTTAGGAGTTGATTAATAGCTTGTTCTATTTCTTTTTCTGAAGTAGTAGTATTTAAGCAATTTACTTCCTACTCTGTTAATCTGGGCAGCCTATATTTTTGAAAGTAGTCATACATTTCATTTAAGTTCTCAAATTTATTAGCATAAAGTTGAGCAAAGTAACTCCTAATACTCTAATTTCCTCTTCATTAGTGAAAAGTTCTCCTTTTTTATTTTTAAGACTAACAAATTTGATTTTCCTCTTTCCTTTTTCTAATCAAATTTACTCAAGGTTTATCTATTTTGTTGGTTTTTAATTAATTTCATTAATTCAATAGTTTTTTTTAACTTTCAATTTTGTTGATCTCTCTTTTATTTTTAGAATTTCAAGTTTGGTATTTGATTAGGGGTTTTTAATTTGCTCTTTTCTTTCTTTCTTTTTTTAAATAAGTTTTTATTGACAGAACCCATGCCAGGGTAATTTTTTACAACATTATCCCTTGCACTCACTTCTGTTCCAATTTTCCCCTTCCCTTTCTTCACCCCCTCCCCCAGATGGCAAGCAGTCCTATACATGTTAAATAAGCTACAGTATATCCTAGATACAATATATGTGTGCAGAACCGAACAGTTCTCTTGTTGCACAGGGAGAATTGGATTCAGAAGGTAAAAATGACTCGGGAAGAAAATCAAAAATAAAATAGTTCACATTCATTTCCCAGTATTCCTTCTTTGGGTGTAGCTGTTTCTGTCCATCATTTATCCAATGAAACTCAGTTAAGTCTCTTTGTCCGAGAAATCCACTTCCATCAGAATACATCCTCATACAATATCGTTGTCCAAGTGTATAATGATCTCCTGGTTCTGCTCATCTCACTTAGCATCAGTCCATGTAGGTTTCTCCAAGCCTCTCTGTATTCATCCTGTTGGTCATTCCTTACAGAGCAATAATATTCCATAACATTCATATACCACAACTTACCCAGCCATTCTCCAATTGATGGGCATCCATTCATTTTCCAGTTTCTAGCCACTACAAACAGGGCTGCTACAAACATTTTGGCACATACAGGTCCCTTTCCCTTTTTTAGTATTTCTTTGGGGTATAAGCCCAATAGAAACACTGCTGGATCAAAGGGTATGCACAGTTTGATAACTTTTTGGGCATAATTCCAGATTGGGGAGCAGGTTTCTTAGAGAGCTTCTGGGAGCAGCCTTCATTTTAGTTCAGTGCAATGATCACTTTGAATATAGCCAGCTGTTAAACTCCAAATCCTTTATTGTCTCTTCCAAAATAGCCCAGTTATCTTTCTTTGAGGCCTATCTCTCTCCTTGGTTCCAAGAGCTCTTGCTGTTAGTCCTTTGTCTCTTCCAGCTTCAGCCTCCAGCTCCCTCTGAATCCAAAGCCTCCAGCCAGCACAAAGGTAGAAGTTGCAATGAATCTGTCTTTTCTCCTCCTTTAGTGGCTTGTCCTTCTGACTTGGGAATCTCCTGGACTTGTGAATTTCCCAACTGAATCCTGACTTGTGAATCTCCCAGAGTCCCTAGTGGGCATGTCTTTTTGTATTCTCTTTTAGAGGTGTGAACTCTTAAAGATGTGGAATGTGTGAACTCTCTTAAAAGTGTGAACTAAGTAACATAAGCATTATCTCTATCAATCTTGTTTCAAGTTCTGGCCCATAACACCCATATGTTGATAGAATTCAATAGAAATATATGTATCATGTAGCCATTTTAGAATGTTAACATGTTATTATCAAGTAGTCTCATGTTAGAATCCTAGTGATAACTCAGTGGAGATGTTATTGGCCAGAACTTGAAACAAGGTATTATGTGGAATTGAGGAGACAATGTTTAAATCTAGTTTAGCATTGGTTTAATCATACAACAAATAATGATTGGTGTGTACTCAGTGAACAGCATATAAGCAAGAAGCTCTCAGGGCCAGAGAGCACTCTGGGAAATACAGAAGTCCACAAGCCCACTCTTGGAGGCAGAGTCAGATTCATTCTATCTTCCACCTTTGTGCTGGCTGGAGGCTGAAGAAAGCAGAGGCAAAGGACAAGCTGCAAGCAGAGCTCTTGGAACCAAGCAGAAAGATAGGCCTCTAACAAAGCTAACCTTGGACCTGGAAGGAGAAAATAAATGTTTGGATTTTATCAGCTGACTGTATTTGGAGTGATTATTACTCTGAACCAAAACTAAGGCTGCCTCCAGAAAACCTCCCCAAGAAACCTGCTTACAGAGAACCATTATATTTTAAAGAAGAGTCTCATGTTTTTATATTTTGATTCTTATTATTGTACTTCAAAGTTTTTACTCTATTTTGGTCTTTTTATTAGGAATTCTTGCAAGTTCTGTTTCATTAAAGATACATTTCTTTAATATTTACAATAAGGTGTTTTTTTGTTGTTGTTGTTATAAACCTATATTTTTTTCCTTCTAGATTATTGTATTCTAAACTCTTTACTCTTTTGTTGTGGTGGCTGCTAAATTTTTTATGATTCTAGTTGAGGATTTGCTGTATGTGAATAACTTCTTTCTGACTTCTTGAAATATTTTTTCTTTGACTTGGGAACTCTGGATTTTGGCTATAATGTTATAGTGCATTTTCATTTTGTGAAAATCTTTCAAGAGGTAGCTTGTGGATCCTTTCAATTTCTAGTTTTCCCTTTGATTCTAAGAAACCCAGTCGGTTTTTTGATCATTTCTTTAAATGTGGAACTTAGGTTCTCTCTGTCTCTTTTTTATCTCTCTTAATCTTTGTATCTGTCTCTGTCTTTTGCTTAGATTCAGCAACAATAAAAATAATTGTTTGAAGAGATCTGATAATCCAGAGTAAGAGAACTGTAGGCTTATCTATGATCTGGGATTTCTGCAGGCTTCAGATAGGGCTATAAAAGTTGGAACTGTGATTCTTCTATACCACCTTTCTTTTCCTAGTGTCAGATCACACAATTAGTGTTCACTTTTGGAATTGTTCCTTTTAGTTCAGACCCGAATCCTCTCCTCAGACCATTTGGATCTGTGACCCTAAAAGAGTTAGTGATCAATAGAGTTGCTATTTGACACTTATTCCTGAAGCTGTACAAGGTCAGAGTTCCTTAATACGTGTATGGAACCCTAGTGAAAAGAGTGTGGATGTATCCTGAATTGAGTGAGAAAAAAATTTAAGAGCATACAATAATTGTGTGAGCTTCCATGTAAATCAAGAAAAAAGAATGTTATATAAACCTTGACCCAGATCAGGAATTGGTAGAATTCATACTAGGAGAATGGTGATCAGACTTTGTCCTATAACATGTGTCTTTAGGGAATACTGAAAACTTGTAAAGTTTGAGCTTCAGATGTCCCTGAGAATAACATAAGAGTTATACTTTCAGCTTTGATCCTCAAGATGATTTTTTTTCTTGAATTTCCCTGACTAGGCCTCAATCTAGTATATTTTCTAGATCTTTGGGAGAAAATGTAAGAAAGAGTAAAACTGTTCATTTGCCTGCTATTGTCTTATCTTGCATGTGTTTATAATAATATTTTTAAGTATAATATCATTGAATGCTTCAGAAGAAGTACTAAAATGGGCAATACTAGCTATAAATGAAGGCCAGAAAGTAGAATCAAGACGAACCAAACTCATGCTATGCCTTCTTCTTAATTTTACCTAGGGCAGCCTTCAAGGAAGTAGTTTAAATTATGTTTATACAATATAAATATTATACAATTTTATTTGATAAATAAAATTCAGAAATAATTTCTGAATGTTATAATGTTCAGTAGGATTTTCTGCTAAAGCGCCTTTCATTTTTCTCACATAGATAAAAAAAATTTCTGTTAATCTAATTTGTTCATTCTGTTAGCAAGAATTTTAAAATGAGTTGATGGCTTAATGCTCAATGAAATTGAATTTCTAATAAATTGATTTTTTGTTCTTGTGTGTTGCAGAATCTGAAGCAGAATGAAGTTTTAGTTGGTTTGCTTTTCCTGGTTTTCCCATTCCTCCCAGCCAGCAACCTCTTCTTCAATGTGGGTTTTGTGGTGGCAGAAAGAGTTCTGTATATGCCTAGGTAATTATTGCTTTCCTTTTTCTTATACCCTGTCTTCCATAACTCAAATTTTTATTTCCAGAAAGATAGCCCTTTGAATGCCAGTTATATCCAAGATTTTGTGTTATATTGGCCTTTATCGCATAACCCTGTAGGCTAATTTTCAGGATCATTTAAAATACAAATTGTGTTAATTTTATACCTTATTTAAAGATGTGCTTAAAACCTTAACATCAAAATCTAAACCAGATTGGGAAGCTACATGGTCCAGTGGATAAAATGCTAGACCCAAAGTGAAGAAGACCTGAATTCAAATCCAGCCTCAATCACATACTAGTTGTATGACTCTGGGCAAGTCATAACTTCTGTTTACCTCAATTTCCTCAATTGTAAAATAAAAAAAACAATAGTGTCAATATTCCATGATTTTTGTGAGATAAATATTGGCTAAGCGCTTTGCATAATGCCAGCATATAGTAGATATTAGTAAATGCTTGTTTCCTTTCTTCCTTAAGCATTGTGTGAAGTATATCCAAGGTTCTAAGCCAGAACGATATTTAGGTACCACAATAATCTTTTCTGGATCTCCTTGAACAAAATTAGAATAGGCAGAAATCTGATTTACATATATAGTTTAAAAACCCTAATAATAATTAAACTATTATTTCTGATCATTATTTTCTATTTTCTTATTGGAAAGAATTTTGTCTTGAGAAATAATCAAATGTGATTTAAAAATTGCAAACACTGTTCAGATTTGTTTGGTTATATCTTTCTAGTTGGCTTTCAGGATATTTTAATTCTGCAGTAGCCTATCATAGGTTTTTGAAATGAAACATTCTTTTGTTTTTCAAATCTCCATGCCTAAAGCATTGGAGTATTGGGTCCTAGTATTTAATCTTCCCATTGTATGACACTGGGCAAGTCAAAAAAACTACTCTGGGCCTCTATTTTCTTTCTTTCTTTCTTTTTTTTATTTTAATTTTAAACAGGGTAGAAATATATGTTAAATCTAATATATGTGTACATATTTATACAATTATCTTACTATATAAGAAAAATCAAATCAAACATGAAAAAAATTGAGAAAGAAAATAAAATGCAAGCAAACAACAAACAAAAAGAATGAAAATGCTATTTTGGTTCACACTCAATTTCCACAGTCCTCTCTCTGGGAGTAGATGGCTCTCTCTTCATCACAAGATCATTGAAACTGGTCTGAATCATCTCATTATTGAAGAGAGCCATGTCCATCAGAACTGATCATCACATAATCTTATTGCCATGAATAGTGATCTCCCCGTGCTGCTCATTTCACTTAGCATCAATTCATGTAAGTCTCTCTAGGCCTCTCTGAAATCATCTTGCTGAACAATAATATTCCATAACATTCATATATCATAACTTATTCAGCCATTCTCCAACTGATGGGCATCCACTTAGTTTCCAGTTTCTTGCCACTACAAAAAAGGGACACCACAAATATTTTTGCACATGGGTTCCCTTACCTCCTTTAAGATCTCTTTGAGATATAAGCCCAGCAGAAACACTGTTAGATCAAGGGGTATGCAGAATTTGATAACTCTTTGGGCATAATTCCAAACTGCTCTCCAGAATAATTGGATCCACTTACAATTCCAATAACAATGCATTGGTGTCCCCGTTTTCCCACATCCCCTCCAACATTCGTCATTATCTTTTCCTGTCATATTGGTCAATCTGGAAGTGTGTAGTGGTATCTCAGAGTGTCTTAATTTGCATTTCTCTGATCAGTTTAGAACCCCTTTTCATATGACTAGAAATGATTTCTTCATCTGTAAATTGTTCATATCCTTTGACCATTTATCAATTAGAAAATTGATTGAATGCTTAATTTGAGTCAAATCTCTATATATTTTAGAAATGAGGCTTGACTCTCTTTTTATCCCTGGGCAATACAGTACTCCCCACTTCTGCTGCCATGGTACTTTCCTGATCAAGTTATTTTCCTAATGTTTGCCAACCTCTGTGCCTCCTTAAGTCACACTACATTGGAAAAATGATTCACTGGGACTTCTTTTTGTTTTTTTTCTAATCAGAATTGCATGTCCTGCATTCTTTAGATCCTAATTGAGGAAATGTGGGGGATAAGATAAAAACTTTTTCACCACTATCTTTCCTCTACCACCCTTCCAATTCTTTAAGACTCTAAGGAAAAGAGTAGGTGCTGATCTGTATGAATGCAGGTAATTTTTCACGTAGAATTCATTACCTAGTGAAATCATGGGTCTATACTTATTATAGTAAGTATAGAAATGGATAATTTCAACCAATTAATCAAATACTCAGAAGTAAGAAATAAATTGTCTTTTTAGTGAAATAGCCAGGATGCCAGTGCCACTGGATTAAAGGTTGGGCATTAAAGAATGAAGTGTAAGAAAACTGGAATGATAGGAAGAGGCTAGCTTTTGAAGGTCTTTGAATGCCACACAAGTTTTTGTATTTGCTCCTGGAGACAAAAGAAAACCATTTGAATTTATGGCAAAGACCCGGCACGATTGAACCTGCATTTTAGGAAAAACATTTTAATGAGTGAATAAAGGATACCTTGAAGTGGAGAGAAACTTGAAGCAGACTCACCAGGAGGCTAGTGTAATAATCCAAGTGTGAGATGATGAGGGCCTGCACTAGAGTGGTGACTTTGTCAAAGGAGAGACGGGAGCATGTTTGAGAAATGCATAGGTGAAATAGATAGGTCTTGGTAATGTCTTGAAAATGGAGGTGTAGGTGATAAGAAATAGTGAGACTCTAGAGATGACTACTAGTTTGCATAAGCCTGAAGGATTGGAATAATAATGTTGTCTTCTGTAAAAGTGGGGGAAGAATTTATTGTACTATTTGAAAATTTATTCAGTAAACATTTTAAATTACCTATGAAATAGTTCAATAAATATTTTAAATATCCTTTAAAATTTTTTTCCAATAACAAGGATTTTTCTTTCTTCCTCCCAGCTCTTCATGAAAATTAATAGATGCTCTTGTAACAAATATGCATAGCCACACACTTAAAAATTCCACTTCGGCCTTGTCCAAAAAAAAGTCTTATTCTGAATTTTGAACCTAATACCTTTTTGTCTGGAAATAGACAATCTTCTTCATCTCTAGTTCTCTGGAATCAGGGTCAGTCATTGCCCTGAGAAATCTTAAGTCTTTCAAAACTTTTATACAGTCCTTCTTCATATCCTTTTTTTTTTTTTTAAACAGTGTTGTTATTAAGAATCAATTATTTTCATGGTTTTACTTGATTCTTTGCTTCAGTTACTATGTTTCTTCCCAGGTTTCATTGATGTTATTATTTTCATCATTTCTTTTAGCAGTAATCTATTATATTCATGCAGCATAATTTGTTGGGTCATTCTCAATTGGTAGTCATTCTTTTAGTTTCCAATTCTTTGTCACCATGAAGAAGAGTTAAGATTCAAGGAAGCCACAGTAGAAGCTTCCTATTCACTTAATGTAATAAAAAATTCCAGCGTATGAAGAGTCAGTATCCTTCAGATTTTGGGAATATCTTGACTCTGTAGAAATCATTACACTTTATCCTGCTG
The DNA here is from genome assembly GCF_016432865.1 of Antechinus flavipes. NCBI lineage: Eukaryota > Metazoa > Chordata > Mammalia > Dasyuromorphia > Dasyuridae > Antechinus > Antechinus flavipes. Next base: position 234,540,636 of record NC_067402.1, on the reverse strand, counting down.
ACTAGAAAGGTGGGGAGAAGTATATCTATTGTATTTTGATTGGGCCTACTTTCTCTGTTATTACTAAGTAAAGCTTCTTTTGTTAAGTATTAATTCATTCTACCAGTATCTTATTTACATCTTGAATATTAAGCCTTAGAGATTGTATGATAGTGTTTTATCATGTACCAGGCACTAGGGATATAAAGAAAGGCAAAGTAATGCCATAAAAAATGAAGAGGGGGTGGTTTCAGAAAAAAAATGAGAAAATTTGTTTGAATTGACACAGAGTGAAAAAAGCAGAATTCAGAGAACAATGAATACTCATTAATATTTATAATGTAAGAAAAAAGATATTGAAAGATTTAAGAATTCAGATCAATAATCAACTGAGATTTTAGAGGATCAGTAAAGAAGAATGCTACCTACCTTCTTCTGACAGTAGGGTGATAAACTGATATGCAGAATGAGACACACACATTGTTGGACGTGTCCAATGTGAGAGCTTACTTTGCTTTATTGAGCTTTCCTGTTATAAGATTTATTTTGTCTTCCAGGAGGGTAGTCAGGAGAAAAAATTAATGCTTGATAATTTAAAAAAATAATCATGATTTATAGAATTCAGTATTTCTTTTTCCTCTATTTTCAGTATGGGCTATTGCATCCTTTTTGTCCATGGGTTAAACAAGCTCTATTCATGGTTAAATCGATGTGGGGCTACCACCTTGATGATGTCAACATTGTTGCTTCTGCTGCTTTTCTCCTGCAAAACTGTGAAACAGAATGAAATTTGGTTGTCAAGAGAATCTCTCTTCAGGTATGATTAGTTATGAAAAATGTGTTAGTTGTCTTCTTGTTTATACACACATACACGCACACACATAGACATACATTTATCAATGTATATAGATGTAAATCTATTATAGATATAAATATATCATATGTATATAAATGGCATAATAATCTGAGTCTAGTAATATTTAATTAATAAGAAAGGTCATTCTTGAATCCTGAATGAATTAACAAAATCAGATATGAAAAGAATTGTCAGCATAATTCTAAAAAGAAATTAAAGAAAATTAAAGAAAAATAAGGCTTGGAAGTGCTTTAAATTTTATGACTTTATATTTGGAAATACCCTTTAATGCTCTGTTGGCATATAATATTAATTATAAACTGAGTAACATTGATAAACCTAATTTCATTGCTCATTTCAGCACTATATAAAAGTGGTCATAAAGGAAGAAAAAAATGAAGTAAATTTTCTGTTGAATATTAAAGGCTTTTAAAATGTTCTCTAGACTAGTTCATTTTGAAGATAAAATTTGAGCGAATCCTCAGAAGTAGGACAGAAGAGATATCTTGGTGCTGAAGGAGTAACTGTGGCATAAAAGGCAGGGTATCAGATACTCAGTGATAATCTCAATCTTTGGAAACAACTTTCCAAAAGGAATCATCTTGAGGTTCAGAAGAACTAAGGGAAGGGTACAGACTCTGGTTCTGAAAATGTCCAACTGATACATGGGAGATCTACCTTTTGGGTTCTTTTGTTTTTTGTTTAAATATATGAAAAGAGGACAAATGATTTAAATTTGAACCTAACATTCTAATATTGTACTTTACATTTGCTAGTTTTTTACTTTTAAGTACTTTACTTAAGGCATCCAATGAAGAACTTACTGACCCACTACAACAGGCTACAATAGGCATATATCACAAAGTTTTGATACTGATTAAAATGTTTTTTTCTAACATTATATCAAATTGAAGTAGATTCCAGTTCTATTAAAAAGTACAAGAAAGAAATGATTCAGGAGCTTTGGATGCACAGTTTATTTTCCCAGTTACTGTCAGGTGCTAATTTAAATAAGTTTTGAAAAAATAACTCTAATAACTGTTGAAAAAGAGGTAACTTCTCTTTTGTGCTCAGTGAAGTGATTTAGGCGATTGATGTGATAAAAAAAAATTAATTAACCAAAAGTCAGCTTGAAGATGAGAAATATAGTTAAAGTGAGTCCCAGTGGACATGTAGTTCTACATTAATCTTATCCAATGTCAAGGTTCTTTCAGCTTCACAATAAACCCCAACCAGAACTTGCCCTCTGTTTGTAGAACTTAGAGTTACCTCCATTACACAAAGGTATTTGAAGAAGATTTTTGTGGAACAGAGCTAAGGTAGTAATCAAAGGGAAATCTTTAAGTCTGACATTTTAATGTATGTTTTTTTCAGCTTGTGGTAGAGAGAGAATATGTAAAATTGAGTATATTTTCCTTTCAGTTTCAAGCAAGTCATCAAGGAAAGCTTGCTGGTAGGAAAATTATCCTAAGAAATTATAGATGAATGAACTTTGGCAAGATTTTCCATAAAATGATTATTCAAAAATTGGAGGAAGGAATTGGGAAAATATAATGGAAAAATAAAAAGGAAATGATTTAAAAACAACAGTGGGAAAAGCAATGTATTTGGGGGAATTAGTTATCACTTGACCTGATGGAATTTTTTTAAAGTTATTTCCTCTTTTGATTATTGAACCTTATATTGATCTTATCAAGATCTAGGAGTCACTCACCTATTCCTCCTTTGAACATAAATTGCAATAAGTATCACTGATATCTGCATCCTAAACCAAAAGCTTCAAATAGAATTTAAAAACTAACAGACTTCTATGCAAAATTGCATTTGAAAACTAAACATAATCAATACCAAGATTTTGTTTGATAAGAAAATTTACCTGCATAAAAATAAGGAGTAAGCTGTTAAATAATGTGAGATTTGTTGTTGTTCACCATGGACCATAATATGCCAGACCCTTTGATCTTCTACCATCTCTCAAAGTCTGTCCAAGTGTTGTTTCCATGACACTATCTATCCATCTCATCCTCTGCTGTTCCCTTTTACTTTTGCCTTCTATCCTTTCCAGTGAGTCACATTTTCTCATTATATGGCCAAAGTATTTAAGCTTCAACTTCAATATTTATCTTCCAGTGAAAAGCCCGAATTAATTAATTTAAGTATTGACTGTATTTGATCTTGTTTTCCTGCTGAGAAATCAAGACTCTCAAAAGTCTTCTCCAGTATCATAATTTGAAAACATTGATTCTGTGATGTATTCCTTTTAACCATTAAGGTACCATTTATCAATAATTGATAAGGTGACATGTGTAGCTTTTTGGATATCTATCTCCTTAGTTTTTCTTCTTGACCACCTCTTCTTGCTCAGTATTCACAATCTGTAACCCATAAAACCTATCTACTCCTGAATTTTCATGCAGAAGGGAAGCCTTCTACTCTTATGCTTCTGATTTAGTCTTAAGATTGCTTTTCAGAGAACTAGTTTTATAAATTATTAGGGATATTATAAGATCATAAAATTTACAAGTGTAAAGGACCTTAGATTCTAATCTAATACATTTGTATTCATATGAAGAAAGTGAAATGCAGAAAAATTAATTTCACATATAGGATCACACAGACTAATGAATATTAGCATCTATTTCTATACTACTCAAAGGAGATAAGACTATTTGATGAGTTCATGTTGAAGGATTACAAACTCACATTCAGAAAATGAAGGAACTTTAGGAATATGTCATCCTGGACCCCTATTTTACAGAGAAGAAAAAAAAGGCTTAGAAAAGGAAAATTATTTGTCTGGGTTCACATAACTGGTTAACATAAGAGCCTTCATTTGAACCTACTTTCTCGTGTTCCAGTTCTGAACCCTTATATAGTTATAAGGTAGTGGAATTTGGAACCAGTCTCACATTTTTGATTCTTAATTCAAAAACCCTTTTTTACACATGTTGGCTTTTTTTTTTTTAAATTTTACTCATTAAAGCTAGATTTAGCTCTCAAAATATGGTAGAAGCTAAAGAAGTACCTTGTGTATCATGTAATACACAGTTATTGTTCATTCTTCATTTTGAAGAGGACATTATATGGTGACAGCTTGACTTGCTTATGAATTGTACTTAAATGATGCAGTTATAACCTCTCTCTTCCTGAATCATCAAAGTTCAGTGATAATACAAAAGTCAGGATGACTGGCAATGGCCTGGAATGCAGTGGATGACCTTGGCATCTTCAATGTGTGACCAAACTTTAAGCTCTCTACAGCACTTACTTCAACCTTCTTCATGTCCTTTGGAATAAATTGTTCTTATATTCCCATTTCACTAGTTGAATCCTTGGGGTAGATACACTCCTGTGTTATTGAGTTTGAGGCTATGACTTGGTTTATCCCATCTGATGAGAAGATTTACTGAAATGTGGCCATTATATATGTTCCAGCTTCTCATAGTCACAGGAAATGACACATTTAATAGAGATCACCATGATTTATAGTCTTTGATGAAGATAAATATTATTCTTATTATGCATGGAAAAAACAATACAGAATCTTATTGAAGACTGCTATGTAGACTTGGCTTTTTAGAAAACCAAACCTAAACTGGTTTGCTAAGACCAAATTTTATTTCTCCCTATTAAACATAGAAATTGCTGAATATATCACTTAGAAAACACAATGGTGAACTGTGCTTTCAACTGAGACTACAACTAGTGACCAGGACACTGATTTCTATTCTGATTCAGCTAATTCAGATCTCTACTCCAGGAGTGTTATGTTCAGGTAGTATTTGGATGAATTGTGCTTGCTTCTAACTTTGAAGTACATGTTACCAAGTCCCTCACAAGGAAGAACCCTGGTACTTGGAAGGAATTTACTATTTAATTCACATACTTAATGTAGGAAGAAAGGAAGGATTTATTAATTCTTACCCATATGCCATGTATTATGTTAAGTGCTTTATAAGTATTATCTCATTTGATCCTCATAATACCTTCGTATAGATGCTAATATTATTCCCATTTTACTGAGGAACTGAGGCCAACAAAAATTGTGACTTGCCTTAGGTCACACAGAGAGTAAGTGGTGTATCCATTGGGATATCTAGTTGCTTAAATTATCTTGAATAGATTTTATTCCATGAATTGTATTTTCTATTTTTACCTCATAAGTATTTATTAAATGAATATATCTTCCAGTTCTAGTTGTGGTAAGTTTTTTTCTTCTTGAAACTCTCTTTGGAGAAAAAAGCACAAATATTGCTCTTTCTACTTTTAAAGTATTTATTTGTTGATATCAGGCAGATGTGATTTTAAAGTTGTTGTCTTCATATTCAAGAAGGACCAAAGTAACAGTACTATGAATAGATCAATGTAATGTCTAATTGTGGCTGATTAGACCAATACAAGCTCAGAAGACTCTACCACAGGTTGAGCACAAATAATCCATATGAACACTTGGAGTAGAGATAGCTCTAAATTTACCCATCTCATATTTATTTTGGAGCTACTGCAGTTCTGCTTTCCAGAATAAAACACAGCACTTTCTTTGATGTGAGCATTTCATGCTGGGTGGTCTTGTGCCAGCGTCTTACATGTCTAACAATTAGTTCCAAAATTTTTTGGAGAGACCTTAAGAGTGTTCTTATATTACTTCTTTTGACTTCTCTGTGAGTGCTTTTACATAAATGTACATTTGGCATTTGAACAATGTGGCCAACCCATTGGAGTTGTATTCTCTGAAGTAGAGTTTGAATGCTAGGCAGTTCAGTTCAAGAAAGGTTCTCAGTGTCTTGTACCTTATCTTGCCAGTTGATATTCAGAATATTTTTAATACAATTCAAATGGAAGACATTCAGCTTTCTGTCGAAGCATACAACAATGAGGTCAACACAAAGGCTCTGAGGACTATTAGTATGATAGGCAACCTAATAGTTCTCTCCCATTTCTCTTTTCCTTCAGATCTTCCCAAACTCTGAGCTAACTCTGGCAGTGTATGTGTCATTCTCATTATTTCTCTGGATCTACCTGGAAAATATACTACCAAATATCCATAGTATTCAAATTTTCTCCATTTGCTGTAACTAATGGTTCCATATATGGATAGTGTGCTGGCTGGTAGAGAACCTGTGGTTTCTTAGTGTTAATTATCAGGCCAAAGTTGGCACAAGTAGCAGAAAATCAAACCATACACTGGCCTCAAAGACTGCATTAAATGCACAATGATTTGTGAATCAAAAGTCACATACTAATTCTCCTTTTGCTTTAGTCATGACTTGCAGCCTTTTCAATTTAAGTAATCAAATCAAAATAATTAAATTCAAATTAAGTTAAAACATCATGCTAAAAACCTGCTTCACTTCATGGGTGAATGGGAAAGTGTAAGAGAATTGCCAATTATCCAGAACCCTTGTAAGCCTTATTTTAATAAGGAAGTTCATCTTTTCATCACCTAGATCAAAGTTGTAAAACTTAGGCTTGTAGCCCATAAAACTCTCCTTAATTTGTGATTTTCTAAGTAGATTGCAGTGAACACTCCAGAATTAATTGTTTAATTTTTAGGTTTCTTTCACCTGGTCCTTAAATATAAATACAGTAATTCTGATATTTGATCTTTTCAAATACTTGGTCCTTGGACTATTCTCCCAATCCCTATCAGCACAGACAGGTAGGTCTCTGAAAGGCAATAATTATATCTCTCCTCAGAATCAAGGATTGAAGGGTTGGATGTCTCTTTCTAATGCTGTATAAGTCATAAGCAGCCCCTACCAGAGTGCTCCCTCCTTTGAATATCAGTCAAAATCAATTATGCATTCAAATCTATTAGATTTGTAGCTTTTCAAAGGCAGAAATTGTCTTTTACCTTTCTTTATATCTTCAGAGCTTAGCATGCTACCTGACATAGAATAGGAACTTAACAAATGCTTCTCAATTTCTTCTTTACTGATTTAATTAGATTTTAGAAATAGATGTTTATTGTAGTGGTCTTATTTGATACAAGGTATCCTTTTCCCATCTTACTTCCCACAATGCACCAATGATACATAGGTCATAGAACATTGTTCTGGGCTGGATCTGATTCAGAACAGTTCCATGGTAGGTGTTTGATAGAATAAGGTACTTTTAGCTCATCCAATAATTATCAAAGGGAGATTTAGTTGACCCCAGCAGGAAAAGGATATTTAGCATATAGGATACATGGAGTTAATTCATCTGTATAAAGCTCCCATGCCTTGGTTTGGTCAACCAGCAAAGCACCAGAGAAAACCTGGAGCTCTCAGTTGTTTTGTATTCAATCAACCAGGAAATGATGTCATTATTCTGAGCTTTTAGTATCCTGGGGTAATTAAGTATTAAGATGGTTTTAATATTTATTAAAGGAAAAACTAGCCTTATGAGATCAGGGAATTAGGATATAACCCAGAACTCTGACTCCAAATCCATAATTCTTTCCATTCTACTACAATCCTTTGTTTACCTACTTTAGAATAGAAACTTTTAGAGACCAATGATAATTTCTAGTATAGTTCAGTTGAATGAACATTTGAGTCAGAAGGTCTACTTTCCCAATCTGGCTCTTGTACTTATTGTTTGTATTATCTTGATAATACAATTTACCCTTTTTCAATTAAAGTTTCTTATATGTCAATTAGATAGTGTAGAGTTATATTATAATGTGTATCCCAGTAGATTTAGTAAGTATCAAATTAGAAAATTTATACTGTCTTCAAATATCTTCAAATATACATAAGTAAAGAGAGATTTTTTTTTTAAGAAAAAAATGCTAAATGAATAATTCTGAGCCTATATGTACAGTCAAACATTTACAGAGATTTGTTTCCATTTAGAAAAAGATTTGAATGTAAAAAATCCTCTACCTTTTTCCTTCTATCCTCTTTCCTATTTTTGATTTGACTTTGCAATTCCCACTCAATATATTGTTATATTTTATGGGTCATGTGAACAAATCCCAAGCTGGCAAAATGGCTTTCTTTCAAACTTGGCATCCTAAAGAACTGTGAATCTTAAAAAAGAAAAAGGAATGAAAACTCAAGAGAAAAAGATACAATATACATAGATATGGGTTCTAACAAGGAAATGAAAACAGTCGAATGAGATAAGGAAAAGGAAGTCAATAGAAAAAAAGAGGTACACAGTATATGTATCAATTTTTTGGTTTAGAAAGGAGATTGTAGTTATAGACTATCCTTATGTTTAATTTTTTGTTTCTTTAAGATCTTTTAAAATTATACTTTCAGACTCAAATGTAGTTACTTAATCACAGCTCTGTAAAAGAGAATCTTCTTCCTAAAGTAGATATGAAAGAAAGAAAAGGTGTGCTTCATATTAAAATCCCTACTTAAAGAAATTTATATCTTGCAATTATTTTCTGTGAATTCCAATTTATTTTGTGTCATCATAATTTTATCTGTTATAGGGTATCCTCTGCTTACTAAATATCCTAAATTGAGAAAGTCAGCTCAATTTAATGATTAGAAATACATTATATTGTAGCTAGCAATAAAAATAAGTTTAGAAAAATAAAAATTAAATATCTTTTGCTGGCAACACTGTAAATTTTTTTTATAAAGGGTCTTTGAAAAAAAGATCAAATAGTAATTTCAAACTAAGTAATTGTTATATCAAAGGAAAAAAATCATAGAAAAATTAGGAAATTAAACCAGAGAAAATGACAAAAGATAACATGCCAAAACTTTTCTCTCTAGGGCAAACATTATATCTCTAATTGTGCTCCATTTAATTGATAAATAAATTTAGGTTCTAGATTTTTTTAAAGGGGAAGAAAAATTATTAAAGTAAAGCCTTTTTTTTTAATAAAAAAAAAGGCAAACCAAATTGAATTAAAAATGAGAATTTGTTGTAACAAGTGAAAATTAAATAAAGGAAATTATTAGAAACTATTTCCCCCAAACATATGCTTTTTTATTATAAATTTTTATTTATTATAGCTTTTTATTTACAAAACATATGCATGGGTAATTTTTCAATACTTACTCTTGCAAAAAAACTTCTGTTTCAAAATTTTTCCTCCTTCCCCCTACCCACTCCCATGGATAGCAGGTATTCCAATACACGTTAAAAGATATGTTAAATTCAACATATATATATACATATCCATCAATTATCTTGCCCCACAAGAAAAATAGGATCTAAGAAGAAAAAAAAAACCTGAGAAGGAAAACAAAAATACCAGCAAATAACAACAGAAAGAGTGAAAATGCTATGTTGTGGTTCACACTCAATTCCCCCAGTCCTCTCCCTGGATATAGGTGGCTCTCTTCATTGCTGAACAATTGGAAATGGTCTTAATCAATTCATTGGTTTTTTTTTTTTGTTTTGTTTTGTTTTTTTGTTTTTTGCTGATTCCAAGTTTTTATAGGGTTGCAAGGGTAAATGCAAATAATTCGCAATTATTAAGCAGTAGGGCCAGGATATGAATCTAGATTCCCTGACTCCAAATCCAGATTTCTTTGCACTGTACCACATTAGCTCAGTCATCAGACTAATTATTAATCCAATTACAGTATCCTAAACTGATACATACACATCTAGGGCAACTCTAGGCATAATGTTATATACATAATCTACACCATGGATTTGATGGTCATACCCATCAGTTGTGGGATAGTTTTCTTTACCTTCTATTGACCAGGAAATGGTGCTGTTGACATATTTGAGTCTCAAATTTTCAAAGGTTCTTTATCCTGCACACATATAAATGACTGTTTTTGTTTGTTCTCATTCTTTTTTTTTTTTTTTTTTTTTGCCTAAGGTACTTTATTTTATTTTATTTTATAATAACTTTTTATTGACAGAACCCATGCCAGGGTAATTTTTTACAACATTATCCCTTGCACTCACTTCTGTTCCAATTTTTCCCCTCTCTACCTCCACCCCCTTCCCTAGATGGCAAGCAGTCCTATATATGTTAAATATGTCGCAGTATATCCTAGATACAATATATGTGTGCAGAACTGAACAGTTCTCTTGTTGCACATGGAAGATTGGATTCCAAAGGTAGAACTAACCTGGGAAGAAAAACAAAAATGCAAACAGTTTACATTCATTTCCCAGTGTTCTTTCTTTGGGTGTAGCTGCTTCTGTCCATCATTGATCAAATGAAACTGAATTAGGTCTCTTTGTCAAAGAAATCCACTTCCATCAGAATACATCTTCATACAGTATCGTTGTTGAAGTATATAATGATCTCCTGGTTCTGCTCATTTCACTTGGCATCAGTCCATGTAAGTCTCGCCAGTCCTCTCTGTATTCATCCTGCTGGTCATTTCTTACAGAACAATAATATTCCATAACATTCATATACCACAATTTACCCAGCCATTCTCCAATTGATGGGCATCCATACAATTTCCAGTTTCTAGCCACTACAAACAGGGCTGCCACAAACATTTTGGCACATACAGGTCCCTTTCTCTTCTTTAGTATTTCTTAGGGATATAAGCCCTGAAGTAACACTGCTGGATCAAAGGTTATGCACAATTTAATAACTTTTTGGGCATAATTCCAGATTGTTCTCCAGAGAATCAATTCATTGTTGAAGAGAGCCATGTCCATCAGAACTGACCATCGTATAGTCTTGTTGTTGCCATGTATGATGATCTCCTGGTTCTGCTCATTTCACTTAGCATCAGTTCGTGTAAGTCTCTCCAAACTGCTCTTAATCATCCTGTTGGTCATTTCTTACAGAACAATATTATTCCATAACATACATATACCATAATTTATTCAGCCATTCTCCAATTATTCAATCATTCAGTTTCCAGTTTCTAGCCATCACGAAAAGGGCTGCCACAAACATCTTTGCACGTGTAGGTCCCTTTCCCTCCTTTAAAATTTCTTTGATAACTCTTGTTCTTGAGGAGCTTAATATTCTGATGGGAAAAGACAATACATAAAAGGGAGCTGAAAAAGGAGAGGGACATAAAAATGAGATGAGGCTCAGAGCAAGAGCATTGTAGAGAAATTCTGAGAGGCCTAAGTCTTAAGTTGTGCAGCCTGGAGAGAAATGAAGACATAATTAATTTGATTCTCTTGCTTAAAGTGGAATTTTTGGGAAGTATCAGCCAATCAGTTAGCAAGACCATAGGGGTGGAGCAAGACCATAGGACTCCAATATATGAAGGTCAAGTGTGGAGTGAACTTCCAGGGTAAAGATCTTTCTACAAGACATTGTAGAGAAACTCCAAGAGAGTTAGAGGGAGTGCACTCTGGAGAAAAATGAAGACCTTTTCAAAAGAATAATTTACCTATATTTATTTATATCTGAATATTTATAAATATATAAAACACTTGTGTTTTATATATTTATAAATATTAAATAATTGAAAAATCATGTATTAATATGTTTATGTTTATAACAAAATAAAATCCATGTAGTTATATTCATAAATGCAGGAAAAACCTTAGACAAGATGCAGCATAGGAACTAAATGAATCTTCTTCACATGGGAAATTATGTCTGTCTAAAACAGAGTCAATGTTATATACAATGAAGAAAGGGGAGAGGTCTTTCTAATAAGATCAAGGATAAAGCAAGTATGTCATTTATTACCACTATTATGTTATGTAGTTCTAGAAATGCTAGCTAAAGTGAGAGGGAAAGAAAAAAAATTGAAATAATAAAAAAGGAAACAAAGCTATTACTTTTTACATATGAGATAACAATCTCTCTAGAGAATCCAAAAGAATCCATTAAAAATATATTGAAACAATTAAGAATGTTAGCACAGTTGCAAATCCATGAGTCATCAGCATATTTTTATGTTATCCCCAAAATACTGCAAGAAATGATAGAAATAGAAATTCATCACTGTAACTATAGAATACATATAATACTTAGGAAGTAAGCATGAAGACACCATGAAGACACCCTCAGGAACTATAGAAATTCAACTACAAGACATTTTTTACAGAAATAAAGATAAATTAATTAATTAAATTGGAGAAATTTTGATTACTTATTGGTGGGTCAACCATGGTAAAAATGATGATATTTATAAGTTACTTTACCTATCAAAAATACCATCAGATTACCGTTTAAATTGCCAAGTTTAATAACCAGGATTAAATTACCGTGTATTTTGTAGCTCTATGAAAAATGATGAAATTAATCCCGAGGAAGAAAAAATAAAAATTTTCAAAATAAAAATAATGAAAAGAATAGAAAAAGACCTAGATCTCAAACTATAAATTTAAAAAATCAGAATCATCAGAATTAGTTGGTACTGTTTGAAAAATAGCTTAATCAGTAAATCTGAATCAAATGAACATTGAAGAATAATATTTGATGAATAATGCTGGGAAAATGGAAGGGAGTCTGGAAAAAGGTAGAAAAAAATCACATTTTATATTTTATACCAAGGTAAGATTCAAGGGGATATAGGGAATGAAGTAGTCCTACCAAATTCCTTTTATGACACAGACATAGTACTGATACTTAAACCAGGTAGGCTGAAAATAGAGAAAGAAAATTATAGACCAATCTCCCTAATGAATATTGATGCTAAAATCTTAAATAAGATATTAGCAAAAGGATTACAGAAAATTATTCCCAGGATAATACACCATGATTAAGTAGGATTTATACCAGGAATGCAGGACTGGTTCAATATTAGGAAAACTTTCAGCATAATTGGCCATTTTAATAACCACATTAACAAAAACTATATGATCATCTCAATAAATGCAGAAAAAGCATTTGATAAAATCCAACATCCATTCCTAATAAAAAACACTTGCGAGTATAGGAATAAATGAACTTTTCCTTAAAACAATCAGTAGCATCTATTTAAAACCATCAGTAAGCATCATATGTAATGGGGATAAACTGCAACCATTCCCAATAAGATCAGGAGTGAAATAAGGTTGCCCACTATCACCACCCACTATTCAATATTGTATTAGAAATGCTAGTTTTGGCAATAAGAGTCGAGAAAGAGATTAAAGGATTTAGAGTAGGTAATGAGGAAACCAAATTATCATTCTTTGCAGATGAGATGATGGTATACTTAGAGAACCCCAGAGATTCTACTAAAAAAGCCATTAGAAATAATCCACAACTTTAGCAAAGTTGCAGGATGCAAAATAAACCCACATAAGTCATCAACATTCTTATATATCACTAACAAAACCCGACAGAGTTACAAAGAGAAATTCCATTTAAAGTAACTACTTATTATATAAAATATTTAGGAATTTATCTGCCAAGGGAAAATCAGAAACTTTATGAGCAAAACTACAAAACACTTTCCACACAAATTAAGTCTGATCTAACCAATTGGAAAAATATTAAATGCTCTTGGATAGGGTGAGCAAATATAATAAAGATGACAATAATACCTAATCTATTTTTTTAGCGCTATACCAATCCGAATCCCAAAAACTATTTAATGAACTAGAAAAAATTACAGCAAAGTTCATATGGAAAAACAAAAGGTCAAGAATTTCAAGGAAATTAATGAAAAAAAAAATCAAATGAAGCTGGCCTAGCTGTACCTGATCTAAAATTATATTATAAAGCAGTGGTTACCAAAACCATTTGGTATTGGCTAAGAAATAGACTAGTCGATCAGTGGAATAGGTTAGGTTCAAAGGACAAAACAGTCAATAACTTTAATAATCTAGTGTTTGACAAATCCAAAGACCCCAGGTATTGAGATAAGATCTCACTGTTTGAGAAAAATTGCTGGGAAAAATGGAAACTAATATGGCAGAAACTAGGCATTGACCCACACTTAACACCACACACCAAGATAAGGTCAAAATGGGTTCATGACCTAGGCATAAAGAATGAAATAATAAATAAATAGAGGAACATAGGATAGACCTGTGGAAGAGGTCTTATGACCAAAGAAGATCTAGAGATCGTTATTGATAACAAAATAGAAAATTTTGATTATATTAAATTGAAAAGTTTTTGTACAAACAAAACAAATGCAGACAAGATTAGAAAGGAAACAATAAATTGGGAAAACATTTTTACAATCAAAGTTACTGATAAAGCCCTCATTTCCAAAATATATAGAGAATTGACTCTAATTTATAAGAAATCAAGCCATTCTCCAATTGATAAATGGTCAAAGGATATGAACAGACAATTCTCAGATGAAGAAATTGAAACTATATCTAGCCACATGAAAAGATGCTCCAAGTCATTATTAATCAGAGAAATGCAAATTAAGACAACTCTGAGATACCATTACATACCTGTCAGATTGGCTAGAATGACAGGAAAAGATAATGTGCAATGATGGAGGAGATGTGGGAAAACAGGGACACTGATACATTGTTGGCAGATTGTGAATACATCCAGCCATTCTGCAGAGTAATTTGGAACTATGCTCAAAAAATTTTCAAACTACTGTTTGAGGATGTATTCTGATGGAAGTGGATCTCTTCAATAAAGAGAGCTAATTCAGTTTCAGTTGATCAAAGATGGGCAGAAGCAGCTACACTCAAAGAAAGAACACTGGGAGATGAATATAAACTGCTTGCATTTTTGTTTTTCTTCCCGGATTATTTATACCTTCTGAATTCAATTCTCCCTGTGCAACAAGAAAACTGTTCGGTTCTGCACACATATATTGTATCCAGGATATAATGTAACCTATTCAATATGTAAAGGATTGCTTGCCATCTGGGGGAGGCGGTGGAGGGAGGGAGGGGAAAAATCGGAACAGAAGTGAATGCAAGGGATAATGTTGTAAAAAATTACCCTGGCATGAGTTCTATCAATAAAAAGTTATTTTAAAAAATTATCAAACTGTGCATACCCTTTGATCCAGTAGTGTTATTACTGGGCTTATATCCCAAAGCGATTTTAAAGAAGGGAAAAAACCTGTATGTGCAAGAATATTTGTGGCAGCCCTCTTTGTAGTGGCCAGAAACTGGAAACTGAGTGGATGCTCATCAATTTGACAAATGGCTGAATAAATTGTGGTATATGAATATTATGGAATATTATTGTTCTGTAAGAAATGACCAACAGGATGATTTCAGAAAGGCCTGGAGAGATTTACATGAACTGATGCTGAGTGAAATGAGCAGGACCAGGAGATCATTATATACTTCTACAGCAATATTATATGAGGATCAATTCTAATGGACGTGGCCTTCTTCAACAATGAGATGAACCAAATCAGTTCCCAGTAGAATAGAGCAGTAATGAATTGAACCCAGCTACACCCAGTGAAAGAACTCTGGGAGATGAATATGAAGCACTATATAGAATTCCCAATCCGTCTATTTTTGTCTGCCTGCATTTTTTATTTCCTTCACAGGCTAATTGTACACTATTTCAAAGTCTGATTCTTTTTGTACAGCAAAATAACTGTTTAGACATGTATACTTATATTGTATTTAATTTATACTTTAACATATTTAACACTTTAACATGTTTACATTTGGATAATATATATACATATATGTACAGTACGGGTTAGGTCCCTGAAGAGCCTTGGGATCAGCCAGAGTCAGGATAAATTAAAGTCCTTGGTCTTTAGGGGGAGAAGTGAAGGAAACAGGCAAGCAAAATCCTGAATTCTGGAGTCTGGAGTCACCAACCTCTCTCCTCCTCATCCTGCCGCCAAAACATTCTGGACTCTCTTATCCTGCCTTCTAATCCTTGCCTACAATTATGTTAACACCAAACATTCAGCAAGCACCAATGGTGAGAAGAATCATTATCCAAATATATGCTAATAGAATCATTATCTCACATTGAATAGGTAATTAGCCTTAAGTGCTTGGTTGTCTGATTCAAGCATACCTTTTTGGAGTTTCAATCCTCAACATATGTACAAAATATTTATATACATATTACAAAACCTTAACAGATTACTTATTTTTAATAAAGAACTCGAAGCAGAAGGGGTATGTTTCAAAGCTGGATGAAGAAATCATGGTATGTAAATGTATTGTATCAGAAGAAAAAACAAAAAGGGATAATATCAAAGAAACCTGGAATAACTTACGTGAATTAGTATAGAATTAAGTACAGAATGGTTGGATCATTTCACACCTCCACCAACAGTGTATGAGTGTCCCAATTTTCTCCCATCCTCTCCAACATTTTTCATTTTCCTTTTCTGTCATGTTAGCCAACCTGATAGGTGTGAAATGGTAGCTAGGAGTTATTTTAATTTGTACTTTTCTAAACAATAGTGACTTGGAGTATTTTGATAGTTTTGATTTATCTGAAATCTGAAAATTGCCTGTTCATTTTCTTTAACCATTTATCAACAAGGTAATATGAATTCATTATGTTTCTAAAGTAAATTCCACACTGAAGGACTTTTTGTCTCTTCTCCATATTCATTTCTAGTATATAAAAAAGTTTTTCGATCTACTTGCAGAAAGATGTTATTTTATAAATATTTCTATTGGTATGTATGTATGTGTAAATATTTCTATTAGTATGTATACCTGAAAGCATATGACTGTTTTCATAGGCATATGAACAGGGTTTTTTTAATAACCTTAATTAGATCAAAGTAGCAACATTCTGAATATAAGTGCATTAAATTTCAGAATAAAAACAGACTAAGCAAACTGTTCTTAAACAGTTATTCACTTATTTTCCTCCTTCCTTTTTCTTCCCCCTTCCTCCTACAGATCTGGTGTTGAAACTTTGCCCCATAATGCTAAGGTGCATTACAATTATGCTAATTTCTTGAAAGATCAAGGTCGTAATGAAGAAGCTATCTACCACTACAAAACTGCCCTCAAGTAAGCTTCCTGCTATGTGCAGTCTGGATTATTATTTATTACTGAATTCCGTCCTGATACACATGTGTTTTGTTGGGTATTGTTAATATTACTGTTTTTATCCTGATAATACATAAGTTCTGTTATATTCTGTTATAACATATAGGTCAAGTTAATATCTTAACTTGAAAGCCATTTGACTTTGTATTAAACTTGGGATTTTATTCAACTTTTTGTGCTTTCTTATAAAAGTTTCTAGAGCTAGGAAGACCCGGTTTCAAGTCACACCTCTAATACATATTAGCTATCTTATCCTAGGCAATTTATTTAATATCTCTGCTCTGGGCAATTTTCTAAGACTGTAAGTTGCAGAAATGTCCTGACCTGCATTGGTAGAGAGTTTTCTTATATAAGTGGTCCATAGACCTGTCCTTATTCCTAAATATTTAAACTATGAACTTGAATATATGTTGGTAATAATAATAGTGGCTGTGGTGTTCTCTTCTGTTGTATAATATATATGATTGTTCTCTCTGGGAGCAGGTTTCTTGGGGAGGTTTTCGGAGGCAGCCTTAGTTTCAGTTCCGAGTAATAATCACCTCAAAATACAGCCAGGTGATAAAATCCAAACATTTATTTTCTCCTTCCAAAATAGCCCGGTTAGTTTTTCTTAGAGGCCTATCTTTCTGCTTGGTTCTAAGAGCTCTTGCTGCTCATCTTTTGCCTCTTGCTCAACTCCGAATGTCTCCAGCCATTCCAAGGTGAAAATTGGAATGAATCTGACTCCGCCTCTGAAAGTGGGTTTGTGTGCTTCTTTATCTCCCAGAGTGCTCCGTATCTGTCCCAGAGTGCTCTCTGGCCCTAAGAGCTTCTTGCTTATATGAGCTCTCTAATGGTGTGAACATAAGCATTGTTTTTTATCAGTTCCACTTAGTACCTTGTTTCAAGTTCTGGCCCATAACATCTCCTCTTAAGATCAGATCAATCATACTGAACCATGCTAAATTAGATAATTATTGTCTCTATCAACTCTAATGAGTTAACACTTTGTAAAGATTCCAACAAGTGGCTAACATTTATATCATGTTATGTGGCATTGTTTTATAAGTATTATCTCATTTGATCTTCACAATAATCCTAGAAGTTTGGTGCTATTATTATTATTCCCATTTTGTTTTGTAGGTGAACAAATTGAGGTAAACCGAGATTAAATGACTTGCCCAGAGCCATAGGGATAGTTAGTATCTGAGACCAGATTTGAATTCAGATATTCCTAACCCTAGGCTTGGTAATCTATCTACTATACCATGTAGTTTATAAGCAGGAAGTGGTTGTCAAAATGTTAGCAAATTCCTAGGACATTAATAGTGATATTTAAATAATAATATTTATGTAATATGAAAACACTAAATCTCTCACAACTTGGGAGAGATTTATATATAAGTAAGTATATTTGTGTAGTCAAAAATATTTAATGCCTGTTGGCAACATTGAAGTAAAAATTCAGTTATAAGAAATTTAGGGGACTTCCAGGGGCGGAGCCAAGATGGCAGAGAAGGCACATACTCTCTCTAAGCTCTTCTCATTCCCTTCATAACCAACTATTTAATTTAGCCTCAAAAATAGCTCTTCACTGCTTAAATTCCTGAAGATTAGAAGCACTACAATTTACCAGCCTATGTCAATCTGGAAGATCGCCAGGAAAGGTTTGTCCTGAGGGGCCAGGAACAAACTAGCACAGGCAGCGAGAGACTAGCATCCTGAGCAGACCAGGGGCGGGGGTGATCTCTGTGATTAGAGAATTTATAGAGACGACTCTGCTATGGGCTAACTGCTCTGCCTTGAGTACAAAGTAGTAAATTGGCAGAGAAATTAAAGCCTAAAACAGAGGGTCCTCTAAAAAAACGCCAGAACCTAAGGAGATCTGGCTGTGACCACTCAAACCCGGAAGTGACTTAGGCAGACTGTAAGGCAGCCCTGCAGCTACACCCTGTAGTTCGGGACTTTTGCGGAGGGGGGGGGGGGGAGCAGTTACAAATCTGCAAGGCAGGGGGGCACAGCCTGGGCAGCCTCTAATCAACACAGTGCGGGGCTCAGCCTGGGGCTATAGAACTTCCCCAGCAGACTGTGCTTCTGGGCAGACACTTCTGGTCTCTGCAAATCCATTCACTGCTCAACTACTAATATCCACAGCCCCAGGGCAGGCTTTGGCTTGAGGTAGTAAAACTCTAAGCAAAGATGGTCATTATCAATAGTATTATTCAATATTGTATTAGTTATAATAGCTATAGCAATAAGAGAAGAAAAAGAAATAAATTGAATGAGACTAGGCAATGAGGAAACAAAACTACCATTCATAGCAGAATATATGTTGTTGTATTTTAGAAAATCCTAGAGAATTTATTTAAAAAGTAGTTGAAAAAAAATTTGATATGGTGTTCACTGCTCAACAACTATAGGAGAAATTCCAGATCTGTACACAACATTTGTTGATCTTACCAAGGCCTTTGATACTTTCAATCAAGAAGACTTGTGGAAAATTATGTCAGAACTTTAATTACCCAGAGAAATTCATTAGTATTGTTCTTAAGTTTAATGACAGCATGCTTAAGTTTAATGACAGCTGGATTCTAAATCACGAACAGTGCTGTTGAACTTTCCTAGTCACCAGTGGAGAGAAGCAAGGTTGTGTGCTTCCTTTCATCCTTATTAGCATGATGTTTTCTTTTCTTTTTTTTTTTTTTTTTAATTTTTATTTAATAATTAGTTTATATTGACAAGCATGATGTTTTCAGCAATGTTGTCAGAAGTCTTTAATGAGAATGAAAATGGCATCAAGTTCAGCACCACACTGATAATAAACTATTTCACTTGAAAAGGCTCATAGATGATTTATTGTACATTCAATGCAGACTCTGAAGCTGAGATGTAAGTAAGAATCAGTTCTCTATATCTTGTGCTAATTTTGCTTATAATTAAACTAAGAAAACACAGGTTCTCCACCAATCAGCATTGCATTATTGTAATGGAGAAATTTTGAATCCTGTTGATAACTTTACTTATCAGTATGCTTACCAAAGATGTATGTACAAATGATGAGATTGACACACATATTGTCAGAGCTAGCCCAGTATTGGGAGAGTCTAACGAAAAATATGAGAGAAAAGAGTAATAGATTGCCTACCAAACTGAAGTGCCTCAAACCCTTTGTGTTAATCTCATTATGTATGAGCATGAAACCTGAATAGTATGCTAGTATCATACTAGAAAACTGAATTCCTTCCATTTAAATTGTCTTAGGAAGATTTTGAAGATCACCTTGCAAGATAAGGTATTGTAAGGCATTGAGGTTGTTTCTTAAGCTCAACTAGCAAGCATTCAAATTCTGTGGCATAGAATGCAACCCTGATAGGCTTATGTTTTCAAATGCCAAATACATGTTTGACAAAAAGTCTGTTTTACTGAAAACATATAGTTGTTCACATGGTAGTCAGAAGAAGTGATATAAGAACTGATAAGGTCTCTCAGAAGAACTTTCGAATTGATTGTGTAACATGTAAGATACTGGCAAAGGACCATATAGCATGACTTGCCCCTATCAAAGAAGACACTGTGCTTTATGAGGGAAGCTCAAAAGAAACATGAGATATGCAGATTAAAAACATCTCCAAACCAAATATTCATGTGACCTATTTTTGCCCAACTTATGGAAAAATCTTCCAAGCTCATATAGCTCTGATCTGTCTTAGTCAGCAGATACATTGTAGTTTGACTCCACCAAAATTATGTCATTTTGGTCCTCTCCAGGCATGAAGAACAACCAACAACCAACATATATCAAATTATTTACTTTGTCAGATGGGAGAGAATCTGGAATTCAGAATTTTAAAAAATGAATTTAAAAATTGTTTTCACACTCACATTTCACAATTTCAATTGGGAAAATTGAAAAAAATAATGCAGATTAAATCTTTAAAAATAGTCTGAAGAAATGGGTTCTTATTACTAATTAGCTATATGGCCTTTAGCAAATCATTTATCACCCCAGATTTCAGTTTCTTCACCCTTGAAATTAAGGAATATAATTAAACAGTCTCAAAGATTTTAGCCCAATCTTTATAGGAAATTTATGAAACAGCTTTATTGAAAGGAAGAAGATAATTTTCATGTATGATTTTAGGAAGGGAATATGGGAAGGGAAGAAGTATACTTTTCTGACTAAAAAGCATTTTGAACATCATGGTGTGAAATTTCTACTTTCTCAGGTTGTATCCCCATCATGCAAGTGCCCTGAACAACCTTGGAACATTGACCAAAGATAAGACAGAAGCAAAGGAATATTATCAAAAGGCTCTACAGCTAAATCCACAGCATAACCGGGCTCTTTTCAATCTCGGAAACCTGTTAAAGTAAGTTAAATATTCTACCAGAAATTAAGTGACAATATAAGTATAATCATTCTTTTTATTTTGGAACTGTAATATTTCATATGTATGTATACATGCATATACATATATATGTGTATATGTATAAAATTATATACATATATGTATTTTATTCATGATTTTCTCTCTCCACCCCCCAGAGAACCCAAATTAAACTATATCTTATAATAAAGAAAAAAGTAAGCATAATAAATGATGTATTCATTGTAGTATTATATCCCCATCTGATTGTGGCTGTGATATTTCATCTATGCTAATCTTTTACATTTTTCTGGGAGATATGAAGTATGTTATCTTGTTTGTTTTCTGGGATGGAATTTGGTACTAAAATTACATAGACTTTGATTTCCTTTTAATATTCATTTCATTGTTCTCTTAGTTGTGCCCTCTATTCTCAATTCATATAAATTTTTAATGTCTCTTCAAATTATTAAAGAATAATATCCATGTATTTTCTTATATACAGTTTATTTAGCCACTCTCCAGTAGATTGGCACCCACTTTAAGTCTAGTTCTTTGTTTAACACTATTTTAGTTAAAGCCTATAGACATTCTTAAACCTAAATGATTAAGGTGTTCAATAGAAAACTTCATACCTTTTTTAATACACATCATGGAAACACTTCCAAAAACGGTTTCTGATTAACAACTAATGATGGATCTGTTTATGTCACTATATTAGTGAAAAGGAGGATTAAATCAAGGAAGTAAGGGAGGGAGTGGCCTTTTGGAAGGAAATAGAAAGGATGTCATTAAATAACATACCTTTTTTGGGAGAAGAAAAAATATAGATAAGGAACAAAGACCTTATATTGCCTTTTTTTTTTCATTCCTCATTTTTCAAGTCTATTGCTTGGCTTTGAAATTTATATTAAAGTTGAGCTCTATTCACATAGGTATGTGGAGGCACTGTCCCAAACTTTTCTAGATTTCTGTTCTCAGAGATCTTTCTGAGGGTCTGCAAATTTTTGGTGCTTCCAAGATGATGTGAGCTGAGAAGAGATATGGCCATTATTCTGGTGTACACACTGGTCTTTACCCAGGAAGGGTCTTTGCTTTTTAAAGTCACAAATACTTATGCTCTCCTTGGCCTTTGACTGACCAAATTTGCTGGAAGCTCTCCTGCAGCTGCAAGTAATTTTCTTCTTTAGAACTGTGACCAAGGATCCCTATTCCTTTTTGATTGATCACAAATATTCCTTTGTACTCTGGAATTGTGACCTGGAATTACATGTTGGCAGTAAGGTTTTCAGTTGATACCAGCTGCACCCAGTGCCAGCAAAGGAGTCCCATGTAATTGCTTTCGGATCAGTTTTCTGACACTCCCCTCACCTCTGGAGTCTCAGTCTGTGCTGAAACTTCCTGAAACTCTTACTGTTGCTGTCATGGCTACCACCCAGACTCACCACTATAGTTGCTGCGCATGTGTCAGATGTTATAGACCTCTTCTGCCATCCTCCTATGTTGTCTTAAGTTGAAATATTTCTCATTCTGACCTTTTGTTGGCCTTGTTACTCCAGAATTTGATTTGAGGAATTATTTAAATATTATTTGGAGAGAAATGTTGAGTTTAGCTGGGTTGTTGCTTCTACTTTACCATCTTGTCTTTATCTCCAAATATTGGTTTCAAATTTATATATATGCTCCACATTTTAGAATTAGCTTTACTATGCAAAGCAAGGCATATTTTATGAAATAGTGTTGAGATTGTTTCTTATCTTTCTGACTCTTAAGAGTTCATTAGAAAGAGAAAAAAATTTAAAGCATTAAATATGTTACTGACATTTTTTGTTAAAATCATCTCAGCTCCTCAAATGAACATGAGCTAGTTGTTTTGAAATAAAATATATTGTGGGATCTTTTGGTGTGTAAGGGAAATAACCTTTCACAAGCTTTGTACTTTTCCATTCTAGATGCAATAAATACTGTCAAGGCCAGAAAACAGATTTGTACAGGAAGCACTGTGGGTGACAATTGTACTTTCATGAACTTCTGGCTTTGTTTACATTCTCTTTTAGAAAAAAAAAAAGTCATCATGTTTTCTCTTCTATAAACATTTCCAAAAGAGAATGGTTAAATAGTCCAGGGTATGTTTTCAGTTGAAAGAATTGCCAATGGTCTCCCCTGTGATGCAAATAACCCCACCCTCTTAGTCTTCATATTATTTTCCTACTGTAGGTAAAATCTGACTGCTTTAAACTTTTTCAGTCTTTCAAACTTCTGTATCTTTTAGGTAATATGAAATTGGAGTTGGAAATAATTCAGGAAAATATTGAATGATTTTTAAAAAAATATGACTTTTTATTGACAGTACATATGCATGGGTAATTTTTTTTTACCATTATCCCTTGCACTTACTTCTGTTCTGATTTTTCCCTTCCCTTCCTCCACCTCCTCCCCTAGATAGCACGCAGTCTTATACATGTTAAATATATTATAATGTGGTGTTCTTGTTCTTCTTTAAATATAATGGTTCTCTCTGGGAGAAAGATTTCTCAGGGAGGTTTTCTGAAGGCAGCCTTAGTTGCAGTTGAAAGTAATAAT
The DNA here is from genome assembly GCF_016432865.1 of Antechinus flavipes. Taxonomy (NCBI): domain Eukaryota; kingdom Metazoa; phylum Chordata; class Mammalia; order Dasyuromorphia; family Dasyuridae; genus Antechinus; species Antechinus flavipes. Next base: position 234,517,074 of record NC_067402.1, on the reverse strand, counting down.
CACCTCAAAACGCAGCCAGGTGATAAAATGCAAATGTTTATTTTCTCCTTCCAAAATAGCCTGGTTACTTTTTCTTAGTGGCCTATCTTTCTGCTTGGTTCCAAGAGGTCCCTCTGAATGTCTCCAAATCCAAAGGTTTGTCCTTCAGCCTCCAGGCAACCAGGTGGTAAATGCAATGAATCTCTCTTGCCTCAGAGAGAGGGCTTGTAGGCTTCCTCCCAGAGAGCTCCTCTCCGACCCCTGGGAATGTTCCAAAGTAACTCTCTTCCAAGAGAGGGCTTCTGGCTGAACTCACTTGACTTTTCCCTCTCAATCTAATTCAGCTGAACTCCCTTAACTGGGCTTCTGCTTTCTTCTTATATATCAGAGAGTGGGATTATGGGTTTTCTTCCAGAGTGCTCTTTGGCCCTAAGCGCTTCAAAGGAGGTGTGAATTCAGATATCTTATACTAAAGCCTGAAATCTCCCAAATGTGTGAATTCCAATGAGTAAAGGTGTGAACACAAGCATTGTATCAATTAGTTCTAGTTAGTACCTTGTTTTAGATTCTGGCCCAAAACATTTCCTTGTAAGATTAGATCAAGAATACTGAACCATGCTAAATTAGATAATTATTGTCTCTATCAACTCTAATGATTTAACAGTTTGTAAAGATTCCAACATTATAGTATATCCTAGATACAATATATGTGTGCAGAACCAAACAATTCTCTTGTTGCACAGGAAGAATTGGATTCAGAAGATAAAAATAACCTGGGAAGAAAAACAAAAATTCAAACAGTTTACACTCATTTCCCAGTGTTCCTTCTCTGGGTATAGCTGATTCCATCCATCATTGATCAATTGGAACTGAATTAGATCTTCTCTTTGTTGAAGACATCTACTTCCATCAGAATACATCCTCATACAGTATCGTTGTTGAAGTATATAATGATCTCTTGGTTCTGCTCATTTCACTCAGAATCAGTTCATGTAAATCTCTTCAAGCCTCTCTGTAATGAATGAAAATGAATGGATCCCATCAATTGGAGAATGGCTGGGTAAATTGTGGTATATGAATGTTATGGAATACTATTGTTCTGTAAGAAATGACCAGCAGGATGAATACAGAGAGGACTGGCGAGACTTACATGAACTGATGCTAAGTGAAATGAGCAGAACCAGGAGATCATTATACACTTCGACAACGATATTGTATGAGGACATATTTTGATGGAAGTGGATTTCTTTGACAAAGAGACCTGAGTTTCAATTGATAAATGACGGACAAAAGCAGCTACACCCAAAGAAAGAACACTGGGAAACGAATGTGAACTATCTGCATTTTTGTTTTTCTTCCCGGGTTATTTATACCTTCTGAATTCAATTCTCTCTATGCAACAAGAGAACTGTTCGGTTCTGCAAACATATATTGTATCTAGGATATACTGCAACATATCCAACATATAAAGGACTGCTTGCCATCTAGGGGAGGGGGTGGAGGGAGGGAGGGAAAAAAAAATCGGAACAGAAACGAGTGTCAATATAAAGTAATTATTAAATAAAAATTAAAAAAAAAAAGGAAAAAAAAAAGAAAATTGTCTGTTCATCTCCTTTTATCAATTGGAGAATAACTTGATTTCTTATAAATTAGAATCAGTTCTCTAATATATTTTGGAAATGAGGCCTTTATCAGAACCTTTAACTGTAAAAATGTTTTCCCAGTTTGTTGCTTCCCTTCTAATCTTGTTTGCATTAGTTTTGTTTGTACAAAGGCTTTTTATTTTGATGTAATCAAAATTTTCTATTTTGTAATCAATAATGATCTCTAGTTCTTCTTTGGTCACAAATTCCTTTCTCCTCCACAAGTCTGAGAGGTAAACTATCCTATGTTCCTCTAATTTATTTATGATCTTGTTCTTTATGCCTAAATTATGGACCCATTTTGATCTTATCTTGGTATATGGTGTTAAATGTGGGTCCATGCCTAATTTCTGCCATACTTATTTCCAGTTTTCCCAGCAGTTTTTGTCAAATAATGACTACTTATCCCAAAAGTTGGGATCTTTGGGTTTGTCAAACACTAGATTGATACAGTTATTGACTATTTTGTTCTGTGAACCTAACCTATTCCACTGATCAACTAAGTCATTTCTTAGCCAATACCAAATGCTACTTTATAATATAGTTTTAGATCAGGTACAGCTAGGCCACCTTCAATTGATTTTTTTTTTTCATTAATTCCCTTGAAATTCTTGACCTTTTGTTCTTCCATATGAATTTTGTTATTTTTTCTAGGTCATTAAAATAGTTTCTTGGGAGTCTGATTGGCATAGCACTAAATAAATAAATAGATTAGTGTAGGGAGTATTGTCATCTTTATTATATTTGCTTGACCTATCCAAGAGTACTTAATATTTGTCCAATTGGTTAGAGCTGACTTTATTTTTGTGGAAAGTGTTTTGTAGTTTTGCTCATATAGTTCCTGACTTTTCCTTGGCAGATAGATTCCCAGATATTTTATACTATCAGCAGTTACTTTAAATGGAATTTCTCTTTATATCTCTTGTTGTTGGATTTTGTTAGTGATATGTAAGAATGCTGGTGATTTATGTGGGTTTATATTGTATCCTGCAACTTTGCTAATGATGTGGATTATTTCTAATAGCTTTTTAGTAGAATCTCTGGGATTCTCTAAGTATACCATCATATCATCTTCAAAGAGTGATAATTTGGTTTCCTCATTACCTACTCTAATTCCTTTAATCTCTTTCTCGACTCTTATTGCTGAGGCTAGTGTTTCTAATACAATATTGAATAATAATGGTGATAGTGGGCAACCTTGTTTCACTCCTGATCTTACTGGGAAAGGTTCCAGTTTTTCCCCATTGCATATGATGCTTACTGATAGTTTTAAATATATGCTCCTGACTATTTTAAGGAAAAGTCAATTTATTCCTATACTCTCAAGTGTTTTTATTAGGAATGGATGTTGGATTTTATCAAATGCTTTTTCTGCACCTATTGAGATGATCATATGATTTTTGTTAATTTGGTTATTGATATAGTTAATTATGCTAATAGCTTTCCTAATACTGAACCAGTCCTGCATTCCAGGTATAAATCTACTTGGTCATAGTGTATTGGCCTGGGGATGATTTTCTGTAATCTTTTTGCTAATATTTTATTTAAGATTTAGCATCAATATTCATTAGGGAGATTGGTCTATAATTTTCTTTCTCTGTTTTCAACCTACCTGGTTTAGGTATCAGTACCATGTTTGTGTCATAAGAGGAATTTGGTAGGACTCCTTCAATTCCTATTTTTCCAAATAGTTTATATAGCATTGGAGTTAATTGTTCTTTAAATGTTTGGTAGAATTCATATGTAAATCCATCTGGGCTTGGGAATTTTTTCTTAGGGAGTTAGTTAATAGCTTGTTCTATTTCTTTTTTTAAAATGGGACTATTTAGACTATTTACCTATTCCTCTGTTAATCTGGGCAAGCTATATTTTTGAAGGTATTCTTCCATTTCATTTAAATTATCAAATTTATTGGCATAAAGTTGGGTAAAGTAACTCCTAATTATTCCTCTAATTTCCTCTTCATTAGTGGCGAGTTCTCCCTTTTCATTTTTAAGACTAACAATTTGATTTTCCTCTTTCCTTTTTAAAATCAGATTTACCAAGGGTTTGTCTATTTTGTTGGTTTTTTTCATAGAACCAACTCTTAGTTGTATTAATTAATTCAATAGTTTTTTTACTTTCAATTTTATTAATCTCTCCTTTTATTTTTAGAATTTCAAGTTTAGTGTTTGACTGGGGGTTTTTAATTTCTTCTTTTTCTAGATTTTTTGATTGCAAGTCCAGTTCATTGATTTTCTCTTTCTCTATTTTATGCAAATAAGCCTCTAGCAATATAAAATTTCCCCTTAATACCACTTTGCTTGCATCATTTACGTTTTGGCATGATGTTTCCTTATTGTCATTTTGTTAGGTGAAGTTATTATGTCTATGATTTGCTGTTTTACCCAATCATTATTTAGTATGAGATTATTTAGTTTCCAATTATTTTTGGTCTATTTTTCCCTGGCTTTTTATTGAATGTAATTTTCATTGCATCATGGTCTGAAAAGGATGCATTTACTATTTCTGCCTTACTGCATTTGAATCCTAACGCATGGTCAATTTTTTTTATAGGTTCCATGAACTTCTGAGAAGAAAGTGTAGTTCTTTCTATCTCCATTTAGTTTTCTCCTGTTAGAATCCTAGTGTTAACTCAATAGAATTCATACAATGCTTATTGATTCACACATTAGAGCAAATCCTTGCAAGGTGTTAAGTCACTAGTATTGATAAAAACAATGCTTAAATTAACACCTTTGAGAATTCATATTAGCTCACACGTTGGAGTTCACAAGTTTAGGAGATTCACAAGTCAGAAACCCACAATCCCACTCTCTCAGAAGAGGAGTCAACCTTTGGTTTCACACCTTTAAGAGATCATACATAAAGAAGCTCTTAGAGCTTCAATGAGGCAGTCAGTTGAAAAGATTGAGAGGGGAGCATCAGTTGGAGATTGAGAAGCCATGAGTTGGAGTTGAGCTAGAGGCAGAAGCTGTTGAGCTTTTAAAAGACAAGCTGCAAGAGCTCTTGGAACCAAGGAGGGAGAGAGGCCTCTAAGAAAGCTAACTGGGCCCATGGAAAGAGACAAGACTTGGAAGGAGAAAATAAACTTTTGGATTTTATCTGCTGGCTGTATTTGGAGTAATTATTACTTTGAACTGAAACTAAGGCTGCCTCCAGAAAACCTCCCCAAGAAACCTGCTCCCAGAGAACCATCATATATTATATAAAAGAAGAGAACACTACATTCTCCAAAGATCTATCACACCTAACTTTTCTAGTGTTCTATTTATCTCTTTAACTCCTTTCTTATTTATTTTGTGGTTTGATTTATCTAGTTCTGAGAGTGCAAGATTGAGATCTCCCACTATTATAGTTTTGCTGTCTGTTTCTTCTTGCAGCTCTCTTAACTTCTCCTTTAGGAATTTAGATGCTATACCACTTGATGCATATATGTTTAGCATTGATATTGTTTCATTGTCTGTACTACCCTTCATTAAGATATAGTTTCCTTTCTTATCTCTTTTAGATCAATTTTTGCTTTTGCTTGATCTGAGTTCAGGATGGCTACCCCTGCTTTTTTGACTTCAGCTGAAGCATAATAGATTTTGCTCTAACCTTTTTCCTTTACTCTGTATGTATCACCCTGCTTCAGTTGTGTTTCCTGTAAATTACATATTGTAGGATTCTGGCTTTTAATCCAGTCTGCTAACCACTTCCTCTTTATGGGGGAATTTACCCCATTTACATTTATGATTAAAATGACTAATTTATTTGCCATCTTGTTAACCCTGCTTATGCTTTTCTCCTTTACTTCCTCTCTACCCCCCACCCCAGTATTAAACTTGTGAGCACCACTTGCTTCTCACAGCCCTCCCTTTTTAGGATCCTTCTCTCCACATTAGAATTCTTCCCCCTTTCTTACCTCTTTTCCTCACAATTTATGTATTCCCTTCTGCTTGGCTTACTCCTTCCCTTTTCACTTTTCCCCTCCCACTTTTCAATGAGGTGGGAGAAGTTTCACCATAAATTGAATATGTCTACTCTTTTTCTCTTTAAGCCAGTTCTGATGAGAGTATGATACACACACTATGTTCATCCCCCTTCATTCTTTCTCTCAGATATAATAGATTTCCTTTGCCTCTTCGTGATATGTAGTTCCCCCACTTTACCATTTTTCTGGTACAATTTCCTTTCCACCTCTAGTTTGTAGAACAAATTATACATATGTTCTTTATATATCTTTATATGTCTACATGATTTCTTTTTACTTTTTTAGTAAAAACTCTTGAGTTCTACATTTGGAGATCAAGCTTTTTGCTTAGTTCTGTTTTTTTTTTTTTTTCTTGTCAGAAATAGATAAAATTCATGTATTTTGTTGAATGTCCATCTTCTTCCCTGGGGGAAAAATGCTCATTTTGGCTGGGTAAGTTATTTTTGCCTGCATACTAAGTTCTTTAGCTTTTCAGAATATCAGATTCCAGGCCCTTTGATTCTTTAATGTGGACATGCTAGATCCTGGGTAATCCTTATTGTGGCTCCTCTATATTTGAATTGATTTTTTCTAGCAGCTTGTAATATTTTTATCTTGGTTTGATAGTTCTGGAATTTAGCCACTATATTTCTTGGAGTTTTGATTTTAGGGTCCCTTTCAGTAGCAATTTGATGAATTCTTTAAATGTCTGTTTTACCCTCTGTTTCTGTAACTTCTGTGCAGTTCTCTTTGATAATTTCCTGGAAAATAGTGTCCAGGCTCTTTTTTCATCATATTTTTCAGGGAGTCCAATAATTCTCAGATTGTCTTTCCTAGATCTATTTTCCAGGTCTGTTGTTTTCCCAAGAAGGTATTTCACATTTTTCTCCATTGTTTGATTTTTTTGGTTTTGCTTGATTGATTCTTGTTGTCTCCCTCAAGTCATTCAATTCCATTTGTTCAATTCTGATTTTCAATGAAATATTTTCTTCACTCACTTTTTTTATATCTTTTCCTAATAGTCCAATTGAGTTTTTAAGTGAGTTGTTTTGTTCTATGGAATTTTTTCCATTTCGCCAATTTTATTTTTTAGAGAGCTATTTTCTTTTTCCAATTCACTAATTCTGTTTTTGAAGCATTTGATTTCTTTATCCACTCTTATCTTTAAATGAGTGGGATGACTTATCCAGACTCTCTTGCCAAGCTTTCCCATTTTTCTTCTAGCTCTCTTATGAGAGCCTTTTTAATTTCTTCTTTGAGAATCTTATGTGTTGAGGACCAGATCATATTCCCTTTTGGGGATTCATCTGGAGATAGTCTGTTTTTAGTCTCCTTAGGGTTTAAAGTCCGCTCTCTATCCATATAGAAACTATCAGTGGTTAGAGTCCATTTTAATTTTTTGCTCATTTTATCAGAGAAGAATCAAAGAAGACCAACTAGCAAAAAACCAAATGCAGTCTGTTGTTTTGTTTTGTTTTTTTGGTGGGGGGCTGCATGGTATTACCGAGCTTCCTCTACAGACTATGGGAGGCAGCAGCGAGGCAGTAGCAGGACGTCAATGGCTGTGCTGGGTCTCCGCTCTGAGACTCTGAGAGTGTGCTAAGACATTCTGGGTGGGTGTAGCCCAGTGGCCCGAGAGACCCTAGCTTTTTGGGGTTATAGTCTTTATCTCCTGTGTTTACAGCTTCTTTGCTGGTGTACTATCTTGCTGCCAGGGCAAAGTATCCACACTGTGGTAAAGATCTCCCCACAGAAATTGCCAAGGTCACACCCCACCCCGCTGCTGTGCTGTGGCTCCCTGCCTTCAATTTGCACCTGATCTAACTGTCCCCACCATGAACTTTTAAAAATAGCCCTCTTCTGGCAAATTTCAAGGATGTCTTCTGTTGGTAATTATTTGTGGGTTTTTTTTCAGTCAAGCACTAATTCCGAGGCCTTGTCATGAAATAAATTCTGAGAACAAAGACTGAGATCAAGTAGATGTGTGTGTCCTCTCCGCCCTCTTGGCTGGAAGTCCCTTATTCTCTTCTTTACTGAACAATTGAAACTGGTTTAAATCATCTCATTGTTTAAGAGAGCCACATCCATCGGAGTTGATTATTATATAATCTTATTGTTGCCGTGTATAATGATCTCCTGGTTCTGCTCATTTCACTCAGCATCAGTTCATGTAAGTCTCTCCAGGTCTCCCTGAACTCATCCTCCTAGTCATTTCTTACAGAACAATAATATTCCACAACATTCATGTATCACAATTTATTCAGCCATTCTCCAGTTTATGGGCATCCATTCAATTTCCATTTTCTAGCCACTACAAAAAGGGTTGCGACAATTTTTGCACATGTGAGACCCTTTGTAGGTCAGAACTTTGAAGAGGTATATTTGAACCTAGGACAGCATGGTGCTTATGGTGATGTAATGATTGAGCATATTCAGTGTGTTGTAGTGATGTAATTGTACTGAGTTATTTAAGGGAGTCTCAGATACAGAAGGCTCTCTTAGCCACAGACACAAGAAAAGATGCCAGACTCCAGATTCCAGACTCCAGACTCCAGACTCCATCTTTGACCAGCCACGTGGTAGCTCTGCTGCCTTCTTCACTTCTTCACCTAAACACCAAGGATTCGGGCTAATCAGAAGATTTTCTAGAAGCTAGGCTGGACATTACAACCCTTTCCCTTCTTTAAGATCTTTTTGGGAAATAAGCCCATTAGTAACACTGCTGGATCAAAGAGTTTATAAACTGTTTATAAATTGTTATCACAGCTTGATAACTTTTTGAGCATAGTTCCAAATTGCTCTCCAAAATGGTTGGATTTATTCACAATTCCACCAACAATGTATCAGTGTTCCATTTTCCCACATCCCCTCCTACATTCGTCTTTATCTTTTCCTGTCATCTTAGCCAATCTGAGAGGTATGTAGTGGTATCTAGAGTTGTCTTAATTTCCAATGGCCTTTTTTTTACAGATGAGGAAAGTAAGGACTGTGAAAGTAGAATAACTTGCTGAAAGTCACACAGGTAATAAAAACATTAAGTGCCTTATTTGAATTCACCCATATTCTCTGACTGCAAAATCATGATGCCTTCTAGGATTTAGAATGTCAGTCCTAAAGTATAATTTTAATTCTATAGTAAAAACTTTAATTATAATGCATAGAAAGTACAATTTTCTAGTTTACTAAATTTGCTCTTTAACAGGGAATTTAAATGTTAATAAGATGTTGTTCAGACAAAGATCTTTTAAAAACTAATATTCTTTAAAAATAGATTCTGAAATTTTTATCTGTCCCTTTTCCCCTCTTATCCTTTACAAAAAATTGTAAGTTCTTTGTGTGAACACTGGCCTTATAACCTGTTCTTTAGAAGGCTTTTTATTAAAGAAGGAAAAGAAAAAAATCAGCAAAACAAATAAACACATTAAAAAAATTTGATGTTACATGTAGTTTCTCATACTTGTGAAATCACACCTCTGAAAAGACGCAGAGGAGCGGTATCTTCTCGTGAGGTATAGATGTTGCAATGGATAGAATATTGAGTTTGGAGTCAGAAAGATCTGAGTTCAAATTTGGCTTCAGATACTTACTGTGGGACCCCCAGGCAAATAATTTAATTCTGCCTCAAGTTTCCTCATCTATAAAATGGGCATAAAAATAGTACCTACCTTTTAGTGCTGCTCTGAGCATCAAATGAGATATTTGTAAAACACTTAGCACAATACCTGGCATGCAGTGAGCTCTATGTAAATATTCTCTTTCCCTTCCTCTTCTCAGATTTCTTTTTGGTTAAGTTTGGTCATTATAATTTTGCAACAATCTTTTAATTTTGTTTTGTTTTTGATTTTTGTATTACTTTAGTCATTTTATAGTTTGCTTTCCTGAGTGTCTGCTTGTACATTGTATCAGTTCAGGGATGTGAACTGTGCTTCTCAATATAAAAATGTATCTTGTACATCATTACTCATATAGTACCGTATTATTCATGTACTACCTTTAGGGAGTCCCTATTCAATGAGTCTTCTTTATTTTTATCTTTTTGCTAGCAGCTAGCATTTATATAGCATTTAAAGAGTTACAAAAAGTTTTATGTATGATTTCATTCAATCCTCACAATAACCCTGTGAACATTTTACAAATGGGGATTGTTGTTATTTGTCTTTTGTTAGGAAGCTGATGTCATGACTTGCTTTTATAGATGAAGTTTTTACAGATCCAACAAACTGGGACTGAGAGAAGTTAAATGACTTGTTCCTGCTTGAGGCAGGATTCGAAATTAGGTCTTCCTGATTCTAAGTCCAGGACTGGAATCTGTCACCTAGTTGCCTGTGAAATGCCTCCTTTTCTCTTTTGACAGTGCTCCACCTCCAGGTGCTTCTTTACCACTTTACCTCAGGCTTGACTTTTTTAAAACAGCCCTGCTGTTTGTTTCTTCCTGTTTTAGGTCTCTTCCCCATTCCAGATTATCTTCCATTCGCCTATCAATATGATCCTCCTGAAACACGTCTGCCCATGTTACCTCATATTTAGTGAACTCCTGCAGTTCTCTATTGTTTCCAGTATCAAACATAAAATGATCTGGCATCCATAGCTCTTTATAATCTTCTGTTCTCTTACACTTTAAATTTACCATCCTATTCTGTAATTCAGTGACACTGTCCTCCTTATTCTTTAAATAAAACAATACATCTCTTAGGTAGGCATTTTCACTGTCTGCCCTTCATGCCTGGAATTCTCATTTTTCTTGTTTCTGTCTCCTGAATTTCTTTAATTCTTGACTAAAGTCCCACTTTCTTCTTCTTTTTTTTAATTTTCAAGAATAATTTTTTTTTATGACTGACCTTTGCAAAACTTTGTATTTCAATTTTCCCCACCTCCTCCCCTAGATGACAAGTAATCCAATTTATGTTAAACATGGTAAAAATATATGTAAATCTAATATAGACATACATATTTATACAATTATCTTGCTGCACAAGAAAATTCATATCAAAAAGAAAAAAATGAGAAAGAATATATATTAAAAAAATTCCTTTAAGATCTCTTTGGGTTGTAAGCCCAGTAGAAACACTGCTGGATCAAAGGGTATTCACAGTTTGATAACCCTTTGGGCACAGTTCCAAATTGCTCTACAGAATGGTTGGGTCAGTTTACAGCTCCACCATTGTATCATTGTCCCAGTTTTACCACATTCCCTCCAACATTGTCATTATCTTTTCCTATCATCTTAGCCAATCTGAGAGGTATGTAGTGGTATCTCAAAGTTGTCTTAATTTGCATTTCTCTGATCAATAATGATTTAGAGCACCTTTTCATATGACTAGAAATGGTTTTAATTTCTTTATCTGAAAATTGTCTGTTCATATTCTTTGACCATTTATCTGTTGGAGAATGGCTTGAACTCTTAAAAATTTGAGTCAATTCTCTATGCATTTTAGAAATGAGGTCTTTGTCCTTGTAAAAATGTTTTCCCAATTTATAGCTTCCCTTCTAATGTTGTCTGCATTAATTTTGTTTGTACAAAAACTTTTAAATTTAATATAATCAAAATTGTCTATTTGGTGTTCAATAATGAATTCCAGCTCTTTGGTCACAAATTCCTTCCTTCTTCACAGATCTGAGAGGTAAACAACCTGATATTCTTCTAATTTGTTTATAATATCAATCTTCATGTTCAGATCATGAATCCATTTCAACCTTATCTTGGCATATGGTCTTAGGTATGGGTCAATGCTTAGTTTCTACCATACTGATTTCTAATTTTCCCAGCACTTTTCCTCAAATAGTGAGTTCTTATTCCAAAAGCTGGGGTCTTTGGGTTTGTCAAACACTAGATTATTATAGTCTTTGACTATTTTGTCCTGTCTATTCCATTGATTGACTACTCTATTTCTTAGCCAGTACCAAATAATCCCACCTTCTTTAAGAAGTCTTAATTATTGTCCATGATTCTAGTTGTTGTTATTGTTTAGTCATTTCAATGAGGTCTACTTTTCATAACCCTATTTGGGGTTTTCTTAGCAAAGATACTAAACTGGTTTGCTATTTCCTTCTCCATCTCACTTTACAGATGAGAAAAATGAGATAAGTAGGGTGAAATGACTTGTTCAGGGTTTGAACTCCGGGCTTCCAGGCCTGGTACACTATCTACTATACTAGTTAGTTGCTCTTTTGATTCTAATATCTTCCCCCTATTGGTTATCTCTAATTTGACTTGCATATAACTTCTTTATACAGAGTTATTTGCTTGTTATTTCCTTAATTAGACTCTCAGATTCTTGAGATCAAGGATTATCTTTTGCCTTTCTTTGTATGCCCAGTACTCTGCATAGTGCCTAGCACATAGCAGGAGCTGAATAAATATTTATTGTCTAACTTACTAAAATGTGGTCTAATTTTGTTTTGCTCTGTGAACAAATTTTTTTTCAGAATGTGTAGCAAAACTATAGAAAAAGTTTGTTTAAAAGAAAATATAAGCTATATAGTGTTCAATGTTCAAAATTCTGTTTTTATTAGAGATGGTTGTATCTATTATCTGTTAGATAATAGAGATGCCATTTTTATTTGGAATATTGTTTTTTGGACCCTTTGTGAAATAGTAATTAAGAGAAGTTACACAGCAATCCAAATTCATGCCCACATTTAACAGGGGATTTGTCTGTTTCCATATGATTCACAATCATTTTGTTTCTGAAATTGTTTCTGAATAATTTGTTCAATTATTCCCAGTTCCCAAATCTTCCCCCCTCCCAAGAGAGCATCTGTTTTCAGTTTATTAAAATGTGTTATGAAATCATAGACAAGAAATCCAAAAGCTTTTCTAAATTGACAGACTAATAAGTCATTAATTATTTGGTGAAAGAAAAAAATGTGATGTGGATATCTCATATCATTTAAATAGAACCATAAAAAAAGAGTGATGCAAATGTTTTTACTTAACTGACATATGGAGAAAATATTCCTGTCATTGCATGAATGAGGATAAAATACCTCCCTATAAAGCTACAGATTTTGACAATAGAAAGTTATTCTTTAAAATGAAAGCTAATTTCTAGGTTATCTTAGGCAAATGAAATACTCATTGTGTTTGGAAATGACAGTAACTTTTCTTCCAATATCAAATATTCTGATTGTTTTTCAGAAGGGATTTATGAAATTCTTTTCAGCAATTTCTAAATTGGAAATATTATGTGTGGCTAATCAACTGGGTTGAGGCTATACAGATCTGTTTATCTATCTTTATGCATATGTATATGTATGTAGGTGTGTATGTATATACGTATGTAATCTGCATAAATTATGTAAAAATTGTATAATTGATTAAATTACATTATTTAGATTGGTTAAGTCAAGCTTTTTCTGTGTGATGGCAAAAAGCAAACTGTTGATTTGATTAATTCCTAACAGAGAAAAATGAAATCCTCTAATATAATCCTTTCTGATGAGAAAACTAAGCTTCAATAGATTAAATGACAATTAAAATCACAGAAAGTAAGTAGCAGAGACAAGATTTGAATCCAGTTCTGTAACTCCAATAGATATCTAAGTTGTCCTTCCCAATTTATTTCTAGACTTCTAAAAGTTCTTTGATTATAAAACACAAATGAGTTATTAGAAATGGAAACAAAAAAATAAATGATCAATCCAAAAATAGGAAGTAGCTTTCCCTTGAACCCTACCTATGTGTATAACAAAATCAAAGAAAAGCATTATAACATGAATTTTGTGTATCTTACATAAGATTTGCAGTTTCCCATTTACTCTTGTTAAAACTTTGCACACTCAGCCATTCATTTTATCAACAAGAATTTATTAACATTTAATATGATCACTAGACTAAGCTGAGATTACAAATATCAAAATCAAATCAATACCTATAGGAAAAACTGCAAAGCATCATTTAACAGATTTATTCAGTGACTAACTGCCTAAATGATGCTGGACATATTCTAAGACTATTACTTCAGTATAAGTATATCCATTATGCCCAAGCAAGTATAACACACACACATTGCCCAAGCAAAACTTGTAGTGACAATATCAATAAGCTTGTTAAATAGGAAAATATACAAAAGATCTGGGTACATTTAAACAACCACATAATGTATAAGTAAATATGAAGCAGTTATTTCAGGCATATCACATAGGCTAATAAACACAAATAGCAAAAGAAAAAAAAGCCCATCAGCATTGCTCAAACATATATGCTATAAATATGAGAGGCATATATTACATGAATAAATGTAAGCATTGTCTGTTTACATTTCTAAGCATATCTGTAGTTTTACTTGTAACAATAGTTTCAGCTTGGATAGACTAAGCTCTTTTGTGACCTGCTGACCTTTCTGTCCTAAACTGATTGATGTAACAGAATGGTCAAAATCATAATCAAATTTATAGACCTATATGCTTAACCCTGAACTTGTTGAGATTTCAGATTGGTTATCAATATTTCAGGGCTTAACTGGTAGTTTTTCTACTGTTGAAGTCTCTCTAGCTGAAGATCTGGATGGGAAGGATGTCAACTCTGGATTTAGTTTTCTTTATCTGAATTACAATATCCTTCGAAGTTATGGGAGAGTTGGATGTGTTTATAGGCAGAAAACAGTAAACAAAGACAGATTGATAGAGTACAATCTGCTGGAGAATATGGAATAGAATAAGATCACTTGTTCATATCGAGGGGTTTTCTTTGACCAGGAGAAGGGCCATTTTTTCATGTGAAATAGGAGTCAAGGATGAGATAGTAAGGATGTATCTGAGTTATGTGAGATAAGGAGAAATATAACTTTTTTTTCATTTAAAAATATCTTATTTTTTGAACTACATGTAAAGATTGTTTGCAACATTCATTTTTGTAAAATTTTAAGTTTCAAATTGTTTTTCTCTTTTCCTCCCTGCATGATATTTTCTTGATAGGTAGCTACTATATGCATGGATAATTTTTCAACATTAATCCTCGCAAAACCTTGCATTCCAATTTTTCCCTGCCTTCCTTTCCACCCTCTTTCCTAGATTGCAAGTAATTCAATATATATTAAACATGGTAAAAAATATGTTAAGTCCAATATATGCATATATATTTATGTAATTATCTTGCTGCACAAAAAAAATCAAATCCAAAATGGAAAAAATCAGAAAATAAAATGCAAGCAATCAACAACAAAAAGAGTAAAAATGCTATGTTATGATCCACACTCAGTTCCTATAGTCCTCTCTTTGGGTGTAGATGGCTCTCTCATCACAAGATTAATGAAACTGGCCTAGATCATCTCATTGGTGAGAAGAGCCACATCCATCAGAATTGATCATATAATATTGTTGTTGGTGTATACAATGATCTCTTGGTTCTGTTCATTTCACTTAGCATCAGTTCATCTAAGTCTCTCCAGACCTCTCTGAAATCATCCTGCTGATCATTTCTTATAGAGGAATAATATTCTATAATATTCTTATACCATAGTTTATTCAGCCATTCTCCAACTGAGGGACATCCATTCAATTTCCAGTTCCTTGACACTACAAAAAAGGTCACCCCAAACATAAAAATGTGTGAGTCCCTTTCCCTCCTTTAAGATGTCTTTGGGATATAAGTCCAGTAGAAACACTGCTGGATCAAAAGGTATGCACAATTAGATAGCCCTTTGGGCATAGCTCCAAATTGCTTTCTAGAAAAGTTGGATCATTTCACAATTTCACCAACAATGCATTAGTGTCCTAGTTTTTCCACATCCCCCCCAACACTCTTTTCCTGTTGTCTGAGAGTTGTGTAGTGGTACCTCAGAGTTGTCTTAATTTGCATTTCTCTAATCAATACTTTTGTTTTTTAAAAGCTATAATTTGGCCACTTTCTATTTTTCCAGTCTTCTTAAGTCTTTCTTCCTTCCACATGCACTGCAACAAATGACATCAGTCTCCTCACTCTTCTTCACACAAGACACTCCATCTCCTGACTGCTTCAATTTTCCCTGGCTGTCTCTTAAGACCAAAATGAGTTCCCTCATCTCCACCTCCTGACTTCTCTTGCTTCCTTCAAGTTTCAGCTACAATTCTATCTTCTCTAGGAATTTTTTTTCCTATTCCCCTTGTCTTCCTTTATCCCTTTGTTCACCTCTGCAAATCTTTGATAATGTCAATCATCCTCTTATACTTGACATACTCTTTTTAGGTTGGTGTCCCTGCTTCTTTTTGGTTCACCTACCTGTTGGTCATTTCTTTGTCAATCTTCTTTGCTCTCTCTTCCTTCAGGTCATGCTCACTAACCAGGGTGACCCTTCAGGACTCTTGGTTCCTCTCATTTCAGATTTTTAGATCTGTTAGTTCAGCCCTTACTTCTCTCCTGACTGCAATCTGCATCTCTATGTCTCTAACTATCTATTATATATCTCAACTTGTATGTCCTGGAGACATTTTAGACTCAATATGTCCAAAAGGAAACTCATATTTTTCCTCATCTAGCCAACAAATTGTCCCCTCTTTCTAATCTGACCACTTTGAGTCTTTCTTCCAGTAGTCATCATTCTTGCTGCCTGAAGATCACAGTCATACTGAACAGCTACCATAGTGTTTACCTAGGCTGATGCCATCATAGTTTGTGGTCCCCTTTCCTATTGCTTATGAGATTCTGGTTTCCTTTTTGAAAAGCTATATGGTAGATGGAGTCTCTGTAGTTTCTCATTAGATTTACTATTTGGTCTGGCATGATTTTTAGGTTTTTGCTGGAATATGTACATAGCACAGGGCCATCTCTCTCATTTCAAGGAGTTTCTTTAGTTGGGCAAGTCTTTTTTTTAAGTGAAAGGTAATGGAAATGCATGTCCATCACTATTTTTTGCGGCTTATCAGCAAATGCAAATAAGTTTTCTATATACAAATAGTGATTATAGCAATGGCATTATTGTTTAGTCATTTCAGTTATGTCTGACCCTATTTTGGGATTTTGTGGCAAGGCTATTGGAGTGGTTTGCCATTTCTTTTTCCAGTTCATTTTATAGAAGGGAAACTGAGGTAAACAAGGTTAAGTTAGTTAGGTAATAAGTGTCATGAGTCTTCTTAACTTTGGGCTTGGTACTCTATCCACTGTGCCACCTAGCTGACCTTTAGGGTTGTGGTAAATGGCCTAGTTTATCAGTTCCTATCATTCTCTCTAGCTATACTGTAAATATGCAAATTGTCCTTTTGCTTAATAGTTTGATATGGTATAGCTTTCTATTGGGCTATGAACTTTCATGTTCCTTGGTCACCAGCATTTCTCAGCAAAATTTATTCTCCTTGCTGAAGATCTTGACAGTGAATTTGATACCATTATTTGATTTTGTCAGAGCTCCTCTTGATTATTAATAGTTGGCAAGCTGCTTTCAGCCTCTCAACCAACAGATTGTAGTGCTTGTGAGTATATGCTTTCCTTTTTTGAAACTCTAAAGCACAAAGAAATAGCTAGGTATGACTGTCATCAAAACATTAGCAAATATGATGTAAAATTTGTGGCATCACAAATGGAGTGGTGTTATGAGTTCAAATGTTGGAGTTCTTGTTTTCCTCCAAACACAGCCGGTTTAGCTTAGGGCCCTCCGAATATCTCCAAATCCAAAGGTTCTGTCTGTTAGCCTCTGCCTCTGCTTTCTTCAGCCTCCAACCAGCACAGAGATGGAATGAATCTCTTGTCTCCTTCACTTGGGGCTCGGCTAGCTTTCTGGTGAGTCTTTCAGACCAGCTTGGTCTCAGTGGGGAAGTGCAGGAGCCCAGCCACCAACTACAGTGGTGTGAGATGAAGATGAATCTGGTTGTCCACTGAACTCTCCACTCGTAGCTTTATCCTCTGAAAACTCTTCGTCTGCCACCAGCCAGCCAAGTGGAATATATTCTGCCTTGCCTCAGAAAGAGGGCTTCTGGGGTAATTCCGCTGAAATCCGTCAAAGTGCTCTCTGTCTGCACCAGAGTCGCTCCTCTCGAGTCCAGCTGAACTCTCCTCCACGACCAGCCAGCCAAGTGGAAAATAATGTATTCTGGAATAGCTCTCTCGCCTTATATGTGAATCTTCTGAGAGAATGGGATTATGGGTTTTCTCCCATAGTGCTCTCTGGCCCAAAGAGCTTTAAGGGAGGTGTGAACTCCCTTGAAGTTAGAAAGCTTACTTTGTGAAGCTGGCATACTTGTGAACTCCAATGAGTAAAGGTGTGAACACAAGTCTTGTATTAATTAGTTCTACTTAGTACCTTGTTTCAGGTTCTGGCCAAAATCTTCTTGTAAGATTAGATCAACTCTAATTAGTTAGCAGTTAGTAAGGATTCCAACATCTCCCCCTTTCTTTTGTTAGATGAAAACACCAAAGGAAATAGGAAATCTAATCAGATTAGTGGGTTTCTGAAGGGGTACACATAAATCCATCAATATGGGCCAGAACTTTGTAACTGATATACATGGTATACATAAATCCATCAATATGGGAGGCATTATACATAATTTACATAAGCACATAGCAATATAACACAGGCTAGTAGTAATGTAACAACATGAATCAATCTGAAAATTTACACATGTCCATAAGTCCTAGAAATAGTCCAAAAAGGAACCCGTTGTCCATTAGTTCATGTGCCAGAAATCCAATAATTCCTGTAAGCTCTGAAGTACTGCAAAAGTCTCATCAGCAATTTTTCATCTTAAGGAATCCAATGATTCTCACTGGTTTTTCAAGAACTAAAACAGTTTCATCTTGTGTTAGGAAATCCAATGATTCCTGAAGATTTTAAAAGTCTTTTTAACAGTCTCCTGGTCAGCTATGCTCTTTCAATGGTGAGCACAATCAGCAACAGAACCACCCGATATTTCTTGGGTCTTCTCCTTTGTTTCAAGGGTCTGCTCCATCTCTCTGCGATGGACAAGGCGAATGCGGCTCGTAGGCACCCATCTGATTCCTTCTCCACATGTAGAGATGCAAGCAAATCCTCTCCCCCAAGCAGTTAGCCTATCTGGTCCCTTCCATTCACCACTTTCTGGGTCTCTCCACATCACCTGGCGATTATCTAAAGATAGTGGAGCTGCTCGCACTGGACACTGCTCTTCTGGTGGGTTATAAAACCTGTCTGCTGGAGCCAGTGTATCTTTATCAAAGATTAAAAAATTAATGGTATAGAGAACTAACTTTAGAAGTTCTCTAGGGTTACCCGTGGCTCCCCCTTTCTTTTGTTTTTGGAGGAGTGTCTTAATGTCCCTGTTTCTTCTTTCTACTATTGCTTGACCTTGAGGATTAAAGGGTATGCCAGTAGTGTGTAAAATCTTATACTGTGCACAAAAGTGTTCAAAATGTTTGGAGGTATATTCCGGTCCATTATCTGTTTTTATTTCTTGTGGCACACCCATAATTGCGAATGCTTGAATGAGGAATTCAGTGACCACTCGGGCTGTCTCTTTTGCTGCTGGTATGGCAAAAGTGAATCCTGAAAAGGTGTCTACCACAACGTGGATAAAAGACAGACGACCAAAAGGTTTATAATGGGTCAAAACCATTTGCCAGATTTCATTGGGTCTCAAACCACGAGGGTTCTTCCCTGGAGGCAGTGTAGGAGTGTGGAAGGGAAGGCAAGCTGTACAGCTTTTTACTATGCTCCTAGCTTCTTCTTTTGTAATCTCAAATTGTAAACGCAAAGCTCGAGCAGCCTGATGGTATTTAGAATGGGATTCCTGGGCCTCCTGAAATAAAGGCGTACTGGCCAACATAGTTAAAAGGCTATCTGCCTTTGAATTTCTATCAAAAATAGGACCTGGAAGTCCACTATGTGAGTGGACATGCAGGATATAAATCTTTCCTGGATGCTTTCTCACTTGCTCTTGAAGTTCCTTAAAGAGTTGATATATATTAGAAGCTGCAAATTTTATTTGGGCTGTGGCAATTCTTTGTACCACACCTACTGAATAGGCTGAATCAGATATCATATTTATGTCGCCTGGGTAATAAGTGAGAGCTAGCATGATCGCATATAATTCGTTCTGCTGAGTGGACTGAAAAGGAGTTCTGACTACTCTTTTTACGGTTAAATCATGAGAGTATATAGCACAAATATTTTGTTTGGCTGCATCTGTAAAAATAGTTGGTCCTTCAAGAGGAACCTTAGAAACCTTCTCCTCAAAAATCCATTGCCAATTATGCAGTAGTCTGGTTATCTTTAATGGAGATCCATGTGCAAAATTTGGAGCCATGGCCAATAAAATTTGCCACTCTGGGATGGTTTCACAGCATACATTAATTTGTGCATTTGTATAAAAGGTGTATATCTTGTCAGGTCTTGTCCCAGATAATTGTACTGCTCGCTTAATGGCCTTTAATAGAATTCTAGCCACAAGCAATGGGTATGGCATAAGGCTTTGTTCTGGTTGTGCTGGGAGGTTTACCCACTCTATCACACTGTCTCCTTGATGAAGGACTGCTGTGGGTGCTTCTTTCGTAGCAAAAACTGATATTTCCAAGGGTTTTTGAGTTACTCTTTCAACTACATTGGATAAAGCCAGTTCAACTTCTCTCAAGGCCTCTTCAGCTTCTTTTGTAAGCCAGCATGGTGAATTTAAAGCAGTGTCTCCCCTTAAAATGTCATATAGGGGTTGCAATTGATTGGTAGTTAAACCTAATACTGGACGCATCCATTGGATATCTCCTATTAATTTTTGGAAATCATTTAAGGTGTTCAACCTCTCTGTTCTTAAAGACAATATTTGTAGTGTAAGTGCCTTAGGATATATTTCATATCCTAAATATTGAAAAGGAGCATGCCTTTGAATTTTTTCTGTAGCGATATGAAGTTTGTAGTATCTTAGTGTTTCTATGGTTTTTTGTAGACATGCTTCTAGCATTTGTTCCTCAGGTGCACATCCCAATATATCATCCATATAATGTAGTAGCATAACTTTTGGAAATGCTTTTCTTATTGGAGCAAGAGCAACAGCAACATACATTTGACCCATAGTGGGGCTGTTCTTCATTCCCTGTGGCAAAACTGTCCATTCATATCTTTTATAAGGCTCAGCTAAGTTAACGCTGGGCACTGAAAAGGCAAATCTCTTCATATCCTCCTTATCCAGAGGAATGGAATAGAAACAATCCTTGATGTCTATAACCCAAAGAGGCCATTCTCTAGGAAGCTGAGTAGGAGATGGAAGTCCAGGCTGAAGAGTTCCCATAGTTTCCATCTGTTCGTTCACTTTTCTTAAATCAGTGAGCATCCTCCATTTTCCCGATTTCTTTTTTACAACGAACACTGGGGAATTCCAAGGACTTAGAGAAGGTTGTAAATGCCCTTGTTCAAGCTGCTCCTGTACTATATCTAATAAGGCCTGAATTTTATCGCTACTTAAGGGCCACTGTTCTATCCACACTGGTGTATCAGTTTTCCATTGGATAGGAACAGGTGAAAGTGTTGGCAGGCCTTCAACAGCAGCCCTGCTTAAAAAACCGAAGTACTCATTTTTAACCCCAATTGTTGTAAAACGTCTCTTCCCCATAGATTGATGGGGAGTTTTTCAACTATAAAAGGAGTAAAAACTGCTGTTTTGCCTTCAAAAGTCCATCTCATAGGGGCAGCACTAACTTCAGCTGCTATTGATCCTCCTACTCCAGACATATAGGTGTCTGCTTTAATCTTTGGCCAGTGACTGGGCCAGTTGGCACCTCTAATGACTGTACGATCTGCACCTGTGTCTACCAATCCTTCCAATGGCAGGCCATTTATATAGATAGTGAGCATAGGTCGGTCAGCCGTTACAGCTGCTGTCCAGTATATTCCTGGATTTTGTGGTCTGGAGTCAGAACCTGGGTGACTATCACCAGGCTGCTTATTAGGATTCTGTATGAGTAAACCTGATGCTACTATGTCTCCTGGGTGATAAGTCACACATTGTCTACCTGTATTAGTGACTGGGATATTATGTACACATTCCCCAGTTTCCCACATCAGTGTGTGGATGGACACTGTTTTGTACATACAAGGAGGTGAAATGGTCAAGCCTACTGTGCCTGGAGGTAGGGGATCCATAGGCTGGAGAGGAACAGATTTCACCTCTCCAGGGGGTATCTCAGTTGTCCCAGCTGCATACAGCTCTATTCTCTCCAATTGTAATTCCCTTCTGCCATCAGGTTGCTTCCTGGCTGGTTGACTGTGTAATCCCCTTCTCCCATCATATGGCTTTCTGGCTGATTGGTCATGTCTGGGTACTGGACTTCTAGACACTCTCTGGGTGCACCATTGGCTGCCATCATGCCCCAAGTGTTTTTTGCCTTGGGCCCTGGGGCTCAAGAGCCACGGGTAACCCTAGAGAACTTCTAAATTTAGTTCTCTATACCATTAATTTTTTAATCTTTGATAAAGATACACTGGCTCCAGCAGACAGGTTTTATAACCCACCAGAAGAGCAGTGTCCAGTGCGAGCAGCTCCACTATCTTTAGATAATCGCCAGGTGATGTGGAGAGACCCAGAAAGTGGTGAATGGAAGGGACCAGATAGGCTAACTGCTTGGGGGAGAGGATTTGCTTGCATCTCTACATGTGGAGAAGGAATCAGATGGGTGCCTACGAGCCGCATTCGCCTTGTCCATCGCAGAGAGATGGAGCAGACCCTTGAAACAAAGGAGAAGACCCAAGAAATATCGGGTGGTTCTGTTGCTGATTGTGATCACCATTGAAAGAGCATAGCTGACAAGGAGACTGTTAAAAAGACTTTTAAAATCTTCAGGAATCATTGGATTTCCTAACACAAGATGAAACTGTTTTAGTTCTTGAAAAACCAGTGAGAATCATTGGATTCCTTAAGATGAAAAATTGCTGATGAGACTTTTGCAGTACTTCAGAGCTTACAGGAATTATTGGATTTCTGGCACATGAACTAATGGACAACGGGTTCCTTTTTGGACTATTTCTAGGACTTATGGACATGTGTAAATTTTCAGATTGATTCATGTTGTTACATTACTACTAGCCTGTGTTATATTGCTATGTGCTTATGTAAATTATGTATAATGCCTCCCATATTGATGGATTTATGTATACCATGTATATCAGTTACAAAGTTCTGGCCCATATTGATGGATTTATGTGTACCCCTTCAGAAACCCACTAATCTGATTAGATTTCCTATTTCCTTTGGTGTTTTCATCTAACAAAAGAAAGGGGGAGATGTTGGAATCCTTACTAACTGCTAACTAATTAGAGTTGATCTAATCTTACAAGAAGATTTTGGCCAGAACCTGAAACAAGGTACTAAGTAGAACTAATTAATACAAGACTTGTGTTCACACCTTTACTCATTGGAGTTCACAAGTATGCCAGCTTCACAAAGTAAGCTTTCTAACTTCAAGGGAGTTCACACCTCCCTTAAAGCTCTTTGGGCCAGAGAGCACTATGGGAGAAAACCCATAATCCCATTCTCTCAGAAGATTCACATATAAGGCGAGAGAGCTATTCCAGAATACATTATTTTCCACTTGGCTGGCTGGTCGTGGAGGAGAGTTCAGCTGGACTCGAGAGGAGCGACTCTGGTGCAGACAGAGAGCACTTTGACGGATTTCAGCGGAATTACCCCAGAAGCCCTCTTTCTGAGGCAAGGCAGAATATATTCCACTTGGCTGGCTGGTGGCAGACGAAGAGTTTTCAGAGGATAAAGCTACGAGTGGAGAGTTCAGTGGACAACCAGATTCATCTTCATCTCACACCACTGTAGTTGGTGGCTGGGCTCCTGCACTTCCCCACTGAGACCAAGCTGGTCTGAAAGACTCACCAGAAAGCTAGCCGAGCCCCAAGTGAAGGAGACAAGAGATTCATTCCATCTCTGTGCTGGTTGGAGGCTGAAGAAAGCAGAGGCAGAGGCTAACAGACAGAACCTTTGGATTTGGAGATATTCGGAGGGCCCTAAGCTAAACCGGCTGTGTTTGAAGAAGAGCAAGAACTCCAATATTTGAACTCATAACAGAGTGGTGCACATGTATCGGAAATGCTACTTATTGTTTCCCCCAGAGATTTTTTTTTCTAATTTCAGTGTTCCTATTATGGTCAGCATTGTGCAATCAAAATCTTTGAATAATTAATTGTTCTTCTTAGGTTCTTGATATTTCCAGTCTTAGCATTTCTTTCAAAATCTCTTCCTTGGCTAAAATAGGTATTAGAAAATATCTGTATAATGAGAAATATGTCTCTCTACCCTTTAGCCATTATGGAAGCATTCTTTATTTATTTATTGGGTATGGTTGCATATCTGATAAAATGATCAAATAGGATATGACTTATGTCCTTGTTCTCTCTTTTTTGATGTAAAAAGTCACTGTAGAAAAGTTTGAAAGATTTGCAAGGCTTGCATTCTCCAAATAAGCACCATGAGTAATTAACATTTTTCTTTTGAACACATTGGGTATAATCTCACATTTATTACTTACATCTGCTGGCATTCTGGACCAATAAATCTGTTACCACTTCCAGTATTCTTAACCATATGTCCGAAATTATAATGTAATACTTTCATAGCCATAGTATGACAAAGAGTAGCTAGCACCCACTCTTCCTAGTTGTTTGAGTGGCAATTTTTTAAATTGAAGGAACAGTCTACTTCAAAGTCAAGAATTCAACTTTTTGTAGCAAATTTCACCGTCATTAAATTCTCTTTGACAAATGCATTTGGTTTAAGAAAAAAATACAAGATAACTTCCACTCAAATAGCCTATAAGGGGCAATAGATATAAGAAACATGATCCAGCATTAAATAGGAAGTAGCACAACTTATGGAACAGAGTGGGAAAGGAAGGCATTATGACTGAGATTCTGGATGTTACAGTTGCCCCACAGCTCGCTGGTATTGTATACTTCGGGGGATTCTATATAAATTGGCCCCAGTGATCACTCCTGATTTAATGATTGCAATACAGACATATCTATGATTGTTTCTCTAGCTTTTCTATTTCAGAAACCTGTTCATATTCATAAGCAGGGATCAGAACGCCAAAATATTGGGAATGCTCAGTAAATCACCCTCTCTTCAAGTAGCAAATGTGTTTCTGGGATTTTCAAGATTTCCATGTCAGTGTCCCTATGAAGGGGTCGAAAATAAGGATTTATACACTCTCTCTCTCTCTCTCTCTCTCTCTCTCTCTCTCTCTCTCTCTATATATATATATATATATATATATATATTTGCATTTACTTAACTATGTACATGTTGTTTAAACCAAGTAAAATATAAACTCATTAAAGGGAGGGATTAATATGAAGAAATGCTCTAAATCACCATTGATCAGAGAAATGCAAATTAAGACAACTCTGAAGTAAGTACTAACTACTACTATACCCAATATGAATTAACTACTAAAGTATTAACACCTCTCAGATTGGCTAAAGTGACAGGAAAAGATACTGATCGATGTTGGAGGGAATGTGGGAAATCTGGGGCACTAATACATTGTTGGTAGAGTTATGAAATGATCCAACCATTCTGGAGAACAACATAGAACTATGCCCAAAAGACTATCAAACTGTGCCTACTCTTTGATCCAACAGGGTCTCTACTAGGCCTATATCCCAGGGAGATCATAAAAAAGGAGAAAGGACCCACATGTGCAAAAATGTCTATAGCAGCCCTTTTTGTATAGTGGCAAGGACATATAAACTGAGGGGATATCTATAAGTTGGAAAGTGATTGAATAAGTTATGTTATATGAATGTTAATGAACATTATTGTTCTATAAGAAATGATGAGCAGGATGATTTCAGATAGGCCTGGAGAGACTTAACATGAACTGTGCTAAGTGAAGTGAATAGAACTTTGTACATGGCAACAAGAAGATTATATGATGATCAATTCTGATGGACGTGATTATTTTTCAACAGTGAGGTGATTCAGACCAATTCCAATGTTCTTGTTATGAAGAGTCTTCTCAGAGGGAGGACTGTGGAGACTGATTATGGATCAATATAGTATTTTCACTTTTTTGTTGTTTGCTTGCATTTTGTTTCTCATTTAAAAAATTTTTTTATCTGATTTTTCTTGTGCAGCATGATAATTATGGAAATATGTATAGAAGAACTACACATGTTTAACATATTACTTGCCTTCTGGAGGGAAGGGAGAAAGAAAAAATTTGTATACAGGGTTTTTCGAGGGTGAAGTTGAAATTCTCTATGCAAAATTAAAAAGCTTAAATTAAAAAAATAAAGGGTGGGATTATTTTGTTTTAGTCTTTGATTCTCTAGTACCTAGCACACTGGCATACTAGGCACACTGTGGCACCCAATGAGTTCTTAAGAAATACTTGTTGAACTGTGTACCAACATAAGGTCAAAATGGGTTCCTGATTTAGACATGAAGAGTGATGTTATAATCAAATTATAAGAACAAAGGCTAGTTTACCTCTCAGATCTGTGAAGAAAGTAGGAATTTGTGGCCAAAGAACTGGAGTACATCACTGAATACAAAATAGATAATTTTGATTAAATTAAAAAGGTTTTGTACAAGCAAAACCAATGCAAACAAGATTAGAACTGGGAAAAATGTTTACATTCAAGAGTTCTGATAAAGGCCTCATTTCTAAAATATATAGAGAATTGACTCAAATTTACAAGAATTCAAGTCATTCTCCACTTGATAAATGGCCAAAGGATATGAATAGGCAATTTTCAGGTGAAGAAATTGTAACTGTTTCTAGTCATATGAAAAAGTGCTCTAAATCATTATTGATCAGACAATTAAGACAACTCAGAGATACCACTACACACCTCTCAGTTTGGCTAAGATGACAGGAAAAGATAATGACGAATGTTGGAGGGAATGTGGGAAAACTGGGACAATAATACATTGTTGGTGGAGCTGTAAACTGATTCAACCATTCTGGAGAACAATTTGGAACTATGTGCAAAGGGCTATCAAACTGCCCATATTCATTGATCCAACAATATTTCTACTGAGTTGGTATCCCAAAAACATTATAAAAGGAAAGGGAACCATATGTACACAAATGTTTGTTGCAGCCCTTTTTGTAGTGGCAAAACTGGAAACTGAGTGGATGTCCATCAGTTGGAGTTATATTTCTCTATAATAAATGATCAGCAGGATGATTTCAGAGAGGCCTGGAAAGACACTGATACTAAGTGAAACGAGCAGAACCAGGAGATCATTGTACATGGTAACAAGAAGATTAATTCTGATGGACATGGCTCTTCTCAACAGTGAGGTGATTCAGGCCAGTTCCAATGATCTTATGGTGAAGAAAGCCATCTAGACCCAGAGAGAAGAGTGTGGGAACTAAATGTGGACCACACATAGTATTTTCACTTTTTTGTTGTTGTTTGCTTGCATTTTATTTTCTTTCTCATTTTTTCCCTTTTTGATATTTTTCTTGTGCAGCATGATAATTGTGAAAATATGTATAGAAAAATTGTACATGTTTCACATATATTGAATTAATTGCCATCTAGGGGAGGGGGTGGGGAAAAGGGAGGGAAAAAATTTGGAACACAAGGTTTTGCAAGGGTGAATGTTGAAAATTATTCATGCATCTGTTTTGAAAATAAAAAGGCTTTAATTTTAAAAAATACATGCTTAATTGAATCAGAGTAAACATTCTAATTCATAGATTTTGTATGTGTATAGATAAGAAATGTTACATGTAATTATATATAATTAATATATTTTAAATACATACATATTTTCATATGTATACACAAGTATATATTTTATTTTAACATCACTTTCATTTGCCAATCTATCTTTTCTTCCTCTTCTATCCAAGGAATTGTCTTTTAATCTGTCAGTTGATCCAGTTAGTATTTAAGTTCCTACTTTGTGTCAGAGATTAATATTCTTTTTTATATGTAGGATAGTTCTCTGGGAGAGGGAGTAGGAAGGATTCTAAAAGAAGCTATGCTGATATTTAAAAAAACAGAATATATCAATAAAAGTTGGTAAAATTAATAAACTTTTTAAAAAAAGAACATTGTTAGGAATTTGACATTTAAATCTTTAAAGTTTTTTTTTTTTTTTTTAATGTTTGTATATGATACTTCCTTTAGTTGATTATACAAAGGTTGGGCTTATATCTTAATTATCCTACCATTTTCCACGGTACCCTGCATATAATACCCACCTAATAAATGCTTATTTGTGCATTAACTGTAACATTTTGTTTTATTATTTTTTAAAATATTTTATTTTATTTTATTTTATAATAACTTTATACTGACAGAATCCATGCCAGGGTAATTTTTTTACATTATCCCTTGCACTCGTTTCTGTTCCGATTTTTCCCCTCCCTCCCTCCCTCCATCCCCTCCCCAGATGGCAAGCAGTCCTATATATGTTAGATATATTGCAGAATTGAACGGTTCTCTTGTTGCACAGGGAGAATTGGATTCAGAAGGTAAAAATAACCCGGGAAGAAAAACAAAAATGCAAATAGTTCACATTCGTTTCTCAGTGTTCTTTCTTTGGGTGTAGCTGCTTCTGTCCATCATTTATCAATTGAAACTCTAACTGTAACATTTTAACAAAATATTCTTTCAACCTTTGAAATTTTTGTACAAAAAAATGATGAAGCATATCCTTTTTTGTGACGACCGCGTTTAGCATCCAGAGTATATTAAAACCCACCGGAGTCAGGATAAGGGAAAATCCTTCATCTTTATTCTTTGCAGAGGTGTAGGGGAATGGCAATACGAAGTGAGAGCAATCCCGACAGGAATCTGGCCAGCAGTGGCTCTGGCCCTCACACTCCACCTACCAAATCCTCTACACAATCTCCTATACAACACATCAAACTTGCACAGAGAATGGGTGGGGCCATTCTTTCTCCAAGCATATATTAATAGAGTATTGTCCAATTCCTAATTAGCCTCACTTGCTCGAACTCAGTGCATCTGCTCACACAGTACATCTGCTCAGCTTCAGCCCATTACACTTTTTCATTTGTCAAACATGTATACACATATACACATAAAACTAATTCAAGACTACTACAGAGAAAAACATCATATGTAAAATATGCTGAATCATAAATCTAACATTGTATGTTTTAATTTATTTAGTCCATTTTTAGAAAGAGTCAAAGTCCCTTTCTACGAGAGAAAATTCAAACCAAACTGTGCACCTTCTTATATTTGTGATTTCCATTTTGTAATGGAAACTAGGGTATATGGAGTTTTCAAGGAGGACTAACATTTCTAGTGTGAAGACTTGATGATCCTTTTTCGGGGCTGCTCATTTATTTTTGGTGTCCATCTAATACTGAACTCTCACCTCTGGCTCCAAGAAATTATAACATACATAGCAATTACACACTGGTAAAACCACCTCTGCAGATGAGCTAAACCAGATTGAAGGTAATTTATAGGCCTCAAATTTAATGTTTAGTTAGGAGAATATCTACTCCAAGCATGTGAAGACTTCCCCTAGCTGAGAACAATTTGTTCCAACTTCCATGAAAGCAGCTAAAGCAGATGTTGTGGAGCACTTAAGAATTTGATCAGAACACTGAGTCTTAAATTTATTCTCTTGTACTCACATATATCTTGGGATCCTGGTTGTCAGAGATTATGGAACCTTGGAAATAAAAAATCTTAACCTGTCATAGTAATTTGCAGGCAGAATAACTACTTTTTAGGAACTTTTGAGAAGGTTACTATTCATGGTTTGAACTAATTGACTTTCTGAGATCTCTTCTAAGAGAGTCCAAAGTTCCATTTTCTTAAAACCAGATCTGTGATTTCGCTAGTCTAGGAAATGCCTGGTGAGAATCTTTACCAAAGCAAATCAGTAACTGCTTGGCCACATAGTGGGATTTAGAGGACTGTGTAGGGCACTGAATGGTAAATGATGTGCTCAGTTTCACATAGTATGTGCCATAGAGAAGTATGTCAACTCATGACTTCTTGACTCTAAGGATGGGTCTCCATATACTATGCTATTTTGCCTCTCATGATTCTATGCTTACTAGACGTAAGATGGTTAGGTTCCTTGATGTTAACTGATAGGAAAATACTATGAAGGGTTATCTGTGTTAAAAAAAAAGTTTGGGGTTACACTAAAGATATTTAAGTTCATCCACTGCATCCTGCGCCATCATCAGTCATCTTGACTTTTGTTTTGCCATTGGACTTTGATGACCTTAGAAGAGTAAGGCTCACAACTTTGTGCAACTCTGCCTTACTTAAATTCCATTCATGTGCAAGTCAAGATATCACCCTCTAGTGTCATTGGTCCTCTTCAGAAATAAAGGACAAATTACAACAAGGATTACAAGGACAAAAAGGAAAAAGTGCTTCTCTCAAGGAATTCATAATCTAAAGGTGAGAGAGAGTAACATATATGTATTATGTATGGTAAAGATACAAATTACAGATAAGGTAATAGAGATAGTAGCTGGGGAGATCATGAAACACTTCATGCAGAAATTTATATGAGCTGGAGGAAACTAAGGAATCTGTAAATCCAAGGAAGAGAGGTAATTTATTCCAGGCATGGATTACAGCCAGTACAGAAACATGGAAATAGCTAAGGAATTCTCTCATGTAAGGAATCATAAGCAGGCCAGATTGATTGAATTATGTGTAAAGGAGAGCAATGCATAATTGTTGTGATATGGGAGCCACCTGCCAATGGCTGCTGGAGAATTAACTCAGACCTGAAGGATGGATCTCTTCATTTGAGAAGATGCTGCTGCTGCAGCAAGGAAGACTGAGAGGCAGTTGCTGTTTTCTGATCTCTCTTTTCTTTCCTCTTGCCTCGAATTTATTTCATTCCCAATCCATAAGGAACATCTGCATTAGTAAAGGCTGCTTTGCAACTCCTTCAAGTGTTATGATTCACAGCTGTGGAGACTCGGAGAATTGATCTGACCCTTCACTAAGGCATGGTCTATAACACATAATAATGTTAGAAAGGTAGATTGGGAGCAAGTTGTGAAAGGCTTTAAATACTAAACAAAGCATTTTATATTTTATTCTAGAAGTAATAGAAAACCAATAGAGAATATTTAATTTTTAAATTTAAATTTTTACTTTAAATAGGGAAATAGGTAGCATGAATCACCATAGCACTTGTAACAAAGACATTTTTTTCCAGAGAGAAAAGGTAGTTCAGCAAAACTAACATATTTGCCAACTCTGAGAATATCTGTAATATTCTACCTTCATTTTCTACCCCTTCTTTATAAAAAAGGGAGGGGAAATGAATTTTCTTCATTGTTTTTAAGATCCAAGCTTCTTTGTGTACATTTTCATTTTTGTTATTGCCTTGCTATGGTCATTTTTTATTACTTTCTTGATTTTACTTACTTCAAGCTTCATATTTCATATAAATAAATTTTTCCATTCTCTGAGTTTTTCATAATCATAATTTTTTGTATACCACAATGTGTTTAATTATTTTCTAATCAATGGTGATTAATTTTTTTAAAGCTTTGTTATATCGCATTTTTTGTATCAGATTTTTCTCAATCCCCTTTCTCCAATCCTCCATTATCAAAAAGGAAAACATTTAAGAAAAATAAGATATCACTATGATTATATCTGACTCTACATTCAATACTCAGTACCTGTAACAGTCTCCTACTTCTCTACTGAAAGGAAGATTATATATTTTATAATCTCTAGAATAGTTATTTCTAATAAATCCAAATGTCAAAAAATCATTTAAAACTTCAATGGTGATATTAAATGTCTTGAGTCAAACTCAAAATAAAGTTGGTAGTTGCTACATGATCCAAGACAGGTTATATGCCCTTTGCATTCCTAGTCATTTTGGTAACATGTTAATCCCAAATTCTTGTCTTTCATAAATATAATAACATGATGAACAAAATAAGTCCTTTTTTGATTTCACTAGAGAATCCTTACAGCAGATCATGTAATTTGCAATTTTGTGGTCCTCTCTGAGAGGAGTTGGGTAGTTACCATGCAAAAATTTTTACCTGCTCAACTGAATATCGATTATTCCTAATAATTTTTAAAAGTTAATAGAAAGTATGGGACTAGACTAATCAATTTCTTCAGATTTTTGTGTCCTGCCCAATCCCCATGCCTTATACAATTCTGTAGTTTCATAACTCTTGCATAAAATTCAATGATTGTTTTTATTAATGAAGAATTGTCAAAAATGTCCTATGCTGGTTATCTGCTCTTAAGGCACAGACTACAATGACACAGCTAAGATGGTTGAGAAATAGAATCCCAGGGTTCCAAAAGATTCAATTTAACTTTATTCTGAAACATGGCTCTTCACTATAAATAGTCAGTATGGAGAACAAATACTTCACTCATAATTAGGAAACCTGGGTTCTAAAGGTTGCTTCTATCAAAAAGCATTTAAGTGCCTGTTGTGTGTTGGGTGCTCTGCTAGGATCGGGTGCATGAAAACCAAACTAAATCAGTATCTGCTCTTAAGGAGCCTAAAATTTAGTAAGGAATATACATATACATGGTACAAGTACAAAGCAAATACAAAGTAATTTCACATAGGCAGCTAAATGGTGCAGTGGATAGAGTACCAGCCCTGTAGTCAGGAGGACCTAAGTTCAAAGCTGGTCTCAGACACATAACACTTCCTGGCTGTGTGACTCTGGGCAAGTCACTTACTCCCAATTGCCTCAGGGGAAAAAAAAGGTAATTCCACAGGCCATTAGCAGCTATTAATGATGTTGAAGGAGATCTTTTATTGGTTTTTATAAAGATTGCAAATATGGAATTTGAAGGGTGTTTTTGGGAAGAAATGATTGTCACTACTCTCTCACTACATTTTTCTTTTATTCTTTGTGGCTATCATAGCACTTCATGCTAAGCTAGAGCACCAGGAGGATGCTCTAAAAATAGACTAACTAGATAGGAAGCATAAAGGGGCTTAGCCTGGTGGGGAAGAAGAGGAAGGGGACAGGGACAGAACTGAAGTCAGAACTAAAGAAGCATATAATCAGCAATAACACCATTTGCTTCCCAGAATTGTGATGAGAATAAAATTATAATATTTATAAAGCATTGTGTTAAGTCTCAGGATATTATGTAAATGCTAATTGTTACCATAATTAATTATAGGGAGAGATAGTTAAGTAAAAATTAATTTTATGGAAAAACAAAAGGCAACAATAAACCTTTTTGCAAAAAGTCACTTCACCACTTCAGGCAACAGTTTCCACAAGTGTAAAATTAAGGGAATAAACTACTTGATCAATAAAATCCCTTCCAGTTCTGACATTCTGTTGCACAAGCACAGTGCTTGGCTTACAATAGACACTGGATTTCTTCTATACCAACTAGATGATAACACAACCTTTACTTTTAAAGTCTATACTTTGTACAATAAAAATAATATTTATATAAATTTTTAAAATTTGCAAAGTATGTTGTGCATGTTATTTCATTTGATCTTCTCTATAACTATGTGAGATGGATATAGGAATTATTAATCTCATTTATAGATACGTAAATTGAGGCTCAAGTCATTTGCCAGTGGTCACAGGCAGTAAATGTCAAAGACAGAATCTGAAACCAAGTCTTCCTACTCTGGAACTTGTTAAAAGTCCAAAAGTCACAGTGGAAATTGAATCATTACCACCTCTGTTACGCCCCTATGGACTACTCTAACCTGGTAGCTCCTCCTTGAGCTACCCTTAATGCCTGTTCGTCAACGGCACGGCTAGGCCACACTTAGCCATCTTCGGACACCAACCTGGATCCCATAGAGACAGACCACCAGTAGGTAGGGGTGAAGCGAAAGAGAACTTTATTCTTAGATAGCATATATTTATACCCTCCTTGAGGATCCAGGGGAAGGGGAGGTCCTCTAGGAACCAGGATAGACAGGTCATAATGGGATTGGCCCGAGAAGAAGAAGGGAGGCGTGCTAGGCTTTGAGAGCGCTAAGGAGGGAGACGTGGTATCTGGGATCAGACACTGCCTCCTGGGGCTATGCCCCACCTCCACATAGGACTCATCTGCACCTTGGAACCTCTCATCCCTCAGGTCCTCCCATAGGCCTTGAGCCACATTCCTTGCTCCCAGAGGCTTTTTAACCCTTATAATAGAAGAACATAGCACTAAAGAACCTTTGGGAATGTATAATAATTTGTTTATTATTATTAATATTTTATATAATAGTTTTAATTATTAAATAATGTGGAGAAAAAAAATTGTATTAGTTCCTAGTTTTTGCTGAAAAAATTTAAATTTATTAAAATACATAAACAATATGTAATTAAAAAGGTGTTTTCTTTCCCTCCATATCATGATTAATAGGTCTCAAGGGAAAAAAGATGAAGCTATCATCTTTTTAAGAGACTCTATCAAATTTGGTCCAGAGTTTGCAGATGCCTACTCAAGCCTAGCTTCATTGTTGGCTGAACAGGTAATTAGTTTCTTTTTCTTCAATATTTTATTTGTGGTTTCTTCCATGCTATTCTTATCATATCTTTCCTGATCTCCTTGCCTTTCTTCTATAAGAAGACAATTTTTCTGCTTTGACTCTATAGATGCCATTTCCTTGAGACAGCAAGGCATATCACTAGCTAGATAATACAGAATTGAGATGACATGAAGCATTAGCTATATGATTAACTGGTTAGTGATAACAGAATTTATGAATCAGTTTTTTATATCTATTTCCTCAAGATGAGTAACTAAGTATAGCTTAGTTTTAGTTTGTATGTTTGTAGTTAATAGCTAGTTTGTGGTTAATATGCAAATTCTAGCTATATCCTTAGTGTTTGCTAATTTTATAATTTTATCTTATGTAAATCTTTTCATTTTGCCCTGTTCTTTAATGTATAAATCTTTATCTTCCTCTTCTGTTCTCCCTCAAATTCTATTTTTTCTTTACCCCTGATATAACTAAGACCTGTATAAAATTATTCAAACTGTTGTTTAGGTTTTTGTACACTATTGGTCTATGCTGAGTGTACAATAAACCTCTTATTAAAATGTCTGTATATGTTGATAAAGCATAATGGTAGAAAGTTTCAATAAATCCTTGGACAACTTTCATATCACAATAATTTTATGTCACTGAATTTGCCTCTATTTAGAATGGGCTGTCCCTCTTACTCTAAGTCCCTACTTTCCTTCAAGCCTCAGCTCACATATCACATCTTTGATGAAACTTTTCCTGACCACATCCCCATCCTTATCTGAAAGAATGACTTAGAAGTCTACTAGTACTACCTTAGTAGTATCTTAATTTTCCCACATCTTCTCTTAATATTTATCATTTCCCTTTTCTGTCATATTAGCCAATCTCATAGGTGTGAAGTGGTATCTGATAGTTGTTTTAATTTATGTCAACCCAGAATAGCTGTTATAATGTGATAACTTCCAGACTTAATTTGTATTTCTCTTTTAGTGATCTAGAGCACTTTTTCAAATGACTACTGAAAGCCTTAATTTCTTCACATAAAAACAATTTGTTCATATCCTTTGAGCATTTATAAATTGGTAAATGACTTTCATTCTTATAAGTTTGACTGAGTTCCTTATATATTTGAGAAATGAGGCCTTCATCAGACACACGTGCTATAAAAAACTGTTTCCCAGCTTTCTGCTTTCCTTCTGATCTTGGTTGCATTGGTTTTGTTTGTGTAAAAAAATTTTTAATTTGATTATTAAATCAAATTCATAATTATGTAATTTTATAAATTTTTATGCATGTTTATAAATTTTGCATAAAATGCAAAAATGCATAATTATGCATTTTAAATCTCTATCTCTTGTTTGATCATAAATTCTTCCTTTCTCCATAGATCGACTTTCTTTAGTCTCCTAATCTGTTTATGGTATCATCCTTTATACCTAATCATTTACTCATTTTTACTTTATTTTAGTATATGGTGTAAGATGTTGGTCTATACCTAATTTTTGTGAAATAGTGAGTAAGAACTCAGAAATTGAATCTTCGGGTTTATTAAAAACTAGATTACTGAGGTCATTTACTATTATATCTTATAGACCTAATTTATTTCACTGATCCAACACTCTACTTCTTAGCCAATACCACACCTTTTGATGGTTGACATTTTATAATATTTTGCTTTGCTTTTTTTTTTCATTAATTCCCTTAATATTCTTGACCATCCATTCTTCCAGATGAATTGTCTTATTTCTAGCTATATAAAATAATTTGATTGATATGACACTGGATAAATTAATTTAGGTAGAATTGTTGTTTTTATTAATATTGGCTTAGCCTGCCCATGAGCAATTGATATTTTTTCCAATTCTTCAGATCTATTTGTGTAAAAACTGTTTTGTAATTATGTTCCTCAATTTATCTTGGTATGTAGATTCCCAGGTATTTAATATTGTTTATAGTTTTTTAAATGGAATTTCTCTTTCTATCTCTAGTTGTGGCCTTTATTGGTAAAATATAGAGATGCTGAAAATGTATTTGGGTTTATTTTGTATCCTGCAACTTTGATACATTTATTAATTATTTCAAGTAGTTTTTTAGTTGATTCTAATCAGATCATCTACAAAGAGTGATAATTTTGTTTCCTCATTGCTTCTTCTATTTTAATGTCTTCTCTTTTTGCTAAAGGTAACATTTCTAGTATAATACTGAATAATAATGGTGGATAATGGCATCCTTATTTCATCCTTGATCTTACTAGAAAGTCATCTAGTTTATCCTCATTACAGATAATGTTTGCTGATAGTTTTAGATAGATACAATTTATCATTTTAAGGATACTCCATTTACTCCTATGTTTTTTAGTGTTTCAATAAGAATGGGTCCTATATTTAACATGTATAGGACTGCTTGCCTTCTGGGGAAGGGGGTAGAGGGAGGGAGGGGAAAAGTCAGAACAAAAGTGAGTGCAAGGGATAATGTTGTAAAAAATTACCCGGGCATGGGTTCTGTCAATAAAAAGTTATAATTATGAAAAAAAAGAAAAAATAAGAATGGGTCCTTAGCACAGACCCACACTTAACACACCAAGATAAGCTCAAAATGGGTCCATGATTTAGGCATAAAGAACAAAATTATAAATAAATTAGAGGAACATAGGATAGTTTACCTCTCAGACTTGTGGAGGAAGAAGGAATTTGTGACCAAAGATGAACTAGAGATTGTTATTGATCATAAAATAGAAAATTTTGATTATATCAAATTAAAAAGCCTTTGTACAAACAAAACGAATGCAAACAAGATTAGAAGGGAAGCAACAAACTGGGAAAACATAATCACAGTTAAGGGTTCTGATAAAGGCCTTATTTTCAAAATATATAGAGAATTGATTCTAATTCATAAGAAATCAAACTATTCACCAATTGATAAATAGTCAAAGGATATGAATAGACAATTTTCAAATGATGAAATTTAAACTGTTTCCACTCATATGAGTGTTCCAAATCACTACTGATCAGAGAAATGCAAATTAAGACAACTTTGAGATACCACTACACACCTGTCAGATTGGCTAAGATGACAGGAAAAAATAATGATGAATGTTGAAGGGGATACGGGAAAATTGGGACACTGATTGCATTGTTGGTGGAGTTGTGAACGAATCCAACCATTCTGGAGAGCAATCTGGAATTATGCCCCAAAAGTTATCAAACTGTGCATACGTTTTGATCCTGTAGTGCTATTACTGGGCTTATACCCCAAAGAGATACTAAAAATGAATGGATGCCCATCAATTGGAGGATGGTTGGGTAAATTGTGGTATATGAATGTTATGGAATATTATTGTTCTGTAAGAAATGACCAGCAGGATGAATACAGAGAGGCTTGTAGAGACTTACATGAACTGATGCTAAGTGAAATGAGCAGAACCAGGAGATCATTATATACTTCAACAACGATACTGTATGAGTATATATTCTGATGGAAGTTAATTTCTTTGACAAAGCAAAGATTTAACTCAATTTCAATTGATCAATGATGGACAGAAGCAGCTACACCTAAAGAAAGAACACTGGGAAATGAATGTAAACTGTTTACATTTTTGTTTTTCTTCCTGGGTTATTTTCACCTTTTGAATCCAATTCTTCCTGTGGAACAAGAGAACTGTTCGTTTCTGCACACATAGATTGTATATAGGATATATTGTGACATATTTACCATTTATAAGACTGCTTGCCATCTGGAAGAGGGGAAAAGTCAGAACAGAAGTGAGTACAAGGGATAATGTTGTAAAAAAATTACCCAAGCATTGGTTCTGTCAATAAAAAGTTATAATTATTTTTTTTTTAAAATGGATCTTTGGCAACAATTTTTTCTGCACCTGTTGAGATAATTGTCTGACTTCTAATCATTTTATTATTGAAATGGTCTATTATACTGATAGTTTTCCTGATATTGAACCAGCTCTGCATTCCTAGTATGTAGAATTGTTCTTTAAATATTTGGTAGAATTCACTTGTGAATTCATCTAGCCCTGGTGATTTTTTCTTAGAAAATTCATTGGTAGCTTGGTCAATTTCTTTTTCTAAAATAAGGTTATTTCAATATTCCATTTCATCGTCTGTTAATCTGGACAATTTATAATTTTGTTACCAATCATTGATTTCACCAAGATGGTCAGATTTATTGGCATACAATTAGGATAAATAGCCTCTAATTATTGCTTTAATTTCCTCTTTATTCGTGGTAAATTCACCTTTTTGATGTTTTTAATACTGGTAATTTGGTTCTGTTCTTTCCTTTAAAAAAAAATAACCAAAGTTTTTTTTCTTATTTTATTGGTTCCCCATCCCTTCATAAACCAGCTTTTAGTTTTATTAATTTTATGGCTTTCTTACTTTTGATTTTATTAATCTCTCCTTTGATTTTCAGGATTTCTGATTTAATCGTTAATTGGGGATTTTTAATTTGCTTTTTCCCCTTAGCTTTTTGAATTGCTTGCCCAATTCATAGATCTGTTTTTTCTCTCATTTTTTTTATATCCATTCTCTCAAAGTCAATTTATACCCACATGTTCTATATATACTCTTTCTAATTACTCTAATAGAAATATAGTTTTTTTTTTCTGTTTTATTTATTTAATATTTTCTCCAGTTACATTCAAAACAGAATATTTTTTACATTTGTTTTGAATTTTTTGAGTTCTAGATTTTCTCTCCTATTCCCCATGCACAATTAAAGCTATGCAAAACATTTTCATAAATGTCAAGTTGTGAAAAAAAAATTTCCCACCCTAATTAAAATAAAACTCTCAAAAAAATTAAGTTGAGAGAGAAAGACAGAGGGAGAGAGAGAGAGAGAGGGAAGAAGGGAAAGAATGAGATTATTCTTCAAACTGTATTCAGACATAATCAGTTCCTTCTTTGGATATGAATAGAATTTTTCATCATAAGTTCTTCAGAGTACAATGATTGTTCTAAGATTAGCAAAGTCAGTCATAGCTGGTCATCCCAGAACATTGCTATTACCTCGTACACAGTGTATTTCACTTTGCTTGAGTTCATGCCGGACTTTCCAGGTTTGTTTGTTTTGTTTGTTTGTTTATTTGTTTTCTGAGAGCATCCTGCTTATCATTTCCCACAGAACAATAATATTCCATCAAAAATATCAACTATTGAGCCATTCTCCAATTGATGGGCATCCCTTCAATTTCCAATTCTTTTGCCCTGAGAAGAGAGTTGTCATGAATATTTTTTGTATGTATAGGTTACTTTTTTCCTCTACTCCTCTCTCCCCACCCCCGCTGGCATCTCTTCATATTCAGGTTAAGAAGTGGCTTGAAGTAAGTGCATAGTCCTTATTTTTTATAAATTTGACTTGGTTCATTCTATATTTGAGAAATGAGGCTTTATCAGAGAAACTTGCTTCAAAATTTTTTGTTTTTTTTTTAAATTACTATTGCTAATTGTATTTCCCTCCATTTATTCTTTCTCTTTTCACCCTCTCTCCTCAAAAATATTTTGATACTGACCACGCCCTCCCCCAATTACCCTCTGTTTTATCACCCTCCCCCTCTTCCCATATCTAAATCCCCTCCTATTTTTCTGCAGAGTAAGATAGATTTCTATATCCCTATTGAGCATGTATGTTATTTTCTCTTTGAGCCAATTCTGATGAGAGTAAGATTTAATACTCTCTCACCCTCTTCCCTTTCTCCCTCCAGTGTAAAAGCTTTTTCTTGCCTCTGTTATGGCAGATAATTTGCACTATTCCACTTCTCCCCTTCCCTTTCTCTCAGTATATTCCTCTCTTACCCCTTAATTTCATCATTAAAAAAAAGATATTATTTCTTCATATTCAACTCATATATATGCCCTCTTTCTATATATACTGTGGTATTCTTTTTCTTCTCCAGACGCAGCCAGGTGATAAAAGTTCAGATAGCCTAGTTAGCTTAGAGGTCTATCTCTCTGCTTGGTTCCTAGAGCTCTTGCAGATTGTCCTTTGCTTCTGCCTCTGCTTTCTTCAGCTACCAGCCAACCAAGTGGAAAAATGGAATGGATCTCTCTTGTCTCGGAGAGAAGGCTTCTAGTGTAATTCAGCTGAAATCTTGACTCATAACTTCTTCCTCTGAAAACTCTCCTGACTGGCCCCTTTGATGCTCTATTTATTCGAGAGAGAGATTGTGGGATGCGAGAGAGAGGGATTATGGGTTTCTCCCATAGTGCTCTCTGGCCCTAAGAGCTTCAAGGGAGGTATGAATTCACAAAGTTTACTTTGTGAATCACCCATACTTGTGAATTCCAATGAGTAAAGGTGTAAACACAAGCATTGCATTAATTAGTTCTACTTAGTACCTTGTTTCAGGTTCTGGCCCAAAACATCTTCTTGTAAGATCAGATCAATAATCTATCAACTCTAATGAATTAGAGTTTGTAAAGATTCCAACATCTCCTCCTTTCTTTTGTTTTAGAACATAGGGTGGTCATGACCTCCTTGACTTCTCAAGAAGGTGAGAACCCCCCAAAAAAGGTGATCATGCCTTCCCTGACACCTCAGAAAGGAAGATGAAAACACTAAAGGAAATAGGAAGTCAAATCAGATTAGCGGGTTTCTGAAGGGGCTCACTTGAAACAGGTACACATACCATCAATATGGGCCAGAACTTGAAACAGATATACATGGTATACATAAATCCATCAATATGGGAGGCATTATACATAATTCACATAAGCACACAGCAATATAACACAGGCTAGTAGTAATGTAACAACATGAATCAACCTGAAAATTTATACATGTCCATAAGTCCTAGAAATAGTCCAAAAGGAATCCATTGTCCATTAGTTCATGTGCCAGGAATCCAATAATTCCTGTAAGCTCTGAAGTACTGTAATAGTCTCATCAACAATTTTTCATCTCAAGGAATCCAATGATTCTTGGTGGTTTTTCAAGAACTAAAACAGTCTCATCTTGTGTTAGGAAATCCAATGATTCCTGAAGATTTTAAAAGTTCTTTTAACAGTCTCATTGTCAGTCATGCTCTTTCAGTGTCAGATGCTTTTTAAATCTCCTTTGTTTTGAAGTTTTTCTCTTTTTCTATTTCATCTCAGGAAATCCAATGATTGTTGCTGGTTTTTCGGGAACTGAAAGCTGAAGAAGTTCTTTTAACAGTCTCATTGTCAGCCATCTGATTCCTTCTCCATCTGTGGAAATATAAGCAGACCCTCTTCCCCAAACAGTTAACCTATCTAATTCCCTTCTAGTTACCACTTTTGGGATTTCTCCTCATCATCTGGTAATTACATTGGAGCTGTTTGCACTGGACACTGCTTAGTTGGGTTAAAAAACCCATATTCTCCCCAACTGTCATACTGATTGCTTTTCTGTTGGTTGATGACATCAGAGTCCTAAATTTCTGAAGTCTCTCTGGGTGTAACTTCAGCTGCTGTCATGCCCCACATATCTTTTGATTGATACTTTGGAGCTGGGCCCTGCCTCTCATTCCTCTGGGTCAATCTACATTTAGAGGCCCAATGAAGGCCTTGGTTACATTTTGGACATGGGGTTTTGGGTTTTCTCTCACCCTGTCTTCTCACTCTATCTCCATATCTACAATGAGCTCTCAAATGTCCAACTTTTCCACACTGAAAACATCTACGAGTTTCTCTAGAAGTCCCTTGCCAAGAGGGACCTTATCTTCCCATGTTCATCATAGTTTGGGTATAATAAGCATTTGTGCCCACTGTGGCACAGTGTCTTAAGATCTCCTCTAAAGGAGCATCTTTGCCTAGCCCCCATATAATTCTTTTGCAAACCTCATTGGCATTTTCCTTAGCCAAATGTCTAGTCATTATTTCTGTTGCTGCATTGTCTCCAATGGTTCTTATTACAGCTGTTTGCAAATGTCCCACAAAATCTGCAAAAGGTTCACTGGGACCTTGCTCTATTTTTGTAAAAGCTTTACTTCCATCTTGCTATCCAGGGAGAGAATTCCAAGCTTTTATTGCAGCCTTAGAAATTTGCTCATACACTGTTATGGGATAATAAATCTGTTCTGAACTCTCTCTATACTGACCTTCACCAGCTAGTTGGTCAAAAGTGATTTGTACAATAGCTCCTGTTTGCCTATTACATTGGGCTTGAATCCTACATAATTCATGAAACTCTGAAAGCCACAACAAATTTTGTTCCAGTTCTAGACATGTCTTAGCTATGGATTTCCAGTCATTCGGGCTTAAGATTTCTTAAGACAAATTATCTAGTAATATCTTGACATAAGAGGATGTAGCCCCATAAAAAGTGCAACCCTTTTTCAAATCTTTAATTTTTTCCAAATTAAAAGGAGTGTATTTTCTCTCTTTTTGACCTGAAGAGTCAAGCTTTTCAATCACAGGATATGCATTTATAAAATCAGATATATCTTCTCCTTCATTTTTTGCCTTAATTAATGCTTTTTCTAATCTTGTCAAATTCTGCTTTACAGGAGAAGCTGACTGTGTTTCTGCTTCTCTTCTTCCGCCTTCTTCCTCTACCCATGAAGGGTTAATTGAGGGGGGAGGGTCATGAGATGTGGAATGATCTAATTCCTCCTGCTGTAAAGTATCACACTCAGAATTATACTTAACTCCATTCTTATCTGACTCTTCCTGCTTTTCACCTAGTATAGTTGGCACCTCTTCCTGCTGCTGTTTCTTCGTTTTCCTCATTTTAATACTTATAAAATTTCCTGAAGCTAGTTGTATTAAATTATATGTATTAATTATGCCTTTGGAAATTGAGTTAGGCCCATTTTTATTATAGAATTGACAAAGATCCTCTCCTACCAATTTCCATTCGTTTAGATCTAATTCCTTTTCCAGAGAGAAACAAGGACATATGTTTTTACAATTTCTAAAAGTTCAGTAATCTGCTGTAAAATTATAATTATAACTTGGCTTTCCATAATTTTGATAATGCTCTCTAAACATTTTCCTTGAGCAGAAACA
Organism: Antechinus flavipes; assembly: GCF_016432865.1. Taxonomy (NCBI): domain Eukaryota; kingdom Metazoa; phylum Chordata; class Mammalia; order Dasyuromorphia; family Dasyuridae; genus Antechinus; species Antechinus flavipes. Next base: position 234,474,166 of record NC_067402.1, on the reverse strand, counting down.
GAAGGCTGTTTTCTAAACATCTGTCCCATCTTAGCTGAAATTCTATTTTAATTCTTTTAACAACATTTCTTTGTTGTACTCACCCTATTTTCTAGGTTGAGGAGTCTTTTCCAGTGGATCAGGATCAGAGGTTTTTCCACTGGAATCAGGATCTGAATCAAGTCCCTGTTCAGGTGCCAAAATTGTACTCACCCTAATTTCTAGGTTGAGGAGTCTTTTCCACTGGATCAGGATCAGAGGCTTTTCCACTGGAATCAGGATCTGAATCAAGCTCCCACGTTGGGCGCCAAAATGTGGTTATTTTCTTCTTTTAAATATAATAGTTCTCTCTGCGAGAGAAAGTTTCTTGAGGAGATTTTCTAGAGGCAGCCTTAGTGTCAGTTCAGATTAATAATTATCCCAAAATGCAGCCAGCTGGTAAAAATACAAATGTTTATTTCTCCTTCCAAGTCTTGTCTCTTTCCTTGGGCCCGGATAGCTAGATTCTTAGAGGCCTATCTCTCTGCTTGGTTCCAAGAGCTCCCTCCGAATGTCTCCAAATCCAAAGGTTTGTCCTTCAGCCTCTGCCTCTGCTTTCTTCAGCCTCCAGCCAGCACAAAAATGAATCTGTCTCTCTTGCCTTCCGAAGTAATTCTCTCCTGGTTCTAGCTCAACTCCGACTCATGGCTTCTTCTGACTTGACGCTCTCCTTTCCATGTAATTTGTCTGAATTCCGTCTGAGAGCCTCTGTCTGTATCTTATATATGAGAGAGAGGAATTGTGGGATACAAGAGAGAGGGATTATGGGTTTTCTCCCATAGTGCTCTCTGGCCCTAAGAGCTTCAAGGGAAGTGTGAATTCACAAAGTTACACAATTAACTTTGTGAATCTCCCATACTTGTGAACTCCAATGAGTAAAGGTGTGAACACAAGCATTGTATCAATTAGTTCTACTTAGTACCTTGTTTCAGGTTCTGGCCCAAAACATCTTCTTGTAAGATCAGATCAGTAATCTATCAACTCTAATGAGTTAGCAGTTTGTAAAGATTCCAACAATATACTACTTCTAACTGCCATAATAATGAGAAAGTTAATCCTTCCATGTAGAAATGTAAACAGATAAATTCTAAGTTATCTCTTATGATACCACTTTCTTGAATACCTCCTTATGCTTTTCCAGAGTCCTGTATTTGAAAACCAAATTTTCCATTCAGCTCTGGTCTTTTCATCACAAACGTTTGAAAATCTTCTATTTCACTGAATGATCACCTTTTCCTCTGATGGATTATACTTAGTTTTGATGGATAGGTGATTCTTGGTTGTAATCTTAACTCTATTGCTCTCTAGAATATCACATTCCAGGTCCTCTGGTCCTTTAATTTAGAAGCTGCTACATCTTGTGGCTACACTATACTTGAATTGTTTCTTTCTGTATGGTTGCAATATTTTCTCTTTGATCTTGAAGTTCTGTAATTTGGCCATAGTAGTCCTGGGAGTTTTCATTTTGGGATCTCTTTCTGGAGGTTATTGGTGAATTCTTTCAATTTCTATTTTAATTTTGGTTCTAAAATATCAGGACAGTTTTTCTTGATAATTTCTTGAGGGATGATGTCCAGGCTCTTTTTTTAAAAATTATAACTTTCAAGTATACCAATAATTTTAAAATTATCTCTCTTGGATCTGTTTTCCAGGTCAGTTGTTTTTCCAATGAAATATTTCACACTGTTTTCTGTTTTTTCTTTTTTTTTTTTTTAATTTTGTTTTGATTTATTGTATCTTGATTTCTCATAAAGTGATTAGCTTCCATTTGCTCAATTCTATTTTGTAAGCAATTATTTCTCTCAGTGAGCTTTTATACCTCCTTTCCCAACTGACCAATTTTGCTTTTTAAGGCATTCTTTTCTTCATTAGCATACTCATTTCCTTTTGCATCACTTTCAATTCTTTTCCTAATGTTTCTTTCTTCTTCTTTTTCTATTTCTCTTGATTTTCAAAATCCCTTTTGATTCTTTGGTGATCTGAGCTTAATTCTAATTTTTCTTAGAGGCTTTTGATATAGGGTAGGAGCTTTGATTTTGTTATCATCTACTGAGTGTGTGTTTTGATCTTCCTTCTCATCATAATAACTTTAAATGATCAGAAACTTTTTTATGTTAATTTTCTTAGCTTATTATTCGTAATAACTCTTTGTTAAACTCTTTGTTTAACTCTTTATTAAAGTAGGGCTCTGTTTCCAGAATGGAGGATGTGCACCCAAACTATAGAGGTTTTGTACATTTATTTTCAGAAATCCTTCTAGGAACAAGCACTCTTTTCTATCCTGCAGCTGTTTGGAGTGTCCCAGTAACTATAACTGTTTAATCTGATGTGCTGAATCAACAGAGTTCTGCTTTGCTGATGCTCAGGACCTGGGGCTAGGACCTGGGCTATGCACCAGATTCCCAACCTATTGCCACAGATCCTCTCCACTGATTTTTCGAGTCCTCCCTCCTGAGAAGCCTCTAGTATTGTTTTGATTCAGAGGTTCCCCCATCGCTGATGCTGGGGTCTGAGCCTGGGTTGGGGCCTGGCTGGGGCTGAGGTCAGGGCTGGGGCTGGACTGGTGCAGTCTGCACTGCGATTATGCATTAGTCTCCCACCCTGGCTCCACAGACTTTTTCTTTTGACTTTTCAAGTCCTCTTTGGTGTCTCTGAGCTGAGGAGTCTGGAAGCCACCAGTACTGCTGCTCATTCAGAAGTCTGGCTGAGTGCTGGATCCAGGACTGAGCCTGGGACTGCGCTATTGTGGTCTACAATGGGTCTGCACATTGGACTGTGGTCTGTGATATCACAGACCATTTTGGTTGACTTTCTAAGTTGCTTTCATGTGGAAAATGTCTTGCTCTCTCTTTTTGGGTGTTCTGATGTTCTAAGATTTGTCTAGTTATTATTTAAAGGAATTTGGAGCAATTTGGGGAGAGGTTGAGTGAGTTTCTGCCTTTACTTCACCATCATGGCTCCACCTCCTAGAGATAAGAGTTCTTAAGAATTTTAAGTATCATCTTCCCATGTAGGGATGTAAATAGTTTAACCTTATTCAATAGCATGGATTTCTTTCCTTTTCTATTTAGCTTTTTATGTTTTTCTAGAGTCTTCTATATGAAAATCAAATTTTCTGTTCAGTTCTGGTCTTTTCATCAAGAAAGCTTAAAAGTCCATCTTTCCTTCCAAAAATTATGCCTAATTCTGCTGTAATATAAGCTCCTTTGCTTTCCAAAATATTGTATGCCAAGCCTTTATCTAAAAGCTGCTAAATTATGTGTAATTCTGCTTGTGACTCTGTGATACTTGAATTGTTTTTTTATGGCTGTTTGTGATACTTGAATTGTTTCTTTATGGCTATTTGCAGTATTTTCTCCTTGACATGATAATTATCGTACTTGTCCATAATATTGCATGGAGTTTTCATTTTGAGATTGATTGGTGGTTTTTTAAATTATTATTTTACTCTCTGGTTTTGAATATCAAGGCAGTTTTCCTTGATAATTTCTTGAAAGGTACTACCCAAGCTCTTTATTTGATCATGGCTTTCAAGTTGTCTAATAATTTTAAAATTATCTCTCCTAGATCTCTTTTCCTGGTCAGTTATTTTTTCAATGAAATATTTCACATCTTCTATTTTTTCACTCTTTGATTTCATTTGATTGATTTTTGATGTCTCATAGAATCATTAGTTTCCACTTGCTCAATTCTAATTTTTAAGGAATTATTTTCTTCCCAGAGCGTTAATACCTCCTTTTCCATTTAGCTAATTTTACATTTTTAAGGAGTTATTTTCTTCAGTGGATTTTATATCTCTTTTTCCATTTGTCCAATTCTGTTTAAGGAGATGTTTTCTTTTTCTAAGTTGCTATGTCTCCTCCCCACAATCCCCATGATTTTCTCACTTCACTCTCATTTCTTTTCCCAATTTTTTTTCTACCTCTCATTTAAGTTTAAAAACCCTTTTTGAGCTCTTCCAGCAAGAAGGTATCTTGATTGGGAAGGTGTTTTATCCCATCCTTTTTCCAGGTTTTGTTGCTCCATCATTCATTTTGAGGCTTGATTTAAAGTTATTTCATGAAGTACTATGGAGAGGTCAGACATCTTCCTGATTTTTCTGCACTAATTTGGCTCTGCCTCCCTCCACTGATAATTGATGATTAATTGATTTACTTTTTTTAAAATGTGCTGAAAAACAGAAATTAAGATATGACATTCTAGAGGGAAATCTATTATGAGTACATTATTATGCACAGATAAAGTGAGAAAAAGGGCTATAATGAGATTCAGATTTTTAAGACAGTTATTGAATTTTGTAGTAAGCCAGTTAAGGCTTAGCTTTAAGACTAAAATGAAATGTGTAACTTTTAGCTATTAAAGATGTTTAGTCATTAAATGGAAAGTTAGGCACAATATGGAGCAAAGATGGAAGAGTAGAGACAGTAACACAAGCCAATCTCTCCCAACATTCACCTCCAAACAACTTTAAAATATAATGTATCAAATTTAATTCTGGAATGGCAGAACCAATAAAAGATCAGAGAGATATTTTTTAACACAAGAAAATTTAGGAAGTCAGAAAGAGAGATCTATGATACCAGATTGGGGCTAACTTGAAATGTACAAGATCATAACATCAATTATGGGCCTTGGCGGAATCAATAGTAGCAGAGCTTTGGGAACCGAGCGCACAGATATTCTAGAACTAAAGGAGGCTTGTGGCTTCAGGGGAGCAGGAAACTTGGTTATAGTTCAGACACTAAAGGAGGCATTAGCACTTGTGTTGGCAGGCAGTAGAAACCTTTCCCGGGACTACACCACCTTGGAAGCACTGAAAACTTGCAGACTGCCAGAATTACCTCTGAAAACAGAAGAACAAAAAAGATTGAAACTTGAGATGGTGCTTTCCCAACCCCCAGAAGAACAGAAATTAACATTAACATAAAGTAAAGGTTAAGAAATAAATTAGAACAATGAATCAATAAACAAAAGAACTTGACCAAAAAAAGCTACAATGGTAACAAAGAATACCAAAACACAAACTTGGAAGATAACAAAATGAAAATGGCTATAAATACAGCCTCAAAAAACAAGGCAAATTGGATGTAGGCTCAACACAAATTCCTGAAAGAGCTAAAGAAAGAGATAAGAATGGACACATATATTTATTTTGTATTTAATTTGTATTTTAACATATTTAACATGTATTGGTCAACCTGCCATCTGGGGGAGAGAGTGGGGGGAAAGGAGGGGAAAAATTAGAACAAAAGGTTTGGCAATTGTCAATGCTGTAAAATTACCCATGCATATAACTTTTAAAGAAAAAAAATTATAATAATAAAAAAAAGAAATCAAGCCATTCGCCAATTGATAAATGTTCAAAGGACATGAACAGACAATTTTCAGATGATGAAAATTGCAGATGATGAAATTGAAACTATTTGTACTCATATGAAAAGGTGTTCCAAATCATTATTGATCAAAGAAATGAAAATTAAGACTACTCTGAAATATAGGAAAACTGGTTGGTGGATTGTTGGTAATACATTGTTGGTGGAGTTTTGACTGTATCCAACCATTCTGGAGAGCAATTTGGAACTATTCTCAAAAAGTTATCAAACTGAGCATACCTTTTGATCCAACAGTGTTACTACTCGGCTTATATCCCAAAGAGATAGTAAAGAAGGAAAAGGGACCTGTATGTGCCGAAATACTTGTGGTAGCCCTTTTTGTAGTGACTAGAAACTGGAAATTGAATGGATGACCATCAATTGGAGATTGGCTGAGTAAATTATGGTATCTGAATATTATGTAATATTATTGTCCTGTAAGAAATGACCAGCAGGATGAATATAGAGAGGCTTGGAGAGACTTACATGAAGTGATGCTAAGTGAAATGAGCAGAACCAGAAGATCATTATACACTTCAACAACAATACTATATGAGGATCAATTCTGATGGAAGTGGCTATCTTCAGCAATGAGAGGATCCAGTTCAGGTCCACTTGATCAGTGATGAACAAAAACCAGCTACCCCCTGCAAAAGAACACTGGGAAACGAGTATGGACTGCTTATATTTTTGTTTTTCTTCCCAGGTTATTTTTACCTTTCTAAATCCGATTTTTCTTGTGCAACAAAAGAACTGTATAAATATGTACATATATATTGTATTTAAGATATACTTTAACATGTTTAACATGTATGAGACTGCCTGCTATCTGGGGGAAGAGATGGAAGGAAGGAAGGGAAAAGTTGGAACGGAAGTGTTTGCAAGGGTCAATGTTGAAAAATTACCTATGCATATGTTCTGTCAAGAAAAAGCTACAATAAAAAAAAAAAAGAATATGATGCCTAGGCTTTTTTTTTTTTTTTTGATCATGGTTTTTACATAGACCAATAATTTTAATATTATCCTAAATCTATTGTTCAGGTCAGTTGTTTTTCCAATAAGATGTTTCACATTGTTTTCAATTTTTTTTTCATTCTTTTGGTTTTGTGTGATTATTTCTTGATTTCTCATAAATTCATTAGCTTCCATTTGCTCAGTTCTAACTTTCAAGGAATTATTTTTCTCTGTGAAGTTTTTTCCAGTTTCTCCAATTTTGCTTTTTAAGGCATTATTCTCATTAGCTTTTTGTATGTCCTTTTATACCACTCTCAATTCTTTCCCCAACTATCCTCTATCTCTTTTACTTAATTTCCAGAATCTGTTTTAAGCTCTTCCATAACTCAGGTTGTGGAAGACCAATTCTTATTTTTCTTAGAGGCTTTTGATATAGAAGCTTTGACTTTGTTATCTTCTTCTAAGTTTATGTTTTGATCTTCCTTGTCATCATAGTAACTTTCTATGGTCAGAATCTTTCTCTGTTGTCTGCTTATTTTCCCAGCCTATTAATTGGCTTTTAACTCTTTGTTAAAGTACAGGTCCTTTTCCAGAGTAAAAGGTATAAGGGCCCAAGCTTCTGGGGTTTTCTGCAGCTGTTTTCAGAACAGCTTCTAGGTATCTGTATGTTTTTTTCCTGGGAGTAATGTTTTTGAGTGACCACAAGCACTCTTTTCTATCCTGGAACTGTGAGGAGTAACCCTGCTTCACTGTGGCTGTTAAGCTCTAGTGTGCTAAAGCAACAGAGTCCTTCCTCAGTGCTAGTAAAGAGACTTCCTGTGAACTGAGGCTTCTGAAAGCTGCCATGACCACTACTGCCCATGCTCATTCCTGGTTTCCTTGTTTCCCAAGTCCCTTTCACCCTATTGACAAACCTTTCCTGATGGCTTTCTAAGTCTCCTCTGGTGTCTCTGGGTTGAGAGAGGGTTGAGAGGTACAGAAACTGCAAGTATTGTCTCTGATTCAGAGGCCTAACATATGTTTTTACTTTGCTGGTGTGTTGGACTGTGTTGTTCTTTTATCCTAGTACCACAGACTTTTCCTGCTGACCTTCTAAGTTTTCTTCAACTGCAAAATATTCCACTCCCATTTTTTTGTTGTGTCCTGATGCTCTAAAATTTGTTTGGATTTATTATTTAAAGGAATTTAGAGTAGTTTTGGGAGAGCTTGGCAAGTCCCTGCCTTTACTCTGTCATCTTGGATCTACCCTTGCCAAAATATGATATTCCAGAAAACAAAGAAGCTAGGATTATAATAAAGAATCATTTTCTAAACAAAACTGAATATAATCTTTCTCAGGGGGAAAATGGATATTTAATAAAATAGAGAATTTCCTATCCTTCCTGATGAAAATACTAGAACTAAATAGAAAATCTGACATTTAAACGCAAGACTCAATAAAAATATTAAAAAGTAAATATGAAAGAGTAACTGCTAAGAACTTTACTACTATTAGGGCAGTTAGAAAGAGGGTATGGGTGTGTGTAAATTATTTGAGGATTAATTTTATAATAGAAGGGTAAGAAAGAGGAATACCATGATAGAAAGAGGAAGAAAGAAGAAAGGGGGAAATTATCTCATATAAAAGAGGAGCACAAGCAAGAGCTTTTGCAGTGGAACTGAAAAGAAGGTTGAGTTAACACTTTCATTGGAATTCAAAGAAAGACTATATACTTAGAGGCATGCATATTTACATACATACAAACTAAGTTGGATAATTAAATTTATTTTATCCAGAACTGAAGAGGGGAAGGCAATAATAGAAAGGAAGAGGGTGATAAAAGGAAGGGTAGATTAGGGGAGGTACTGGTCAGAAGCAAAAAAGATTTTGCAGGACAGACAGGGTAAAAAGGGTAAAAAATAGATAAAAGAAAAAAATGGGGTGGAGATTAATACAGAATAATCATAACTGGAACTGTGATGAAATCCCACATAAATGTAAGTAGGTCACAAAATGGATTGGAAATTTAAAAGTAATTGGAAAAGACTTTAAAGATTATTGAATTCAGTGCCTTGTTTTATAAGTCACAAAAATGTTAAATTAAGTGACTCAGTAAGAGCAGTATTCAAACCTGAGTTCTTGATTACAAATCTGGTACCCTTTCCACCCTGATATACTATGTTTTTTTTTTTTTTTTTTTTACTTTTGTGACATAGATGGGGATTTAATTTGTACTTTCTATCCAAAAACAAGGCAGATCAAAATGGGTAAATGATTTAGACATAAGGGGGGGGAGACATCATAACCAAATTAGGGGAGTTTAGAATATTTTACCTGTCAGATTTATGAGTAGGGAAAGAATTATGACCAAATAAGAGATGATGAGGCATTATGAGATATAAAATAGCCAATCTTGATAACATTAAATTAAAAAGAGTCTGCACAAACAAACAAATGCAGCCAACATTAGAAAGTAGAAAACTGGAGAAATCTTCATAGCAAGTTTTTCTGATAAAGTTGTCACTTTTCAAATTTATGGAGAACTGAGTCAAATTTATAAAAATATAAATCATTACCTAATTGACAAATGGTCAAAGGATATGATCAGGCAGTTTTCAAAAGAAGAAATCAAAGCTGTCTATAGTCACATGAAAAAATACTTTAAATCACTATTGATTAGAGAAATACAAATAAAACAGTTCTGAAATATCACCTCACATATAGAAGATTGGCTAATATGACAGAATAGGAAAATTTTATATATTGGATGGGCTGTGAGAAAACTGAGACACTAAAAGCATTGTTGGTGAAATTGTAAACTGATTCAGCTATTCTAGAGGGCAATTTGGAATGATGGCCAAAGTATGTCCAAACTGTACTGAAAATAAAACTGTGAATAACCTTTGATCCAGTAATACACCACTATATCCCAAAGAGATTATAGCAGCTCTTTTTTTTTTTTTTTTGTGGTAGCAAAATATTGGAAATTGAGGAGATGCTTATTAATTGAGGAATGTCTGAACAAGTTGTGGTATGTTATTGTGATACATTGTTATGCTATAGGAAATGATGAGCAAGATGCTTTCAGAAAAAACTGGTCTTATATCAACTGTTACAAAGTGAAGTCATCAGAACCAGGAAAATATATTATACAGAAACAGTAATAGTGTAAGGATAATCAATTGTAAATGAGTTAACTATTCTCAGCAAATAAAAGTAATCTAAGACAATTCCAAAGGACTTAAGCTGAAAAATGTCGTCTACTTACAGAGAAAGAACTGATAAAAGTCAGAATACAGATCAAAGCATACTTTTAAAAACTTTCTCTTTTTTTTGAGGGGGGGGGTCTATGTTTTCTTTAGCTAATATGGAAATATGTTTTGCACACCTGCACATGTATAATATATCAAACTGTTTTCCTTTTCAAAGAAAGGGAAGGAAGGGAGAGGGGAAAATTTAGACTTAAAGTTAAAAAATGTTAAAAATTGATTTTACATGTAATTAGGAAAAAATTAAAATTATAAGTAATATTTGCCAAACTAAAATCACACAAGAATTTTATAGTTAAATTTTTTAATGAAAAAAATCAATTTTTCCTCATCCATTAAAAAACCAAGACTTTAAAGATATACACAGGCAAAAAAGACAAATTCCAATATTAGCTATGTAAAAAAAAATTGCCTCATGCACTCTGTCATGATGTGAGTAATATGATTCTTCATGAGTGCTTTGGAAACATGCTTAGTTTTTGCATTGATTAAGAGTTTTTACAACTTTCAAAATTTTATTTTTTGTTTGTTTTAATACCATTATAATTATACAAATTGTGCTGTTTCTGCTCACTTTACTCTGTATACATTGATAAGTCTTCCTAGGTTTCTCTAAAACTATTCCTTTCATAATTTCTTAGTATTTCATTATATTTATGTAGTGTAATTTATTTGGCCATTCTCCAATTCATAGGTACTTTGCTTAGTGTTTCCCCTCTACAAAAAATAATTTAATATAAATATTTTTAAATACATAGGACTTTTTCCTCTTTTATGATTTTGAAACATAAGTCTCAATTGCTTTAGCACATCATAGATAGCTCTTCTTTTTAGAGCTATAAGAGATCTCCTAACCCAGTCTCCTACTTTATAATGAAACTGAGATTTAAAGAGTTAAAGTGATTTTCCCAATGGCTATGGGCAAAAAATCATTTTTGGTGATGACAGATTTTTTAGTGGTAAGCCTCTCCAAACTTCCTCCAGGGAAAATACACTTTCTCTTACTAGAACCATATTTGAAAATTTTCCAATTTAGTAGTAATTTCCAGACTTTGCCCTGATGACATAGCTTTTGAGAACTAAAGGTCATTTCCTCAACTCAGTGTGTCATCAGTGTAAGATTGTTATCATACTGTTTTGACAATGTTAAATTTAATATTGATGTTTTAAATTTTTCTATTTCTGTCCTTTAAAGGAATTATTTCAGAGAGCTGAGGAAGTTTATCAGGCCGGAATTAAGAACTGTCCAGAGAGTTCTGACTTACATAACAATTATGGAGTTTTTTTAGTGGATACTGGTGAGTAAGATCAAATGTGACAATGGCATTTCTGTAAGCAGAGCAAGTAGACTCATTTGTTTCTCTACCTCTTTAGGGTAGACTATTCATCCTGATGGGAGTAACTTTTTCTCTAGCCCCTTTTTTGACTGTCTTCTCAGGAAGGGCTTTCCTTTCACACCAAATATAGGAAAATGTTGGGTATCTGCCTTAGTGCTAGTCCAACTAGTTGCAGCTCCATGAACTGTTTAAAATTCATTTTTCCTAGAGAAACTCTGGCATAGATATGTGGATGTGGAGATACATATAGATATAGATATATTTTCTCTGTCCAGGGAAATTATAAAAATTAAACAATTCTCTTTGATTCTGTCATTTGAAATCCATTTCTTTCCTCTTTTGGAACACTCCAATCACTCCCTTCAATGCTGTATTCTAGCAATAGTCCATAGAATTTTAATGTCAATAATTTTTATCATATTTGCCAGTTTAAGATAAAAGATAAATATTTAAAAACTGAAAAGGCAAACAAACTTTTTATTATTATTATAACTTTTTATTGACAAAACATATGCATGGGTAAATTTTCAACATTGACCCTTGCCAAAACCTCTGTTCCAATTTTTCCCCTCCTTTCCTCCATCCCCTCCTCTAGATGGCAGGCAGTCCCATACATGTTAAACATGTTAAAATATATGTTAAATGTAATATATGTATATTTATACTGTTATCTTATTGCACAAGAAAAATCAGATTTAGAAAGAATGTAAAAATAACCTGGGAAGAAAAACAGAAATGCAAGCAAACAACAGCAGAGAGTGGAAATGCTATGTTGTAGTCCACACTCATTTCCCAGTTTTTCGTTGGGTGTAGTTGGTTCTGTTCTGATCAATTGGAATTGATATGGATCCTCTCATTGCTGAAGATAGCCACTTCCATCAGAATTGATCCTCATATAGTATTGTTGTTGAAGTGTATAATGATCTTCTGGTTCTGCTTATTTCCTTTAGCATCAGTTCATGTAAATCTCTCCAAGCTTCTCTGTATTCATCTTGCTGGTCATTTCTTACAGGATAATAATATTCCATAACATTCATATACCACAATTTACTCAGCCATTCTCCAATTGATGGCCGTGCAGTCAATTTCTAGTTTCTAGCACTATGAAAAAAGGCTGCCACAACATTTGCATTCAAAATGCAAACAAATTTTTAAGAAATAAACATAAGCTTCTCTATGCTCCAAAAGAACACTCCTGAGACTCTTTTCAGAAGAAAGAAAAACAAAAGGGAAAAGAGAAATGAAGGATTGTTATCCAAAGCCAGACTTTTTCAACATCACAGTATCTATCCCATCATAGTTTATGAATAATTCACTTACTCCATCTTAAATCTGTAGTCCAGCATGAGCTACTCCATGGCCAGCCCCTTTGTTATTTCCCTGGCAACAGTTCTCCCACTTGAAGCATTTTCTTCCATAAGTCCAAAAGGAACAAATGAGATGGCTTCTGAATCCAACTCAGCATCTTTGTCAATCATGAAGTCAAGGCAAAATTTTCTGGCTGTTAAACAGGGTAGGAGATGTCTATATGCACCCAACAGGCATTTATCCATACTGATTCTCTTTTTGATGCATAAAAAATATCTCAAAAAGAAAATTCACTGAAATGGATTTGTGATGTAGTAGTAGTAATTTGAAATGTAGATAGCCACATTATACCTTGATGCTATGATTTCTCTAATTGTTATATAAATCTATCTTCAGGGAAATCCCCTGAGGCTATATATATATAGGAGTTATTCTTGTTAACTTAGTGAGTAGTAGTCTTCACATATATTCACAATGGTTAGTTTATACTCATGAAATACTCTTCAGTTCTACTATAGAAACAATGCCTCGAAAACAAGTCATGGTTACAGTATTTCTATATGATGTAGATTATAGAAATGGTGTAGTCATTATTGATGAAGTATTTTAAGATGTCAGATGTTAGATAGAATCCACTTGCTATTTTTCTTTAGAGTAAGATTATTTTCAGAATAGTCTTTGTTTCCTTTATGTTGAATGCTAATAATAATTAAAAAAAACAACTTTATGAGAGTATGCTATTGGTTTTCTATTTTCAGTTACCAGGCTAGGTACTTCTTATAGTGGCAGTAAATTTTAGTTTTAGTTTTTTTTTTTTTTGGAATTATGAAATAAAAATATTTTTATTTTCAAGATTACATACTCCTATTTTCTAACAAATCTTCACTAAAATGGAGTGTGACACTACATATTAATTCCCAAAATATAACAGTAATGTGTGCCAGAGATATCTTTGGATTTGGTCTTCCCTACAATGGTACACATATACATTTCACCTCTTACATTCAACATGTTTATCAATAGCCAGACATCCCCTTGTGGTGTTCTTCTTTTGTATAATATGATCGTTCTCTCTGGGAACAGGCTTGTCAAGGAGGTTTTCTGGAGGCAGCCTTAGTTCCAGTTAAAAGTAATCATCACTTCAAATGCAGCCAGGTGTTAAAAGTTCAAATCCTTTATTATCTCTGATTTCTGAATCTCCTTCTTGGGGCCTGGTTAGCTTTCTTAGAGGCCTATCTCTCCTTGGTTACAAGAGCTCTTGCCACTGATCTTTTGCCTCTGCCAGCTTCGGCTTCTCTTCTTCCAAATGTCTCCAGCCAGCACAAAAGTGGAAGATGGAATCAAACTGACTCCGCCTCCGAGAGTGGGTTTGTGGGCTTCCTCCAGGAGTGCTCCATGTCTGTCCCAGAGTGCTCTCTGGCCCTAAGAGCTTCTTGCTTATATGACTCTCTAAAGGTGTAAACACAAGCATTGTTTCTTTCAGTTCCACTTAGTAACTTGTTTCAAGTTCTGGCCCATAACATCTCCTTGTAAGATCAGATCAATCATACTGGACCAAGCTGAATTAGATAATTATTGTCTCTATCAATTCTAATGACTTAATAGTTTGTAAGGATTCTAACACCCTCTATGCTAGCTCTCTCATTCTGGCCTCCTCTTATGGTCTAAGTAGACCACCTATATAGAGATCAATGATTCAGCATGAATGTAGTTTCTTCATTTTTGGTAACTATTAGAATAGTAGATCACAAAAATGTTATATACATATTTTTCTTTTTAAAAAAATTTTGTTCATTTTATTTTTAATTTATAGAATAAAATAAGTATTTTTCTCTAACATAGCATATTAAAAAGATGAATGCTTATGAAACTGCTAATCTGTCATATAAAATTTCCTATCTTTTAAAATATATAATAAGGTTATTATGATAAATTTTTTTCTTTTTCTTTTCTTCTCTACTCATTTCACCTTATAGATGACTACCATTGAACAGCAATACACATACATGCACGTATATGAAAAAATAATTCTACACATACTTCTATTTATTAGTTCCTTCTCTTCATATGCCTTTTATACTTAATTTGGTTGTTTGTAATAGTCAAAGTGATTCAGACTTGTCCTTAAAACAATATTGCTATTACTGTATACAGTGTTCTCTTGGTTCTGCTTGATTTGCTCTTTGTGATTTCATGTGTCTATTCATGTTTTTCCAAGATTATCTAGCTCATCACTTCTTATAGCATAGTAGTATTCCATCACAATCATATATATTGTTCAGTTATTCCCCAATTGATGGGCACCTCCATAATTTCTAGTTCTTTGCTACCTACCACAAAGAAAGCTGCTAAAAATATTTTGGAACATATAGGTTCTTTCCCCTTTTTCCTAATCATTTTTGGAAATAGACCTAGGAGTGGTATTGCTGAGTCAAAGAGTATCAACAGTTTTATAACTTTTTGGGTATAATTTCAGATTACTCTCCAAAATAGTTTGACTAATTTACAATTCTACCAAAATTTTTTACATCCTTTCTAATATTTTTGTGGCTTTCCCCTTTAATCATTTTAGCCTAAGTATAAAATTTTATCTCAAGATTGTTTTAATTTGCATTTCTCTAATTGATAATGACTTTATAGGATTATATATGTTTTTCATATTTGTTTTAATCAGCCAAGATTTATCATTAATCAAGATTAATCAGCCAATCTGCCTTTTCATCCTCATACCCTATTACATACATGTACAGTCAGTTAAAACAAATGTCTGTATTGACTATGTCAAAAGAAATACTTGTCTTATTTCTCATTCTGAGTTTCTTACCTTTTCATCAGGAAATGGATGGCATGTTTTCTCATTACTTCTCTGGAATCACAATTGGTCTTTATGGTGATATGAGTTTATTCTACACAATAGTATTCCATCACATTTATATTTAATTTGTGAACATTCTCTAGATTAGGTATAATGGTTAGAGTGCTGGGCCTGGAGTCAGGAAGACTCATTTTCATGTGTTCAAATTTGACCTCAGACAGTGTGACCTCTAAGACTATTTGCCTCAGTTTCTTTATTTGTAAAATGAACTGAAGAAGGAAATGGCAATATCTTTGCCAAGAAAACTCCCAGTGGTGTCCCAAAAAGTTAGATATGATGAACAGCCATAGCAACAACTTCAGAATTCCATTCTTTGCCCTCCCTTTAATTTCTTCTCCCTTCTTCCTTTTTTTCTTGTTTCCCGTTGAGTGAAATAGATTTCTATACCCAAAAGTGTATTCCTTCTTTTGACTAGTTTATATAAAAGTGCTATTCATTTGTTAGCTAGTTCTCTACCCTCTTTTCATTGGTTATTTACATGTCTTTTTGAAACAGCCTTGATTAGGTAAGATAATCTTCCCTTATATTTCTTTTTCCTTCTTCCCAGAGTGTTCCTCTTTCTCTCTTTTTTCATTCTTTTTTTAAGATCAATCTTTTCTTAAAATATAATTACTCCCAGGTCTTGTCTAATTGGACTCCTTTTATGGACCCTGATGATGGTAGAGTTAAAAGGGAATACATGTATGTCTACTCATAGTTGAATATACCAAATATTTATCCCTGCTTAGTCCTTTATAAATTGTTCATGTAACCTTTTCATGTTATTCATCATTACTGTATTTGAATATCAGAGTTTCTCCCCAGCTTTATTCTTTTCATTAGGAAAACGTGGACGTTTTCTATTTTATTAAAAATTTATTTTCCACCTTTAGCATTATTTACAATTTAGCTGGGTAAGTTATTCTTGATAGGAAACTCATAAATCTTTGTCTTCTTGAATACTGTATTCCAAGTGACTGCTAATTTAAGATCCTGACTATAGTTCCTTAGTTGTTGAATTATTTTTTTTTAAGATACTTCCAGATTTTTTTCATTGACCGAGAAGTCCTGGGAGTTTTCTTTTTCTTCTTTCTTTGGGGAGGTGACCAGTAGGTACTTTCTGTTTTTATTTTGCCCTCTGGGTTCAAGAGATTTGGACAATTTTACTTTTAAGATTTCTCAAAATTTGATATCTAGGCTCCTTTTTTGGTCATGGTGTTTAGATAGTCTAATAATTCTTAAGTTTTTTCCTTCATTTTTTCTAGGTCAGTTCTTTCTGCCATAAGACACCACACACCTTCCTCTTCTTCTTCTTCTTCTTTTTTTTTTTAATGTTTTGTGACTTTGTTTCAATATTTCTTATTGCCAAAAAGAATCGTTGACTTCCCTTTGGTCAATACTGATTTTCAAAGAATTTGTTGTTTGGACAAGGTTTTGTTTCTATTTCAATTGTGTCTTCCATAGCTCTCGTTTTAATTTTTTCCCTTAAACATTCTTTTTTCATTTATTTAAAAATAGTTGGGTTTTTTTTTTTTTTTTGTTTAAACTCTTCCATTCACTTTCAGGAATTGTAGTTTGTGCTCAAACTGTGTTTTTCTCTGAGGTACCCCTTATATATGATTTGAAGTTTTTCTCTTCTGTGTTTTTAAGTGCCCTGCTTCATAGTGTCACAGCTAGGTGGCACCATGGATAGAGCACTGAGCTTGGAATCTTCCAGCCTATTTCCTAATTTCTGACTTAATGTTAGAACTTTGCCAGTTCTGAAGGGAAGATCTAGAATAGTTGTGCTGATACTTTCTTAGGATATTGGATGTTATGTTATTGCAGAATCTCAGGGACAGAGCTCCCCAAAAGGCCTGATGAAGGACAAACTCTTGTTTGCTATCTTTCTAGTTTGTTTTGTTAGTTTTTGACCTGAGTTTGGGTCTGTGCAAGAGTTGGCTGTTGCTGGATTCTATCTCTTTTAACCAGCTAAATACCTTTGTTGGTTCAGTTCATACTGGAGATAAGCAGTTTGGATGTAGGATCTCTCCTTCTTCTGGGACACAGACACTTCCTGGGTACTCTGTGTTCCATGGATGGAATGTTTCTGGCTGAAACTATTCTCTTTCTTCTGTAAACCTCCTTGGCTCCATTCTATTGACTGGGCTGGATAAATGGCTCACTTTGACTTTTAGGAGACTTTCACCAGCAGGATTCAGTCTGGAGCATTTTCTGCATCTGTTCATAGACATTTGTAGATAGAAGTTCACCACATTGCTTCCTTCCTATAACTTTGCCCTCTTAGCTTCATCTATATTAGATCAACAGCTTCATAAAATATTTGTGAGAGTCTCTCATGAGAAATGTTATAGTGTAGTACATAGAATATCTTTTTTTTTTTTAATTTTGTAATCACTTTTTATTGACAGAACCCATGCCAGGGTAATTTTTTTACAACATTATCCCTTGCACTCACTTCTGTTCCGATTTTTCCCCTCCCTCCCTCCACCCCCTCCCCTAGATGGCAAGCAGTCCTATATATGTTAAATATGTTGCAGTATATTCTAGATACAATATATGTATGTAGAGCCTAACAGTTCTCTTGTTGCACAGGGAGAATTGGATTCAGAAGGTAAAAATAACCCAGGAAGAAAAACAAAAATGCAAATAGTTTACATTCATTTCCCAATGTTCTTTCTTTGGGTGTAGCTGCTTCTGTCCATCACTGATCAATTGAAATAGTACATAGAATATCAACTATAGCATCAGATGACCTGGATTTGAATAGTAGTAAGCTGCTTATAAACTCAATAATCAGGATAGATTATGTAATTATGAATAAGTTACTTAAACTCTCTGGGTTTCAGTTTCCTCATTTGTGGAATTGAGCAGTCTTTATGGCCCCTGCCAGCTCTAAAGTTCTGATCCTTTTCCATATGAACAAAATGGTGAATTATAGACCAGATGGTCATATAGACTCATATCTGGTTTGACTAAATCAATGTTTGCTGATAATGGATCCTTGTCTCTGTTTTCTGAGTTTCAGAGTTGATTCTTTGTCCTATGCCATTTTACATTTATATCAGTTATATTAATGAAGACATAAATACCATCATTATCTAATTTGCAGATGATACAAAGTTAGGAAGGATAAAAAATAAGTTGAATATGTTGGCCCTCATTTAATTGAACCTAGACTTTTGTTACTTCCTGTTTCTCATCACTCAAATTATCAAAGTCTTAATGTACCCATATTATTATCTCACTTTCCTCATCAAAAATCTTCAGTGGTTCCTCATTGCCTACTGAATAAACTCCTTATCTTCTTACTCTTCTTAGTTCTTCTTACTTCTTACTACTTACTTCTTTTTACTAATATTCTTTAATTGTTACTCAGGGTGGCCTCTACAGGGCTATATCACATTCTGGTTCCAATCTGCCTTTCAAGAATCATCTCATGGAGGTAGAACCTTGATGATAGTAAAAAGACAGAGACTCTCTCTCTGGGGGGGAACAGGCTTTTCCTCAAATGTCTCAAAACAAATTCTACAATAGCTGAATCCCTAAAGAGAAAGAGTGAAACATTTTTTGAGCCCAAGACAATTTAGTAAGTTGGCAGGAAAGACAACTAAATTAGTAGTGGTAGGGATGGTTTTCACACTTCTCAGTTCACAAATGGTAAGGGGATCAGAAATCTGGTCAAAAGGATCTGTAATAATAGGAGTCCCTTTTCTGGCACCAGGAGCAGGACTCTGTTATATTGCCTTTATGTGTATCTGGAGCACAGTCCTGGATCTTAGTCCTGAGGCAAAGAAGATCACCAGTACATTAGATCTTGCAGCCTCAGGGAACAGAGATCCTGGTCACAGTTCCAGGATTGAAAAGACTGCTAGTGGTCACTTTCAGACCAATGCATAGTCCAAGGGAGTAGTAAACACACTTCTCCCCTAGGTCATGCCACTCTGGAAAAATTAAAAATTTAATATCCACAGAATTGACTCTGAAAATAGCTGCACAAAAACCTTGATGCTTGGAATGGTATCCCCTCTATTCCAGAAAGAAAATTCTATTTAGAGTTATAAGTCAAGCAGTAGGTCAGGAAAATGAACAAACAACAAACAAAGATCCTATCTATAGAAAGTTAATATGGTGACAGGAAAGATCAAAGCACAATTTTTTTTTATTATTATAGCTTTTTATTTACAAGATAGGTATATAGGTAATTTTTCAGCATTGACAGTTGCAAATCCTTTTATTTCAACTTTTTCCCTCCTTCCTCCCACCTCTTCCCCCAGATGGCAGGTTGACCAATACATGTTAAATATGTTAAAGTATAAGTTAAATACAATATATGTGTACATGTCCAAACAGTTAATTTGTTGTCTAAAAAGAGTCGGACATTGAAATAGTGTACAATGAGCCTGTGAAGGAAATCAAAAATGCAGGTGGACAAAAGTAGAGGGATTGGGAATTCTATGTTGTAGTTCATAGTCATCTCCCAGAGTTCTTTCGCTGGGTGTAGCTGCTTCAGTTCATTACTGCTCTATTGGAACTGATTTGGTTCATCTCATTGGTGAAGAGGGCCACATCCACCAGAATTGATCATCATATAGTATTGTTGTTGAAGTATATATTGATCTTCTGGTCCTGCTTATTTCACTCAGCATCAGTTCATGTAAGTCTCTCCAGGCCTCAAAGCACAAATTCAGAAGAAGGCAGTTAAGACATAAGAAGTCAAAACACCCACATCCAAAGCTTCAAAATAAGATATGAATTGTTCATGGAAGAACAGTTTGGTAAAGGAGGCACAAAAATCCAGTGAAGAAAATATTTCAAAAAGCAGAATTGGTCAAATGGAAAATGAGGTTCAGAAGCTACTGAAGAAAATAGTTCCTTAAAAATTGGAATTGGGGAAGTGGAAGCTTCTGATTTTATGAGACATCAAAAAAATAATAAAACAAAATCAAAAGAATGAATAATCATGCATCTCATTAAAAAAAACTAATCTGGAAAATAGATCCAGGACAGATAATTTAAGAATTATTGGACTATGATATGGACCTAAAAGCTATGATTTTTAAAAAAGAGCCTAAACACCATCTTTTAAGAAATTATTATGGAAAACTGCACTGATAGTCTAGAACCAGAGGGAAAAATAGAAATTGAAAGAATCCAGAGATTACCTGCTAGAAGAAATCCCTAAATGAGAAGTCCATGTACTATAACAGCAAAATTCCAGAGCTTGCAGGTAATGGAGAAAATATTGCAAGCAGATAAACAGAAATAATTCAAATGTCACTGAGCTAGGTAGGATAACGAAAGATATATCAGTTTCTATATTAAAGGATATAAGTAAGGGTTTGAAATATGATATTTCAGAGGGCAAAAAAATTAGGATTACAATCAAGAATTACCTACCCAGCCAACAGAGTATAATCCTTCTGGGGAAAAAATAGACATTCAATGAAATAAAACTGAATAGAAAATTTGGCTATTTATTTAATTCAGAAACAAGACACTTTTGAGAATGAACAGGGTAAAAGGAAAGAAAGTAGGAATAAGGAATAATTGATAGGAAGACTAGGAATAATAGGGAAAAACAATCATTACTGTGAAAAAAATTATAGTAAGTTTCTCTGATAAAGATCTTATTTCTCAAATATGACTCAAAGCTGAGTCAAATTTATAAAAATAAGAGCCATTTCTCAACTGATAAATGGTCAAAGGATGTGAATGGGCAGTTTTCAGACAAAATAAAGCTATTTTATACAGTCATGTGAAAAAATGCTCTAAATCACTATAGATTAGAGAACTGCAACTCCTCAGAGCTACTACTGCTACAGCCACCAGATTGGCTAATAGGAAAAAAAAAGAAAAATGACAAGTGTTTAAGGGGGTATGGGAAAATTAAAACACAAATACATGGTTTTTAATTATGTATACTGATCCAATGAATCTGGAGAGCAATTTGGAACTATGCCCAAAGGCAGACTCTTTAACCAAGCAAATCAACTACTAGGTCTGTTTCCCCTCAAAAACATTTTTTTTAAAGGAAAAAGGACCTATATGTATAAATATATTTATAACAGCTCTTTTTGTGCTGGCAGAGAATTGAAAATTGAGGAGATGTTCACTAATTGGGGAATGACTGAACAAGTTGTTATACGTGATTGTGATGGAATACTATTGTGTTATGAGAAATGATGAGCAGGATGCTGTAGAAAACCCTGGGAAGACTTACATGAACTGATACAAAGTGAAATGAGCAGAACCAGGAAAATATTGTATCCAGTAATAGCAATATTGTATGATAATCTATTATGAATAAGTTAGCTCTTCTCAGCAACATAATGATTCAAGACAGTTCTGAAAGACTTAAAATGAAAAGTGTTTTCCATTTCCAGAGAAGGAACTGGTGGAATCTGAATGCAGATCAAAGATAGTTTTTTTCTTTGCTTTCTTTTTCTCAATTTTTATTCTTTTCTTTCACAGCAGGACTTACATGGAAATGTATTTTGCATGACCACACATGTATAACCTACTTCATATTGCTTGCCTTCTCAGTGGAGGTAGGGAAAAAGAAATTGGAACTAAAATTTTTTTTAAAGTTAAAATTGTTTTTACATATAATTGAGAAAAGATAAAATATTAAATTTTTAAAATGATCTCATAATATTTGCCTTCACATAAACTGGCCTATTTTTCTTTTCTTCCTAGCCTCTTAAGTTTTCTATGCCTTTTCTTAAGCCATCTCCTTTACTAGTAATATATATATATATATATATATATATATATATATATATATATTCTGCCATCTTGTTGAAGTCTAGATTTGGGGTACCTAAATCAAATTAGGGTTTAGTTGAGGTCTAGTGGCAGTTTTGGGGTACAGGAAGTCAAGCAAAGCTCCCCTGCAACCCCCTTGGATTCAGCGAAAGGATAAAGCGATAAATGAGGTCTAGTAGCGGCAAATTCCCAATAAAGGCATTTATTGGCCTGAGAGCTAGATTGATAAAAGAGGTTTATTATTGGGTTTGGAAGTAAGGAGACAGTTGAAGGTACAGAGGGTCTAGTAGACAGAGGGTCTAGTAGACAGAGGGTCCTCACATGGCTAGCATGTTTGGAATCTCTATAAAGAGGGGGTTCCCAGTGTGGCCCTTTTATAATAAGAGATTTAGCTCGAGGGGCTTTTGCATGTAGCCCAAAGTTGGCTCAGATTCTGGTGGGGCTGGGACAGGTCCAGATCTTCTATTGGAATTCAAAAGGGACCAGGATTTGTGAGTTAAAGGGTAATTACATTAACTAGGGTGGGGGAAGGGTGTTGGGAATCAAAGATAGGAATCTTTCACACATCCATTTCTCTGTGGAATTTCCTCCTTTTAAGAGCCATTTCAAATGCTACCTTCCTCAGAAATACTTCTCTGATCATTACCACCAATTTTTTCTCCTTTTCCTCCCTGCTTTAAGTTATGTCTTTCTTAAAATTTCTCATAGCATTTTTTGGGGGGCTTTCTACATCACATTCTACTTTCTGTCATAATTATTTGGGTATTCATTACCTCTTTTTCCACAACAATAAGTAACTTCAGAAGCTAGAATTAGGACCAACAGATGAAACTGAAAGGAAGGAAAATTCAAAATTGAGAGAAACTTCCTAATAATCAGAATAGTTCAAAAGCAAAGTGGACTGCCTTATGATATATTGAAATGCTTGTCACTGGAGAGTTCAAACAGAGATTAGATAGCCACTTGTTAGGGATACTGTAAAGATTAATTCATATACCAGTTATTTCCAAGATCTCTTTCAGTTCTTATGATTTAATGATATATGATTTCTTTTTATGTATCCTGCTCAACCCTTACTTGAGGATGCTAATGACCTACTTTAAATTTAGATATTTGGCAACTTTGTTAAATAATCCCCAAACCAAACATCAGGAAGTAGAAGAAGCAAATTAATTCATAGTTTGCTGAATTAATATTAATCAATTTAATTATAACATTAGAAGAGAAATTAAAATATTCAATTATTTGACAACTTCAGGGACATCCAAATCTCATAAATCTCTTCCCTCATTTCAGGAACTCCAGAAAATGCAATGTATCACTACCAACAAGCCATCCAACTTAGCCCACATCATCATGTGGCTATGGTTAACCTTGGTAGACTCTACAGGTCTTTGGGAGAGAACAAAGAAGCTGAAGAATGGTACAAACGGTAAGCATGAAAGATGAAAAAGAAAGTTTCTTCTTCCACTTGTCCTAAAAGAAAACATTCACAGTTCTTTTGAAGCTCCTCATAAATTTAACTTTCCTTTTTCTAGCCATTTGCTTGATACTTTTCCTCTGCTAATACTAGGAAAGACAGCTGACTTCAAATATTTCAGCAACTATCACCTGGAAAAGACATTACATTTAATATGTGTCATTCCAGAGGATGGAAAGTGGGATATAGATATCATCTCAATGTGTATTTTACTAGTTGAGTAATCTAATGAAATTGGTTGTGTTAATTACTTCTTTTCTGACTTTTTAGTTTGTAGAAGGGCTACACTAAAACTTTTATACAGTTTTTCTCTTAGCCCCAGAACTGCTAGTAGTTTTCTCATTTTTTTATTTTAAAGGACACTGAGTAGAGATGAGGAGTCTTTGCAAAGTTATGCAAATCCTTTAAGCAAAGGAATGCTAAAATAAGAATAAGTATAGTATAAGTAGAAAGTATGTTAAATCTTTTCATGACAGTGGTGTTCTCCCATTAGTGAATCTGAGATTTATTAGACTCAGCTCCTGAAGGGCATTTTTTTTTTTTTTTTTTTTTTTTTTTTTTTTTTTGCTGAGGCAATTGGGGTTAAGTAACTTACCTAGAGTCACACAGCTAAGAAGTGTTAAGTGTCTGAAGTTAATTTGACCTCAGGTCCTCCTGACTTCAGGGCTGGTACTCTATCCACTGCACCATCTATCTGCCTAAGGACATTTTTTTCCCCTTTATTTTCCATACTGTTCAAAAGCCTGAGAAAGCCTACGTTTTCTCCAAAAACCTCCCAAGTCACCTATTATCTTTGTTTTTGTTGAGAATCTTAAATGCTAGCCATGATATATTAATTTCTTTTATCAGCTCAAATAGTCCTGAATGCTGAGTAGTATTATAGCCTTTCAATGAAAACACTCAAGCATATTATTATCCTCGTCTATACTTAATTTCATGATTCCCTCAGATGGTGAAATGTTCCAGTAGAAATCCCCATATTTCTGAAATCACAGTCTAGATAGCCCAAATCAGTTATATATTTTTTTAAATATGTCCAGGTATAAGAATGCAGATGGATCAACATAAATCCATTGCCTCCCCAAGAAAAAACCCTTCAAATGTGTATTTTTGAATAAATATAATGACTCAGTTATCTCTTTGTTAAAAGGAAAACATCATTATATACCTTCTTGAGGGCAGTCTCATTTTTGACTCGGTATTGCTAGCCCCTAACTAACATCTGACATATAATAGATTCTTATCAAATTATGCTCAATAAATTATCTGTATTTTCTTCAATATCATAAAATTTGAGCAAAAGTTCTTAGGAGAGATAGTCCTCTCCAAGTATGAACATTCCTAAAACATATCTCTTAAAGGAAATTGTTATAGAATGATATGGACAAAAATCATTCAAAATGAAGTTTGAAGAGCTAACAATTAGTACAGCTCACAATCCAGGGAAGGATAAAAGTTAAAGAAAAAAAAAAGATGTGCTTTTTCTTAACGTTTAGGGCCTTGGATATAACACAAACAGCTGAAATACTGTCCCCTCTGGGAGCACTATATTACAATACTGGCAGATATGAAGAGGCATTACAGATTTATCGTGAAGCTGCAGCACTCCAGCCTTCAGCTAAGGAAATCCAGCTGGCTCTGGTAAGAACAGTTGAATTCAAAGGTAAAGAGGGCTAAGAACTGACATCCATGAATTGGTAATACTGAGTTCTGAGAACAATTTGGGGAAATGGAGATATTTTAGCCAGAAGGCAAACTTCAGTCATACTTGGTAGCTTTTAAAGGGAAAATTCCTCTCTGCAAGAAAACTGAAAATAGTAGAAATTACAAGAGTTAAGCAGTAGCAGACCTTGTGTGGAAACTTTATAGCCCTGCTCAAGATTGAGCTTTTTGACCTAGACAGAATATGATAGCTTTTGGGTACACTTGGTGCTTTTCTCTATTTTACGGAGTTTATATCAGAGAAAAAGTAAATAACATGATCAAAATAGCTTGAAGTCCCCAGTTAAAATTTCTAGTAGTAAAATAGCTTTGGCTCACTGGGCAATCAAAATTTTTGTTTATTGCTAGTTAATTTCTGACCTCTTTATATTTGAGGTAAAAGTGAGGTTACAAGAAACTGTTTTGGTAAAAGAAGTGAGCACAGTATATGGCTGTATCTGTTGTGAGACAGGCATGATGAGAGGAAGTTGGGGGAAAAGTATACTATTTGGATGACGTTCCTTGAGTCTTTGAAAAGGTAAGTAAAACCAGTAGCTTCCGTCTTTGTTTTTGATAGGCCTATCGATAGGCCTGATGGCCTACCTCAAGCTCTCTGACACTTCTCTGTTCTCCTCCATTTGTATTTTTTGCCTGCGTCTCTGTGGCTTTCTTTGAGTCTTTCCATCTTGGCTTATTATGTCCTGAGTAGAACTTGGAAGATCCCCCACAGCTTCTACTGCCATTTAGAAACCTGTAGTCTCCACTCTTTCTTCTTCTTCTCTTATAGACTAGATGTATTATATCCCAAACTTCCAGGCATTACTCATCTCTGTTCTCCAGCTCAAGGATCTTCATAGCTCCAAATCACTCTCATGACTGAGAGGGAATACTTCTTCCTGTAAATTACAAATCCTAGGATGCCAGTCAATTATCAAATCCCAATAAGACAAAAATATAAACAATGTGTATTTGAACCAATCAGTGGCATTCTTTCAGTCAAGAAATCCTAGCATCTCTAGTACAATAGTTATTTTCTCTTTATATAGTAAAATGCTACTAAGTGTTGAATTCATTCACTAAAGATACTGTTATGCAGGTCAGCAGTCTTTGCTCTTCCTCCTCATTAAGGGAGCAACAAATGAAACTTATTAGCACAATAAAACTAAAATATATATTCAGAACTGGAGTCTAGGCAAAATCTTTCATTCTCAAATGGCTCCTTTATTATCATATGTTCCTTGCCAATGACCGAAGCACTAGAAATTATCAAATGGTTAATGCAGCAATATCAGCGAGTTACTAGACAAGTTCCAAAAATCCTTAAATCTAAATATTATTAATATATACAAAATGGCTAAGGCAAGTAAAATAATTTATTTGGGTGGAAATACTATTGTATATTTAAAAAACAAAGCCTTGAAATTGTTTTTTAGGCTCAGGTTTTGGCCATGATGGGGCAGACAGAAGAAGCTGAAAAAATGACCAACCACATTGTGTCGGAAGAGGCTGGATGCCTGGAATGTTATCGTCTGTTGTCAGCAATCTACAGCAAGCAAGAACATTATACCAAAGTACTGTGATGCTTGAGTGAAATTCTGCTTTTTCTTTTAAATGTTCTCTGGGTTCACTAGTTAGAGCAAATAAGTGGATAAAGAGTTTTAAACATACATAGATAGATAAGATAAAAAATGGATTATCATGGAATTATTTATATATTCAAATATATGCATATATATATCCCTGTTCATATCTTTCAACAAATTCAATAAGGTTCATCCAACACGTTGGAGATTTTTTCTTAATTTCCCCTGATATTTATAAGGATACTTAAGAAGCATTTGAGCTGTTTACTAGTCATCATTCACCTTTGAAATATGACTAGCAGGAGAAACTAGATGGCATAGTGGATAAATCATCAACTCAGAAGTCTGACATTTACTCTCTATAGGCAGCTAGGTGGTACAATGAAAAGAACACTGGCCCTGGAATTAAGAAGACTTGATTTCAAATTTGATCTCAGATACTTACTAGCTAAATGGAAATCATTTCATTTCTATCTGCTTTGTGTTCCCCATCTAAAAATTATAGATAACATTCCTCTTTAGGATAATAACACATATTTCTTAAGATTATTGTAAGAATCAAAAAAGATATAATTTAAAGTGTTTAGAACAATGACTGGCATATAGGAATTACTATACAGAAGTTAGCTATGTGGTAAAAATTTTTTTTCTCACATATTTCAAATAGTACCAGTTTATAAAACTGGTTACAGGGAAGTGAAGTTACTTTCTGAAAATCAGATCATTTGTCAGAGGCAAAGTTAAGATTTTGTGTCTGGGTCTTTTGACATTCATTGTCCTATATAGCAGAGCTTTTAAAATTTTTTTCCATTTCATAACCCCCACATTCAGTTACATGGCTCTATATGGGGTCACAACCCACAATTTAAGAAGTTTAAGAAGTTAGGCTCAATAGTATCAAACAAATATCACGTAAATAATAAGCTACATTAAATGGATTTTTGCAATTGAGAATTCTTACATTATTTTTTTTCTTTTTTTAGGCACTAGAAGCTATAGGCACGTAAATAATAAGCTACATTAAATGGATTTATGCAATTGAGAATTCTTACATTATTTTTTTTCTTTTTTTAGGCACTAGAAACTATAGATAAAGCTCTCCAACTAAAGCCAAAGGATCCTAAAGTCATTTCTGAGCTTTTCTTCACAAAAGGAAACCAACTAAGAGAACAGAATTTTCTTGATAAAGCATTTGAGGTATGTTGAACATAGCCAAATGCTCCATTTTTTGAGTTCAGTGATTATAATGAATTGAAATTCCATTAATGCATCATGGCAGAGTAGGGATGTTGTTGGCAAGGAGGCAGAGCCCAGTTCTAGCTCTGGCATGTTCACCTATGGTGGAGAGATTTTGCAATTCTTTTGATATGCTATATTTATTTTTAAAGAATTATACTAGGTGAGTTTGTGGAGGCTTTTCATTAAATTTTTGTAGGTATTTTAATCATATATAGCAACTATTAGAAAACATCCTTTCAATCATAGAGGAGTTGTGATCTGAATTGGTGAAAGAGTACCTACACTAATAGGATTTCAAATGCTTGAAATTAAAGAGAATAAAGCTTCTTAAATACATTTTTCCCATTTTTGGCCTAATAAATATAATTAGTATGATTACATAAATATGATATATAATGTATAATAAGTAAAATAAACATAACTCAATGTATTTTTTAAAGTCATAATTGAAGATTCAATAGTGCCTTAGAATCAAACGATTCTGATCATCTCTAGCTTGATCTTCAAGGCCCTCCATAACTTGGTCCCAACTTTTTTTCCAATTACTTACTTGTATGAGTGCTTACAATACAATTGGATTAATTAATTTAATCCCATTTACATGTCTTAAATATTCAGATTATGTCTTTGTGGCTCTTCTCTTTCCATTATCCCTCCCCCAAACACTTTATCCACCTTCTTTTCCGCCTTTATGAATTATATCCATCCTTAAGGCTCATTTCAAGTTCAACCTCCACCATAAATAGCTTTTTCTGTCTACCTAAGCCCAAACTGATTTCTCTCTTCAGGGAAAAATTAAGCATCCATTGCCTATTCCACTTACAATGGAAATCTGTTATAATAACCTAACATCATAATTTTAAATACAAACAAAAATACAATTTTATGTGAAGAATCTGGGATTATCAGCTCTTAGTATAGCAAGTTCCTCCAGGATGACAAATTGTAAACTATACATAATTTAGATAAGTTCTAGAATATTCCTTGAAGTATGTTGAGCTTCAGTATTATTATAATCATACATCTAGTTTTTCAAGAATAGGATCTGAATTTAGGATCTGTTTCCAAACCTAAAAATTTGTCCCCTATGTCATGCCCCCTCTTAAAAATAAATAGATTTGCATTTGTGTATAGGAGAGTGTGTGTGTGTGTGTGTGTGTGTGTGTGTGTGTGTGTGTTTTTACAAACACATACAAATACACACACAGCTAAATATACCTGAATATAAGAAGAATTAGTCAGGTAATTTTTTTATTGTAGGGAAATCATTGATCAAGGCAGAATATGATGCATATATAATTTAGATAAATTTTCAACTTTCCTCTCTTCCTCTCCCTTTCTCTTTTTTTTCTCTTTGTCTCTTTCTTTATCATAAACACATAAAGAGAGCTATACAGCTTATACCTTTAAAAATATATATGTTGCTTATTTAGCCATTGATTGAAAAATCTCATTGATCAGCATATGGCTCAGCAGACACAGTAAATGTACTATTTCAGGCTGCATCTGAACTGCTCTCAGAATTTACTGGTTTTTTTTATAGCTTTGTATTTATAAGATAATATGCATGGGTAATTTTTCAACATTGACCCTTGCAAAACCTTCTGTTCCTCTAGATGACAGGTAAACCCGCTCCTCTAGATGGCAGGTAGACCAATACATGTTAACTATGTTAAAGTACATGTTAAATACAATATGTGTACACATATCCATATAATTATTTTGCTGCACAAGAAAAATCGGACTTAGAAATAAGGTAAAAATAACCTGAGAAGGAAATCAAAAATGCAAGTGGACAAAAACAGAGGGGCTGGAAATGCTAGGTTGTGGTTCATACTTATTTCCCATAGTTCTTTCTTTGGGTGTAGCTGATTCTCTTCATTATTGAACAAATGGAACAGATCTCATTGTGAAGAGAGCCATATCCATCAGATTTGATCATCATATAGTATTGTTGTTGAAGTATATAATGATCTCCTGGTTCTGCCCATTTCACTCAGCTCTCCAGGCCTTTCTGAAAGCATCCTACTGGTCATTTCTTACAGAACAATAATATTCCATAACATTCATAAAATACAACTTATTCAGCCATTCTCCAATTGATGGGCGTCCATGCAATTTTAAGTTTTTAGAGACTACAAAAGAGCTGCCACAAACATTTTTACATGTACAAGTCCCTTTCCCTTCTTTAATATCTCTTTAAGATATAAGCCCAATAGTAACACTGCTGGGTCAAAGGGTATGCACAATTTGATAACTTTTTGAGCATAGTTCCAAATTGCTCTCCAGAATGGTTGGAAGCATTTACAATTCCACCAACAATGCATCAGTGTCCCAGTTTTCCCATATCCACTCCAACATTCAGCATTATCTTTTCCTGTCATCTTAG
The DNA here is from genome assembly GCF_016432865.1 of Antechinus flavipes. NCBI lineage: Eukaryota > Metazoa > Chordata > Mammalia > Dasyuromorphia > Dasyuridae > Antechinus > Antechinus flavipes. Next base: position 234,443,914 of record NC_067402.1, on the reverse strand, counting down.
CCAATCTGACAGTTGTGTAGTGGTATCTCAGAGTTGTCTTAATTTGCATTTTTCTCATTAATGATAATTTGGAGCATCTTTTCATATGACTAGAAATAGTTTCCATTTCTTCATCTGAAAATTGTCTGTTCATATCCTTTGAACATTTGTCAGTTGGAGAATGGCTTGATTTTTTAGAGAGTCAATTCTTTATATATTTTGGAAATGAGGCCTTTATCAGAACCTTTGACTGTAAAAATGTTTTCCTAGTTTATTGCTTCCTTTCTAATCTTGTCTGCATTAGTTTTGTTTGTACAAAAGCTTTTAAATTTGATATAATCAAAAATTTCTATTTTGTGATCAATAATGATCTCTAGTTTGTTGGTCATAAATTCCTTCCTCTTCCACAGGTCTGAGGGGTGAACTATTCTATGTTCCTCTAATTTATTTATAATCTCATTCTTTATGCCTAGATCACGAACCCATTTTGACCTTATTTTGGTGTGCAGTGTTAAGTGTTAAGTGTCAATGAATAGTTTCTGCCAATTTTCCCAGCAGCTTTTGTCAAACAGTAAATTCTTATCCCAAAAGCTGGGGTCTTTGGGTTTGTCAAACACTAGATTATTCAAGTTATTGACTATTTTGTCCTGTGAACCTAACCTATTCCATTGATCAACTAGTTATTTCTTAGCTAATACCAAATGGTTTTGGTGACCACTGCTTTATAACGCAGTTTTAGATCTGGTACTGCTAGGCCACCTTCATTTGATTTTTTTTTTTCATTAGTTCCCTTTAAAGTCTTGACCTTTTGTTCTTCCAGATGAATTTTGTTATTTTTTCTAGGTAATTAAAATAGTTTTTGGGGAGTCTGATTGGTATAGCACTAAATAAATATATTAGTATAGGGAGTATTCTCATCTTTATTATATTCGCTCAACCAATCCAAGAGCACTTAATATTTTTCTACTTGGTTAGATCTGACTTTATTTTTGTGGAAAGTGTTTTATAGTTTTGCTCATATAGTCCCTTGGCATATAGATTCCAAATATTTTATACTATCAGCAGTTACTTTAAATGGCATTTTTCTTTTTATCTCTAACTGTTGGATTTTGTTAGTGACATATAAGAATGCTGATGATTTATGTGGGTTTATTTTGTATCCTGCAATTTTGCTAAAGTTATGGATTTTTTCTAATAGCTTTTTAGTAAAATCTCTGGGGTTCTCATATCATCTGCAAAGAATGATAATTTGGTTTCCCCATTACCTGCTCTACTTCCTTTATTCTCTCAACTCTTATTGCTGAAGCTAGCCTTTCTAATACAATAGTGAATAGTAATGGTGATAGTGGGCAACCTTATTTCACTCCTGATCTTATTGGGAATGGTTCTAGTTTATCCCCATTACATATGATGTTTACTGACAGTTTTAAATAGACACTAATGATTATTTTAAGGAAAAGTCCATTTATTCCTATACTCTAAAGTGTTTTTTAATAGGAATGGATGTTGGATTTTATCAAATACTTTTTCTGCATGTATTGAGATGATCATATGGTTTTGTTAATTTGGTTATTGATATAGTCAATTATGGTGATAGTTTTCCTAATATTGAACCAGCCCTGCATCCCTGGTATAAATCCTGCTTGGTTGTGGTGTATTATCCTGGGGATGATTTTCTGTAATCTTTTTGCTAATATCTTTTTTAAGATTTTAGCATCAATATTCATTATGGAGATTGGCCTATAATTTTATTTCTCTGTTTTCAACCTACCTGGTTTAGGTATCAGTACCATGTCTGTGTCATAAAAGGAATTTGGTAGCAGTCCTTCATTCCCTATTCAAATAGTTTATATAACATTAGAGCTAATTGTTCTTTAAAGTTTGGTAGAATTCACATGTAAATCCATCTGGTCCTGGGGATTTTTTCTTAGGGAGTTGATTAATAGCTTGTTCTATTTCTTTTTTTGAAATGGGACTATTTAACCAATTTACTTCTTCCTCTGTTAATCTGGGCAGCCTATATTTTTAAAGGTAGTCATCCATTTACTTAGGTTATCAAATTTATTGGCATAAAGTTGATCAAAGTAACTCCTAATTATTGCTTTAATTTCCTCTTCATTGGTGGAAAGTTCTCCCTTTTCATTTTTAAGACTAACAATTTGCACTGATACATTGTTGGTGGAATTGTGAACACATCCAGCCATTCTGGAGAGCAATTTGGAACTATGCTCAAAAAGTTATCAAATTGTGCATACCCTTTGATCCAGCAGTGTTTCTACTGGGCTTATACCCCAAAGAGATACTAAAGAAAGGAAAGGGACCTGTATGTGCCAAAATGTTTGTGGCAGCCCTGTTTGTAGTGGCTAGAAGCTGGAAAATGAAAGGATGTCCATCAATTGGAGAATGGTTGAGTAAATTGTGGTATATGAATGTTATGGAATATTATTGTTCTGTAAGGAACGACCAGCAGGATGAATACAAAGAGGACTGGCGAGACTTACATGAACTGATGCTGAGTGAAATGAGCAGAACCAGGAGATCATTATATACCTCAACAATGATACTGTTTGAGGATGTATTCTGATGGAAGTGGACCTCTTCGATAAAGAGAGCCTTAATTGATCAAAGATGGACAGAAGCAGCTACACCTAGAGAAAGAACACTGGGAAATGAATATAAACTGCTTGCATTTTTGTTTTTCTTCCCGGGTTATTTATACCTTCTGAATTCAATTCTCCCTGTGCAACAAGAAAACTGTTCAGTTCTGCACACATATATTGTATCTAGGATATACTGCAACCCATTCAACATGTAAAGGACTCTTGCCATCTGGGGGAAGGGGTGGAGGGAGGGGAAAAATTGGAACAGAAGTGAATGCAAGGGATAATGCTGTAAAAAATTACCCTGGCATGCGTTCTATCAATAAAAAGTTATTAAAAAAAAAAAGACTAACAATTTGATTTTCCTTTTTTTCTAATCAAATTTACCAAAGGTTTATCAATTTTATTGGTTTTTTCATAAAACCAACTCTTAATTTTATTTATTAATTCAATAGTTTTTTTTTTTACTTTGTTTTATTATCCTTTTAATTTTAGAATTTCAAGTTTAGTGTTTGATCGGGGGTTTTTAATTTGCCCAATTCATTGATCTTCTCTTTCTCTGTTTTATTCAAGTAAGCCTCTAGAGATATAAATTTTCCCCTTATTAACGCTTTGGCTGCATCCCACAAATTTTGGTGTGTTATCTCATTGTTGTCATTCTCTTGGGTGAAATTATTGTGTCTATGATTTGCTATTTCACCTTTTCATTCTTTAGGATGAGATTATTTAGTTTCCAATTACTTTTTGGTCTATTTACCCCTAGCTTTTTGTTGAATGTAGTTTTTATTGCATCGTGATCTGAAAAGAATGCATTTACTATTTCTGCCTTTCAAATACATTTAATTTTGAGATCTTTATGTCCTAATATATAGTAATTTTTGTATAGGTTCCATGAACTGCTGAGAAGAAAATATACTCCTTTCTGTCTCCATTCAGTTTTCTCCAAAGTTCTATCATACCTAACTTTTCTAATATTCTATTTACTTCTTTAACTTCTTTCTTATTTGTTTTGTGGTTTGATTTATGTAATTCTGAGAGTGCAAGATTGAGATCTCCCACTAATATAGTTTTGCTATCTGTTTCTTCTTGCAACTCTTTTAACTGCTCCTTTAGGAATTTAGATGCTATACCATTTGGTGCATATATGTCTAGTATTGATATCGCTTCATTGTCTGCACTACCCTTTAGCAAGATATAGTTTCCTTCCCTCTTTTAATTAGATCAATTTTTGCTTTTGTGTGATGTGAGATTAGGATGGCTATCCCTGCTTTTTTTACTTCACCTGAAGCATAATAAATTCTGCTCCAGCCTTTTACTTTTACTCTGTATGTATCACCCTACTTTAAATGTGTTTCCTGTAAACAATGTATTGTAAGATTCTGGTTTTTAATCCATCCAGTCTGCTATCCTCCTCTGCTTTATGGGAGAGTTCATCCCATTTACATTTATGGTTAAAACTACTAATTCTGTATTTTCTGCCATCTTATTATCCCCAGATTATACTTTTCCTTTCCTCCCCTTACCCACCTTCCCAGTATTTAACTTATGGACACCACTTGCCTCATGCAGCTCTCCCTCTTTAGAATCCCTACCACCCCCTTTGAGTCTCTCCCCCTTTCTTATACCTTTCCTTTATTTTTTCTGTTTTCCCTTCTATTTAGCCTACTCTTTTTCCTTTTTCCTCTCCCACTTTTTAGTGAGGTGAAAGAAGTTTCTGTGTAAACCAAATATGTCTAATATTTTCTCTTTGAGCCAAATTTGGTGAGAGTAAGATTCACACAATTTCCCTTCCTTAATTCCCTCAGATATGATAGGTTTCCTTTGCCTCTTCATGGGATGCATGAATCCTCTTTTCCCTTTTTCTGATAATATTCCCTTTTTTTTTGTATTATATAATCAATATATAACTGTGTAATTATATAATCAAATTATATCATGCGCTCTTTATGTATGCCCATAACAGAAATACAGTTCTCAAGAGTTCTTTTTATCTTTTATGCTTCTCTTGAGTCCTATATTGGAGTCAAATTTTTTGTTTAGCTCTTAGAAAAAAAAGTTTTTTTCAGTAGGAATAAATGGACTTCACCTGTTTCTTTGAATGTCTGTCTTCTTCCCTGGAAGAAAATGCTCAGCTTAGCTGGGTAGTTTATTTTTGGCTACATTCCAAGTTCTTTTACCTTATGAAATATCATATTCCAGGCCCTTTGATCTTTTAATGTGGAAGCTGCTAGGTCCTGAGTTATCTTTATTGTGGTTCCTTGGTATTTGAATTGAAAAAATTCTGGCTGCTTTTTCCTTAGTCTGATAGTTCTGAAATTTAGCCACAATATTCCTTGGAGTTTTGGGGGGAGGGTTTCTTTCAGAAGGTGTTTGATGAATTCTTTCAATGCCTATTTTACCTTCTGATTCTTCTACAACTGGGCAGTTCTCTTTGATGATTTCCTGTACAATCTAGTTCTAGGTCTAGGTTCTTTTTTTCATCATAATTTTCAGGAAGTCCAATAATCCTCAGATTATCTCTCCTAGATCTGTTTTCCAGGTCTGTTATTTTTCCAAGTAGATATTTAACATTTTTTCTATTTTTTTTTCATTTGTTTGGTTTTGCTTGTCTGATTCTTGATGTTTCAAGAAGTTCATTTCTATTTCTTCAGTTCTAATTTTTAATGAATCATACTCTTCAGTAACTTTTTTTACTTCTTTTTGTACATGTCCAATTGAGTTCTTAAATGAGTTGTTTTGCTCTATGAAATTTTTTTCCACTACACTAATTTTTTTTAATGAGTTATTTTCTTTTTCCAATTCACAAATCCTGCTTTCCTTGGAGTTCTTTTATCTTTTCCAATTTACAAATCCTACTTTTCTAAGAGTTCTTTATGTTTTCTAATTCACAAATTCTGTTTCCCTGGGAGTTCTTTATCTTTTCCATTTCACATTTCAGGAAGTTATTTTCTTTTTCTACTTTATCAAATCTTTCTTTTACTGAGTTATATGCCTTTTCCATGCTCTCTTGCAGAGATTCTCTTTCCCTCCATTTTTCTTCCAACTTTCTAAGATCTTTTCTAATTTCTTCTTGGAGAGCCTTGTGTGATGGGGATCAGGTTATATCCCACTTTGGGATTTTGTCTGGAAAGTGTCTGCTATTAGTCTCTTCAAAGTTGGAAATCTGCTTTCTTTCTGTATAGAAGCTATCTGTATTTAGAGCTGGCTTGGCTTTTTTACTCATTTTTTAAAAAGTCTTTAGGGTCTGTCTTCAGGGCAAGGAGGTTCTCAGCTTCCTCTACAGAACAGGGACAGAGATAGTAGCTGTGCTGGGAACAGGCTAGGAAGAGTGGCCATACTGCTGTGGAAGTGTGACTGTCCTGGGCAGAGTCCTGTTGTGCAGAAGTGTGACTGCCCTGGGCAGAACCCCACTGTGCAGGAAGTGTGATTGTCCTGGGCAGAACCTCACTGTGCAGGAAGTGTGATTTTCCTGGGCAGAACCCCATTATGCAGGAAGTGTGATTGTCCTGGGCAGAACCCCACTGTGCAGGAAGTGTGATTGTCCTGGGCAGAACCCCACTGTGCAGGAAGTGTGATTGTCCTGGGCAGAACCCCACTGTGCTGGAAGTACAACTGCTCTGCGCAGAGCCCCACGTGGACTGTGGCTGTGCAGCTGCATTGTGATTGTGCTGAGTCACCCCCAGTGCTGAGTGGGTGTGGCCAGGTCCTGTTAAACTCTGGCATATCAGGCTATATGCTACCTTTGGCATTTGTGTAACTTCTCTGCTGATCTACTGCTTTGCAACCAAAGCAGAGCGGCTAACCTGTTGTAGAGTTCTCCCTGCAAATTCTCTGCCCATGAAGATTGCATCCTGCCCCACGTCTGCTCAGCATGGCTAGCCTCAGTGTTCTGCCTCCCTGCCTGCACTGGCCTCCTCCCGCCCTAATCAGGACAAACCTTTTCTGGCAATCTTCCAAGTTATCTTCAGCTGGCAATTTCTTGTACTCCCAATATTCATGGATTCTACCAGTCAACCACTACTTCTAAGGCTGAATTAGGTAATTAGTAAGTGAGGGTAGAAAGGAGCTCAGAATGAAGTGTTTGTCCTCTCAGCCATTTTTGTTCCAACCCCTCAGAATTTACTCTTTATAAGTTAGTGTGTTCTTTCCTACATGCCTGTCTGCCTTGCCTCCTCTCTTCTTTTCTCTCTCTCTCTCTTTCTCTCTCAAATACATCCCTGATTTGAATTTGTTTTCTTAACATTTCATTCAACAAGGATTTATCAAACACATATAGCATATATAGAATACTGCCCTGAGTATTGAAGGTGACAAATAATGATGACAACAACAACATTAACTAACATTTATATAATGCTTTAAAGTTTGGAAATTGCTTTTTGCAAATATAATCTCACTTGATTATATTCAATTTGTTATGGAATATATATATATATATATATGTGTATATATATATATATATATATATATATATATATATATATATATATGAATGAAAGTCAAAGTCACTTATCTTGTGAAGAATGAAATGTATTAGTTACAATATTGTTTTGTTTGTATTGCCTTGTTATTAATTTTAGTAACTATCAATAGGCGAAGACATAAGCTAAACTATCTTAGGTAAAGTCAAAATAAATGAAGTTTAACCCTCCTAAATCTAAAGCATTTCATTAAACTTCAAAATAATCAGTTGTATAAGAACAAAGTAAATTAAGTCAGACTTGACAATAAGACATTTGAAAAAGATTGGAAGGGCTGAGTTCATGATAAATATGACAAAACAGTGTTACATATTTGCTTTTTAAAAAAGCTAATGTAATATTGGGACATGTAGAACAAGGAAAATTATAGTCTCATTAGAAATCTGCTATGATCAGACTAACTATATCTACTTGGCAAACTAAAGTGCATCCAGAGGATGATCAGAATGGTAAGAAATCAATAAAGATATTTAATAGCTGCCTTCTTATATTTGAAGAATTACTATTTGGAAGAAGGGATTAGACATTCTAAATAATAGGCAGGTAGGTAGATAACAACTATTTATTAAGCTAAAACTCTGTGCTAGTGAATCAAAATTCCAGCAAGATAAATTTGAATGATTTCCTTTATTACTAGACATATTTAAGCAAAGGTTAGATAAGTATCTATTAGGGATGTTGTAAGCATTTGAGTAAGACTGAAGCACACAATCTTCTCCGTCCCTTTCACTTCTGATTCTTTAATGCTCCTTCTGCTAGTACTAATTAGTACTAGTAGTGCCACACTACTACTATTACAAGCTACAATGAAAACAAATGAAAAGCAGAGTATTTCTATACATTAAGACAAATGGAAATTAATATCCCATAATGAAAATCACTTATATTTTCTAAAGTGTCCAGTTTCTGTGAGTCTAAAAGATGACTCTACTGGGAAGTTACACTTTTTAGTTACTCACACTTTATACTTAGCAAGACTTTAAGTGATCCAGTGAGTGTAAGAAAATCATAAAGATATAATAGGCCATTTATGGAAATATTGGCTCTTAATTTGTGGTAATTATATTAATAATTTACATTTTCTATAAATAAAGGAGTTTATAATGTGCTTTTATTGCGTGTTTACTTTCTGACCTGAAGCTGTTTCTTATTTATTTAGAGCTATCAAGTAGCTGTGCAACTGAACCCAGAACAAGCACAGGCCTGGATGAACATGGGTGGAATTGAACATATCAAGGTGGCAAAAAGTATTTCCTTTTACATAGATCAGTTCTCTATTTGCCTTTTCTGTATTTTATTTCATGTATTTAAAAAACATTGTTCTTGATTTAACTATTCTTAAAATCTATTATTATTGATAAGCTTCATAATATTGTAAAAGGGATCCATGACACATATACACAAATATTAAAAACCCCTGATCTACATGATGAATATAGTCTGAAAATATAAATGTTGGAAGATATAATTGACTTTGCTATTTACAGGTTATATATGTGCATGTATCTCAACTTATGTTCTATTTGTATATTGCTGTGTGGTCCTTAGTTGATAAATTTGAATTATATAATCTCTAAGATTCCTTCTATAACATTCTATCATAAATCTATCTCATTGGCCAAACTATTTTGGACTTTTATTGGGCTTTTAACAGTTTGTTAGTTTTCTAACATTTTTAGTTACATTCTTATCAATCCACTCTTATTTTCTTTTTGTTAACAACAACAAAAAAAGAATATAATTTTTTTCTTAAAAATCGCTTTGGCTCTATTCCTTAAATTTTGTAATGATGTATTATTATCATTATTTTCAATAAAATTTTCATTGTTTTCAATAAAAATTATATCTATGATTTGCTCTTTTACCCAGAAATTCTTTAGGATTTAATTATGTAGTCTCTAGATTATTTTTAACAGTTTTCCAGTAGCCCTCTAATATATTTTATTGTTTCCAGTTTTTTTAAAGGTGCCATACCAAGTTTAGAATATGTATACTCCTTTCTAGTTTCATTTAGTAATTACCAGACATCTTTTGTGTCTAATTTTTCTAAAATTCTGTTCAGATCCTTTGGTTAATCTTTTTTTGCTTTTAATTTATTTTATCAAGGGCTGGTAGGGATAAACTGAGGTTCCTCAATTTAAATTGTTTGTTTTATTGACTCTTTTTTCTTGTAATTCACTTAGTGACTTTAAGTATTTAGAAGCTATTGGGAGCATATTCTAAGTATTACAATTAATTCATTATTTATGTTACCAACATATAACATATAGTTTTCTTTTTTAAAAAAAATTAAATTGAATTTATTTTATCTGTTTCCTTATCCCAAATCATAATTGCTATCTCATTTTTCTTCTTTAAAATAGGTCTTTTAAGACCTATTTTGCCTTTATAGCTTCTCTTGAATACACTCCCTTTCTCTTACCTAACACTGCCACTACCCTGATACAAGACCTTATCACTTCACACCTGAATATTGCAATAGCTTACTGATGGATCTGTCTACCCTACTCTAATACATCCTCCATTTAGTCACTAAAATTATTTTCCTAAAATAAAGATCTGATAATGTCACCCTCACCTCCTCCCCTACTCAGTAAACTTCAGTGATTTCATATTACCTTCAGAAGCAAATAGCTTCTTTTTAGCATTCAAAGCCTTAAGAAGCTAGTCCCCTCTTTCTTTTCTAGTCTTCTTGTATCTTCCTTCTCCACAAGTGGATATGGGTCTTTCTGATTCTTAGTCCAATGTTCTACCTACCTGTACCCCCTAGTTGCACACTCCTTTAAAACTACATAGGCAAAATAACTGATCACCCTTCCATATGACAGCTTTATAAACACCTGAAGACAATAGTCATTTCTCTTCCTTTCCCCAATCTTCTCTTCTCCATATTAAATATCCTTAGTTTATTCCTTCAGCCATATCTCCAGTTTTTTAAAAATATAATTTCCTAAATGTGACATCCCAAACAGGATATAGTTTTCCACATTTCTGGGAAATAATCAGGGTGTTCAGGGCAGAGTGCAATGGAACCTTTTCTTCCAGTAATCCAGACACTGTGAATGTTGTCTAAAATCAATTATTCTGTTTAGCAGCTATATTACAGTAAACTTAAAATCAACCCAAATACCCTGAGCATTTCCCATAAAAGCTGCTGTTAAACTGACATCTCGTCTTCAGGAACTTATGATTTTGTTGTTGATGTTATTGTTGCCTAAACGTGGGGCTTTTTCTACATCCTTGTTAAAATTCATCTTTTTAAAAAAAATTACATCCCAGCATTCTATTTTGCTTTTTAAAGAAATACATTATTCTTTATTATGTCCCAGCACTTACCCCTAAAATATCCATATCCCATATGTTAGTAGGCTACTATAAAGTCCAGATAGAGATAACAAAATAACTGTGCATTTTATAGTGGAAAAGAAGAGACCAAAAATTGATACGTTATAGAATCTATAAAATTTAAATACTTCGGTGGCCCAGGGGATAGAGTACTTTGTCTGAATTCAAGAAAATCTGAATTTAAATATGCCTTTATTAACCTAGAGCAAATCACTTAACATTTGTCTGCTTTTAATAATGGCACCTATCTCCCAGGGTTACAAGGCCAAATGAAAGAATATTTGTAAAAAGCACTTAACATATTGTTTGGCACATAGTAGGCATTATATAAATGATTATATTTCTCATTTAGAGACTGACTGAATGTTAAAGGTGAAGGAGGAACCATCTGCAAATCCAAGGTCTTGAATCTTGGTAAATGGAACAATGTCATAATTCCATTAACAGAAACAAGAAAGTCTAGAGTTAAGAGTTAGGAGCAGAGGGCAAGTATTGATGAATGAACTGAGACCTCTTAAACAAAGGGGCATACAAAAGAGTAGTAGGGGAAAATCTAACTATTAAAATTGAGAATGGAGAAGAGACAAAGAAGGCAGTTCAGACCACAAGCCAAGAATAAAAACCATGAAGACAATAGGGTTGACAGTGAGGTAGTGGATAGATCATACGAAGACAGTTAAGTTTGTATATATGTATATATACACACACACACACACACACACACACACACACACATGCATATATGTTTATTTTTACTTTAAGTTTTAAAATAGAGGTATAGCAGTAGTATAGTTTGGGAATCAGACAGATGAGTTCAAATACTATCTGATGCACTACTTCTGTGACTATGAATACAGCACAGCTGTTGCCTTTGTTTTGGTTTTATGCTATAAGAAGAAAACATTTTGAAATAAAGACAATAACAGTAGCAGAAATTGTGCTGATTAAAAAACCTTTCAAATTTGCAAATAATTTACTCTAAATCATCACTTCTTGCTTAATAGAAGAATAAAAACATAAGTGGGACAATGGAAAAACAGATTTTTAATTCTTCACATTCTCCATTACATTTTCTACATGGAAAGTGTCCATCAACAAAGATAAAATTGCCAGTAATATGTAATATTTTCTTTTTTAAACATTAATATTGAGTATAGATAATGTTGATTTCTAACATTGGCTTTCTCAAATGGAACAGAATGTAACCCTTCTTTTTTCCCCCCACAGGGAGACTATGTTTCTGCAAGAGGCTATTATGAAAAAGCCTTACAACTGGTTCCAAATAGCAAGTTGCTGAAGGAAAATCTGGCCAAATTGGATCGATTAGAAAAACGATTACAGGAAGTTTCAAGAAAAAGATCAAATCCAGTAGCACTTTGACTACTTGGAATAATTTGAGCTCCCTGAGAGGGGAAATTATGGGAGGCTTCATTTTTACACCAGTGGAGACCAAATTTGTGTCAAGCTCAGCATACAGAAAAATGCTATGGGTACATCCATTGCTAATACAATGAATGCAATGACATTTATATTTTCATAGGTCAAAAAGATTGATAAAGGGTAAAGAAAAATAATAAGGAAATAGCCTCATTATAATCAACTTTTATGTTTGGGTTAGCTCTAGAGCTCTTTCCAAATATTGTTCTATCAATTTTGAAAGCCCAAATCTTTTCTTAAATTACCATGAGATAATTTACTTAATCCTGAGGACCAGTGTGAGATTATCTGCGACCTTGGAAAGAGAGTGGTAATAAATATTTGGAACCTTAGAGCATAGAGGATAATATGAGAGAGAGAAAGAGAAAGAGAATGACCTCCTCTTATATATAATTTTTTTTCATCCTCATATAATTTATAAGGAAAGTCACTAGAATTATGTTTGAAAAGTTTTACTTGTCTATTTTAATATCATTAAACATATGATAACTTTTATAATACTTCCCCTCTAATAATTTAACAGAGCTGTTAAAATTACAAATGTTATTCTCATTGAGAGATTATTATGTCCAGTTATTCCCAGGTCTACCTGATTACATTCTGTCCATTTTCTTGCCACTCCACTGTGAGTACCTTCTTTCCTTTCTACCTCTTAAGTCTGGACACAGTAATGAAATCAACACTACCATTTTTTGAAAGAGATGTCAAATCAATTGCCCCATGTTTCCATTCACCATACTTATGATTTTCCAAATGAAAAAACCTCATATGTGGCCCCTACTTCCATATATATCATGTATATGTGTATATATAAATATATGATATATATTTAAGATATGATAGAAATGATATATCTATTTCACATATAGCCACATTATAAAGATATATTATATGATATAGGTATGTTATCTGTCATGTGTATCAATATAAATTATCTTCCTCTATTTGAATGTAATCATGGTCCTTAAGGATAGAGATCATCTTGCTTTCTGTATTTTTATCTCCAGAACTTAATACAAGTGGCTTGCACATATTAAATACTTAATAAAAGCTTTTATATTCATTCTCCCAAATATTGATATTTTGATGGAAAAAGCAGTGTAATTTCTCAAGACAAAGTTAATAATATAAATGAATAGTAGTTTATTAGCTTAACATTGGATATTCTAAGTCTCATTATTTTTGAGGGGAAAAGTAAAGTATTGAGAAAAAAATTTTTATAGTCAAGTACAAAAGTATTTTTAAGAAATCTTTAGAGAACTCAATTCATTTAGTTAATGTTAATGTTAGTGAGGCCCTATGCCTAGGACATGAAGTGAATTGGATCCAAGGGCCTTGGTTTATTTATTTTAGAAATGTACTTTTGGTTGTTGAACTTTCTTGAAAAATACAGAGTATGTTTTGTTTCAGAGACTATGAGAGACAGTCTAAATTGCTAATTCAATTCAATACACATCTTTTTCTAAGTGAAAGTGGAAGTAAAATGAAACTCACAATTTGGATTTTTACTTTTGAGTGTAATTTATTTTTAATTTATAATAAAATGTTTAATACATATATGTACATAGCAGGTTTTTTGTAGTGGTTTAATACCATCTTTTCAAATTGGTAATGAAAACCATAGAAGACAAACTGAATAGGAGCAAAGTTCTAATAGTACACACAAATTAGAGATGATTTAGAGCAGATATGTCAAACACATGGCCCATAATACTCCCAAATGTGGCCAAACCAAATTATAATGTTAATATGTGGTTCCTAAATCAATATGTGGCCTCAAGGGTTCCTTGTATACACTTTAGTGGCCCCCATTTCTATTTGAGTGTGACACCACTGATTTAGAATCATTCTTGGGCAATCTAAGGCAATTGGGTGGGCAAGGGTCATAAATAATAGATATTGCTATAAAAGATTGAGAATGGAAAATATCATTCCACTAAATCTAGGAACTTGATTTAGATAATTATTTTTCTTAAACAGTTATTACCAAATGCCATGCTGTATGTGTGGCTGTGTGTGTGTGTGTGTGTGTGTGTGTGTGTGTGTGTCGCGCACACATATGTGTGTGCAAGCAAGGTGTTATGCAAATAAGACAGACTCAAATACATTCATATCTAAATAGGGAGGAACATGGCATCCATGCTGTAGGTCAGTAAATCAGTCCAAAAAATGAATCAGGAAGAACCTTTTAGTCTCAGAAAGAGCTTAGGAAGGTAATGGAAAGGGTAAAATGTTTTCTCTCTTACCTAGATGTGAAGTTCTGGGCTAGCTTCCTGGAGGCTTCAGAATTAGCTGGAGTCAGGATAAGCAAAAGTTCTTGCTCTTTAAGGGGAGAAGTAAAGGGGATGGACAAAACTGCCACAAGCTCTCCACCAACCTCCCTTCTCATCATCCTTCTCCAAAGCGACTCTGGCTTGTCTCACTGCACCCCAATCCCCCCTACAATTCTCCTAACCCCAAGCATTGAGTGAACATTAACTGTGAAAAGAGAAATTCTAAATATGCTAATAGAGTTATTGTCCAATAGGTAATTAGCCTTAAGTGCTCCTATTCAGAGTTTCAGCCCTTTACACCTAGATGTATGACATAGTTCAATAACTAATCTTAAGAAATTAACATTATAAAAACAAATTCCAAAATTTAAGGAATGAAAATGTTTTACCAAATTTTCAAAATGTAAAATTATCTTGGAGAGGAGACTCATACCAATAATAACATTATCAGCAATATATCAGGTTAATGTTTTAATGGAGTAAATCCTATATCTAGTTAAAAGTTTAAGAACATTTAAATTTTACTCCTCTTTTTCATGAATTCTCAAAAAAATAAGTTTTTAACAGTTTCAATATCACCACTCCAAATTATATATATGGTGTGGAGCTTAAGCTTATATGTAAAAGGCATTTTCAAATAGAACAAACACTAATGGTAAAACAAAAGGAAAGGCACCCTAATGTTAGGGATGGAAAACCATTGCTGGAGTCAGAAAGACAATCAAGAATTGTCTGACATCTGTTGGCCATATAACCCTTGATAAATCACTTAGCCTTTTAGTGCCTGTGCAGCTCCTCTTAAGACTAAAAGTTTCAGAAAAAGTGCAAATCTGCAGCAGCAGAGTTTCCTTGTAGGAATTAACTATTCCAGTGGTCTGGTCCAAAAAAAAGAAAAGCATAAGAATTAAAAAAAAAAAATCAATTTGAAAAATTATGTTTTGAAAGCTATAAGATAGCTAGCATAATTAAACCTGCAGTTAAATCCTAAAATCCTAAATCCCAAAGAGAAATAGGCAAAAGACAAAAAAAAATAAAAATAAAAATAAAGATATTACCTTTAATGCAATTTGCTTTTGCACTAGTTAAGAATTTTATGCTTTAAAAAATATAAGGTAATAATTTAGATATTATTTTAAAAGATATTTAGGGTACTCTATCGGTTTTTATTTGTATTTTTTTTTTTTTAAGAAACCTGGATCTGCATAGAAACCTCAGTGTGAAGAAATTTCCTCTTCAATTAATGCAGATTTGAAATTTTTGAAATGTATAGTCTTAATTGCTGTGGGCACTTGAGAGGTTGAGTTAATTGGGATTTTAGTAATGATGCTGTCTTTAATGAGCGCATCATTCTCTGTTGGTAAAATGGGAGAAAGAAACCAGAGAATGAGATAGAAATGGGTTAGCAGGGTAGCGAGGTGGTACAATGGATGGAGCACCAACCCTTAAGTCAGGAGGACCCAAGTTCAAATCTGGCCTTAGACACTTAATTAACATGTCCTAGCTGTGTGACTCTGGGTAAGTCACTTTAACTCTAATTGCCTTAGCAAAAAAAAAAAAAAAAAAAAAAAAAAAAAGGACAAATTATATATGCAAACCTGTAAGTGCCTAACGAAACATTGCCTTTGGGAGTTGATTATTCTAAACATTGGAAATAGTGGAATTTCTCCTGGAAATTTTTCTTAACTTTGCTAAGAATTAAGAGTATTATAAATTCAGTTTTTTAAAACGGTCAGTTGGATAAAGGAGAAAAAATTAACACTTCATCTTCTAAAATAAGATTTGTAGTGATGTTTTTAAAACCACTGTCCTTCCCCTACCTACTCCATTAATGTTCTAAAGGAGAGTAGGGAAGGGAAAAAAGGAGAATACTTTGCCTTCTGTTCTTTGTGTATATAAAGTTATTCAGATTTTGTACAAAGTCTACTATAAATATTAAAGAGCAATAATACAATAAGTAAAACAAGCCAACAATTACCAATCTGCCACTTGGAATGAAAATAAATTTTAGTCATGTAGCCCCAGAATGCTACCTTTGGCTCTGAAGCCTTTCACAGAATATTTCTATTCCTCTCCAGTGTAACATGTGAAATAAATGATATTTGCTGAAATTCTTAAAAGGAAATACCTCACACAATGCATTTTAAAATTACAATGTGTAAATGCATTTTAGGTCAGAATCCAAATGAAGACATCAAAACAGTCCCAGATAAATTAAACTACATAAAGACTAGTTATAATTTGAAAGGAGAGCCAAACTAAAAAAAAAAAAAACCTTTGTGCACATTTTAATTGAAGGGAAAAATTCAACCTATAGGTGAGTATCTTTATCTGGAAGCTTTCATAGGAATTTTATCTACTTTCTTCTTAGGAAGGCACCATTAGGCTTGGCTTCAGGAAGAACTGGATTCAGATTTCTTTTCCCAGCAACTAGCATGCAAACCTGGCCACTTTACTAACCTCTGTGTGCCTTAGGAAATTCTCTAGTACTTTTGTACTAAAGTTACAGAGGGATGACTAATTTCTGCCTAGTTTCCAAAGACAGAAGTGGAAATAAAAAATGGACCAAAGATTGCTGAAGAATTAAAGATAGGACACACATGATTGTTCACAAAGTTGACAAGCAAGTAGTTTTTATGAAGTGCTTATGAAGTTATGAACTGTCCACCTGGACAGTTTTAACTTTAATTCTTCAGAGACCGTAGTACTAGTCAAATGAGCTTATGTGCTACAAGACAAAAAATTGTAAACAAATCTAAAAGGTGTCACATTCTTTAAAATACACAAAATGTATTATCTAATTCATAGTTTTATGCTTGTAATCATTCATCCTTTGTAGTTAGGTATAGATTCTTTGTGTTTTCCCTAATTTTTGTTTGTATTTTCTATTTTTCTTAGGTAAATATATAGGGAAAAATAGATTTTAAAACCGAGTGTGACTACATTTTGCTTATTTTTAAATAAAATTATTGCTAATTTCCCGTTACATTTTTAATGTTTTAAAATATTCCCTGTCATAAAGGGATATGAATAGCTATGTAAGCTATGTAAAGCTTAATCTAAAGTATTCTGAAGACATCAATTTGAATAGTTTTAGGCTTGTGGTCATTATGTCTGTTAATAGTCATCAGCCCCTGGCAGTAAGTGAGGAAATTTTTATTATCTAATTCATAGTTTTATACTTGTAATCATTCATCCTTTGTAGTTAGGTATAGATTCTTTGTGTTTTCCCTAATTTTTGTTTGTATTTTCTATTTTTCTTAGGTAAATAAATATATAGGGAAAATAGATTTTAAAATAGATTGTAAAAGTAACAAAAGTTTTATGTGTCAAAAGTAGGACTTGAATCCATTCCAAGACCCGGCTGTCTCCTTACCTTCTGCATATGAGGCATTTAATATATATTATTATTATATAACATATAATACTTTCTGTTTTTAATAGGTGTGTGGCTTAATGGTTAAGAGACTATATATTAGAGATATTGTTTTATACATAAATACACATATATATATATATGACTTAACAAAATTTTTCAGAGTGAATGGTCCTATTTAAGATAAGCAAAGGAATGGGGGACCCTGTTCAGTATTTCTTTTTTGACCTCTAAAGGATTCTTCTATTAAAATGCTTAGGGATATTAATATACATGTAAAATGAAAAACTATAAGTTTTTATTATAAGGAGCTGTCTTCATTCTTGCCTATTTGAAAAAGTCTCTGTCAGTTTATGAATAGATAGAAAATTATGATAGAAAGGACTTGGTTTTTCCCATCCTGAATAACACAGACAATGTGTAATGTCTTAAACTCAATACCAATAAATATATATTAAATGCCTCATAGGCAGAAGGTAAGGAGACAGCCCGGTCTTGGAATGGATTCAAGTCCTACTTTTGACACATAAAACTTTTGTTACTTTTACAATCAAAATCAAGTCACTTAATCTCTCCATGTCCCAGGTAATTCTCAGGGAAAATTATAATTTGCTTACAACTTGTTGATCTGTGTTTCCACAAAGAACCTTTACTATCCCTATATAATCACAGGTTCAGAGCAAAAAGAAAAAGGAAAAATGAAAAGCATTGTACCTTAGGGAGCTACATGGATAAATTACATGGTTCTTCAATGAAGTCATGGTCTAGTAGGGCAGAAAATTCAGAGATACAAGTAAATACAATTTAATTTAGTATATGATGAATAGTCAACAATGGGAAGGAAAGGATCATTTCTGATGAGAAGTTTGAGGGCAGGTAGAAGAGAGTTATTCTATCAGGAAAGGCTTCATAGAAAAGGTGGCAACTCAAGCTGGGCCTTAGAGGGTTGGAAGGATTTCAGCAAGAAGATAGGTGATACAGCAGTGGATACTGTGCTGGACCTAGGGGCAGGAAGATGCAAATTCAAAACTAGCTTAAGTTAATTAAACAAGGTGACCATAGGCAAGTCATTTAATCTGTCGGTCTTAATTTCTTCATCTCTAATATTGAAATAATAGTAACAACTACTTCCTAGGAATATTGTGAGGATAAATTGTTTTGTTAACTTTAGAAGACTAATGCTAGTGATTATTTCTTTGTAATGTAACACTAACCACTTTGGTTCCCACTGCCTGAAAGTAGGGTTGGGGATGTTAGACTCTCTGCCATTGGGTCCAGCTCCTACAAGTGGTGTTCTTCCAAGTGCATGAAGTAGGTCCTTTATTCCATTTAACCACTTGATAGTTGAGTTAGCGCTTAAAAAGATATATTTGCTTCAAAGGTATAATTATAGACATACAGAATCAACTCTCCCAACACACAAAAGGCATAATCCCAAAAGGAAGCTCTTTGTACCACCCTTATCTTTGGGGACTGGAATTTATAACTCAGCTCAGATCCTATTGAGCCCACTTTCTTAAACTGTGGTTTGTAACCCTACATGGAGTTTCATATCTGAATGTTGGCATCAATGAAATTATTAGCAGTCAATGTTTGATTTCTAAATCTATTTTATATACTTACATATTTGGTGTCACATAAAAAATTATTGGGGGAAAAGCATCTGTGATCGGCAAAGTCTTGTATAATTCACAATTCCAGTTTCAAGTCAAAAATTGTCTTTGGGCTTGAGTCCGAAGGACCCTAGTTTTTCTCAGCCCCATTTCCCTGACTTCAAAGTCATCATGGGACTTCCGGTTAAGATGGCGGAGAGGAGGCTCACAGTTGCATAAGCTCCGCGCTTTCTCTCACTATCCACTTCATTACAAGCCTCTGAATCAATGCTTGACTGAAAAAAAACCCACAAATAGTTACCAAGAGAAGCCATCCTTGAGATCCGCCAAGAAAGGTCTGTCTTTACTGGAGGGCTGGGGCGGTTTTAGATCGGGCACAGGCTGAGGGCAGCGGCAGTGAGAGCACGGGAGCAGACTGGAGAGGGGGTGGAGAGTGATCGTAGCTGTCTCTGCGGGGAGAGCTTCGCTACAGGTTTGGATAATTTCCTCCGGCAGCAAGTCAATAGCCCAGCAGAAAAGCTAAAAACACCGGGGCTGAAGAATACAACCGCAAACAGCTGAAGTCTCTCAGGACCTGGCCCCCCCCCCCCTTCCCCCCCCTCAGTGACTCAGCACGCTCTGGGATCTCAGAGCGCAGGCGCAGCACAGTCCTGCTAGTGCCTCACTGCTGCCACCTGCAGTCTGTAGAGGAAGCTCGATAACACACCCAGCCCCTCCCCCAAAGAAAGACTCCAGTTTTTTTCTGTTTTTCTTTGGTAGTTTATCTCTGATTAATAGACAGAATGAGCAAGAAGCTGAAGAGGACTTTAACCCTTGACAGCTTCTATACAGATAGAGAGCAGACTCTAAATCCTGAGGAGACTAAAAACAGGCAGTCCCCAGGTGATTCCCCAAAGGAGGAGATCGGCTGTTCCTCAGCACAGATGAACCTCATAGAAGTGATTAAAAAGGCTCTCACAAGGGAGCTAGAAGAAAAATGGGAAAAGAGTCTGGAGAAAGTTAAAGAGAGAGTGGATAAAGAAGTAAAATCCTTGAAAAATAGGATTAGTGAACTGGAAACAGAAAACAGCTCTCTAAAAAACAAAATTGGCGAAATGGAAAAAAATTCCACAGAACAAAAGAACTCAATTGGACAATTAGAGAAAGATTTTAAAAAAGTGAGTGAAGAGAATACTTCACTGAAAATCAGAATTGAACAAGTGGAATTGAATGACTCGAGGAGACAAGAAGAATCAGTCAAGCAAATCCAAAAAAATCAAACAATGGAGAAAAATGTGAAATACCTTCTGGGGAAGACAACAGACCTGGAAAACAGATCCAGGAGAGACAATCTGAGAATCATTGGACTCCCAGAAAAACATGATGAAAAAAAAAGCCTGGACACTGTCTTCCAGGAAATTATCAAAGAGAACTGCCCAGAAGTCATAGGAACAGAGGAAAAAATAAACATTGAAAGGATTCATCGATCACCCACTGAAAGGGATCCTAAAATCAAAACACCAAGGAATATAGTGGCCAAATGCCAGAACCCTCAGGTGAAAGAAAAAATATTGCAAGCGGCTAGAAAAACCCAATTCAAGTATCAAGGAGCCACAATAAGGATCACCCAGGATCTGGCAGCATCCACATTAAAAGATCGAAGGGCCTGGAATATGATATTCCGAAAGGCTAAGGAACTTGGTATGCAACCAAAAATAACTTACCCAGCGAGAATGAGCATCTTTTTCCAGGGAAGAAGATGGACATTCAACGAAGTAAGCGAATTTCATCTATTTCTGATGAAAAAACCAGAACTTAACAAAAAGTTTGATCTACAAATATAGAACTCAAGAGAAATCTAAAAAGGTAAAGATTAATCTTGGGAACTATATTTTGACTATATAGATGTATAAAGAATACATGTATACCTTGTTCTAGAAATTGATGTGGAAAGGACATTGTACCAGAAAAAGGGTAAAGTGGGGGTAGTACATCTCATGAAGAGGCATAGGAAACCTATTATATCTGAGAGAAAGAATGGAGGGGGATGAATATAGTGGGTATCTTACTGCCTTCAGAATTGGCTTTAAGTGAAAAATCTTAAGACATATTCAATCTATGGTGAAACTTCTCCCATCTCATTGAAAAGTGAGAAGGGAAAAGTGGAAAGGGAAGGAATAAGCTAAGGGGAAGGGAATACGGGAACTGGGAGGGAAAGGGGTAAGATAGGGGGAGGAACTCCAAGGAGGGGGGAGGGATACTAAAAAGGGAGGGCTGTGAGAAGCAAGGGGTGCTCACAAGCTTAATACTTGGAAGGGGGGGAAAGGGGAAAGAAGGGAGGAAAGCATAAACCGGGGTTAACAAGATGGCAAGTAATACAGAATTGGTCATTCTAACCATAAATGTGAACGGGGTAAACTCCCCCATAAAGAGAAAGCGGTTAGCAGAATGGATTAAAAGCCAGAATCCTACAATATGTTGTTTACAGGAAACACACCTGAAGCAGGGAGATACATGCAGGTTAAAGGTAAAAGGTTGGAGCAAAATCTACTATGCTTCAGGTGAAGTCAAAAAAGCAGGGGTAGCCATCCTGATCTCAGATCAAGCTAAAGCAAAAATTGACCTAATTAAAAGAGATAAGGAAGGACACTATATCTTGCTAAAGGGTAGCATGGATAATGAAGCACTATCTATATTAAACATATATGCACCAAGTGGGGTAGCATCTAAATTCTTAAAAGAGAAACTAAGAGAGCTGCAAGAAGAAATAGACAGTAAAACTATAATAGTGGGAGATCTTAACCTTGCACTCTCAGAATTAGATAAATCAAACCAGAAAATAAATAAGAAAGAAGTCAAAGAGGTAAACAGAATACTAGAAAAGCTAGATATGATAGATCTCTGGAGAAAATGTAATGGAGACAGAAAGGAATACACTTTCTTTTCAGCAGTTCATGGAACCTATACAAAAATTGACCATATATTAGGACATAAAAACCTCAAACTCAAATGTAGTAAGGCAGAAATAGTAAATGCATCCTTTTCAGACCACGATGCAATGAAAATTACATTCAACAAAAAAGCAGGGGGAAGTAGACCAAAAAATAATTGGAAACTAAATAATCTCATACTAAAGAATGATTGGGTAAAACAGCAAATCATAGACATAATTAATAACTTCACCCAAGAAAACGATAATAATGAGACATCATACCAAAATGTATGGGATGCAGCCAAAGCGGTAATAAGGGGAAATTTCATATCTCTAGAGGCCTATTTGTATAAAATAGAGAAAGAGAAGGTCAATGAATTGGGTTTGCAATTAAAAATGCTAGAAAAGGAACAAATTAAAAACCCCCAGTCAAACACTAAACTTGAAATTCTAAAAGTAAAAGGTGAGATCAATAAAATTGAAAGTAAAAAAACTATTGAATTGATTAATAAAACTAAGAGTTGGTTCTATGAAAAAACCAACAAAATAGACAAACCCTTAGTAAATCTGATTAAAAAAAGGAAAGAGGAAAATCAAATTGTTAGTCTTAAAAATGAAAAGGGAGAACTCACCACTAACGAAGAGGAAATTAGAGCAATAATTAGGAGTTACTTTGCCCAACTTTATGCCAATAAATTCGACAACTTAAATGAAATAGAAAAATACCTCCAAAAATACAGCTTGCCCAAACTAACAGAGGAAGAAGTAAATATCCTAAACAGTCCCATCTCAGAAAAAGAAATAGAACAAACTATCAATCAACTCCCTAAGAAAAAATCCCCAGGACCAGATGGATTTACATGTGAATTCTACCAAACATTTAAAGAACAATTAACTCCAATGTTATATAAACTATTTGAAAAAATAGGGATTGAAGGAGTCCTACCAAACTCCTTTTATGACACAGATATGGTACTGATACCTAAACCAGGTAGGCTGAAAACAGAGAAAGAAAATTATAGACCAATCTCCCTAATGAATATTGATGCTAAAATCTTAAATAAAATATTAGCAAAAAGATTACAGAAAATTGTCACCAGGATAATACACTATGACCAAGTAGGATTTATACCAGGAATGCAGGGCTGGTTCAATATTAGGAAAACTATTAACATAATTGACTATATCAATAACCAAACAAACAAAAACCACATGATCATCTCAATAGATGCAGAAAAAGCATTTGATAAAATCCAACATCCATTCCTAATAAAAACACTTGAGAGCATAGGAATAAATGGACTTTTCCTTAAAATAGTCAGGAGCATATATTTGAAACCATCAGTAAGCATCATATGCAATGGGGAAAAACTGGAACCTTTCCCAGTAAGATCTGGAGTGAAGCAAGGTTGCCCACTATCACCATTATTATTTAATATCGTATTAGAAACACTAGCCTCGGCAATAAGAGTCGAGAAAGATATAAAAGGAATTAGAGTAGGCAATGAGGAAACCAAACTATCACTCTTTGCAGATGATATGATGGTATACCTAGAGAACCCCAGAGATTCTACCAAAAAGCTATTGGAAATAATTCATAATTTTAGCAAAGTAGCTGGCTACAAAATAAATCCCCATAAATCCTCAGCATTTTTATACATCACCAACAAAACCCAACAGCAAGAGATACAAAGAGAAATTCCATTCAGAATAACTGTTGATACCATAAAATATTTGGGAATCTATCTACCAAAGGAAAGTCAGGAATTATATGAGCAAAATTATAAAAAAGTCTCCACACAAATAAAGTCAGACTTAAATAATTGGAAAAATATTAAGTGCTCTTGGATCGGC
The DNA here is from genome assembly GCF_016432865.1 of Antechinus flavipes. NCBI lineage: Eukaryota > Metazoa > Chordata > Mammalia > Dasyuromorphia > Dasyuridae > Antechinus > Antechinus flavipes. Next base: position 234,420,048 of record NC_067402.1, on the reverse strand, counting down.
CGAGCGAACATAATAAAGATGACAATACTCCCTAAACTAATCTATTTATTTAGTGCTATACCAATCAGACTTCCAAGAAAATATTTTATTGATCTAGAAAAAATAACAACAAAATTCATATGGAACAATAAAAAGTCGAGAATCTCAAGGGAATTAATGAAAAAAAAATCAAATGAAGGTGGCCTAGCTGTACCTGATCTAAAATTATATTATAAAGCAGCAGTCACCAAAACCATTTGGTATTGGCTAAGAAATAGATTAGTGGATCAGTGGAAAAGGCTAGGCTCACAAGACAGAATAGTCAACTATAGCAATCTAGTGTTTGACAAACCCAAAGCCCCTAACTTCTGGGAAAAGAATTCATTATTTGATAAAAACTGCTGGGATAATTGGAAATTAGTATGGCAGAAATTAGGCATGGACCCACACTTAACACCATATACCAAGATAAGATCAAAATGGGTCTATGACCTAGGCATAAAGAACGAGACTATAAATAAATTAGAGGAACATAGAATAGTTTATCTCTCAGACTTGTGGAGGAGAAAGAAATTTGTGACCAAAGATGAACTAGAGACCATTACTGATCACAGAATAGAAAATTTCGATTACATCAAATTAAAAAGCCTTTGTACAAATAAAACTAATGCAAACAAGATTAGAAGGGAAGCGACAAACTGGGAAAACATTTTCACAGTTAAAGGTTCTGATAAAGGCCTCATTTCCAAAATATATAGAGAACTGACTCAAATTTATAAGAAATCAAGCCATTCTCCAATTGATAAATGGTCAAAGGATATGAACAGACAATTTTCAGAGGATGAGATTGAAACTATTACCACTCATATGAAAGAGTGTTCCAAATCATTATTGATCAGAGAAATGCAAATTAAGACAACTCTGAGATACCACTACACACCTGTCAGATTGGCTAAGATGACAGGAAAAAATAATGATGAATGTTGGAGGGGATGCGGGAAAACTGGGACACTAATGCATTGTTGGTGGAGTTGTGAACGAATCCAACCATTCTGGAGAGCAATCTGGAATTATGCCCAAAAAATTATCAAAATGTGCATATCCTTTGATCCAGCAGTGTTTCTATTGGGCTTATATCCCAAAGAAATACTAAAGAAGGGAAAGGGACCTGTATGTGCCAAAATGTTTGTAGCAGCCCTGTTTGTAGTGGCTAGAAACTGGAAAATGAATGGATGCCCATCAATTGGAGAATGGCTGGGTAAATTGTGGTATATGAATGTTATGGAATATTATTGTTCTGTAAGAAATGACCAGCAGGATGAATACAGAGAGGCTTGGAGAGACCTACATGAACTGATGCTAAGTGAAATGAGCAGAACCAGGAGATCATTATACACTTCGACAACGATATTGTATGAGGACATATTTTGATGGAAGTGGATTTCTTTGACAAAGAGACCTGAGTTTCAATTGATAAATGACGGACAAAAGCAGCTACACCCAAAGAAAGAACACTGGGAAACGAATGTGAACTATCTGCATTTTTGTTTTTCTTCCCGGATTATTTATACCTTCTGAATCCAATTCTCCCTATGCAACAAGAGAACTGTTCGGTTCTGCAAACATATATTGTATCTAGGATATACTGCAACATATCCAACATATAAAGGACTGCTTGCCATCTAGGGGAGGGGGTGGAGGGAGGGAGGGGAAAAAAAAAATCGGAACAGAAATGAGTGTAAATATAATGTAATTATTAAATAAAAAAATTTAAATTAAAAAAAAAAAAAAAAAAAAAAAAAGTCATCATGGCTTAACTCCCAGTCTTGTGGGGATTACACCTATACCTGAAATCGAAGACATATAGCACAGAACAGAAAAAACACTCCAGGTTCATTTCTCTTGGAAAGGAAGTAAAGCAGAGGGGAGCAGGGGAAAGAAATCCTTCCTCTTTCACTTGTTCAATTCATGATGCCAACACTGTGAGTAAACAGTCATATTCACCCTCTGTAGCAGGAAACATAATATCAGAAAGAGAATGACCATCTCAGATAACCAGTTTTAAAGATGCATTTGTTCCAGTTATGCAGTAAAACAAAGGAGGCTACCCCCAAACATATGTTCAGCAATCTAAAGCTACAATTTCTACTCTTACATTAATTTGGAAGTTTCTGACACTTTCAGGGATGTCATAAGACATAGCAATATCTATTTAAATTTTTTTCAGTTGTATGTATTATACATTTGTTTTACATCAAGTGATCCAATTAGGTATGTAACTTGTAGAGATAAAATAACTAGCTCGGACATAGACCTACAAAAATTCATTTATAGACTTTTTTTTTTCCCTTTGTTAGATTTTTGTATATTCTGCCTAAGAAGTTCTAAAGAGAACTTCTTATAAAATAAAATTTATGTAATTGTCCATTTTATATAAAACTTCTAATGAAAATAATTCTATGTGTAACTATGGATGTGTATTTTACTCCAAACTTTGAAGTACAGATAATTTGGGCTTTGGAAGTCTAATTAACCAATTATAAAAAAGAATAAAGAGGGCATCTACCCTGCCAATGTTTCCAGGAAACCTGAGTGAATGTCACATTTTCTTACCAGATGAGTACCAAGGCATGCATAAAAATTTCCTCACTTACTGCCAGAGGCTGATGACTATTAACAGACATAATGACCACAAGCCTAAAACTATTCAAATTGATGTCTTCAGAATACTTTAGATTAAGCTTAAACAATAGAGGGACAAAAAAGATGTCCTCTTCCTTGATTTGGGAGGTACTATGATATAGCAGAAAGCCCACTGGCCCTGGAGTCTGAGGACCTGAGCTTGAATCATCTCTGATAATCATCTTTAGGCATGCCTCTTGCTCTTCCTAGGTCTCAATTTTGTCATTGGTATACCTATAGGTTGAACTAGATAGTCTTTGTAGTCTAAATTCTCTGATTGTAGGCTTATTTTAAATTTATAAAGTACTTAAGTCTTTCTGATCCTCTTTTACCTTGGTCCCATAAGGAAGTATAATCCAGTGCACAGAATTCCAGCATCATGAACAATAATAAGGAAACTGAAAAAAGATCCACTCACTACAGAAAATGATGGTTTACAAAATGTTGAGTTTCAGGTAATAGTAAAACATCCAAGTGATAATATCCCTTAAAAATATAGACAAAATGTAGATAGGGCTGCATACCTGTTTATGATTTGTAGAATTACCTGCAATTTTTTTTTTTTTTTGCCCTTTTACAGGAGGATGTTATGGTATTTCCTAACTTATATGATTCTCAATATTTGCTTATTTGATCCTCCCACAAGGTTCTGGAAATCTGGGTTACAGTCCTTCTCTCAGCCCTAAATTTTGAACACTGAAAAATCAGGACTTATTTGGCATCTGCAAAAATACACTATAAATATAATAAACATAACATTTCATAATATAACTCTTAGCATAATGTCTGGCATATGATAAATAAATGTAAGTGCTTATTATAATTATATGTTATAATTATAAATGTAAATGATTATTCCAAATTCACAGTTTTATTGATGTAATGACAGCAGTCATTTTCAAATAAATGGTGTCATTTTCAAAGTGGCTTTAATAGTTATATATTTAAATTATAAGCAGAATATAAGATGTGCATCATAATTATATATGCATACCTATTGTACATAAATAATCTTAAAAAGTAAAAAAAATGCAAACCTAGCAGCAACAAATTATAGCTAACAGAAATGTTAATTGCCCCATAAAGCAAATAACACATGAAAAATCACTAATGTGTACTCAAATAGCAAAACATAACTAATAGATCTGTATATGCATACATGCAATTAATATAGAAACACAAACAGCAAAATATATTCAGAAATATACAACTGACATACATCAAATAATTTCTTTTGCCTCTCCTGCAACATTATAAGTTGGCCCGATCACAGATTGGATGATTCTAGCTCTTTCATGGTGTACTGCCCTTTTATGCATTTATACCTTAGCTGGTTGATGATTTACGCTTATTGTCATTGGCATCAAATATGTGGGCCTGCATTCCCAAATATGGATTTGCTGAAGAGTCAGACTGATTAACAATATTTTCAAGTATAATAATAATTACATTTCTATAACACTTATGTGTCAGGCACTGTGCTTTACAATTATCTCATTTGATCCTTACAATTACCTTGGGAGATAGGTGCTCTTATCACTCCCATTTTACAGAAGAGAGAACTCAGACAAACATACAAACATAGTTTAAGTCATTTGCCCAGAGCCACCTAGCCAGTAAGAGTCAGAGGCTGGATTTAAATTCAGGTCTTCCTACCTCCAGGCCCAAAATTTTATCCACTAGACCACCTAACTGCTCCTGCTTATAAAGATTGTTTGTTTAAACTAGGGGTTTACATGGATAAAATGCTAGGCAAAAAAGGAACTGCCTCTTGGTTTAGTACTTCTCCCCAATCTTCTACAATGCTTAGATATTCCTTAGTTTAAAGAAATACATTGAGTTATATTAACCTTTTCCATTTGAAATGTCTTCTATTATTTGATGATCTTTCTACCATTAGTAGGTATCTCCTTCCTTTCATAGTTCACTTGCTTAATTATAAGTTACTCCTTTCTTCTACTCATCAGGGTGTCTGATTAATTCTCTATCTTTCTGGCACCATCTCTTTATAGTGCCCCCACCATTCTCCAGAGTTTATTCTGTAAAAAGGCAAATGGCCTTGTCTCTCAACTGTTTAGTATTGATTAGATATCCATTGAGCCACAAATTGTGTGTTTATTGAACACTAAAATTTTTCATCAAGTGTTCTTAGGTTGGGTTTGTTTCCTTTATCTTTGGTGGGACTTACATTGTTCAAAAATTTAAAAAAATTAAATTATATATAAAACTGGACTTCTATTACATAATTATATATTAACATGGTGATAACAAAAACCTCCTGCTTTTGTCTCCCTGATTTCTGTTTTTAAAAAACATTTTAATACTCCCCCCCCACCTTTTTTTTTTTCTCAATCTCTTCTTTACCTACTCTGTTTACCCTCTTCCAAATAGAAGTCCTTCCTTGCAACAAATATGGTCATATAAAAGAGGTTCATACATTGGCCAGGTCTAACAATATATGTCTTGTTCATTGCCTCTAGTACAATACCTCTCTGCCAAGAAGTGAGAGGCATGCTTTATTATAAGCTCATAGATTGAAAGCTAGAAGTGACCTTATAAGCTATTGAATCCAACTTTTACCCTCCCAATTTACAGATGAGGAAAATTTGTATGAAATTTGAATCTGCCTTGATGACTACTAATCTAGCCATTTTGAAACACTGCCTTTTATCAGTCTTCTTAAGTCATAATTAGTCATTGTATCAAAGTTTGTTCTACATAAATCTTATTCTTCATGATGTTCTGCAAAAATTGTCCTGGTTCTACTTATTTAATTCTGCAACAGTTTGCGTAAGTTGGAAATTTCTCTTTCTTGTAAATTCTTAACAGCATAGTAATATTTTACTGCACTCATAAACCATTATTTATATGGTATTTCCCCAGCTGATGGAATACCCACATGGTTCTAAATTCTTTGCTACCACATACAGACAAAAACACTACTAGAAATAAGTTGTCATTTTCATTTTATGCAGTTAATATTGCTTTTGCTAGGTCAAAAATCAGATAATGATTAGTATCTTTTTGGGCATAGTTTGAAATAGTTTTCCATAATAATTGGATCAATTCATAACTCCACCAATAGTATATCAGTGTGACTATCATCCAATAACTGCCATTTTCTTATTTTGTTATTTTTTTTTAATCTTACAGATGTAAAGTAGAACCTTAAATTCATTTAATTTACATTTCTCATATTATCATTTAGAGATTTTTTTTTCCCTAAGACGGTATATAGCTTGGATTTTTCCACATGAAAACTAGTACTTTATAGCTTTTGACTACATAACTACTGAAGAATGGCTTTTATATATTTGTGTCAATTCACTATATACCCTAAATATATGATTATCATTTGCTACAAAGATAGATTCTTATTTGTTTCCCTTCTAATTCTAAGTTTTTATTTTGCTTGGGGAAAAGTTTTTCAATTTTGTGTTGATGGAAAACGTCCATTTTAACTATGTTGATTACTTCTAACCCTTACTTTAAGAATTCTATATCATTGTTAATTATGTTAGGTACTATCAGAAATTTCCAGATGAAGGCAAGGTGCCTGCTATTGAATATGTCTACTGCCCATGGATTGGAAATAGAGGAAGAAGACATTGAAGGCTATTTGCCCTATAAGCAAAATTTAGTGAGTGCCTAAAACTGAGATGTCTTTGTGAAGCCACTTATGGCTTCGTAGCAGCAGAGGACCTTGTTGAGGGAAGTCAAGGTGGAGAGTAGCAGAACCCAGATGTGTGATATGAAAATAAGCTGAGCCAAACTAGCTCAAAACCCCACTTCATTATAATTGCCCTTCCTTGTTTTCTTAGGATTTTGAACAAATCTTCACTTGGTTACCCAACTCATCCAAATGTTTTTCTTTCTGTTATCCAATACCCATCCCTCTGAGCCAGCCTAGAGAAAGCTGGAAAAGGCAATGTAATATTGAAACTTGTTATTTGAAAGCTTTGACATCACTATGTCTTTGAGTTTTTAGGGCACTATAGTGCCAGCTACTGGTAAAACAACAAACTACAATCCTTCCATTAGTTAAGTAATTAAATTCATTATTAAGGTCACTTCTATCTCAGACTATCACACATGTCATGACCCTGGGAAGTCAACCAGACTTTTCCTTTCTATTCCACAGTCCTATCACCAAATTATGCTGATTCTCCCTTTCACTTGTAATCTACATACAAAGATTTAGAGAACTTGGGTTCAAATTCAATCTCTTTCTACATACTACTTATATAACCTTAGAAAAGTCACTCTGAAGTCATATAAAAAGTGGTACTATTTAATAAATTTGGGAGAGCAAAATTGTAAAAGAATATTATAAAAAAGTAATATAAGACTCAGTTACAGTTCAGTCACCATGAAGAAATGTCAGATATCCATCACAGGTAACAGAGAATTTGTTATTATGGGCACAAGTAAATTCAATGTAGAGTCAAAAATGAATGAGTGCTTTAATTTTAGAGATCATAACTTTTAAAGATTCAGAGTAGAGACAGGATGTAAGGAATAAGGGAAAGAACCAAAATGGAATGGAGGAAATAAAGGTGGGATATAGGGAATGAAAAGAATGTGTATTGAGATGTTGAGATTATCTTAAAGACTGGGAAAGCTCAGTTTCCCATTAAGGTTGTCTTAAAGGTTGCTATGACTGTCTTTATTTATTTATTTAGATTATTTATTTGTGTATTTTTGCTGTTTTGGTTTTGTTTGTTTCTTTTTCTTTCTCTCTCTCTCTCTCTCTCTCTCTTTTTTTTTTTTACAATATATGTATACATATTTATATAGTTGTCTTGCTACAAAAGAAAAATCAGATTTAGAAAGAAGGTAAAAATAACCTGGGGAAAAAAACAAAAATGCAAGCAAACAAAATGCTATGTTGCGGTCCACACTCATTTCCCAGTGTTCTTTCACTGGGGGTTCTGTTCATTACTGATATTTGGATCCTCACATTGTTGAAAATAGCCACTTCCATCAGAACTGATCCTTATACAGTATTGTTGTTGAAGTGTATAATTATCTCCTGGTTCTGCTCATTTCACTCAGCATGAGTTCATGTAAGTAATCTCTCCAGGCCTCTCTGTATTCATCTGACTGGTCATTTCTTACAGAACAATAATATTCCATAACATTCATATATCACAATTTACCTAGCCATTCTCCAATTGATGGCCATCCACTCAATTTCCAGTTTCTGGCCACTACAAAAAGGACTGCCACAAACATTTCTGCACATATAGGTTCCCTTTCCCTTCTTTAATATCTCTTTGGGATATAAGGCCAGTAGTAACACTGCTGGATCAAAGGGTATGCAAAGTTTGACAACTTTTTGAGTACAGTTCCAAATTGCTATCCAGAATGGATGTATCCATTCACAATTCCACCAACAATGTTATCAGTGTCGGTTTCCCTACATCCCCTCCAATATTCATCATTATCTTTTCCTGTTATTTTAGGCAATCTGAGAGGGGTGTAGTGATATCTCAGAGTTGTCTTAATTTGCATTTCTCTGATCAACTAATTTGGAATACTTTTTCATATGAGTAGAAATAGTTTCAATTTCTGCATCTGAAAATTATATCCTTTGACCATTTATCAATTGGAGAATGCTTTGATTTCTTGTATCTTAAGAACAATTCTCTATATATTTTAGAAATGAGGCCTTTATAAGAACCTTTAACTGTAAAGATGTTTTCCTAGTTTATTGCTTCCCTTCTAATTTTGTCTGCATTAATTTTGTTTGTACAAAAGCTTTTTAATTTGATATAATCAAAATTTTCTATTTTGTGGTCAGTAATGATCTCTAGTTCTTTTTTTGGTCACAAATTCCTTCCTCCAGGGAAAGGGACTTGTATGTGCAAGAATGTTTGTGGCAGCCCTCTCTGTAGTGACCAGAAACTGGAAACTGAGTGGATGCCCATCAATTGGAGAATGGCTGAATAAGTTGTGGTATATGAATGTTATCTGTAAGATATGACCAACACGATGATTTCAGAAAGCCCTGGAGAAACTTACATGAACTGATGCTGAGTGAAATGAGCAGGACCAGGAGATCATTATGGTATATACTTCAACAACAATACTATATGATGATCAATTCTGATGGACGTGGCCCTCTTCAACAATGAGATGAACCAAATCAGTTCCAATAGAGCAGAAATGAATTAAACCAGCTACACCCAGTGAAAGAACTCTGGGAAATGAGTATGAACCACTACATAGAATTCCCAATCCCTCTATTTTTGTCTGCCTGCATTTTTTATTTCCTTCACAAGTTAATTGTATACTATTTCAAAGACTGATTCTTTTTGTACAACAAAATAACTGTATGGACATATATACATATTGTATTTAACATATACTTTAACATATTTAACATGTATTGGTCAACCTGCCACCTCGGGGAGGAGGGGAGGGAAAGGAGGGGAAAAATTGGAACAAAAGGTTTTGCAATTGTCAATGCTGAAAAATTACCCTTGCATATATCTTGTAAATAAAAAGCTATAATAAAAAAAAAAAAATGAGGTTGGACCAACTTTAAAAAAAAACCAACACACACACACACACAAAACAAATTCCTTCCTCCTCCACAAGTCTGAGAGGTAAACTATGCTATGTTCTAATTTATTTATATCTCATTCTTTATGCCTAGATCATAAAGTCATTTTGATCTTATCTTGGTATATAGTGTTAAGTTTGGGTCAATGCCTAGTTTCTGCCATACTAATTTCCTATTTTCCCAGCAATTTTTGTCAAATAGTGCATTCTTATTCCAAAAGTTGGAGTCTTTGGGTTTGTCAAACACTAGATTGCTATATTTATTGACTATTTTGTCCTGTGAACCTAACTTATTCCACTGATCAACTAATCTATTTCTTAGCCAGTACCAAATAGTTTTGATGACTACTGCTTTATAATATAGTTTTAGATCAGATACAGCTAGGCCACCTTCATTTGACTTTTTTTTTCCTTTGTTCCCTTGAAATTCTTGACCTTTTGTTCTTCCAATTTTGTTATTTTTTCCGGGTCATTAAAATAGTTTCTAGGGAGTTTGATTGGTATAGCACTAAATAAATGGATTAGTTTAAGGAGTATTGTCATCTTTGTTATATTTGCTTAACCTATCCAAGAGCACTTGATATTTTTCCAGTTGTTTAGATCTGTCTTTGTGTGGAAAGTGTTTTGTAGTTTTGATCATATAGTTCCTGATTTTCCCTTGGCAGATAAGATTCCCAAATATTTTAGACTATCAACAGTTATTTTAAATGGAATTTCTCTTTGTATCTCTTGCTGTTGGATTTTGTTATTGATGTATAGAAATGCTGATGATTTATGTGGATTTATTTTAAATCCTGCAACCTTGCTAAACTTGTGGATTATTTCTAATAGCTTTTTAGTAGAATCTCTGGGGTTCTCTAAGTATGCCATCATATCATCTGCAAAGAATGATAATTTGGTTTTCTCATTACCTAATTCCTTTTAATCTCTTTTTCATCACTTACTGCCAAAACTAATATTGAATAGTAATGGTGATAGTGGGCAACCTTGTTTCACTCCTGATTTTATTGGGAATGGTTCCAGTTTGTCACCATTACATATGATGCTTACTGGTTTTAAATAGATGCTACTATTTTAAGGAAAAGTCCATTTATTCCTATACTCTTTAAAAAGTGTTTTTAATAGGAATGGGTGTTGGATTTTTATCAAATTATTTTTCTGCATCTATTGAGATGATCATAGGGTTTTTGTTACTTTGGTTATTAACGTAGTCACTTATGTTAGTAGTTTTCCTAATATTGAACCACCCCTGCATTCCTGGTATAAATCCTACTTGGTCATGGTGTATTATCCTGGGCATGATTTTCTGTAATCTTTTTGCTAATATTTTATTTAAGATTTTTGCATCAATATTCATTAGGGTGATTGGTCTATAATTTTCTTTTTCTGTTTTCATCCTACCTGGTTTAGGTATCAGTACCATGTCTGTGTCATTGTAATGCCGGAGAAACTGAGGCAGGAGAGAGATTAGATAATTTTTAATATTTTATTAATGAGAGAGTATAATTGACTGGACAGGACTCTTGTCTCAAATTATCCAGTCAGACAGAGATATATTGGGACCAAGGAATCCATGTTGATCCCAGGGCTGGAGGAGATGGTCATCCCAAAGAATCCAGCGTCCAGCATACAGCCACCAGCCACCAGCCTCCAGCAATGAATGGAGGAACCCCAACTTCTTAAATACCTTTTCTCTAAACAAAGGAAGGGGTAAGAAGTGAGGGAAAACCTCTATCAGGATAGGGAGGCCATAAATCCTAGAAAACCCAGAGACAGGATGTCTGAATACAAAGAAGTAAGGATATCAGTGAGGTATCTTGGAATATTTTAGAGGGATATTGTAAATTCTTGAGGACACAAAAGAGTCAGGAGGTCTACTCTCTTGTTTATCTTGCTAATTTATAATTATATTAGAGCAAATTATATATATTAGAGCAAATAATCCTCAGTTTTACTGGGTCAGAGGGGGATTTACAACTAAAGAGATTGAGACAGAACAGTTAAGTAAACTGAGACAAGGAAAACTCGTACAGGGAAACTGAGTCAGGACAGTTAAAGAGAACTGTGGCATAACATCATAAAAGGAATTTGTTAGGAGTCCTTCATTCCCTGTTTTTTCAAATAGTTTATATAGCATTGGAGTTAATTGTTCTTTAAATGTTTGGTAGAATTCACATATAAATCCATCTGGTCCTCAGGAGTTTTTCTTAGGGAGTTGATTAATAGCTTGTTCTATTTCTTTTTCTAAAATGGGACTATTTAACCAATTACTTCTTCTTCTATTATTCTGGGCAACCTATATTTTTAAAGTATTCATTTCATTTAAGTTATAAATTTATTGGTATAAAGTTGAGCAAAGTAACTCCTAATTATTGTTCTAATTTCCTCTTCATTAGTGAAAATTTCTCCCTTTTCATTTTTAAGACTAACAATTGGATTTTCCTCTTTCCTTTTACTAATCAAATTTACCAAGGGTTTTTCTATTTTGTTAGTTTTTTCATGGCACCAACACATTTATTTATTAATTCAATCTTTTTTTACTTTCAATTTTATTAATCTCTCCTTTTATTTTTAGAACTTCAAGTTTAGCTTTTGATTCAAGTTTAGTTTTTAATTTGCTCTTTTTCTAGCTTTTTTAGTTGCAAGCCTAATTCATTGATTTTCTCTTTCTCTATTTTATGCAAGTAAGCCTCTAGAGATATAAAATTTCCCCTTATTACTTCTTTGGCTGCATCCCACACATTTTAGTATGTCATCTCATTATTATCACTCTTTTGCAATTATTGTGTCTTATGATTTTCTGTTTCACCCATTCATTCTTTAGGATGAGAGTTAGTTTCCAATTACTTTTTAGTCTATTTTTCCCTGGCTTTTTATTGAATGAAATTTTTATTGCATCATGATCTGAAAAGGATGCATTTACTATTTCTGCCTTTCTGTATTTGAATTTGAGGTCTTTATGTCCTAATATATGGTTAATTTTTATATAGGTTCCAAGAACTGCTGAGAAGAAAGTGTCTTTTGTCTCCACTTAGTTTTCTCCAAAGATCTATCATACCTAATTTTTCTAGTGTTCTATTTACCTCTTTAACTTCTTATTTATTTTTGTGGTTTGATTTATCTATTTCTGAGAGTGCAAGGTTGAGATCTCTCATTATTATAGTTTTGCTGTCTGTTTCTTCTTGTAGCTCTCTTAACTTTTCCTTTAGGAATTTAGATGCTATACCACTTGGTGCATATATGTTTAGTATGGATATCACTTCATTGTCCATACTACCCTTTAGCAAGATATAATTTCCTTCCTTATCTCTTTTAATTAGATCAATTTTTGCTTTTGCTTGATCTGAGATCAGAATTGTTACCCCTGCTTTTTTGACTTGAAGCAAAGTAGATTCTGCTCCAACCTTTTACCTTTATTTTGTATGTATCACCCTGCTTCAAGTGTGTTTCCTATAAACAAAAACAACATATTGTAGGATTCTGGCTTTTAATCCAGTCTGCTATCCGCCTCTGCTTTATGGGGGAGTTTACCCCATTCACATTTATGGCTAAAATTACTAATTCTATATTTCCCCCCATCTTGTTAACTTCATATTATGCTTTTCTCTTTCCTTTTCCCCTTACCCCCCCTCCCCAGTATTAAATTAGTTTATGAGCACTACTTGCCTCATGCAGCCCTCCCTCTTTAAAATCCCTCCCTCCCCCTTAGAGTTCCTTCCCTTTTCTTAAAACTTTCCCTTTCAATTTCTGTAATCCCTTCTATTTATCCCATCCCCTTCCCTTTTTACTTTTCCCCTCCCACTTTTCAATGAGGTGGGAGAAGTTTCTCTGTAAACTAAGTATGTCTAATATTTTCTCTTTTAGCAAATTCTGATGAGAGTAAGATTCACACTATGCTCATTCCCCTCCCTTCTTTCCCTCAGATATAATAGGTTTCCTTTGCCTCTTCATGAAATGTAGTTTCCCTCTTTTTCCCTCCACCTTTCCCTTTTTCTGGTACAATTTTATTTCCACCTCTGGATCCTTTTTTATATTATAATAGTAAACCAAATTATACATGTACTCTTTATGTATACCTATAACAGAAATACAGTTCTCAAGAATTCTTTTTACCTTTTTATTCTTCTCTTGAGTCCTATATTTGGAGGTAAAAGTTTTTGTTTAGCTCTGTTTTTTTTTTTTTTTTTTTTGTCAGAAATAAATGGAATTCACCTATTTTATTAAATATCCATCTTCTTCCCTGGAAGAAAATGCTCAGTTTAGCAGGGTAGTTTATTCTTGGCTGCATACTATGTTCCTTTGCCTTTTGGAATATCAGATTCCAGGCTCTTCAATCCTTTAATGTGGAAGCTGCTAGATCCTGAGTGATCCTTATTGTGGCTCCTCAGTATTTGAATTGTTTCTTTCTGGGTGCTTCTAGTATTTTTCCCTTAGTCTGATACTTCTGGAATTTAGCCACAATATTTCTTGGAGTTTTAATTTTAGTATCTCTTTCTGTAGTGATCAATGAATTCTTTCAATGTCTATTTTACCTTCTGTTTCTATGACATCTGGGCAGTTCTCTTTGATGATTTCCTGAAAAATAGCATCTAGGCTCTTTTTTTCATCATGTATTTCCGGTAGTCCAATAATACTTAGATTATCTCTCCTAGATCTGTTTTCCAGGTCAGTTGCAGTTTAGCAGAAATTGGATTTAGACCAGTGTCATACAACATATTCCACAATAAATTGGAAGTCAGGATATCAAATCCTAGTTTGAAATAAACATGTGACAAATTCATAATGGCTATTCTCTTTCCCAAAAGGTAGCTTTATTTTGAAGAGGTTACAGTAAAATAGGCAGCAGGAGTGGTAAATATGAAATAAATTTCGGAGAGTAATAAGCTTACCAAGAAAGGGAGTTTGGGAAAAAAACCATTAAAGGAACATACCATGAGGCCTGAGTATGCACCTCATACAGGTTAAATCCACAGAGTGTAGTAGACTAACCAGAATTAGCTATACTAAGACACCATTTTTTTTTTAATTTTTATTTAATAATTACTTTATATTGACACTCGTTTCTGTTCCAAATTTTTTTTCCCTTCCTCCCTCCACCCCCTTCCCTAGATGGCAAGCAGTCACTAAGACACCATTAAAGAGAAGATACTCTTAAGGAGGAGAGAGTACCTCATAAAAGGCTTAGTCATGGAATAGACTTAGCAAATATCTTCATTGTGGGCACATCTTTTACTGGGGAAATACAGCCTTTAGAGTTTTTCAGGGGAGGAGGGGAAATAAAAATGGAACAAGGATGTATATTGAGATGTTAAGACTGCTAGCAATATATTAATAAAAGCAATCTGGGAAAGTCTGGGTTCCTATGATAGGTATCTTAAAGACGCTGATCAGTACTGTCAGGGAAAATACTGACTGCCTTAACCATGGTAATAATATAGTTTGGGAAACTTAAGTTCCCAGGATGAGTGTTTTAAACATTTCCTGGAAAAGAGAGAGAGAATAGGCGATTTCAGATTCCATATCAACATGAGCTGGGTATGAAAGGTGAAATCATGTCAGGTACCATTCACAGTGGTAGCTAGGGAGAGATTTCTTAAAGAAAATTAATTACAAAAGTAATTTGATCACATGAAATAGAAACATTTCTTAATGAACAAAATTAATGCAACTAGAATAAGAAAAATGAAAACTTTTTTTTAATCAAATAAGGGCCTGACATCCAAGTTATATAAGAGTTAATAAATATATGTGACCAAAAGTCTTTCCCCAATAGATAAGTGGACATAGGATCATAGCTTTGGAGTTAGAAAGGATGTTACAGGTTATCATGTCCAATCTCCTTTTTTTTACTTTTGAGCATGAGCATGCCCAGGCCATCTAACGTGGAGAAATGCTGTAGGGCTTGCCTGTATATGACCTGATCTTCTAAGATGGAAGTGACCTTTTTTTCCTTACTACTGGATGAATATACCTACATTTGACTGCAGCCAAAACAGGATGAGTCTTTAAAACTGGTGAGACTAGTAGCTCTCTTGGCTTCAGTTTTCTGAGTTCCTCTTCCTATTGTGTCTAGAGAATGAAGATCACACTCACCCATAGTCTGTGTGCCATAAACTAACCAGTAAGAAGGGAAGACCTTTTCCCCCTTCCCCTCTCCCTTTTTTGTCTAATCCTGGCTCCCAGAAATTGAGCCTGGGAGTGTTTGTGTTTATGTCATTTATCCTTGTTTTAGGAACAAGTGGCAGTGATCCCCACAAGACCAGAGTATGAATTCTGATTTACGCTCCACGTTAAATGATCTGGCCATGCTCCAAAGGCCCTGTTGCATAGATGAATAAGCTGATGCACAGAGATGTGAAATGACTTGCCCAAGACCACACAGTAACTAACAGAACCACAATCTGAATTCAGGTTAGATAACGCTATAATTATTGCTTTTCCTATTGTATTGCATATCTAACAAAATATATGAACAAACAGTTCTCAAAAGAATTATAATCCATCAATCATATGAAAATGTTCAAGAACATTAAAAATAAAAATAAAAACATAAGATCACAAATTTAGAACTGGAAGTTTTCTTTAGAGGTGATTTTGATGTGGTGCTAGTGGTAGTTAAGAGGTGTGAGAATTGAGTGTTAGTGCTAGTAAAGAGGTGTGAGAATTGAGGTGGGGAATCCCCTTGTGC
Organism: Antechinus flavipes; assembly: GCF_016432865.1. Classification (NCBI taxonomy): domain Eukaryota; kingdom Metazoa; phylum Chordata; class Mammalia; order Dasyuromorphia; family Dasyuridae; genus Antechinus; species Antechinus flavipes. Next base: position 234,404,132 of record NC_067402.1, on the reverse strand, counting down.
AGGTCCAATGCAAAAGAATTCTTAAACCCAAAAAGTCTGAATGGCAAAAAAAGGAAAATTTATTGTTCACTAAGAAGAAGCTCTCTTAGAAGGCAAAATTCCTAATTAGGAATTTGGCAAAGATGTGTTAACAGACCCGTTTATATGGGTAAATGTTGGCCTGGGGCCGGGAATTGTCTGTGCTAATCAATAAAGGATCATCAGACAGAAATCTTCAAGTGAATAAAATCACTTAACTGGAGTTTGAAGGCTTTTTCCCTGAGTCTGGGAATTTCCTGAAGGGGATCCAGGCCACCCCAAAAGATCTCAATTTCAATGGAGGGTGATTTGACCAAGATCTCCGATTGAATGAAGCCACTTAATTTGGGAAAGGCTGGTCTGGGAAAGGTATGTTTTCCCCAGAGTTTGGGAGTATTCAGTCCCCGCCCCAAGGTTATATCATTTTTCCCAAAAAGATCTCAATTTTAGTTCAATGTCTTATTTTACAGATGAGGAAAATGAAACCTGGAGAGATTAAATGATTTGCTCAAAGTCAAAGGGGAATAATTTGAACCTTTGACTTCCCATTCAGTGCTCTATCAACTTTACTTTATAATCAAGTTTATAGTCAATGTAAATTCTTTTTGTACAATGAACCTCTCTCTTTCCTAGGGACCTATCTATATACTCCTTCTGGCTGAGGTTGTTTCCTATATGGAAGGAATTGGGGGAAACAATTGGATTTGTTAAGTTATAGAATTTACTTTAGCAAACCTCACCTATCTGTTGTTACCCTAGTCTGACAGTATTACCCTGGGATTGAGGCCCTCTCATAAAAGGGGGAAATGTTCAATATCATTATGATGTGGTTTGAAGAGAGTTATTAAATATTCCCTTTAGATCAGCTGCAGGTTTGAAAAGTGAACGAATACACTCATTCCCAAATTATTAGTTGCAAAATGAAAGTTTATTGTTGGACAGAAATCAGTTTGCCAAAGGACTGACTTCTATAGTGTCAAAAACCTATTAAGGAAATGGAGTTTTGGTGCTGAGAAAGTTTTCTCAGGCGGCAGAAAGGTCCTGGAAGCTGAGCAAGCTACCTAGGGCCATCTGCAAAGACCTTAGTTGAGGGAAGCTGTTATATTGGGTATCTTGGTGGAAGCTGGGACAGTCTAGCTGATCAGACTAGGATTCCTCAATTGAATGAGAATTTAGAATTTCTATTGGAGTTGATTTGCCCCTGAATAGTATTGCTTCTCCTATCCTGGGAGAATGGGGCTTTGTCTCGACTCTTTGGAGCCTGGGAAATCCTGATCTCTGAGATCAGAAAAGGGGACACAATCTCTAAAAGTGATAATCTTTTTTTTTTTAATTTAAATGTTTATTTTATTTAATAATAACTTTGTATTGACAGAATCCATGCCAGGGTAATTTTTTACAACATTATCCCTTGCACTCGCTTATGTTTCGATTTTTTTCCCCTCCCTCCCACCACCCCTCCCCCCCAATGGCAAGCAGTCCTATAAATGTTAAATATGTTGCAGTATATCCTAGATACAATACATATTTGCAGAACCGAACAGTTCTCCTGTTGCACAGGGAGAATTGGATTCAGAAGGTAAAAATAACTCGGGAAGAAAATCAAAAATGCAAATAGTTCACATTCGTTTCCCAGTGTTCCTTCTTTGGGTGTAGCTGTTTCTGTCCATCATTTATCCATTGAAACTCAGTTAGGTCTCTTTGTCATAGAAATCAACTTCCATCAGAATACATCCTCATACAGTATCGTTGTTGAAGTGTATAATGATCTCCTGGTTCTGCTCATCTCACTTAGCATCAGTCCATGTAGGTCTCTCCAAGCCTCTCTGTATTCATCCTGCTGGTCATTCCTTACAGAGCAATAATATTCCATAACATTCATATACCATAATTTACCCAGCCATTCTCCAATTGATGGGCATCCATTCATTTTCCAGTTTCTAGCCACTACAAACAGGGCTGCTACAAACATTTTGGCACATACAGGTCCCTTTCCCATTTTTAGTATCTCTTTGGGGTATAAGCCTAATAGAAACACTGCTGGATCAAAGGGTATGCACATTTTGATAACTTTTTGGGCATAATTCCAGATTGCTCTCCAGAATGGTTGGGTACGTTCACAACTCCACCAACAATGCATCAGTGTCCCCGTTTTCCAGCATCCCCTCCAACATTCATCATTATTTTTTCCTGTCATCTTAGCCAATCTGACAGGTGTGTAGTGATATCTCAGAGTTGTCTTAATTTGCATTTCTCGGATTAATAGTGATTTGGAACACTCTTTCATGTGAGTGGTAATAGTTTCAATTTCATCATCTGAAAATTGTCTGTTCATATCCTTTGACCATTTATCAATTGGAGAATGGCTTGATTTCTTATAAATTTGAGTCAGTTCTCTATATATTTTGGAAATGAGGCCTTTATCAGAACCTTTAACTGTAAAGATGTTTTCCCAGTTTGTTGCTTCCCTACTAATCTTGTTTGCATTCGTTCTGTTTGTACAAAGGCTTTTTAATTTGATATAATCAAAATTTTCTATTTTGTGATCAGTAATGGTCTCTAGTTCATCTTTGGTCACAAATTTCTTTCTCCTCCACAAGTCTGAGAGATAAACTATCCTACGTTCCTCTAATTTATTTATAATCTCGTTCTTTATGCCTAGGTCATGGACCCATTTTGATCTTATCTTGGTATATGGTGTTAAGTGTGGGTCCTTGCCTAATTTCTGCCATACTAATTTCCAGTTATCCCAGCAGTTTTTATCAAATAATGAATTCTTATCCCAAAAGTTAGAATCTTTGGGTTTGTCAAACACTAGATTGCTATAGTTGACTATTCTGTCTTGTGAACCTAACCTTTTCCACTGATCAACTAATTTATTTCTTAGCCAATACCAAATGGTTTTGGTGACTGCTGCTTTATAATATAATTTTAGATCAGGTACAGCTAGACCACCTTCATTTGATTTTTTTTTCATTAATTCCCTTGAGATTCTCGACTTTTTATTGTTCCATATGAATTTTGTTGTTATTTTTTCTAGATCATTAAAATATTTTCTTGGAAGTCTGATTGTTATAGCACTAAATAGATTAGTTTAGGGAGTATTGTCATCTTTATTATATTTGCTTGGCCTATCCAAGAGCACTTAATATTTTTCCAATTATTTAAGTCTGACTTTATTTGTGTGGAAACTTTTTTGTAATTTTGCTCAAATAATTCCTGACTTTCCTTTGGTAGGTAGATTCCCAAATATTTTATGCTATCAACAGTTATTTTGAATGGAATTTCTCTTTTTATCTCTTGCTCTTGGATTTTGTTGGTGGTGTATAAAAATGCTGAGGATTTATGGGGATTTATTTTGTATCCTGCTACTTTGCTAAAATTATGAATTATTTCTAATAGCTTTTTAGTAGAATCTCTGGGGTTCTCTAGGTATACCATCATATCATCTGCAAAGAGTGATAGTTTGGTTTCCTCATTGCCTACTCTTAATTCCTTTAATCTCTTTCTCGACTAAGAATGATAATCTTAAAGGGAACAGTTCCCCTCCCCTTCAATTAGACAGCAAATGCTTTTCCTTGGACCTTCACAGCTCATATACCAATATAGGAAATGGTTTAGGTTTTTCAAATGTCTTACACAGTACATAAATTATGTGGTAACTAAGATAGAAGACATTATAGGACAAAGTCATGGAGAACACTCACAGTTACGGGGCATGAAATGCATTATGAAACAGCAAATGAAACTGAAACAAAGTAATCAGATAGAAAGGAGGAGCTCCAAAGTCACAGAAATTGGTAGAACATCTAGGAGATGTTATATGTCAAAGATGGGTGTGCTAATGATGTAATAAGGACTTTGTGTTTCCCTGATCTTTGTGGAGAGTGGGCTACCTATCCTGGGGAAATTCTTAAAAATGATCCCCACCCATCTGAATCTCCCTTAAGCTAGGGAAACTCCTATTTCCCAATTGATCTGGGAAACAATTACCACCCAGTTGATTTGAAAATTACCCACTAATTGCTCCCTAACCGCAAACTATAGTTTAGAAGGCTAATAAAAAATGACTCTGTACCCCAAATCTATCAGGAACTGACCTACCGAGTGGTTTTTCAGTGAAAATAAACCCATCTTTGCCAAAATCTACCTTTGCTAATTCCTAATCAGGAAGTAGCCCGCTGAGGAAACAATTTCTCAGTGAATAAACCCATTTTTTGCCAAAAAACCTCGATGGAGATTGAGACTGCAAATTCTTTCCAAAAAACCTGCGACACTGGCCTGGGGACCCCATCACTGTTAGGATATCTCTCACCCCTCAACATTTGATGGACCCCATCACTATTAGGTTATCTCTCACCTCTCAACATTTCTCACTTCTCAACACTTGAGAAGTACAGTGTATCACTTGAAGAAAGGCTAGAAAATCTAGGCCAGGCATCTTCCATGTACCTCCAAACAATTACTTTCACCTGTACTAGCCAGAAGTAATAAATATGATGCCTATAGAAAGATTTATATGAATTAGTGATTATATGAATTAGTGACATAGTGACATCAGTGGAAACAGAACATCATCCAGAGTGACAACTGAAGGAAGGAAAGGAGGAAGAAGTATAAGGTACCTCTTCTTTTCTGGGTGAATAGTTTGGTTACTGAAAAGAGAAATAAAAAAAAAGGAAAACTCACACAGCCTTGCTGGTTTCATTTAAAGAGATATGAAGATCGGTAGGTTGTTGAATCCTTGGGCTTGCTTCTGGACCACAGGGCATATATTCCTCAACTTTCACTGAAGATCTGGCTCAATCAATATATCAATCTAGGCTTGAACTATTTCATGGAGATAGAAATTCAGAGACAATCGTGGTAGACAGGTACATAATCCTCTTATGTCTCTTAGATTCTATTTTGTGACCTGGAGGCCATCTTGTAATTATGACTTAGGATACAATTTTATAAGTTAACTTGATTACTCTATATCCCATCCCCTATACCATGTGACCTGCTCTACTGATAAAGCAACCATGTCTTGTCCTTTTCATCATTTTCATTGTTTTTGTCATTCTTTGTTATGGCAAAAAACAAAACATATGTTGGGCTTTTATTTACTCTGTATATGGAAACAATACCACCATTTACCACTACTATTTTTTTTTTTTTTTTGGGAAGGAATATATACTTTAAGAACATTATTAAAAATCCACTGACATTCTTAGTCAATGTAGCAGTCATAGCTTGTCCTTTGCTAAAGTGATTATCACTTACTCTGTACAAGGATCAATTTTTCCATCATGATCACCAAATTTCCAGTGTGGGACACTTCCCCACCCTCATCCCCATCCATTTCTTGTCGCTTCCCTTCTCTATTTCTTCATTAACATCTTTGTGCTTGTAATTTGGATCCTGGGCATTGTGTACATTGACTAATGACCAGTAGTAGTGCAAAACATCAAGATATTACTAATAAAGCTTCTTGTATTGATTCCTGTAGTTGTCCCCTCCAGTCGGAACTAAACTGAAAAAGAGATGTAAGTAGTATCCTTTGTCAGTTATAGAAGCTATATAATTAGCTATTTCTTTTATTTCAGACTGTTTTATCTGTTTTATATAATCTTAAGAGTGGGAAACCTTGGAGGTCTTCTGGTTCAACTCTTACCTGAAAGCATAAAATCCAGTCTACATTGTCCCCAACAAATAAACATCCACTTTTCTTTAATGGAACACTTGCGTATAGCTTCTCAAGCCATTTTAGAATGATTCTGTTAAGAAGTGTTCATTACATTGAGCCCAAAGCTGCCTCTCTTTAACATATACCTATTGTCAGTTCTATTCTTTGAGACTAATTTAATTCTTCTATGTACCACAACGCTTCAAATATCTCATCCTACAACTGTGAGAAGATACTGGCAAATTGGCAAATATCAGGGTTTGATTTGATGTTTTTTGATTTTAAACTTAAGTGATGGAGAAAATGCCGGTAATACTTGGTTAAACTTAAAAAGGTGTCAGCATACATTTCTGCCCCCAAAACTAGATGTTAAACATTTATCACCACATCACCAGTTAAGGGAGCTATTATTTCCATTTTACAAAATGAGGAAACTTAAGGTGGTAAAGGTAAGTGACTTATTCAAGATTCCATAATAATTGTAGTAGGATTTGAATTAGGTATCAATATAAATCATAGCCCTAAAAGTGCATAAGTAGCCTGGAGTCTAAGAAAGAAAAAAAGCCTGAAAGTTTGAAGGTTTGAGATGATCAGACTGTAATTTGAAATAAAATGCAGATCATAGCTAAATAGTAAAACTATTCTTGATTCCAGCTGCCTTCCTCAGTCCTTTGGCTATCTCTGATTTCCCTTTTATCTTCTATCCCTACTCCCCTTTTAAAAGAAGTCATCTTTGGTTTCAGGGAAACAGGAGAGGGTAATGATGTTTGGGTGGACTTTAGCAAAGTGCTCTTCAGGAAAAAGTACATTTTAAAATTTCATCTGCCTTATCAACATTTTCTCCATTTCCTTTTGTAAGTCTAGACAATGACGAACAAATCAAGCTGTTTTGTAGTATTTGCAAATTCCAAAGGTTTAAATGCTCAAACTGAATATTTAAGTATCAACTAGACTGGATATGAGCTACCTGGCTCTAGCACACCAGGGGCAATCAATTTTATCAACATGCTTGGAAAAATCATGGAGTTGCCAGGTTAGCAATGTGTTAGAAAAAACTGGGAATAACATACCAAGGGTCTCAATAATGAAGCTGTCGGTATAACACTTTGAAACTTGAACGCTGGGCTCGTGCCATGCATAAATGGCTTTTGCATTTATATTTGAAAACACACGCTTCCCGGCCCAAGTCTCAATCCCAGAGTTCTCATTAGGTACGCCCCCTTCCTTCTGGTCTCCACCTCTTCTGACTCTTCCGACTAAATCTGTGGACCACGGTAAATATCGCGAGAACTTTATCCGCAGCCAAAAAGAAATTTCCGGTGGTTTCTGTTACACCTCCCGCGATATCTCCGGACGCTTCGGACCCTGAGTGGCTGAGGGCTTCCGTGTATCATGGCGGTTGGAGTGTTCTGGACCATAAGGTAAAAAGCGGTGATGAGGTAACGGACACTGCGCGGAGGTCTGCTTCGGCGTTCCTGCCTGAGCTAGTGGCTCGGATCCTTCAAATGAGGTTGGGTTTCGTAGAAGTGGCTCCTTTCCAGTGTGCACGAGAGCGGAAACCTGGTTCCCGAGCACCCTCTTCTTTTGGGGGGCGTTACTGGCCCCGAGCCCTGGGCTGCCCCCGGCCCGGTGTCGCTCCTCTAGTACCTGGGCAGGCGGGTCTTGCACCCTGGGGCTCAGGAGTTAAAATCGGCTCCACTTGTCACCTCTTCGCTCCCTGTTCCATGAGAATCCTCGTAGTGCCGGGTGGTTTTTCTCACGAACTCCTCCTCTTTCCCTTCCCCTCCCCCCCTTCTCCCTCCGGGTTTTCGCGTGTCCTCTGAGACTTGCTCCTCGCTAGCTTGCTGTAGTGGACAGGGTTCCCTATGATTTTTCCGGGGAGGCTCCCGCTGCGAACCCTGTCAGATTCCGGGTTGGATGTTGTGGTTCTAAATTATATTTATTAGTATTTTTGTAAGGCGGTATCGGGGCGGTGGGTATAGTTAGGGACGTGGCTTGGGTTGGAGAAAATAAAGTGAACTCTGGACTGGGAGGTCTGTTAGTCAGATAATATTTATTTGGCGACTGCTGATCTTTAGGATTACAAAGACAAAAGACTGCCCCTGCCTTCCAGGATTTTACTTTCCAATGGGGGAAAACAACCTACGAAAGGTAGCATAAGGGGGGTGATGATTAAAAAAAAAAAAAGTAGAGGGGAGGTGTTAAATTTAACACGTTCCCAAAGGAGAGCTAAAGTATAGTTACTGCTACTGCAGTGTCCCAGGTGGTAACCTACAGCATTTAGTAGAGACTACTAACCACAAAAAACAAACAAACAAACAAAAAAACCACACACACACACACACCCGCACACCCCCAATCCTCTTATGTTCTAACTTAAGTTTTCAGTGCTATTTAAAGGCTAATTTACCTAGAGGTTTTTGTAGGGCCATTTTATGTATATGTGAAAACACACACAAAATGTCAGTATCTGTTTTCTGTTCCCAAAGTTAAGTGAAGTGTGCTCTGTTTTTACTTTATGTAATTCACTTTAAAAATTAACACATTGATTTTATTTCTATAATTTACTCTTAATTAAATTTAAATTTACTTAAAATGAACAGTTATTAAAGTCCTCATTGGCATTCAGTCAGGTTTATTGTGCATTTAGAAGTAGATTATATTTGTGAGTTGTTTTGAAGTGATCACAATTACTTGGAAAATTTCTGGGTGCATTTCTGGCTCAGTTTTGATAGCAGTGAGGGCTTATTAGTCTTGTTTGGCTACCAGTACAAAGCAGTGTAAAGATCAGTGTAACTATTTTCCTGTTGCAAGTAATTCCATCATTAAAAACTATTTCCTGTTTTGCTTTCACAAATGTCAAGGCAAAAAGGTAAAACATTTAACTGAATTTCATTGAATCAAATTTAAGAAATATTTATCAAGAATCTATATACAGAGCACTGTGCTAGGCAAAGAACGAGTGAAAAATTTTAAAAGTACATTTTATTAAGCATTACTATGTAATGGGGATATAAAAACCTTACATTCTAATATGGAGGACTACACACATAGAGGAGTGGTGGCTAGGGAGTGGCATTCTGATCCTGGGCAATTACTGTGCTAGAGTGGAAATGAATTGACACATCTCTTCCAGGAACAACTCTTTTTTTTTTTTTTCTTTTTTTTTTTTTTAATTTTTATTTAATAATTATTAATTATTTTGTAATTAATTGTATTAAAGTAATAAAATTACTTTATATTGACAGAATCCATGCTAGGGTAATTTTTTTTACAACATTATCCCTTGCACTCGTTTCTGTTACGATTTTTTTTCCCCTCCCTCCACCCCCTCCCCTAGATGGCAAGCAGTCCTTTATATGTTGGATATGTTGCAGTATATCCTAGATACAATATATGTTTGCAGAACCGAACAGTTCTCTTGTTGCATAGGGAGAATTGGATTCAGAAGGTATAAATAACCCGGGAAGAAAAACAAAAATGCAGATAGTTCACATTCATTTTCCAGTGTTCTTTCTTTGGGTGTAGCTGCTTTTGTCCATCATTTATCAATTGAAACTCAGGTCTCTTTGTCAAAGAAATCCACTTCCATCAAAATATGTCCTCATACAATATCGTTGTCGAAGTGTATAATGATCTCCTGGTTCTGCTCATTTCACTTAGCATCAGTTCATGTAAGTCTCGCCAGACCTCTCTGTATTCATCCTGCTGGTCATTTCTTACAGAACAATAATATTCCATAACATTCATATACCACAATTTACCCAGCCATTCTCCAATTGATGGGCATCCATTCATTTTCCAGTTTCTAGCCACTACAAATAGGGCTGCTACAAACATTTTGGCACATACAGGTCCCTTTCCCTTCTTTAGTATTTCTTTGGGATATAAGCCCAATATAAGCCACTGCTGGATCAAAGGGTATGCACAATTTGATAATTTTTTGGGCATAATTCCAGATTGCTCTAATTTCTTGTTGGTTTCAGAGCTAAAGGTGAAGTGAGAGATATGGGCTAAGATACATATTTAAAGCAGCTATATTGAACTAGGATCAGGAAATAGGGAATGAAGTGAACTGGAACCAAACTGAATTTGTGAACCTCATGAAAGAAATATTTCAGACTACACAAAATTGAAAACTACAAAGAAATAAAGTTCTCATTCCTTGTTGTTATTCTTTTTTGAGTATAAAAAGCATTTGACTTGGTGAAGTGCTTAATAAAGTGCTTGGCACATAATGCTTATTAATTCTTGTTCCTTTTTCCTTTTCTGTAAGGTACTTCTTACTTGTGTCAAAATAATACAAGATTTCTTAATAGGTATAACAGAAAAACTTAATCCAGACTTAATATTAATAACAGTTGAGACATAAGGAAGAAAAAATAAAAGGTTGCAACAGGCATTTGTTAAATGCTTATGTGCTAAGCATTGTGCTAATTCAATTCGGTAAATATTAAATGCCTTGCAAAAAGAGGCAAAAGGAAAGACAACACTTGCTCTTAAGGAACTTAGAATTGGGAAGAGAGCACATGGAAGAACTGCAAAATTGGGGGTAGGAGAGGAGGGAAATGAAGGAAGAAGCCTGGGAAAGTCAGGAACAGAGCTAGGGAAGGAAATGCAGGAAGAACTACCTTGTACCCCTTCACGAAATAGAGATTCATGGAGAAATTACAATTGAGAAAAGAGGGTAGGAGGTGGAGGTCCACAGACATTGGGTTTTTAGAGGGATATTCTACGGTGAGCATATTGCTGCCTTGATAGTTCCAGGACAAGGAGGCACTGAGGAGATCTTCAGAATGTGGCAGTTAAAAAGGCATGATTTTGAAGTATATAGAGAAAGTCAGAAGTAGGACCAGGAAGGAAGTGTTAAGTTCAATGTAAGGTGCATAGTAAGATCTTAAATTCTTGACAACTTCATATATGTATGCTTACCAAAGAGGTTTATAGCTGTTAAGCCTAGACTTCAAATCTAGGATTCCCAGTAGATCTTCTAAATTAATGCATCTACTCTAAATTTAAAGTCTAAATTTGATTGCATACTTTTTGAACACTTCCACATACATTTGCTAATTTATATTTTTGTACAACTTAATCAATTATATAGAGATTTTTGTTGCAATTCAGATAGTAAACTTGTCTCTTCCCTGATGTCAGTCACTTATTTTTTACAAACTAATTAGAAGCTGTTTTAATTTTATATTTTTAACAAATAGGTTCAAAAACTATTGAAACTTTTCCTTGGAAGAACATTTCAGATTGATTTAAGAGATTTCCTTTGCTTGAGAAACCTGGCCAGATCCACCAGCCAAGTCATCAGAGAGAGCCTGAAACTCCTATTGACAGTTTTATACTCAGATCATCAGGAAGAGATGCTAACCCCATGCTTCAAATTTCAATACTCATAATTATTTAATACTCTCTAATCATTTAACATTTCCAATGATCAACAATCAATCAAAGTGGCAAGGAGAAAACCTTTTAAGATCAAGAATCAAAGTGGCAAGGAAAAAAAGCCTTTATTTTGTTGTTTCTGTGGGTTGTTTGCCAATTTTTTTTTCCTTTCTCGTGTTTTTTTCTCTCTTGATCTGAATTTTCTTGCACAACAAGACAAACAGGGAAATATGTTTAAAAGAATTGCACGTACTTAACCTATATCATATTATTTGCTGTCTTGGGGAGAGGAGGTAAGAAAACAAAGGAGAAAATTTCATAAGTTTTACAAAAATGAATTTTGAAAACTATCTTTACATATTTTTAGAAAAATAAAATACTATTGAAATACAAAACAAAGAAAAAAAAAGGAAAAAAGAAAATTCTTTGAAAGCAAAAAAAAAGTTCTTGAGAAACCTTGAGTATTCTTGTATGTTTCACTTTTTCTGACCATTATGAGTGCCTGCCCTGAGTTAAGTTCTCCATAAAATAGTCTTTTAGACAAACATTTGGCATTCAAATTATGTAGTTAGCCCAACAGAGTTACAAGATTCTGAAGATCATTTGAAAGAATAAAGAATTTTTTTTCAAACTAAACTACCAAGCCCACATGTTAGAATGAAGTTTTCTTTCTTGTTAACTTTCTAACCTTGTTAACACTAACAGTTTGTTCTTACAGAGGCAGCACAGAGACCATGGGTACCATCATTTAACTTCCCTGGCCTCTGTTTTCTCATTTTTAATATGAAAAGTTTGGAAGAAATGGACTCTGATTTGCAACTCTACAACACAAAAAAATCTTGAAATCTTTTTCAAATTAAGTTTTGCTAGATTTTCATTTATGCTGTTTTTCTGATATCAATCACAATGCAGTTGAACATTTATTAAAAACAATGTGTAGATAGATTTTTAAAAATTACAACATAGTCCATATTCATTATTATTGGAAGTATTTCAATAAAAAAGGAATATGAAATGACATTATGCTAAATTTAAGATGAAGGCAGAATAAATTGCAATTTCTTGCTTTATGAAACAGTGGATCCCACTAAATAAAATTCTACACAGTACTACCTATGGCAGAGAATGAGATGGCTAGAATCAAACAAACAAGAGCTTGGGCAGACTTTGGGAGATAAGGGAGGACAGAAGAATCTGAAGTGTGCAGGAGGTCATGAAGAGTTAGAAAAGGATAACAAAGCATTAACATAATAAAGTTGAAAGGAATCCCAGAATTCTTAGCAATGGCTAGAACTTAAGAAGCCATAAAATTCAATTTCTGCTTTAATAAAAATCTCTGCAATATACCAAACAAGTAGTTGAAGAACTCCAGTGAAAGGCTTTAAATAAGTTCACTGTGGGAGTAGCAATATTGTCTCTATAAAATAGTCTTTTTGGCAAATACTGGGCATTTGAACTATGTAGCCAGCCCAAAAGTTATAAGATTTCGGAAGATCATTTGCCAGGATAAGATCTTTTTTCCAACTAAAATGCTAAGCTCACATGTTAAAGTTTTCTTCCTTGTTAACTTTCATACACTGATAACAGTTTGTTCTTCTGGAAGCAGCACAGAACAGTACAAAGAAAATTGGTTTAGAGTCAGACAACCAAAGTTTAAATCCTCTGTCTTAACTGTATTACCCTGGTTGACCTTGGGTATACTACAGCATATCTTCCTAAGTCGTCTTTTTTACTAAGTTCAGCATCACTATTATCATTCATATAGTTTATCAGTGTCCTTCCTAAGAATGTGGTCAGAACTGAATAAAATATTCCAGTTGCTGACCAAGGAAGAGTGCAGTGGAATGTTCTACACATCTAATGCAGAATATTAAAACTCAATACAGCTTAGAAGGAAGGAAACAAGCATTTATTAAATGATTACTATAGCCTGGACTTTTCCTTTAAGAATTTGCATGCTGTGAGTGCCCAAGCCCATTAGGTAGCTACTAAGTCTAGCATCAAAAAAAGTGAGCCCAGAGAAAGATCTAGAGGCCTCTTAAGGTGCCTTAGGATGATTGTACCAATCCAGGTTAGGAAAACAGATCAGACTTTTGCTAGCATATTGATCAGTACCGGAACTGGACTAGTTAGTGGCTACTGAATTTCCAGCCCACATGAGATAGGGAGTCCCAGTCTCTAAATTAAAAAAAATAATAATTTAGTCTGAATGATAAAAACAAAACAAAACAAAAAAAGGATTTGGATGCTATTCTAATTGGTACGTGTATTTTTAGTATTTTGCATTAAATGTATTCATTGTGGTACCTTTTAGCAAGATGTAGTTTCCTCTTTTAGTTAGATCTGTTTTTGATTTGTCTGAGGTCATGATTTTTTTTACTTTTTTTACTTCAACTGAAGCTTAATAGAATTTGCTCTAGCCACTTAACATTAATTTTTGTGTATCTGCTTTTAAGTGTGTTTCTTATAAGCAACATTTACAAAGGTTCTGGTTTTTAATGCATTCTGCTATCTGCTTTCATTTTTTCATCCTATTAACATTCACAGTTATGATTGCTATTTCCTTCCATCCTGATTTTGCAGTTGTTTATTTTTCTCTTTTCATCCTCTCTCAAAAGTGTTTTGGTTCTGCTCATTCCTCATTCTATCAGTCCCGCTCTCTTCTCTTCCCTTCTCTACCTTTTTTTTTTTTTTTTTTTGGGGGGGGGGGAGGGAAGACCTGAGGCAATTGGAGTTAAGTGGCTTGCCCAGGGTCACACAGCTAGGAAGTATAAAGTGTCTGAGGCCAGATTTGAACTCAGGATTAGTACTCTATCTTGACTTCAGGGTTGGTACTCTATCCACTGTGCCATGTAGCTGCCCGTTCTCTACCTTTTAAGGAGTTGTTTATTTCAGTGAATTTTTTTTATCTTTTCCTTTTTTTAGAAATTCCTTTACCAAGCTGTGGACTCTTCATGAATCTTTTGAATTCTTTTCTCATGTTTTCTCTACCCCTTTTAAGATCCCTTCTGAGCCCTTCCAGCAATTCTTTTTGAGCCTAACACCAATTCACATTTTTTCCTTGAGGCTTTGCATGTTGTTTTTTGAAATTGTTATCCTCTTTTAAGTTTGTGTTTTGATCTTCCTTTTTACTTTATTAACTTTTTATGATTTTCTTTTTGTGTGTGTGCTCATTTTCATAATTTCTTGACTTTTAGCTTTTTGTTTAAATTGGGCTCTGTTCCTAGAGTGGAGAGGATATTCCAAGTTTCAGTTTTTGTGTTACTGTTTTCAGAGCTAATTCTTTAGTCCATATGTTTTCAGTTTTTTCAAGGTGACATGATCTAAGGAGAGTTGTGGTTTGCTTAGCCTGTGCTATCTATTCTCACCTAGTACTGTCATCCTCTAGCAACAAACTCTAGGTGTGCTGTTCTTTTTTTTTTTTTTTTTTTTTTTTTTTAAATTTAAGTTTTATTTTATTTAATGATAACTTTGTATTGACAGAATCCATGCCAGGGTAATTTTTTACAATATTATCCCTTGCACTCGCTTATGTTTCGATTTTTTCCCCTCCCTCCCTTCACACACCCCTTCCCCCCCCCCCCCCCATGGCAAGCAGTCCTATATATGTAAACTATGTTGCAGTATATCCTAGATACAATACATATTTGCAGAACTGAACAGTTCTCCTGTGTGTGCTGTTCTTTTTCCCTGGGATTGTTACCCAGATTCCCATATGGGCAATGCGACAGAATCCTGCATCCACTGCTAGCACAAGTGTTTCCAATAATCTCTTATGAATTATTGGAATTCAATCTCCTGATGTCTATAGGAAGTCACTAATCCATTCAGTCTTTTCCAAGGCCTTTGTTGGCTTGCTGGTGAAATAATGACTTCCATTCTTACCCAAATGAGATAGACTTTTCTGCTGTACCTTTTAGGGTTATCTTCAATTGGGAAATTATTTTATCTTGGCCTTTTTTTTTTGTTTCTGTTCTCCTGAATTAATTTTGAGGTATTATTTTTAAAGTTGTTTAAGGACAGTTTGGGAGAGCTGAGGCAAGCCCCTACATTTACTCCACCATCTTGACTCCACTCTGGCCCATTTTTCTTGTTTTTAAATTTATTTTATTTGAAAAAACAATAACAAAAACAGAAAAGGAATACAAAACAAACTGAAGCAAAACAAAAGAGAACATTGTCGTGTGCCCAGCAGAACATCAGGGAAGATTCAAAATATATAACGACAAATTGCCAGATTAAGAAAGTATATATATTAGTAGAAGAAATTATATTCATGAATGTTCATTTTTTCTTTACTTCCTTATAAATTGTTCTTTGGTTCTCTGCTGTGTACCTTATTTACTTTATTCTTTTTTCCCCTTTCATCTTCCCTTCACCCCCTATCAAACTACAGTTAAGAAAAGATATATTTATGTATACATATATAGATATATACCTACATATGCACATTCACACACACCCCACATACATACATCTTTCCTATCCTTGCTGACTTTTTGCTTTAATTCTGCTCCTTAAATTGCCTTGCAATAGCCTCCTCCCACCCAAAGATCCCTCCCTTGTCTTCTTTCCTCACTCACTGTTTCCTCATCCATCCATTCTCTCCCCTTATTTTGGAGGATGCTATATCCTTCATGTTGCTTACCAATGTGAGTAGGTTTTCAGAGCCTTCCTCCCCTCTCTAATGCCTCTGTGTCTATTCTTCATCTGCACCTCATTTCTATTTTTACTTTAACTCTGCTGGTCTTTCTTTTGAGCTACCCTGTAGACCCCACAATCAGTGGGAAACTCTGGGTGAGATATAAGACCCTTTAGCCCAGAAAGAACCTGCTAACAATGTCTGGTTCTGCTCCCCATCTTCCCTAAGGACTCTCAGCCTTCCTGAGATATCAGGGGGCAGTGACAACCTATGTTGTGATTGAAGCAGAGTGATACCAGGTGGCAAACTATATATAACAGCAAGTTGTTTATGTGGTCTCACATGAGTAGTATATACTTAGCACATGCCCAGTGTTTTGTTACATTAGAGTATGAGGGTATAAAATGGGGAAAGATCTTGTAATACATTTTCCCACCATCCTTGGGAGTCTCACCTTATCACTTCTCCTCTAGCAAGGTATATTTTAATCACCCCCACATGGGGGGCTCTAGAAAACAATGGTATGTTTTGTCACCCCAACTTGGGGGCTCTAGAAAGCAGGATACAACACTACCCTATTGTTGATATTAATCTTATAAATACATAGTATACATTTCCCATGCAAAAAAACAAACAAACATAAACATGTTTGTTCTTTGAAACTGATCTTTGATATTGGCTCTTAATATGTTAAATTTCATCTTAAATTAGGGTTTGGTTGATAGAAAGTACTGAAAATCTGCAAGATTGTTGAATGAACATTTTTTTCTCTTTCAATTTGCCGGATATGATATTTTTGGCTGCAGCCTTAGTTCTTTTGATTATTAGTGAAATATGATTCCAGGACCTGTGTGGTCTTTTATTATTACTGTTGCCAGGTTCTGTAGTAATTGTAGCTCTGCACTAGATTTTTTCTATTTTTACATTACTCTCATGTTCTGTCACTCCAGGACAATTTCTTTTCTTTTCTTTTTTATTAAAATAATTTTTTATTGATAGAACGCATGCCAGGGTAATTTTTACAGCATTATCCCTTGCATTCATTTCTGTTCCGATTTTACCCCTCCCTCCCTCCACCCCTTCCCCGAGATGGCAAGAGTCCTTTACATGTTGAATGGGTTGCAGTATATCCTAGATACAATATATGTGTGCAGAACCAAACAGTTTTTTTGTTGCACAGGGAGAATTGGATTCAGAAGGTATAAATAACCCGGGAGGAAAAACATAAATGCAAGCAGTTTATATTCATTTCCCAGTGTTCTTTCTCTGGGTGTAGCTGCTTCTGTCCATCTTTGATCAATTAAGGCTCTCTTTATCGAAGAGGTCCACTTCCATCAGAATACATCCTCAAACAGTATCATTGTTGAGGTATATAATGATCTGGTTCTGCTCATTTCACTCAGCATCAGTTCATGTAAGTCTCACCAGTCCTCTTTGTATTCATCCTGCTGGTCGTTCCTTACAGAACAATAATATTCCATAATGTTCATATACCACAATTTACTCAACCATTCTCCAATTGATGGACATCCTTTCATTTTCCAGCTTCTAGCCACTACAAACAGGGCTGCCACAAACATTTTGGCACATACAGGTCCCTTTTCTTTCTTTAGTATCTCTTTGGGGTATAAGCCCAGTAGAAACACTGCTGAATCAAAGGGTATGCACAGCTTGATAACTTTTTGAACATAGTTCCCAATTGCTCTCCAGAATGGCTGGATGTGTTCACAATTCCACCAACAATGTATCAGTGTCCTCCAGGACAATTTCTTGATTTTTTTCCCGCATTATTGTGTCAAGGTTCTCTTTTTGGTCCCAACTTTAAGGTAGTCCAATTCCTGAACTGTTGTCTTTCTTAAAAGATGTTTCATATTCTGTAGTATTTTCTCATTATTTATAATTTGTTTTCTTATTTTTTTTGGTCTTTCATAGCTTCACTGGCTTCCCTTTCCTTGGTTCTAATTTTTAATGAATTATTTTCATCTTTGAGATTCTGTATCTTCTTCTCTAGTTGCTTAACTTTTCCCCATAATTTTCTTGTTTTTCTAAAAAAAATTAATTTTTTTATTTTAAAATCTATTTTAAATTTAATTTTTAAAATTTCTCCTCAATATCTCATTTGATTTTAAATTTTTTTTTTTTTTTTGAGTTCTATAAAATCTCTCCTGGCAGAGAGTCATTTCGTGGTACTCTTTGAGATAGAAACTTTTTTTACTTCAATGTCCTCCTCTGACGATCTTATGGTTTTCCCAGTTCCCATAATATGTTACTATGGTGGGATTCTTTCTTCTTTGCCAGTTCATTTTTTTTTTTTTTAATAAGAGGTATTAATGTCAATAACACTTCAGCTCTCCGCTCTGATTGGAACACCAAATCAAGAGTTCCCTACCTCATTGCTTTTGCATTTTCTAGGTGCTGGTTCTTTCTCACTCAGGGCCAATCTCAACAGCACAGCTGGGTCTGATGTTCCTAATGATCTGAGGATACTCATTATTCACTATTTATTATATCTTTCCAGATCTCACTCCACAAACAGTGGGGGAGGTGTCTTTGTAGTTCTTATTGAGGTTCCTGCTTCACTTAGCTAGCCTGAAGAATCCCCACTTGGTGTTTGTGAGGAGCTAGTTGGGGGAGGTGTTTGTACTTCACACTGGTTAATCCCTGCCCAGGGTCTTTTCATCTGATATGTATCTTGAGTACTATGTACTGGAGAGCTTGAAATATACCACTTTGCCATCTTCCCAGGAATCTCCCTCCCCACTTCTTCCCTTCCCCCTCTTTTTCTTTTTAAAATATGTTAACATTTTAAAGATATTTAAGGTTCCAGCTCAATTTCAATTTTAGGCTTTTGGGAAGTTTGTTTTCCATTTTCTTTTCCTTGTTCTTTTTAATGTTTTCTGTTATGATTATTTTGTATGTTTTTTTACAATTGTATGCTCAATTCATTAATTCTCCTTTTTCTTTTTTAAAAAATATATTTTAGAGATAAAATTTTTCTACTGAGGACTGCTTTAGCTGTACCCCCCAAACATTGGTATGTTTTATTATTTTCTACAGAATCAATTTCTATAATTTTGTCTTTTAATTCTTATTGGTTTCCATTTAGGTCTGTATCTTTTTATTTGCATTTTCTTTATTGTTATTTTTATTTCATTTTGATCAGTAATGTATTTAATGGAATTTAATGTATTTAATATAGCTCCTTTTTTACATTAAAAAGATTTTTTTAGCCTTAGCATATAATGTGCTCATTATGGTATCATGTATTTATGACATGTATATATTTGTTAGCAATGCATCACAAGATACTGTCTGACTCATTGTTTTTGTTAGATTTATCTATTTCAGAAAGTAATTATTAATATTTTTGTAACATTTGCTGTGTGCCAGGTAGTGTGCTGAACATTTTGCAATTTAATTCTCACACAACCCTGAGAGGTAGTTGATATTATTATTCCCATTTTCAGATGAAAAAGGTGAAGCAAACAGGCAAAATGACTTGCCCAGGGTTACTCAGCTAAGATGTGTGTGAGGCCAGGTTTAGACTCGTTTTTTTGACTGCTGATCGCTAGATCTGCAGAATCACTTAGATGCCTATAAGAACAAAAAACCCCAATATATACTATTATTTAAGTATTATTTTATTGTACTTTGGTTAACTTTTTCAAGTGAATTTAGATTGTATTTGTGTATTTTTGGTTT
Source organism: Antechinus flavipes (assembly GCF_016432865.1). NCBI lineage: Eukaryota > Metazoa > Chordata > Mammalia > Dasyuromorphia > Dasyuridae > Antechinus > Antechinus flavipes. The sequence goes on along the minus strand of NC_067402.1, from coordinate 234,384,711 downwards.
ATAATGGGCCAATTCCTACTCAACCACTAGTTTTTTCTGGGAGCATTCTTTTATTTTTATTCGTCTTTTCTCCCTTCTTACCATCCTTATAGCAGTTTACTTATGCTTTCCTCTCTTACTTTATTGTTAGAAGTATATTTTTAACTGCTATCTCATGACTTCCAACTAATTTGTGTTGTGTAATTTCTAAATTTTTCTCTTGCTAGATAGACATCTAACAAATCTTGTATTCAATTGATTTGTTGATTTTTGCAAACTATAGGTCATGGTTCTAACATATCTTAAATGATAGTTTTATACATTAATCAATTATAGTTGGTGTAGTGTGTGTGTGTATCAGCTGTATTATTTTATATAGTATGCGGTGTTAAGAATATTGACAAGAAAATGGATTAATGTTAATAAATTTAAATTTTTAATAAAATTGGATTGAAATATTTTATGTAATACTTATGTAATTAGAAAATGTAACTCCGTAATTAAGATTATCTTGTATTTTAATATGTATTAAAGCTGTCCTTTTTTGTAGAAAAGATCTCTTGTACATTATCAATTTGAATTTTGTCCCTCTGTTTTCTGTTGTAACCCTTAATTAAGAAGTAATAGTCCACAGTTTTTGTTTATTTCTAACGGAGTTATAGAATCCTGAAGAAATATAGTGGAAAGAGTGCATTTTTGGTTTAAATCTGTTGCTAAGCTTTCTTCATAATTCTGTATGACTGAAGATGGCGGAGAGGAGGCTCACAGCTGCATAAGCTCCACGCTTTCTCTCACTATCCACTTCATTACAAGCCTCTGAATCAATGCTTGACTGAAAAAAACCCACAAATAGTTACCAAGAGAAGCCATCCTTGAGATTCGCCAAGAAAGGTCTGTCTTTACTGGAGGGCTGGGGCGGTTTTAGATCAGGCGCAGGCGGCGGGCAGCGGCAGTGGCAGTGAGAGCACGGGAGCAGAGCTGAGAGGGGGTGGGGAGTGATCGCAGCCGTCTCTGCGGGGAGAGCTTCGCTACAGGTTTGGATACTTTACTCCAGCAGCAAGTCAGCAGCCCAGCAGAGAAGCTAAAAACACTGGGGCTGAAGAATACAACCCCAAACAGCTGGAGTCTCTCAGGACCTGGCCGCCCCCCCCTTCCCCCCCCTCAGTGACTCAGCACGCTTTGGGATCTCAGAGCGCAGGCGCAGCACAGTCCTGCTAGTGCCTCACTGCTGCCCCCTGCAGTCTGTAGAGGAAGCTCGATAACACACCCAGCCCCCCCCAAAGAAAGACTCCAGTTTTTTCTGTTTTTCTTTGGTAGTTTGTCTCTGATTAATAGACAGAATGAGCAAGAAGCTGAAGAGGACTTTAACCCTTGACAGCTTCTATACAGATAGAGAGCAGACTCTAAATCCTGAGGAGACTAAAAACAGGCAGTCCCCAGGTGAATCCCCAAAGGAGGAGATCGTCTGTTCCTCAGCACAGATGAACCTCATAGAAGTGATTAAAAAGGCTCTCACAAGGGAGCTAGAAGAAAAATGGGGAAAGCAGAGTGAGGCTTGGCAAAAGGAGAGGGAAGCTTGGGAAAAGGAGAGGGAGGCTTGGCAAAAGAGCCTGGAGAAAGTTAAAGAGAGAGTGGATAAAGAAGTAAAATCCTTGAAAAATAGGATTAGTGAACTGGAAACAGAAAACAGCTCTCTAAAAACCAAAATTGGCGAAATGGAAAAAAATTCCACAGAACAAAAGAACTCAATTGGACAATTAGAAAAAGATTTTAAAAAAGTGAGTGAAGAGAATACTTCACTGAAAATCAGAATTGAACAAGTGGAATTGAATGACTCGAGGAGACAAGAAGAATCAGTCAAGCAAATCCAAAAAAATCAAACAATGGAGAAAAATGTGAAATACCTTCTGGGGAAGACAACAGACCTGGAAAACAGATCCAGGAGAGACAATCTGAGAATCATTGGACTCCCAGAAAAACATGATGAAAAAAAGAGCCTGGACACTGTCTTCCAGGAAATTATCAAAGAGAACTGCCCAGAAGTCATAGGAACAGAGGAAAAAATAAACATTGAAAGGATTCATCGATCACCCACTGAAAGGGATCCTAAAATCAAAACACCAAGGAATATAGTGGCCAAATGCCAGAACCCTCAGATGAAAGAAAAAATATTGCAAGCGGCTAGAAAAACCCAATTCAAGTATCAAGGAGCCACAATAAGGATCACCCAGGATCTGGCAGCATCCACATTAAAAGATCGAAGGGCCTGGAATATGATATTCCAAAAGGCTAAGGAACTTGGTATGCAACCAAAAATAACTTACCCAGCGAGAATGAGCATCTTTTTCCAGGGAAGAAGATGGACATTCAACGAAGTAAGCGAATTTCATCTATTTCTGATGAAAAAACCAGAACTTAACAAAAAGTTTGATCTACAAATATAGAACTCAAGAGAAATCTAAAAAGGTAAAGATTAATCTTGGGAACTATATTTTGACTATATAGATGTATAAAGAATACATGTATACCTTGTTCTAGAAATTGATGTGGAAAGGACATTGTACCAGAAAAAGGGTAAAGTGGGGGTAGTACATCTCATGATGGCATCTCAGAGGCATAGGAAACCTATTATATCTGAGAGAAAGAATGGAGGGGGATGAATATAGTGGGTATCTTACTGCCTTCAGAATTGGCTTTAAGTGAAAAATCTTAAGACATATTCAATCTATGGTGAAACTTCTCCCATCTCATTGAAAAGTGAGAAGGGAAAAGTGGAAAGGGAAGGAATAAGCTAAGCGGAAGGGAATACGGGAACTGGGAGGGAAAGGGGTAAGATAGGGGGAGGAACTCTAAGGCGGGGGGAGGGATACTAAAAAGGGAGGGCTGTGAGAAACAAGGGGTGCTCACAAGCTTAATACATGGAAGGGGGGGAAAGGGGAAAGAAGGGAGGAAAGCATAAACCGGGGTTAACAAGATGGCAAGTAATACAGAATTGGTCATTCTAACCATAAACGTGAACGGGGTAAACTCCCCCATAAAGAGGAAGCGGTTAGCAGAATGGATTAAAAGCCAGAATCCTACAATATGTTGTTTACAGGAAACACACCTGAAGCGGGGAGATACATGCAGGTTAAAGGTAAAAGGTTGGAGCAAAATCTACTATGCTTCAGGTGAAGTCAAAAAAGCAGGGGTAGCCATCCTGATCTCAGATCAAGCTAAAGCAAAAATTGACCTAATTAAAAGAGATAAGGAAGGACACTATATCTTGCTAAAGGGTAGCTTGGATAATGAAGCACTATTTATATTAAACATATATGCACCAAGTGGGGTAGCATCTAAATTCTTAAAAGAGAAACTAAGAGCTGCAAGAAGAAATAGACAGTAAAACTATAATAGTGGGAGATCTTAACCTTGCACTCTCAGAATTAGATAAATCAAACCACAAAATAAATAAGAAAGAAGTCAAAGAGGTAAATAGAATACTAGAAAAATTAGATATGATAGATCTCTGCAGAAAATGTAATGGAGACAGAAAGGAATACACTTTCTTTTCAGCAGTTCATGGAACCTATACAATAATTGACCATATATTAGGACATAAAAACCTCAAACTCAAATGTAGTAAGGCAGAAATAGTAAATGCATCCTTTTCAGACCACGATGCAATGAAAATTACATTCAACAAAAAAGCAGGGGGAAGTAGACCAAAAAATAATTGGAAACTAAATAATCTCATACTAAAGAATGATTGAGTGAAACAGCAAATCATAGACATAATTAATAACTTCACCCAAGAAAACGATAATAATGAGACATCATACCAAAATGTATGGGATGCAGCCAAAGCGGTAATAAGGGGAAATTTCATATCTCTAGAGGCCTATTTGTATAAAATAGAGAAAGAGAAGGTCAATGAATTGGGTTTGCAATTAAAAATGCTAGAAAAGGAACAAATTAAAAACCCCCAGTCAAACACTAAACTTGAAATTCTAAAAGTAAAAGGTGAGATCAATAAAATTGAAAGTAAAAAAACTATTGAATTGATTAATAAAACTAAGAGTTGGTTCTATGAAAAAACCAACAAAATAGACAAACCCTTAGTAAATCTGATTAAAAAAAGGAAAGAGGAAAATCAAATTGTTAGTCTTAAAAATGAAAAGGGAGAACTCACCACTAACGAAGAGGAAATTAGAGCAATAATTAGGAGTTACTTTGCCCAACTTTATGCCAATAAATTCGACAACTTAAATGAAATAGAAAAATACCTCCAAAAATACAGCTTGCCCAAACTAACAGAGGAAGAAGTAAATATCCTAAACAGTCCCATCTCAGAAAAAGAAATAGAACAAACTATCAATCAACTCCCTAAGAAAAAATCCCCAGGACCAGATGGATTTACATGTGAATTCTACCAAACATTTAAAGAACAATTAACTCCAATGTTATATAAACTATTTGAAAAAATAGGGATTGAAGGAGTCCTACCAAACTCCTTTTATGACACAGATATGGTACTGATACCTAAACCAGGTAGGCTGAAAACAGAGAAAGAAAATTATAGACCAATCTCCCTAATGAATATTGATGCTAAAATCTTAAATAAAATATTAGCAAAAAGATTACAGAAAATTGTCACCAGGATAATACACTATGACCAAGTAGGATTTATACCAGGAATGCAGGGCTGGTTCAATATTAGGAAAACTATTAGCATAATTGACTATATCAATAACCAAACAAACAAAAACCACATGATCATCTCAATAGATGCAGAAAAAGCATTTGATAAAATCCAACATCCATTCCTAATAAAAAAACACTTGAGAGCATAGGAATAAATGGACTTTTCCTTAAAATAGTCAGGAGCATATATTTAAAACCATCAGTAAGCATCATATGCAATGGGGAAAAATTGGAACCTTTCCCAGTAAGATCTGGAGTGAAGCAAGGTTTCCCACTATCACCATTATTATTTAATATCGTATTAGAAACACTAGCCTCGGCAATAAGAGTCGAGAAAGATATAAAAGGAATTAGAGTAGGCAATGAGGAAACCAAACTATCACTCTTTGCAGATGATATGATGGTATACCTAGAGAACCCCAGAGATTCTACCAAAAAGCTATTGGAAATAATTCATAATTTTAGCAAAGTAGCTGGCTACAAAATAAATCCCCATAAATCCTCAGCATTTTTATACATCACCAACAAAACTCAACAGCAAGAGATACAAAGAGAAATTCCATTCAGAATAACTGTTGATACCATAAAATATTTGGGAATCTATCTACCAAAGGAAAGTCAGGAATTACATGAGCAAAATTATAAAAAAGTCTCTACACAAATAAAGTCAGACTTAAATAATTGGAAAAATATTAAGTGTTCTTGGATCGGCCGAGCGAACATAATAAAGATGACAATACTCCCTAAACTAATCTATTTATTTAGTGCTATACCAATCAGACTTCCAAGAAAATATTTTATTGATCTAGAAAAAATAACAACAAAATTCATATGGAACAATAAAAAGTCGAGAATCTCAAGGGAATTAATGAAAAAAAAATCAAATGAAGGTGGCCTAGCTGTACCTAATCTAAAATTATATTATAAAGCAGCAGTCACCAAAACCATTTGGTATTGGCTAAGAAATAGATTAGTGGATCAGTGGAAAAGGCTAGGCTCACAAGACAGAATAGTCAATTATAGCAATCTAGTGTTTGACAAACCCAAAGCCCCTAACTTCTGGGAAAAGAATTCATTATTTGATAAAAACTGCTGGGATAATTGGAAATTAGTATGGCAGAAATTAGGCATGGACCCACACTTAACACCATATACCAAGATAAGATCAAAATGGGTCTATGACCTAGGCATAAAGAACGAGATTATAAATAAATTAGAGGAACATAGAATAGTTTATCTCTCAGACTTGTGGAGGAGAAAGAAATTTGTAACCAAAGATGAACTAGAGACCATTACTGATCACAGAATAGAAAATTTCGATTACATCAAATTAAAAAGCCTTTGTACAAATAAAACTAATGCAAACAAGATTAGAAGGGAAGCAACAAACTGGGAAAACATTTTCACAGTTAAAGGTTCTGATAAAGGCCTCATTTCCAAAATATATAGAGAACTGACTCAAATTTATAAGAAATCAAGCCATTCTCCAATTGATAAATGGTCAAAGGATATGAACAGACAATTTTCAGAGGATGAGATTGAAACTATTACCACTCATATGAAAGAGTGTTCCAAATCATTATTGATCAGAGAAATGCAAATTAAGACAACTCTGAGATAGCACTACACACCTGTCAGATTGGCTAAGATGACAGGAAAAAATAATGATGAATGTTGGAGGGGATGCGGGAAAACTGGGACACTAATGCATTGTTGGTGGAGTTGTGAACGAATCCAACCATTCTGGAGAGCAATCTGGAATTATGCCCAAAAAATTATCAAATTGTGCATACCCTTTGATCCAGCAGTGTTTCTATTGGGCTTATATCCCAAAGAAATACTAAAGAAGGGAAAGGGACCTGTATGTGCCAAAATGTTTGTAGCAGCCCTGTTTGTAGTGGCTAGAAACTGGAAAATGAATGGATGCCCATCAATTGGAGAATGGCTGGGTAAATTGTGGTATATGAATGTTATGGAATATTATTGTTCTGTAAGAAATGACCAGCAGGATGAATACAGAGAGGACTGGTGAGACTTACATGAGCTGATGCTAAGTGAAATGAGCAGAACCAGGAGATCATTATACACTTCGACAACGATATTGTATGAGGACATATTTTGATGGAAGTGGATTTCTTTGACAAAGAGACCTGAGTTTCAATTGATAAATGACGGACAAAAGCAGCTACACCCAAAGAAAGAACACTGGGAAACGACTGTAAACTATCTGCATTTTTGTTTTTCTTCCCGGATTATTTATACCTTCTGAATCCAATTCTCCCTACGCAACAAGAGAACTGTTCGGTTCTGCAAACATATATTGTATCTAGGATATACTGCAACATATCCAACATATAAAGGACTGCTTGCCATCTAGGGGAGGGGGTGGAGGGAGGGAGGGGAAAAAAAATCGGAACAGAAACGAGTGTCAATTTAATGTAATTATTAAATAAAAAATTAAAAAAAAATAATTCTGTATGACTATATTGTTTTTGTATCTTCTGTGCCTAGCACAGTGTTTTCATATTGGACTTTAATGTTGGGATTTTAAAAATATTTAGAACACTCACTAATTTTATATATATATGTTTGTTTCTTTATGTGTAGAGTGGCTCTATGAAGGAAGAAGTGGAAGATTCTGCTGAAGATGAGGCGATTGAGTCGAAAGAAGACCTTAAATCTAGTGAAAGAATTGGATGCCTTTCCAAAAGTTCCTGTAAGCTATGTAGAGACTTCGGCAATTGGGGGTACAGGTGGGTTGTGCTGAAAATTTAAACTCTGATGTTGTTTAAACATGTATTTAATTAATAGAAACCTTGTAACTCTTTTCTAGCTTCTTATTAATGGTATAGATTATTTTGTATATTTTTTGAACATACATTTTGAAGAGATAGCCTCATTACATGTGTTTTGTTTGACTAGAATATCCTTGACAATAATCTGACACTAAAGTAAGAGAACAGATTTTTATAATAATGATTTTAATAGCTAACATTATATAAAAGTTATGCTTTTTTTTTTTTTTTTCAAATTCAGGTGTTTGATATTTAGGTTGGATCTACTCACTACTATTCAAAAATTAAATGTCCTAAGCTTCAAATATAATATATATTGGCAGGAACAATGCCTAGACACTATTCTCTTTTGAGTATATGATATGACAATAGAGAATTTTTTAATCATTTCCAAGAACAAGGAAATGTGGAAATATTATGGATTCAGTAATGCCTCAGTAATTTGAAAATCAAAGAAATAAGAAAAAAAGACTTTTTAAGTTAATTACCTAGATTATCCAGAATTTTTAATTAAAAGCAGTTAGCATATTATTAGCTGGCAAATGGCAATTCCTTTTAAATACTATAGTATTGAAAATAAAGTTGGCATCAGTCAGACTGGATTATCTAAGTTACCTTCTCACTGTTTACTTCCTTTTAGGTCATTCCCCTCTCCCTAATTTGTTGTTTTCATGTTCTTCACCTACTTAGATATCTTCAGTGAATTTGGACTTATGGACTACAAAATGTGTTTATGACTCTTTAGTACTTTAGTGGTGTTAAAAGCTATCCAATTTTGCTTCAGTTACTGACCTTAGTTTTATTACTTCCCAATGTAAAATTGCCATTCTGGCCAGTCTGAAAATTTATTTTCAAATAGATGCCCTTGTTAAGATTTGCCCAGATCTCTATTGTCTGATAGTCTTTCAGTAATTCTTTTTAGCTTTCTTTTGTTAGTTACCTCAAATCTCGTTAAACCAACTCTGACCATTTCATCTCATATTGATATCTGTGAACACAGTATTTATCTCCCATTCTATTTCTTTGGTATTTGGTCATACACTACCCGTGATATTGCTTGTGCCATCTTGTATTGCTATTTAATTCTTATATTATTTAGGTTTTTTGTGTGTTTGTGCTTTGTTTCTCTCTGTGAAGGAGAGTATTCAAATACTTCCATTTCCAATTTACAAATGAGAATACTGAGGCTCAGGGTGGTTACATTTAAGATTCGTACTTAAATAATATAGTAAGAGTTAAATAGCAACCATAGATGGCACAAGTGATGTCAGGGACAGTGTATCTTAAGTTTGTAGATATATGAGATGAAGTGGTTAGAGGAAATTTAGTGGGACTTGAGCTCATTACTAAAAGACATTGAACATTACTAAAATAATTGAATAGCTGAAAAAGATTGTGAAGGGCATATCAGGCAGTGGGAATTAGGAGAAAAGTGTATTTAGTATGTTTTGTTGCTTTAATCAAATGGTTTACTTCTTGAGGACGAGGACTTTGTGTTTTACTTAATGTATCCTCCTGATGTCTGTAATAGTGGACACATGTAATGTGATAAATAATTATTAATGGAGTGAATCAAATTAGAACTTTTCATTCTTTTCAATTATAGATATAGATAACTATCTATCTATAAATTGAAGATGAAATAGCTTATTTATAGCAGTAAAATTTCCCAGATCTAGTCTTTGATTCACTGTTATCATATTAAGGACCCTGGTTTTGGAGTCAGACGCCCCATAAGTTTAAATTTGGTTCTGAACTTTTTAGCTCTTTGACCCTTAAAGTACCCAAAGTGTAAATGTACATCTTTAAACTCAGTTTTCTCATTTGTAAAATAGGAATGCTAGTATTTGAACTTTCTCCTTCATGGGGCTAGGAAAAGATATGTCACAAAGATTTATAGATAAGAAGCACAAAACTGATAGTGATACTAATTAAAGTTTCATATTGTCATATTGTATTACCATGAAATGAACACTGCATATACCAGGTACAGAGTCTTAATCTTTGTTGTTAACATGCTAAGAATAGAGTTGTTACACACACACACACACACACACACACACACACACACATCAAGTTTTATATTGTTCCTTTGCATATAGAGTAACATTTTAATGTGATTGCTCAATACAGAGCAGAAGAAAAAGTTTTCTGGTTGTTCTTTAGAGTTATTTTGTGTCTTTCAGCCACGTAAGTTTTCTAAGAGGCCTTGGGAGAAATCATGACAAATTACATAAAATGACGACAAAATCTGCCTATACTCTTGTACCTGTGAAATTAAAAGAAAAAAATTAGCAAACTATAGACATAGATGTCAAGTTTGAAAATATTATGATGCATACAGTTTTAACTTAATGATGTTAGTATTGTCAATAGTTTTTATGCAGAAAGAAAAGTGAAAATTTTGTGATCTAGGAAACATTTTGGTGGTTGTATTTGGTTTACTAAAAATCCTTAAAATGAAGATTAGAAAGTAGTCTATGAACAAGGTCACATATTAAAATCATTAATATTGATCTTTGATAGTTTTTAGATTTTTATTTGGAAAAGCTATATATTTCACTTTTTAAGGAAAGTATATTAAAAATCAGAAATGTTCATGTTAAACTTTTTTTCCCCCAAGGCAATTGGGGTTAAATAACTTGTCCAGGGCCACACGGCTAGGAAGTGTTAAGTGTCTAAGGTCAGACCTATTTATTTATTTATTTATTTATTTATTTATTTTTATTATTATTTTTTTTTATTTTAACTCTTTATTGTTCCAGAAGAAAAGACATGAAACAACACATTGCTACTTTTAAAATCTGACCATAAAAGAACAGCTGTTAAGTTGTGAACTTTGAAATTGTTTTGAAAAATAAATTCAATAGATGTAAAACTTTAATTTTTTAAATTATAAATTTTCTAAAATTATGCCATAGAATTTTTGCTTCTGAAAGATATCTGGAAATCTTTTCAATAGCTTCTTAAATTCAATTTCATTTTCAGTTCTGAATTTTCTGAGGTCAGATTTAGATAGACTCAGGTCTTCCTGACTTCAGGGCTGGTGCTCTATCCACTGCCAATTAGCTGCCCTTCATGTTAAACTTAGTATAAATTAGCTAAGTCTGTTTTATGTTTGAACTCATTTCTTTTTTCTTACTTTCTTAGTTTCTCTAATAGCATTTACTACAATGGCTTTGTTAACCGTAATGGAGTTTTCAGTATATCAAGATACTTGGATGAAGTACGAATATGAAGTAGACAAGGATTTTTCTAGGTAACATTTTCTTTTTGAAATTTTTAGAGTGTATTAATACTCATTTTAGTTCTTGTAAGGGAAATGATATAAAAATATAACAAGTGTTTGTATAAAAAGTTTGAATTTAATTATGTTTGATGTTCACTGATATTTTGCTAAGGAAATGACATCATATCTTTTCACTCATGTATTTTTAGATTAATATTATCAGAATTAAATTTTTATATAGTTGGTCCATAGATAGTCTTCTAAAAAATAAATGTTCCTTATTCTCTAATATGCATCAGTTTAAAGAGACTCTTTTTTCATTTAATCAACTTTATTATTCACATATCCAAATAATCCATTTTATTATATGTCAAATATAAATAGGTATTTCAAAAGTCATTTACAGCTCAGTTCTGATAGGAATCTTATTTTTACAAATTCATTTGTTTCCATATATAAATACTTTGATAGAAAAAATAGGCCTTTGCAAGTTTTATTATAACACATTTTAGTAATTAGAGATTCCTATTATTTGGCTTATTTCAGATTTTCTAATCCTAGTGAATATTGCTTTTCAGTCATTTTCAAATAAGTGCTATTTATTATTTAACTTCCTTTTCAAATATTTTTGAGACTGTCTTCAGAGGATTCCAGGCTTTCTTTCTGAGGCTGAAAGAATTTAAACTGAGTAAAAGAGTACAGGTATACCTGGTATTATTGCATTTTACCATTATTGAGGGTTTTTTTTTAATTGTTTTTTACAAATTGAAGGTTTATGGCAACCCTCGAAGTCTATCTGGCATTTTTCTAACAGCATGTGTCATAGTTGGTGTCATAGTTGAGTAATTTTGCAATATTTCAAACTTTTTCATTATTTTCATATTTTATGTATATTATGATGACTTGTGTTGGTTGTATTTGATATTACTATTGTAATTTGGGGGTGTATTATGAAGTGTGCCCATTTAAGACAGTGAACTTAACTGATAAATGTGTGTATTCTGCCTGTTTTCTTGGGCCTCCCTATTCCCTAAGACATAAAAATATTGAAGATTTCTCATAAACTTAGTTGATAAAGCAGTAGCAGGATTTGAGAGAATTGACTCCAATTTTGAAAGAAGTTATTTTGTGGATAAAAAGCTGAGAGCTTTTACAGCATCATATGCGACAGAAAACTATTTTGTGAAAATCACATTGTAAAGGATTACAGTAACACTTAATGTGTGTTTGTGTGTTATATTTCAAAAGAAAAACTGTTTAATATATGAACATATCTCAGAAATAATGGGAGTTAAGTTTCAGATCATCACAATAAAGAGAATGATGTATACAATATCAGTAGCATTATGCAGTGATCAACTATGATTGCATTAAGTCTTCTAATTAGTACATTGATCCAACACAATGATGGAAAATACACACCCAAAGAAAACTATGAAGTCTGAATGCAGACCAAAACATACTGTTCTCACATTTTTTATTTTTGTGTGCTTTTTTTCTCTTGTTTTTTCTTTCATAACATGACTAATATGAAAATGTTTTACATGATTGAAGAAAAAATGCCGCAGCCACCCCAATCTTCAGCAGCCACCACCCAAATCAACCATTAACATTGAAGCAGGTCCTTCCACCAACAAAAAGATTTCAAATCATTGAAGGCCCAGGTGATAGTTAGATTTTTTTTTTTTTTTAGCAATAAACTATTCATTAAAGCAAGTATATTTTTAAGATATAATACTACTGTACACTTACTAGATGATGGTGTAGTATAAACAAAAGTTATATGAACTGAGAAAGCAAAAGAGAATTGAGAAAGTAACTTGCTTTATTACATTATTTTCTTTATTGTGGTGATCTGAAACCAAACTTCCAGGATCTCTGAGATATGTCCAAATATTAAACAGTTCTCCTCTTGAAATATAGTTAGTGTATATTTTAAGGTGTCCTTATTATCCTTTATTGATAGCATTAACATTTTCTTTCTTATTTAACTTAGATTCTTATTCAACTTATTTTCAGCTTGGATTCTTCATTGTGGCATTAGATGTGATTAGCCTCTGTCAGAAAGCTAGAAAGACCTGTAGAAAGAAAGAAAAATTGTCTTTTGTTGGAAGATCAGCTTAGTTAAATGTGGAGAGGCTTGTTGCCAGGACAAGAAGAACACATATTAACTAAAGTAATAAATGAAATGGACAAAAATTCGAAATGTTCTTTAGATCTAAATATTATTTCCTGCAATTATAGAAGTTGTGTGGCTTTAAAAAGAAATATAGAGCACTAAAATTTACATGGTTCTTAGACCATCTGCAAAAACTGCTGGCACTCTGATATCTTTTTTTGTCCAGTAACAATTTATATAGTTGAGGAATTGAATCACATCTATATCAATAGTCTCATGGTAACTGAAATCAGATAATAAGTCGCAGTTGAGTGGAAGGATATGCCACTAATCCTTGATGAGGCAAAAAAAAGAAATATTTGCTTCATTTTGCTCCCAAAGGCAACAGGAAACATCATTTTCTGGCACCTTTAGTTATCTTCCCTTGTAGTACTACAAGGAGATAATTGTAGCTTTATGTACTAGATTGTCATGAAGATGTGCAGCTTATGTGGCAGATTTATTGTTTACTATGAAAGAACAGAGAAATTCCACTAAGAATTAAATGAGGAGGCAAAGTGGATAAAGCATTGGGCTTAGATCAAAAATATTCATTTTCAAATACTGCCTTGGACACTTGCTAGTTGTGTGACACTGGGCATTATTAATTCCTCATCTTTAAAAATGAGCTGGAGAAGAAAATGGCAGACCACTCCAGTTACTTCCAGCAAAATTCATCTGGAGTCATGGAGAGTTGGACATGATTGAAAAAGTGACTTAACAGCAACATTATGGAACTAAGTGATGGTTAAAACAATAATCTATCAGGGACAGGTGGTGCAGTAAATAGAGTGCTAGCCCTGAAATTTTTTTATTTTTTCTGATTCATTTAAAAAGTTTTTTTTCTTAGTCATCTTTCTCCTTTATATTCTACTTCTGTCTAAACTTGACTACCGTTTCTTGAGTTCAATGTCATCCTTTACCTTTATGCATTTTCTCAAGTCTCCATGCTTAGAATGCATTGATTTATCACTTCTGCTTTTCAAGCATCCTTACATTCCTTCAATTTTTAGTTTACAAAATCATGAAATATAAGTTAGAAAGGACCTTGAAAGTTTTCTGGTTCAATCTGTACTTGAATAAGAATCCTTCTCCACAACAATCCTGACAACTGTTTATAGTTTCTATCTAATAACTTCTAGGGAGATAGAATCCATTACAAAATGAAACAATTTATTTCACTTTTTAACGATTCATAAATATTAATTTTTTTTCTTTGTAGCAAGTCCACTCCATGTTAGTATCTTGAGGATCAAAATAATTGTGTTTTAAAGAGCTTTGTATATCATGAAGTGTTAAATACCTACTGTTAATAAGTCAAAATCTTCTTTTGAATTTCTTTATATCCTTTCTTGATTTCTTCTGTTTTTATCGCTCTTTCCCTTTTCAAATTTCTTTGTTTACATGTTTTATCTTGTGTATGTGTTTTGTAACCAGAATAGAAAATTTATTTCATTTTCATTTTTGTGCTTGGAAAAAATGTCCTTGTATACATACCTAGGTACATAATAAATGATGTTTTAATTTAATTGAACTGAAATAGTGAATACCGAGCTAATTTTTTAAAATGCTAAATTAATTATTCTTGAGAGTAGTTGTTAAATCTTGATAAACCATGTCTCCAAGAGCAAATGGTTCCAGGAGGAGAATAATGAACAGATATGAAATGAAATAGATCATTTGATATTTACATAATTTGAATTAGTCAGAAATGACAATACCAGCTTTTGAATACACTACTTCACTATGAGGGGGCATGATATTAGCCTTTAAAATAAAGGTAGGAAAAATGTCTGATCCTAATCAAATGTATACAGAAGAAATGTCATAAATTTGAAGCCGTTCTAGGATCAGTTTTCAAGATTCCTCAAAAAAGGGAGTATTCTAATGGAAAAGATTGAAGATATTCCTTTGGTGTGGAGTTAGGCGTAATTAGGAGAATGTCAGCAACAATTGAACTATATGGTTATTTTTGTATCAATGTAAAATCTTAACATGAATATTTTTTGCATTGTATCCTTGATGAAAATTTGAGAAGGAACGCAGGTAGGCTTTAAATGTGATATTCTATAGAAGAATGCATCTTAAAATAAAGCTGAAAAACATAATAAAATATGGCTTTTTAAGAAATAAGTATTGTGTAATATAAGCTCTTATGACAAATGTTTCTTAAGTTCGTTGAGCTTGACAGGTAATTTAAGTTCATAAATTTATACACACATACATATGAATCAGAAGAACGTTAGGCTCAAATACTGCATTTGATATTTAAGTAGTTGGATGACTACTTACTACTAAGTATAAACTGAAAGGTTTCCTTTCTAAGGGCTCTTTCAATTCCAAAACTTTTGATCTTGGGAGATAACTTTGTTCATATCTTAAGTATTTATTTTGTGAGTTGTAAAACAGAGACTTAAAAGTATTAAAAGTTTTATACATTTAGAACTGAAAGGAACATCAGTAATCATTTAATTCGAACCCCTTATTTTATAGGTGAAATGACTTGGATCAATGTCATCAGGTAATCAGTTGAATGCACATTATCTGAAAGTGTTTTTCCTTAGCTTGTTCCAGTCTAGGAAAGAAAAAACAGAACAAGCATTTGATGAGTATGTACTATGTTCTAGGCATAATTGTTAATTCTTTAGCAAATGTTTTCTCACTTGATTTTCACATCCACTTTGGGAGGTGGGAGGTGCTATTACTAAATATTTAGGAAACTTGGGTAAATTGAGATTAAGTGATTGTGAATGAATGTTTGAGGATATAGTTTGAACTTTAGTCTTCCTGTCTCTAGATTATTGTATCTAGTTGCCATGGGCACAAAGAAAAAAATGAATTGCCATTGATAATGAGGTTCTCCAGATAAATCACAAAAGACATTAAAATTTTATCAGTCCCAGAAACAAAGCCTCTCCAATAAAATACATAATTATTCTGACATGGTATCAATTTAGCCATCTGCACTGGAAGAACAAAGTTGTTGAAAAGTACATATTACCCAGATTTTGACATTCAGTGATCTTGAGATGCTTACCACTTCAAAATATTTCTTATATTATTTATATTAAAAGTGTTCTTTTAGTGATAACATGGCCATGAATATTGCTATGACATCAAAACAATAAAGATGGAAATGACTTCAATGAGGAATACATGATGAGATATAACCAGATTAGAATATATTAACAGAGAAAACTTATGAATGAAAAGTAATATTTTTAAAAAAGACATGAGGGAGTTGGGAGCCCAGATGGCGGAGAGCAGACACAATCTTCTGTGACTTCTTCTGACCTTCTCTCAAACCAACAGCAGATTAAACCTCTAAACTGTCTTGGAGTCAAAGAACCATAAATATTTGGAATACAACACATTCCCAGAAGATGCCTTGGAAGAATTTCAGAATAGGTCTGTTTCAAACAGGCAGGAGGACAATCTGCTGAGCCCAAACCGCAGCAAAGGGAGACTGGGGTAAAGAGCTGGGGTGAGGAATAGCAGCTTCCATGCACTTGGGAATCTTCTGTGAGCCACTTATCTGCTCTGACCTGGTTTCAAGCAGGTGGTTTGGCAGATTTGCTACAAAAGGCAAATTGTAAACCACTGTGTCCCAATCCAGGATTACCCAGCACTGGAAATCAATCAGCAAAACTGTCCCAGGACAAATTAAAGCAGCTGTCTCTCCTTTGCATTGAGCAGACCTTAAGCCTTAAAAAAATCAGTTAAAAACCAAAAAGAACTCTCACTATAGACAGCTTTTATGGAGCGAGAAAGAGAGAAAGGAACAGACCTCAAATCCTGAGGTTCCTAATGGCAAAGCAATTCTACATGAAGCCCCAAAGGGGCTTGAGCTGGTCCCCATTTCACAAGGCTTTCTTGCAAGATTGCCTAAAGGATCTTAAAAGAGAATTAGAAGAAAAATGAGGAAATGAAATGAGATCATTGAAAGAAGGAATGGGAAAAGCATATAATGCCCTACAAAAGAGATAAGAAAAAGATCAATTCAGTGAAAAACAAAATTTGTGAAATGGAAAAAGAATGCAATGAACAAAAAAATTCAATTGGCCATTACAAAAGGAGTTAAGAAAGGTAACGGAAGAAAATAATATACTAAAAATTAGAATTGAACAAATAGAAGTCAGTGACTCAATGAGACTTCTAGAATCAGTCAAACAAAAACAACAACAAAAAAAAGAAGAAAATATGAACTATATCTTAAGAAAAACTGACCTAGAAAATAGATCCAGGAGAGATAATCTAAAGGTTATTGGACTTCCTGAAAACCATGATTAAAAAAAAGAACTTAGACATTATCTTCCAGGAAATCATAAAAGAAAAGTGCCCTGATATTTTAGAATCAGAAGGTAAAATGGCCATTGAAAGAATTCACTGATCACCTCCTAAAAGGGACCCCCAAAATTAAATCCCCAAGGAATATCATGGCTAAATTTCAAAACTTACACCAAGGAAAAAATAGTGCAAGCAGCCAGAATGAAATAATTTAAATACCAAGGAGCCATAATTAGGATTACCCAAAACCTAGCAGCTTCCACCTTAAAGGAACAAAGGGCCTGGAATCTGGTATTCAGAAAGGCAAAGGAACTTGGATTACAGCCAAGAATAAGCTATCCAGATAAAATGAGCATTATATTTCAGGGAAGAAGATGGATATTCAATGATATAGGTGAGTTTGATCTATTTCTAATAAAAAGACCAGAACGGAACAAAAGTTTTGATCTCTAAATATAGAACTCCTTCTCTTAAGCATAAAAAGGGAAAGAACTATGTTTCTGTTATGGGTATACTGAGAGAATGTGGTTATAATTGGATTTTATTATAATAATATGAAAAAGAAACTAGAGATGGTAAGAGGATCATACTGGAAAAATAGGAAAAAGGAGGTAAAAGAAAGCAAATTATGTCTCGCGAAGAAACAACCTATTTTAATTGAGGGAAGGAAGGAAGGGGTTAGCATTGTGTGAATCTTACTCTCACCAGATTTGGGTTCTAAGAGAGAATATCAGACATATTTGGTTTCACAGAGAAACTTGTCTCACCTTATAGGGAAGTAGAAGGAAAAGGAGGAAAAGAAAAGGAAAAGGAAAAAGGAAGAATTAGGAGAAAGGTGTAAAAAAGGGGGAGGGCTTTAAGGGGGAGGATTGTTTGAAGGAGGTGAAGCCAAATACTGGGGAGAAGGGAAGGGGGAAAGGAAAGAGGAAAGCATAACTTAAGGTAAATAAAATGGCAGGAAATACAGAATGGAAAATAGAAGAAAAGGTAATTGAAAATTAAATAGTCTAATCCTAAAGAATGGATGAAACAGCAAATCATAGACACAATAATTTCGTCCAAGAGAATGGCAGTGATGAGACAACAAACCAAAATTTGTGGGATACAGCCAAAGCAGTTATAAGGGGAAATTTTATATCTCTAGATGTTTACTTATATAAAAGAGAGAAAGAGAAGATCAATGAATTGGGCTTCCAAGTAAAAAACTAGGGGGAAAAAAAAACAAATTAAAAACTCTAAATTAAGTACCAAATTTGAAATTCTGAAAATAAAAGGGGAGATTAACAAAATTGAAAATAAGAAAACTATTGAATTAATAAAGGAAACTAAGAGTTGGTTTTATGAAAAAAAAATCAATAAAATAGATAAACCTTTAGTTAATTTGATTAGAAAAAAGGAAAGGAAAATCAAATTATTAGCCTCAAAAATGAAAAGGGAGAACTTCCCATCAATGAAGAGGAAATTAGAGCAATAATTAGGAGTTATTTTGCCCAACTATATGCCAATAAATTGATAATCTAAATAAAATGGAAGAATATCTACAAAAATATATATAGCCCAGGTTAACAGAAGAGGAAATAAATTATTTATTTTTGGAATTTTTTCCAAATTTTGGAATATTTTGGAAAAAGAAACAGAATAAGCTAGTAACTCCCTAAGAAAAAATCTCCAGGGCAAGATGGATTTATATGCGAGTTCTACCGTTCAAAGAACAATTAATTCCAATACTATATAAATTATTTAAAAAAATAGGGAAAGAAGGATGCCTATCAAATTCCTTTTATGACACAGACATGGTACTGATACCTAAACCAGGTAGGTCGAAAAAAGAAAGAAAATTATAAACCAATCTTCTAAAAATCTTAAATAAAATATTAGCAAAGAGATTATAGAAAATCATCCCTAGGATAATTAATATACTGTGACCAAGTAGGATTTATATCAGGAATTCAGGGCTGGTTCAATATTAGGAAAACTGAGCATAATCAACTATATCAATAACCAAACTAACAAAAATCATATGAATATCTCAATAGATGCAGAAAAAGCATTTGATAAAATCCAATACTCATTCCTTTTAAAAACACTATAGAGTATAGGAATAAATGGACTTTTCCTTAAAATGATCAGTTGTTGGAATCTTTACAAACTGCTAACTAATTAGAGTTGATCTGATCTTACAAGAAGATGTTTTGGGCCAGAACCTGAGACAAGGTACTAAGTAGAACTAATTAGTACAATGCTTGTGTTTACACCTTTACTCATTGGAGTTCACAAGTATGCCAGATTCACAAAGTAAACTTTGTAACTTTGTGAATTCATACCTCCCTTAAAGCTCTTAGGGCCAGAGAGCACTGTGGGAGAAAACCCATAATCTCTCTCTCTCATATCCCACAATTCCTTCCTCTTGTATAAAAGAAACAGATAGAGGCTCTCGGGGAGATTTCAGCAAAATTATGCCAGAAGCCCTCTCTCCGAGGCAAGACAGATTCAACTTGGTGCTGGCTCTGGAGGCTGAAGAAAGCAGAGGCAGAAGCAAAGGACAAAGTGGCAAGAGCTCTTGGAACCAAGCAGAGAGATAGACCTCTAAGCTAACTGGGCTATATTGGATATAATAAAAGATCTGAACTTTTATCACCTGGCTGCATTTGGGGTAATTATTGATCCAAACTGATACTAAAGCTGCCTCCAAGAAAACCTCCCCCAGAGAGAACTATTCTACTTATTTTAAAAGAAGAAGATCACCGCAATCAGTAGCATTTATTTAAAACCATCAGCAAGTATCATATGTAACGGGGACAAACTAGAACCATTCCCAATAAGATCAGAAGTTAAACAAGGCTGCCCACTGTCACAGTTACTATTCAATATAACTGATGATAGTATAAAATATTTGGGAATTTATCTGCAAAGGGAAAGTAGGAAGTATATGAACACAACTACATAACATTTTCTACACTAAAGTCAGACCTAATCAGTTGTAAAAAAATCAAGTGCTCATGGGTAAGCCAACTGAATATAATAAAAATGACAATACTGCCTTATTTCCCTATTTTCAGATGAAGAAATTAAAACGATTATATGAGAAGGTTCTCTAAATCACTATTGATCAGAAAAATGCAAATGAAGACAATTCTTGAGATACCACTACACATCTCTTAGATTGACTAAGATGGCAGGAAAAAACAAGAATGAATGTTGGAGGGGATGAGGGAAAACTGACAGCAATATATTGTTGGTGGAGTTGTGAACTGATCCAACCATTCTGGAGAGCAATTTGGAACTATGTCCAACAAGTTGTCAAACTGTGCAAACCCTTTGACCCAGCAGTGTTTCTATTGTGCCTATATCCCAAAGAGAACTTGAAGGAAAGGGACCCACTTGCACAAAATTATTTGTGACATCCCTTTTCATAGTGGTAAGAAACTGGAAACTTGAGTGGATGCCCATAAGTTGGGGAATGGATGAACAAATTATGGCATATGAATGTTATGGAATATTATTGTTCCTTAAGAAATGAACAGCATGATGATTTTATAAAGGGCTGGAGAGACTTAAATTAATTGATGCTAAGTGAAATAAGCAGAACCATTGTACACAACCACATCAATATTATATGATGATCAATTCTAATGAACATGGCTCTTCTCCCCAGTGAGACAATTCAGGCCAGTTTCAATGATCCTGTGATGAAGAGAGCCCTCTATACCCAGACAGAGGGCTGTGGAAACTGTATATGGATCATAACATCACATTCTCACTCTTTTTGTTGTTGGTCGCTTGCATTTTGTTTTCCTACTCATTTACTTTCTTTTTTTTGATCTGATTTCTCTTGTGGAGCAAGGGAACTGTATAAACATTTATACATATTGGATTTAATATATATTTTAACATATTTAGCATATATTGAATTGCTTGCCATCTAGGGGAGAGGATGGAGGGAAGGAGGAGAAAATCTGAAACACAAGGCTATGTTGTTAAATTATCAACAAGGTCAATGTTGTTAAATTATCTGTGCATATATTTTGAAAATAAAAAGCTTAAAAAATAGATAAATAGAAAAGGATATAAGTAGCCAAATAGGGAAATAAGTGGATCATGCAGAAAGGAACCAGTAATAACTGGCCTAGATATGTTTGCCCCATCTATGTTTAAGAACCAATCGGTTGTCTAGATCTTATGAAGCACATAACAAAAGTAGATTAATGGGAGAGACGTTGTTAAGTTACAGATTGAGTAGGTTTATAGTAATTGTGACTCGTACAATGTCCACATTGAGAATAGCCTGTACATAAGTAAAAAGTATCAAATTTGAGGAATTATAGTGTATTGTAAGGCAGTGGTGTCACAAACTAAAATAGAAGCTTCAAATTGATTTAGAGAATAAATTATAATCTGTGTTCTACTGTATTTTTATTTCTTTTATCAAATATTTCCTAATTACATTTTAATCTGATTCTGGCTGAATTTGCTGTTCTCTTGCTCAGCAGGCCAGAGTATGTCTTTTTTTGAGGTTTTTGACTTAGTGTTAGGCCTTATTTCAATTATTTACAATGTACCTTCAAAGCTCATTTGAAACAAGTTTTTTTCTTTCTTTTCTTTCCATTTACTTATTTTATACTTAAATACAAAAGAGTAAAAGAATAAATAAACATTGCCATGTGCACAGTATAACATGAGGATTTAAAATGTAAAGCAACAAATTTCCATTTCAAGAAAGACTATATAATAAATACTATATGTTGTTCAGAGCTAGCCATCTTTGCTTTTCTGTAGGTTTTCTTTTGTTCTCTGCTGTATACTTTCTTTTATTCATTCATTCATTCATTTATTTATTTATTAATAACTTTTTATTGACAGAACCCATACCAGGGTAATTTTTTACAGCATTATCCCTTGCACTCACTTCTGTTCCAATTTTTCCCCTCTCTCTCTCCAATCCCTCCCCCAGATGGCAAGCAGTCCTTTACATGTTGAATAGATTACAGTATATCCTAGATACAATATATGTGTGCAGAACCGAACAGTTTTCTTGTTGCACAGGGAGAATTGGATTTAGAAGGTATAAATAACCCGGGAAGAAAAACAAAAATGTAAGCAGTTTATATTCATTTCCCAGTGTTCTTTCTTTGGGTGTAGCTGCTTCTGTCCATCCTTGATCAATTGAAACTGAATTAGCTCTCTTTATTGAAGAGATCCACTTCCATCAGAATACATCCTCAAACAGTATCGTTGTTGAGGTATATAATGATCTCCTGGTTCTGCTCATTTCACTTAGCATCAGTTCATGTAAGTCTCATCAGTCCTCTCTGTATTCATTCTGCTGGTCATTCCTTACAGAACAATAATATTCCATAACGTTCATATACCACAATTTACTCAACCATTCTCTAATTGATGGGCATCCATTCATTTTCCAGCTTCTAGCCACTACAAACAGGGCTGCCACAAACATTTTGGCACATACAGGTCCCTTTCCCTTCTTTAGTATCTCTTTGGGGTATAAGCTCAGTAGAAACACTGCTGGATCAAAGGGTATGCACAGTTTGATAACTTTTTGAGCATAATTCCAAATTGCTCTCCAGAATGGCTGGATGTGTTCACAATTCCACCAACAATGTATCAGTGTCCCTGTTTTCCCACATCCCCTCCTACATTCCGCATTATCTTTCCCTGTCACTCTAGCCAATCTAATAGGTGTGTAGTGGTATCTCAGAGTTGTCTTAATTTGCATTTCTTTGATCAATAGTGATTTGGAGCGTATTTTCATATGTCTACAAATAGTTTCAATTTCTTCATCTGAGAATTGAATGTTCATATCCTTTGACCATTTATCAATTGGAGAATGGCTTGATTTCTTATAAATTAGAATCAATTCTCTATATATTTTGGAAATGAGGCTTTTATCAGAACCTTTAACTGTGAAGATGTTTTCCCAGTTTGTTGCTTCCCTTCTAATCTTTGTTTCTAAATCTTTGTTTTGTTTGTACAAAAACTTTTTAATTTGATATGATCAAGATTTTCTATTTTGTGGTCAATAGTGATCTCTAGTTCTTCTTTGGTCATAAATTCCTCCCTCTTCTACAGGTCTAAGAGGTAAACTATCCTATGCTCTTTCAATTTATTTATAATCTCATTCTTTATGCTTAGGTCATGAACCCATTTTTGACCTTATCTTGGTGTACGGTGTGAAGTGTGGGTCAATGCCTAGTTTCTGCCATACTAATTTCCAATTTTCCCAGAAATTTTTGTCAAATAATGCATTCTTATCCCAAAAACTGGGGTCTTTGGGTTTGTCAAACACTATATTATTAAAGTTATTGGCTATTTTGTCCTTTGAACCTATCAACTAGTCTATTTCTTAACCAATACCAGATGGTTTTAGTAACTGCTGGTTTATAATATAATTTTAGATCTGGTACAGCTAGGCCACCTTCATTTGATTTTTTTTTTTTCATTAATTCCCTTGAAATTCTTGACCTTTTGTTTTTCCATATGAACTTTGTTGTTATTTTTTCTAGGTCATCAAAGTAGTTTTTTGGGAATCTGATTGGTATAGCGCTAAATAAATAGATTAGTTTAGGTAGTATTGTCATCTTTATTATGTTTGCTCGCCCAATCCAAGAGCATTTAATATTTTTCCAGTTGGTTAGATCAGACTTAATTTGTGTGGTAAGTGTTTTGTAGTTTTGCTCATAAAGTTTCTGATTTTCCCTTGGCAGATAGATTCCTAAATATTTTATACAATCAGTAGTTACTTTAAATGGAATTTCTTTTTGTAACTTTAACTGTTGGGTTTTGTTAGTGATATATGAGAATGCTGATGACTTATGGGGGTTTATTTTGTATCCTTGCTGTATACTTTCTACATACTTGACACACACAAATGTATATACATCCACAGCTGTCTATAGTTATATACATACCTACACATGTGCATAAGCATCTATCTATATAAAACTATATTTATTTGTTTGGTTTCTCTGAAAGTGGATAGCATCATCCTAAGTAAATTCAAATCTTTGTATATTTTTTACCAACACATTGTTTCCTACTTTGCTGCAATATTCTAATGTTATGTCTAGTTATTTTAAATAATCTAAAAGAATGTTGACCAATATGACTGAGAATGTACTTTTTCTACGTTTTCCTTTTAATAAAAATTATTTTAGCTTTAACTTTGCCCTGCATTTTTGCAGTGTTTGTGTGTATCTTATTTCTTGTCTCTGATGATTCCTGTTTTACTTATACTACCTTGCCTTCTTGTTACTTAAACAGTCCCCTTTGCATCCCTCCTTTTTCTTCTACCTCCTTCCTTTCCCCTTGCTCTCTTGTTTCTATATGAATTTAGACAACAAGATGAACCTTCGTCTTCTCTATTCCCATAGTAACTGTCTGTTGAGTTCTTTCTCCTTTGTTTAAAAAAAAAAATTATAGCAGTTTGTTATTGTAACTACCTCTGTTCTTAGGTGTGGGATATGATGCTTCTAGACTCAGGTCTTCCTTTAGTTCTCTAGCCTATGGAAGCTAAAACCAAGGATTCTACTTTCCTGTAAATTCCAGGGCATGGGCTGTTACCTTCTTGCCCAAGGTTGCAACTCTGTGCACAACTAGACATGGTATCCCTTATCAGCAGAGATTTCCCCCTCAATTTTCCCTGCATAGAAGCTTTTAGTTTAGTAGATAGCTTTTGTTTGTATTTGGGTTAGAAATCCTCTTCCCCTCTCAGATTGATTTTTATTTTTTATTGATTTGGTGAAAGAGGTCATTCTCTGCCTCATTTCTTAGTACTAAGCAAGGAGTCTAACAAGAAAGCCACTTGTACAATAAAGGTGAAGACCATCATTTGCCAGCCAAGGTGGGATCTCAAGGCCTCAGTCGCCTTCCTGTCCTGTGGAAGGTGCACCACTGGCTTGCCTCATTTGCCCCACCTAGTACATGGAGCATGAGAGAGAGAGAGAGTGTGTGTGCGTGTGAGCAGGGCGAAGTCACAGAAAACTGTTGGAGGTCCATAGCGGTCCTGAATGCAAATTGGTCGGTTGACCTGGGCATAGGGGTGAAAGACCAATCGAACCATTTAGTTCTACAAACTGGTTCTTTCTGAAGTTTTTCTTAGGATAGCTGAGCCACAGAAAACTGTTGGAGGTCCATAGCGGTCCTGAATGCAAATTGGTCGGTTGACCTGGGCATAGGGGTGAAAGACCAATCGAACCATTTAGTTCTACAAACTGGTTCTCTCTGAAGTTTTTCTTAGGATAGCTGGCGCTCTCACAGCAGTTTGAAAAAAAAATTCTTTGAAATGACTTCAAAATATATCTGACTTTAAATTATCCTGTTCTCAGTACTAGAGATATTACTAACTAGCCATATTAAATTCTTTTTGAGATCTAAATTTTTCCATATAATTCTGAATCAAACCATATTTATGACTATTGATTTAGTGTTGGGAAGAACTTTAGAAGCCATGTAAGTGTCACTCATTTTAAGTGAGTTGGAATTTCCTCATCAAAAGATTAAATAAGTGATAAAGATAAACTTTGAAGGCTTATCTTCTGATTCTGACATCAGTGTGTATTCTTTCCACTTTATATAATGCTACTTTAATGTACTTTTATCATTGCTAAATGGACCTTTGTCAGTAAAATGATTTTTTGTTTGTCTTCTAGCAAACTAAGAATCAATATAGATATTACCGTGGCTATGAAATGTCATTGTAAGTATGTCTTCTGTTAAATGACTCAAAAGACTTTTTAAAAATTCAAATAATTGCAAATTATTATTTTTTTTACAAGAAATTAAGTTTTTTTCCTGTTTTTTGTTTGTTTGTTTGTTTGTTTTTTTCTGTTAGGTTTTTAAATTTTTGCTATCTATTTCCTATAATAAAAAATTTTTTTTAATTTGGCTCTTTATTCATAGAATCTTTCTCCTTTAAAGAAAGAAATTTATTAATTTCTAACAGTATAATTTTGTATCATTGGCATATGAGGAACCTCATAACAAGGATTTGGGAATGAAATACTTAACATTTTAATTAAGTTCTGTGTACCTGTTTACTCTTCTTTGTAGTCTTCACCTTTAAAGTCGTAAATTAATGATTGTTAGCCTCTGTTTTCTGTATGTTCTTAATGACACTGATATAAAGTTGTAGAAATGTATATGTTACAGAGTAGGCAATTTTTTTCATGTTAAGGTTGTTTCATAAATTGGGGAAGCCTTTACACAGAAAACAGGCTTGAATTTCATATTGCTTAAAAAAGATAGATAATAAAAACTATGTTATTGCAGGAATTAAAAAAAAAAGTCTCATAGAACTTTATGGAAACAGAGAAGTTCTTTAAAAATTTCATTTTAGAGAATTTCAATACCAATTCTTTTTTTTTTTTTTTTTTTAATACAGTGAACCCATCTTTTGATTGAGAAGAAATTATGTCAGATAATAACTAGCATTTGGTGAAGGGAGCTGAGTACATAAATTCATCTATATACTAAGAGATTATAGTTTTTGTACTAGTACTTGGTTCTGAATGGGTGATATTATATTCATTTGGTTGCACATATTGCCTTATGTGGTGAGTGTTATCATTCCACTTACCAAAGGATATTTCTTTCTTTTTTAAAAATTCAACTATTTTGAAAGTAATTTAAAAAGGAGCAGCTATGTGTTGCCTGGAGTCAGCAAGAGTCATCTTCCTGAGTTCAAATCTGGCTTTGGACACTTACTAATTCTATTTCTGTAGAAAGATCACTTAACTCTGTGTGCCTCAATTTCCTCATTTGTAAAGTAAATCAGTAAAAAATTTAAGATATTTGTTTTAGTTTTTAATGTGATTCTTATATTTGGTGTCATGTAAAAATCAGTTAATTCTATAATTGTATTAGATACTTCCAGTCTTTACATCATTTTTTGGTTTAATAACAATTTATATTGTGTTGGAGATCTGTCATTTAGTATACCACAGAAGAGCTGAAAAAGTTATTGCATATCTTTGAGTCTTGTAATCTTGCAATTTGTAGCTTTTGAGTGAAATAGCAGTACAGGAGGTATTCTACAAACCATTTTTTAAATTCTTTTTTACTTTCTGATATTTCATATATTTTGTTTTTGAATACAGAATACAAATATCTTAATACTTCCTTTTATACAGATGTTGGGGCTGATGTATTGGATTTAGCAGAAACAATGGTTGCACCTGCAGATGGTCTAGTTTATGAACCAGTAAGTTTTCTTGAAGAGTTTTTTTCAAAATGTGTTTAATTTTTTTGTTTTTTGGGTTTTTTTTTAACTGTTTATAAACTCCTGTGGAATATATTGTTTGGTGCTTATATGGTTTGATATTGTGAATTACCTATTCATATATCTGTCTTAGTTTCCCAGGCAGATTCCAAACTCTTTGTAGATGCTCAATACATATTTCTTCAGTTATACTAGAAAAATCTTAATGTGGCATTTTTCATTGAAAACTTTGAAGTACTTTTTGTACTCTCAGTATTTAGAAGAATAGCTTGCAACTTTGTGCTCTCCTTGAATCATCTGTAATTTTGATAGCAATTATTTTTGCAGCATTCTTGAGAAAAACAATGCTTTTAACATAAATACTTTTTTTTTTTATCCCCCCAGTGACTAGCTTGATTAAAAGCACTGCAGTTTCCCAATTGTAATGAAGTCCCTCAGCTCAGTTGGTTCATTTTTGTCCATCTTCAATGCCTGTCCAAGATGGATTGCATGTATTAATCTGGGCAATATTTCTTAACCACTTGGTTTTTTCTTTCTGAATCATTAGCGTGAAGTCCCTTGAGAAGATTTTATATCTGTATGCTTCCTTGATCTCACCCCATCTTGACTTCTGTAGCAGATAGTTGTTACTATCTTTATTTCTTCTTATCTGCCTATATATATATATTTTTTTTTTGTTTCTAAAAATGTTGAATTCCATATCCTTAAAAAAATAAACCCTTACTTGATTCTACCATCCCTACCAATTGCCATATTACATCTTCCTTTTCTTGGCTTAAGAAAATCTTAAACTTAAAATTTAAGAAATTTTATACTACTTCTCTTTTTACCAAAACAGCAATTTGATTTCTGATCTCATCATTCAAATAAAACTCTCCAAAGTCATTATCTTAATTGTAAAACCTAATGGCTCTTTTCCCCCAAACTTTATCCTTTTTGACTTCTTTGCAGCATGTGACACTGCTGGTCACCTTATCCTATTTCTTCTCCCCCTTGTTTCTTTATCGATCTCTTTCTTATGTGTGTGTATGTGTGTTTCTGTTTCTCAGAATTACCAATTCTCCTCCTCCAATTTCTGTGTCAATTCTTCCTTTGTACCTCATTCATACAGCATAATTTCCACTTTACCTATTTTACTAGGAAACCAGACAATTTGTTTTTTAGAGTCAGATCATACTTACCTCTGCCCTAATCTTTCTTTTGAACTACCCAATTACTAATACCAATCTTAAACATATGATATACATTTCCATGTTAAAAACATAAACAATTTATCCTTGAGTCCCTTGAAATTAATCTTTGATGTTATGTTAAATTTTTTATTGAGTTCATTCTGAGTTGAGACAAAGTCCTGAAAATCTTTTGAGTTCATTGAATGTCCTTCTCTCTTCCCTCCCCCCCATTTAGTATTATGGTTAGTTTTGATGGATATGATGTTTTTGGCCACAACCCTAGATCTTTTCCAGGGCCTGTGGTCTTTTATTGTAATTTCTGATAAATCCTCTACAATTCTAATTGTAGCTTCTGCCTATTTGAACTGTTTTTTGTTTGTTTATTGCTTGTAGAATTAAATCTTTGACTTGGGTTTTTTGAAATTTAGCAATGATATGGTTATATATTTTCCATGTACAATTTCTTGGAGATAATGATTAATGATCAGTGGATTTTTTTCTATTTTTATTTTCTACTGGTGTTCTATCACTCTAAGGCATGTTTCTTTGATTATTTCTAGCATTATTGTGTCAAGGTTCTTTTTTGGTCACAGCTTTCAGGTTCAGTTCAATTTCAATTATTCTTTCTCATTTTAATCTGTTCTCTAGTTCTGTTTTTTTAATAAGATGTTTCATATTCTGTTCTTTTTTTTTTTTCATTCTTTATATTTTGTTTTGATATTTCTTGGTCTCTTAGAGCTTTGCTGGATTCCCCTTACCCAATTCTAATTTTTGAAGAGTTTTCTTTCTTTAAGACCAGTTATCTCCTTTTCTAATTGTTTAACTTTTTTTTTTTCATAATCTTGTTTTTCTTGGATGGTTCTGTTTTTTTTTAAAGTTTTTCCTTAGTCTCATTTAATTTTTTAAATCTTTTTTAGACTAACTACGTCTATAAATATTTTCTGGGTAGATAGCCACTTAACATTATTCTTTGGGGGTAGGAGAGGCTTTTTTTTTTTTTTTTTTAACTTCATTGTCCTCTGAAAATGAACTCCAGTCTTCCCTATTCCCATTATAAGTTTCTATGATTGGGTCCTTTCTTCTTTTTCTGCTATTTTTAAAAAAATATTTTTTGCAAACTATTAATATAAGCAGCTCTAATCTTTGGGGAATGGTGGAGGGTAATAGTGTCCCTGGCTTCACTGTAGCTCTTCTCTCCAATCTGGAAACTGAACGAAAAAATGCCACCCTCCTGAAAATGCCCAAAGCTAGCAGCTTTCCTATACCACTGCTTTTGTCTCACCAGGTGCTGGTTCTCTCTCACCCAAGGCTATCACTGCAGCACAGATAGGCCTAGAATCCTTATCAGGAAAAGTTCCTTCAACCCTTCTTGGACGCCAGCCCCTGACTACCCATGCTGTCCAGGAGGAGAAGATTCCTGTAATTTGAACTGAGGATATCTTCAAACCCAGCTAGCCCCAGGTCTCCCCACTTGCTGTTTTTCATAAAGAGATGGTCCTTCTTCCAAGGCAAACCCTCCAGATGTACAAGTACTCCCATTCTTTATTATCCTTTGCAGGACATTTCCACTGTTTCTTCCTTAGCTCTCTCACTAATCTTCATTATATTATTGTATTACTGCCTATGTCTATGTCTTCCCATCCTCAAAAAAAAATCTGCTTGACTTCTATCCCTGCTATTTTCTTATATTTCTTTCCTCTTTGAAAGCTAAACTCTTCCCCAAAACTTTATTTCTTTGTAGTAGTATGTCTTCTATCCTTTTCATTCAAATGAAATTACTTTTTCCAAAGTTATTAGTGATTTCTTTGTCAAATCCTTTCTCAGTCCTAATCCTTATTAACATCTCTCCAGAATTTGACACTGTCAGTCATCTACTTTTTTTTTGATAGTCTATATTGTTTTCATTACACTGTTTTATTATGTTTCTTCTCATTCTCATTTTTTGAATCTTCATCTAGGTTGTACCCAATATCTGTAGGTGTTCATAAAATTTCTAACGTTCCTAAAGTAAAGTTTCTCTTTACTTTTTGTATTATTTCTTGGTGGTCTCTTAAGTTCCAGTGAAATCAATTGTCATTTCACTTTCTATTTAACTAGCCCTAAACCCTCTCTTGATCTCCTATCTGACAGCTCCATATACCAACATCCAATGAACAACTAAACTTAACCTGTGTAGAATTGAACTCATCTTTTCTCCCATCAACCTTCCATTCTTCCTAATTTTCCTACAGTTAATTGAGGATTTTCACCATCATTCTCAACTCTTCAACCTCTTTCTCACTGTCTATCCTCCCATTACTTACCAAAACTTTTTCTTAATCTTCATAATATTTTTCCTATACGTTCCCCTCTTCTGACACTGCTGCCACCCTATTTATATGCCTTTTTCACTTCAAACCTGCACTATGTATTTTGGTAATCTAATAGTTGGTTTTACTGTCTCAAGCCTTCCAAATCATCTTTCATTTATCTTCCTAAAGGTTCTTGTCACACCTTTATTTAATTAACTATAGTTTAATTAAACCTATTACCTCTAGGTATATAACTTGTTAACTTCTAGAATCAAATGTAAAACCCTCTGTTTGGGTTTTTTAAAATCCTTTACAACTGATCTGCTTCCTACTTTTACAATCTTTTTACATCTTACTTCCCTATCTATGTTGTGTGGTCCTTTGACTGACCTCATACAAGATAATTATTTCCCATTTGTATATTTTCATGGACTGTTCTTTGTGCTTGGAATTCTCTTCTCATTCTTGCTCCCTGGCTTCACTTATTTTTATTACATTACATCTTTTGCAAAAAAAAAATCTTTCTCAGTGCCTTCCCTCTGAGATTAACTTCAGTTTATTCTGCATACGTCAATTAGATCTCTCTTTAGTATTGTGATTTTTGTCCTTTTCCTAATTAATTTTGTGTCCTATATCCCACAGGTGCTAGTCCAACATTTCTCATTTTTACTCATTCTTCCCAGCACTTCACAATTGTTTATCTTTTCAGTTGAACTTAGAGAAAAAAAATATATATATATATTTCTAGTGGAACCCAGTCATCTGTGAGTGACTTCTTCCATATTTGTACTATAATCTGTAAATATGACTTCTTCAACTTTGTCTCTTAAAATGTAAGTAGGAACAGAGAATGTGGATGGTGGAAGTAATTCAAGCGTGTAGTTTAGCAAGCCGTGTACAAGGGAATAAGGAATTTGAAAGTAGAAAGAACAGTGTGCTTTGAATTATTTAGCTGTGAGGTTGAGTTTAGGAATAGTTTCCTTTGTTGGAAAACAGTGGAATTAAAGCAGAGGTAATGACTGACAGTGTACTTATTGATCGAGGTGTTAGGATTGAAGGACAGTAAGATTAGGAAGTGATAAGTCAAGGAGAAACTGAAATATAGATGTCTGTAGTCAGATAAAGGAATTTCAGGGTTTCACCCTCTTTTGAACTTAGCCATTATTGTTATGAGTACCACTATTCTTACTTTTATCTCAGTTACAACCTTGACTTCTCTCCCACTCTACATGTCCAGATTAATTGCCAAATTTTATAGATCATGTGTGTATGTGTGTATATGTGTGTATATGTGTGTGTGTTTGAAAAAGGCTGTAGAGATCTATCTATCTATCTATAGATAATCTCTCTGTAGCCACCAGCAGAGTTCAGTCCCAGGTCATTTTTCTCCCAAATTTTTGCTGTAGCTTTTTAATTTGTCTTCCTTTTTCAAGTCTTTTCTTGCTCCATTCCATCTTTTATTTAGGATAGTTCTGTGTGTTATGGTCTCAGAGTGGAGGTGATCTTTGTAGGTTTTTGATCTTTTAGGATTGAGGATTTGGCTCCGAAAGGCTCTGGCTTTGCAAAAGATCAGCTTTTAGCAAATGGTGCAGTGTTTAATGTCAGTCCTGAAATCAGGAGAATCTGAGTTAAAATGTAGCCTTGGACACTTATCACCCTATTAAGTCACTTAACCTTGTTTGTCTCAGTCTCCTGATTTGTAAAATGAGCTGGAGAAAGAAATAACAAATCACTTCAATGTCTTTCCTAAGAAAACCCCAAATGGAGTCACCAAGAGTCAGAAACGACTGAAAAGTGACTGAACAATAGCAAAGCTTTTAGCAGCTTATGTTTGCTGGGATTATAGCAATATCAATGGTGAGTTCAGGAAATCATCAGGATAGAAATAGTAGTTGAAGTTATGTTAGGAAATGGGATAGAGTAAAAACAGAAAATGGTCAAGACAAAGCTCTGAAAAACACCAGAACCAAAAATGTGTGATGTTTCTGAAACCAGATTTGAAAGTAATATCTAGGGGTAGCTGGGTAGATAGAGCAGTGGACTTGGAGTCAGGAGGAGCTGAGTTTAAATCTAATACTGGGCACTTACTAGCTGTGTGACCCTGGGCAAGTCACTTAATCTCTTTTTCCCTTGGTTTCCTCAACTATAAAATGGGGATAATAGCAGCATCTACCTTACATTGTTTTTGGAAGAATTCAGTGATATATTTGCAAATTGCTAGCACAGTGCCAGGCACATAGTAGGTACTATATAATTGCTTATTCTCTCATTCCTCAATGTGATAGAAGGTATGGTCATCAGTGTTAGAAGCTTCAGAAAGATTGAGGATGAAAACTGAAAAAAGGTCATTGGATGTACTATTTGAGAAGCTGTTATCTTTAGAAGAGGTTTCAATAAACATATGTAGAAGATTAAAGAGAGAAACAGTGAACATAGAGGCATTGGGCATGGGTAGCTTTTTAAAATTTAGCATTGAAGGACAAATGAGATCTAAGGCTGTAACTGAATAGGGGTAAAAAAGTCAATGCAAGCATTTTTAAAAGTGGGGAAATCAGGATATTTATAGGCAAAGGAGAGAAGGCAATGGAAATGGAGAGACTGAAGGGAGATAATTATTTGTTATAAGGTTTAGAAGAAAGAGGAAGGAGTTGGATCAAGGATAGAGCTAGAAGGATTAGTTTTAGTGAATAGGGAATAACTTTTGAGAGAGAGGTTGAGATGAAGCCTCAGAAGTTTTAGAAATTAGCTTGAAGGCTGTGGGATGCCATGGAAGTAGAGGGGAGTCATCTGTGGAAAGTAGTGGTGAGAATAGATGTTTTAGAGCAAGTAATGTTTCGAGTAGATATTATGAGTAAGAGATAGGCCCTTGATCTTGTCAAAGAAAAAATATTTAAAGTTGTCTGTGCCAGAAAAATTTGTTATCATTGTAATTAAAGCATTTTTCTAACTTACAGAAATATCTTAACTAGCTGAATTCTTTTTTGTCTTTGGACATCTTTGTGCATAAATCATCTTAAAGTTCCAGTTTATAAGATTCTAATGAGGAAGTATCCCAATATGACAAAACATAGACCTCCTTTTTCCCAACCTTAGACATTTTACTAACTGTGTGACCTTGGACAAGTCACTTGAACCTCCTTTTGCCTCAGTTTCCTTACCTATAAAATAGGTACAATAAAAACACCCACCTTACAGTGTTGTTAGACTAACCAAAATCTTCTTTTCTCTTCTATCCATTAAAACTTTAACCTCATTTTAGTATTTCTGCTTTTGAAAATTAACAGCGTTTTATATGATTTTAATCCATGTAATTAATTAATTCCTTTTGATTAATTTTGCACTTTCATGTAATTTTGTCTGTTTCTCAAAAGCCATATGATATTTACTTTGTTAATGTATTTTTTACTCAAGACAATGAGAAGCAGATTTTGACTAGTGTAATCAAGAGCCTGATTTAAAGTCTGATAGACTTGGAAATAGCACAATTGATCATTGATTGGCAAATCCTTGCCAGTCTCAGTACCCCAGCTAAATCATAGTTCCCTCTTTGTTATCTCTACTACTTTCTTCCTCCCCCAAAAAAACCTCACAAGCCTAAAGCTGACATTTTGGATCATATAGATCATAGAGCTAGATTTGGAAGGAACCTCAGAAGTCATTTAATTCAATTCCCTCATTTTGCGATTGAAGTTTTATAAATGAGGAAAGGGAGATCCAGGAAGGTTAAGTGCCTTGATCACACAAGTAGTACACCAAAGAAAGGGTATGAAATGTCTGTTAAATTCTGCTCTTTTGAATCCAGAATCAGTATATTCTAATATACACTACCATTTTCTTATATTATCACCCTTTAAAATACATTCTATTATATTGTTTTCTTATATCACTCTTTAAAGGTTTAAAAAATGCATTATATGCATTATCTCTTTTGACCTTTACAGCAACCTCCAGTGGAATGTCCATTCATTTTTCTAATTCATTAATTCATTTACTCACCCATTTATTTTTTCATTTGTTTAAAAGAACAATGAATGGGGGTGGAATTTTATCTGAAAATGACTAATATAAAAATAAAAGGCATCAATAAAACCTTTTAAAAAGTTTCGTATGTCCATAATATTTTTTTCTCTTGTGAAAATCAGAGATTTTGACTTTGCTGTTGATTATTTTCCTTTATTACAGGTAATATTTGATCTCTCACCCCAACAAAGAGAGTGGCAGAGGTAATAAGTAACTAAAGTGTCATGTCTCTTGATTGACTTGTAAGGGTATATATTTTTTTCCTTATTACTACCTACAACCATTCCTTTGTGTGCAGTTATATTTATGTTACGGAATATCACTTCTGATTTCAAGATTCCTTTTTCCTAACTTTTTAAAGTCTATAAAAATTTTATACCCTAGCATTTTGATGCAATTAAAACTCATTGGGCATTGATAGCTCTTTTATAACTGGGAATAGAAGGCCATCAAAATACCAAATGTATTCTAGATTAACTTGAAGTATATGGAAATTGTTGAAGTATTTGGAAGTTGGTATTTCTAGTTCTACTGAAATTGCCTGATAAAATTAAT
This sequence comes from Antechinus flavipes, assembly GCF_016432865.1. NCBI lineage: Eukaryota > Metazoa > Chordata > Mammalia > Dasyuromorphia > Dasyuridae > Antechinus > Antechinus flavipes. Next base: position 234,349,308 of record NC_067402.1, on the reverse strand, counting down.
AAGAGAATGTGGTAATTTCTCCCCACTTTCTCTTGTTTTGAGAAAGACAGATCTTTCACATCATATTTTATATACTCTGTCCAAACATTTACATGTAATATTGTAGGCACTTAGGTTTAGAGCTGGAAAGACACTAAGCCCTGTTGTTTTTATACATGAGGAAACTAAGTGATTTCTCCAGTGTCTCAAAGTTCCAGGTAGTAAAGCTTCAATTTATGCTTATATCCTCTGATTATAAGTCTTATCATGTTAGTGACATACCTTTGAGTGTTTTGGAGTGATTTGGCATCAGGTTGATGTCATCATACAAGATAACAAGATAGTTTTTACTTGACTTCTGCTAAATGCCAAAAATAGGACTCTGGAAGTGGAGAGCTTTCTTTAAGAAGTTTTCAGCTAGATACCCTCAAGCTAGGTTGGAAAATCCGTAAGTTAGATTCAAATTTGAGCCAGTTTCTTGGGAAATTCTGGCAAGTAAAAGGACCATATACTTGGAGCAAAAATCCCCAAATAGTTTTGGAATGAAAAGCAACATCTCAATGCATATTCTTGATTAATAAGGACATTTGAACAAATTCATGTCTACTTGGGAGATGCCAAAATGTGAAGCATATTGATTTTTTTTAGTACTGATATTTCATTTTCCCATAATTGGCTTGAGATGTTGAGGCTTGATGTATATCCAAAGGTACAAAAGAGTAGGAAATAGAGATGTAATAAACATAAAGATATATAATTATTCCTACAGTAATAGGAAATAAGCTTTCTTCTTGAGAAGTGCAGGGATATTTCGTTCTTTGTTACTGTATGAAAATAGCTAAAATGCATATGTCTGATTTTCAGAAATAGGAATATTCATTTTGACATGCATATTAAGTTATTATGAGGTAGTTTCATATTATTATGAGGTAGTATTCATATTATGAATAATAATTCATATTATTAGATATAGGAGCCACTTTGTGCTTCACAGTCTCGTAAAAGTAGCTTTTTTTGATGTGGCTTCTTTGCTTTGTACTACAAGCTTTTATATGTTTTTAAAATAGGCAGGTAGGGGTTTAGTGAGTAGAGTACAGGGCCTGGTGTCAGGAAAACTAATCTTCCTGAGTTTAAATCTGGCTTCAAATATTTAGTAGCTTTGTGTCCTGGGGAAGTCACTTAACTCTGTTTGCTTCTGTTTTCTCATCTGTAAAATGAGCTGGAGAAGGAAATGACAAACTACTCCAATATCTGCCAAGAAAGCCCCAAATATGATGAAGAGTTGGACATGACTGAAACAATTGAACCAAAAAATTACCATTGTTCTCTAGAATCCTGGATCCTCGATTTAGCCATAGATATGCTGTAGCATTTTGTTTCTTTAAAATACATATTTTTTAATAAATAAAATAATTGTTGTCAACTTTTTGCATGCAAACTATTTTTTGCATCCAGGATTGGGATGGGAACTACCTCCACCATCTTACTTTTCTTTTATTCCCATTCTTGGCTGTCTCTGTCCTGTACAAGTGAGGATTACAAAATTTGGGGAATATTCTCCTTTATAGCATAGTGAGCAATTCCTAGATTTGTATTTTCAAGTAGCTGTTATCATTTCTCACATCTTTTTTTCAAGAAAATAAGTGAAGACATGTTGATGGTTTCAAAATAGTTAAATTTCATAGATCAGTGGATAGTTTTGTTTTGGATATTGACTGTTTACGAATAAATTTAATTGAGAATATATTTTTGGTTCCTCTTATAAATCCTTCCTTTGTTGCTACAAAGTATCCCCTTTAAATGACTTTGAGTCCTTAATGGCAGTAATAATAATAATTTGTAGCACCTTAAGATTTGTAAAACCTATGTTTTTTAATTTGATTCTCATAAAAATCCAATGAGATAGATGCCAGAAAAGGAAACAGAGGCTAGAGAGAGCATAAAATGACTTGTGTAGAGTTATACACTTGGCAAAATGCCTAAGGCAGGATTCAAACTAGGGTCTTCATGACTAGCTGTTATAACATAGAATGTTGGAAAAGATTTAAAGAATGGGCATGATTATATATCATAGGCATATGTTTTATTCTAAGATGAACCTGGATAAATGAGACTGTGTTGAAATTTTTTAGAGGGATTTCAGTTTACACATGTTGGTGAAGTGATGAATGAACTCTGAAGTATTCACGTTTATTTTACTTATGGTTTTATATTTTATTAACTTTCCCAATCATTTTTTGTTGTTATTTTTAGAATGTTGCAGACAATTCAGAGTAGACTACAAGAGGAACATTCACTGCAGGATGTGATTTTCAAAAGTGCTTTTAAAAGTGCTTCAACAGCACTACCCCCAAGGTGAGACAGCTATTCATTATGTTTTATTTTCTGTTTTTTCATGAATTTATTGTAAAGGAGTGAATTTTTTTTCAATTTTCTTTAATATCTAAAGCTATAGAAACTAGGATAATTTTGTATTGTAATGGTATTCTTTACTTTTTAACTGGTAGCAATGTTTTGTCTTGACCAAAAATTTTACAAACCCATTTTTTCATTATAATTTAAAGAATATGGTATAACTTTCTTTACTTTTTTTCCCCCCATTTTTGTGATGGAGGAATGCAATTTTTCCTAATTTCTTCATAAATTTTGGTGTTTATAAGATTGGAAAACATAATAGAAACATTGTTATAAAATTGTCTTCAGTTATTTCAAGAATTTTTTGTTTGGGTATTGGGTTAAATATTCTGCAGAATATTTTGGAGTTCATAGGACTATAGGAATAGAGTTGGAAGGGACTTTGAAGATCCTAATACTTCATTATGTAGAAGAAGAACCTGAGCCCCAAAAGGGTAAGTGATTTACATATCAATGGTACTTTGGAGTACTGAGTGTCAGAGCTGGAAATTGTGTTTAGATTCTCTGATTCCAAATACTTATGCACTTCTGGCCTTTGAGGGCTTTGCTGTAAAAGCATAATATGCTCAAGTACATAAATGGAGTTGTGATCTATCAAGTGTTTATTTGACTCACTAGAGACCTTCCTGTAGTTAGATTTACTAACGTATGAATACATGTACGGAGGTGCAGTATAGACAAAGTGGTCTAGGGGCAGAGGATTGGGTTTGGAGTCAGTGATACCTGATTCTCATCTCACCTGCCCTTTGGGTGCCCCTAGACCAATTGCTTAGTGTCTACTTTTCTTAGGCAGTCCCAAAGGATTTATTAAAACAGAGGTGAGGTGAAATGTTGATGTTTCTCTCAACTCATTGGATGAAAGGTGTTCTCTCAGTATGAATTTCCTCATTACTGAGTTAGTTTTTACTTCTCTGTAGTTAGTTTTTACTTCTCTTAAGTACCAATAACTTTGTAGAACTACATAATCATGCAAATTTTCATTTGTTTCAGATGTGTCCAAATCTTTGTGCCCCATTTGTACTTTTCTTAGCAAAGATACTAGAATGGCTTTCCATTTCCTTCTCCAGCTCATGTTACAGATGAGGAAACTGAGCAAATGGGGTTAAATGACATGTCCAGAGTAATGCAGTTCGTGTCACTGGCTAATTTGAAATTAGGTCTTCCTGACTCCAGGCCTGGCATTCTGTGTACTACAAATAACTTGCTAAATTATTTGGTGTAGTGATAACTATGTCTTATGCAAAATCTGTATTTTCTCCCAACTTCTATTTGAAAAGTAGGTTTTTAAGTAATGATTTCTTTTTCTGTTATGTCTATATTTATGTGTACATACATGTATATTCCTTGGTACTGGAAGTAAAGAGAAAGAATGCATGCCATCTTTTATTGCCCAATTATACATAGTTTCTAAGTAGCAGTTTAGTTTTTTTGCTTAGTTATAAAAAGCTGTAAAACTTCAGATTGACTTTATTATAGTAATGTCCTCTATCTTATATAAAAGGTATTTTCAATATAGTGGTAAAGAGTGCTGGATAGAATCAGAAAGTCTTTGGATCAAATCCCATCCTTGATAGCCAATAGCTTTGTGAGCAAGGATATATGTCATCCTCTCTCAACCTCAATTTCCTCATCTATAAAATGGAAATAGTAATATCTGTAGCACTTTCCTTACCATGTTGTGTGGCTCAAATTAAATAATAAATTTAATCACTTTTCAAATTTTAAAGTGTTGAATAAATATCAGTTTAAATTATCTTTTTCCTTTTAAGATTCTGATTATAAATACTAACAGTTCAAGGCTTTTACTGGGTAATTTTTAAAAATTGAATCTTCCTAAATTTTTTGACTATTCTCCCTTTCTTTCTTCCAAATACCTCGCCCATTTATGTAGTCATTTCTTGTGATGGATATGCTTTAAGCAGTCTTACCTTATCTTGTTCTAACAGGGAAGATAATTCTTTACAACCTCCAGATGCATGCAGAATTCATGGTCATCTATATGTCAATAAAGTGGCAGGGAATTTTCACATAACCGTGGGCAAGTATGTTCTTTTGCTTATTGAAAATACTTTACATAAAAATGATACTTGGATAGAAGTTAATGTGTTAAGTTGACCATACATTTGTGTGCTTAATTAATAAAGATTTTCCTTCCTTTTAATAGGTCAGCTTAGAGCTTATTAAGTATCTCAATCTTTGTTATTTCAAAATTGAATTAAGCTTGTTTTTAAGTGATTCATATATCCTGAATTAGGAAGGTAGGGATACCACTGTATCTTTGCCTTAGCTCAAACTAGGAGTCACATTTTAATGAGTATGCCATATATGGATTGGTTAAAGTAAACAATGATGTAAACATCATTAGAGAAGACTTAAGGGGGAAAGTGTGATAATTATTTTCAGTTATGAGGACAAAATCAGGACCAGTAGGTGAAAGCTGCAAAGAAACACATGTAGGCTTATGGTTAGGGGGGGAAAAACTAAACAAAAAACTTTTTAACAATTAGAATTATCATAAGTGGAATGGGTTACCTAATGCGGTAGACAGTTCTCATTTATAAGAGGTCTTTAGGTTATAGATTGGACTTGGTAAATGGTCTTTGAAAGGAGGAGAGAGGGAAGGACAATGGTGTTGAATAGATGATTCTTGCCAGATTCTATAATGGTATTTCACTATAGCTATTGAGTTTAATATTTTCTGGGATTATAGATATATTAGGCCAGAGTTTTTAAATTTTTAAAGTCAGATGACGGACATTTTGTTGACATTTAAACATTTTATTTGCATAACTAATGTTAAAATTGTCAGATTACACAGACTTTGTGATTGTTTTCCTTGCTTTCTTATAGACTATTTAAAGTTCTTATAAACTTGCATTCCCCATCAGTTTCATGAAATTTTTAAGTGATCCTAGCACTGCACTGTTGGCCATAACTTTATATTTGTAAAATCAATAAGTAAAGATATAACCATTTTCTTTGTATTTTTAACCTTATTAAGATGTGTACACATCATAGAAACATAAATATATGACATTTTATTTTCTTCATATTTAATGCTTCTCAACAGCTCCCATGAACACTATTTTCCATTTCCTAAGATATGAGCAACTATTAACTGAAATGAAAGACTTTTAAATATGATTAGAAATAAAATAGCGAATCACATATGTTGGTTCAAAGTATAGAATTAATTTATTTTTGGTAATTAACACCTGTTTTTCACAAACATATTTTGTAAGACAATAGTTAAGTCTGATGTTTTTGGGAAAGTTAGAAGTTTTGTTTTAACTTAAAAAAAAAAAAATACTGCTGGTAACTTGAGGAAGATATGAAATTTTCTGCAGACCTTGTAGGAAAGTGCTTTGAGAAGAGAGAAAATGATTCCTATCATAAACTTCCAATTGGGGGTGGTTTCTACGTATCTATATTTTAAAAATTATAACTTACTCCACTGCTTTTGCTGGAATATTTGGAATAATAAGCTTTTTTTTAATGAAGAAAAATGTAATTTATAATCTTCACTGAGAATGTTACTGCAGCTTTTCCTTTCAAAACTGTACACTGTTTTTTCGGGAGGGGTTTCTGTTTATAAAAACTCATTTTTGACCTTCATGATAACTCATTTTTAGCCTTCATGATGACTAACATTTTCATAAAATAAATAAATAAATCTCTATTTCCGACATCTTATTTTGTCATTTGGAGATTTGGTTTTACTTGGTTAACTTTAAAGCTCCATACAAACACGTGATAGAAATTCAATGTTAAAATAACGATTTGTGAATTTGTAAAAAAAAGTTTTGATTGGTTTTTAATCTTTTCTTTTAGCCTCTCTTCATCTTAGCTCAGAACTCTGGATAGTAAAACAAGTAGCTTGAAGTAATTACAGATTTCAGAGAAAAAAGTTTTTTTTTTTAATTGGATTTTTATCATTTCATCACAGTAGTTTTGATACTCTGTCATTATTTCATTGTAAATCAATTTTACCTATAGGAACACACCTATATTAATTTAAAAAATAATTTCAAGTATAGCAAAATATTAAAGTCTTCGGCTTAAGCAAAGAAAGATTATGCTTTGAAGAAATTCAAAATAGTATCATGAATAAAGTTGCAATAGATTAGGCTTGTTAGATGAAGGCCATATTTGAGAGGAGTTTTATCTGCTCAGGGAGTTGTCAAATCCTAGTTCTGTTGTCCTTTTAATGTACAATATGAAATAAAATAGTTTATGAGAGAATCCAATTTTTGTTTTTCATTCAAGTCATTGTTTTCTCATCCTCATAGGGCAATCCCACATCCCCGAGGTCATGCACACTTGGCAGCACTCGTTAGCCATGACTGTAAGCTATTTATATTTTCTCTCCTATTTGTTAAAAGAAATTGTGATTTTGTTTTTGGCACTAATGCAAGATAAGGAATTGAAAGTACTTTAGGCTGGTCAAACCCTCTTATTAGATTTGATAATAAGACAGGAAGAAAAGAGAAGAAAAATCAGTATTTTGTGAATTTACAATTTATACTTCATATATTCATATATACAGTATGTATATATATATATACAATATATACTCTAAATATATACTTTGGATACATTCTCCTAGTCTGGATTTTTCCCAAGGACTGATTTATATCTGTCCTTTTTTTCTCTTATTTCCTGTTTTGTTGACTGAATTCATAATGTTTTAGCCAACAGAAACTTCTGTAAATATACTGTTGTGTTATATGCACTGATCTTTTCATTTTTTAGGTTAATCAAGAAATAATTATATGTTAAGTTCATTAATGGATCATTACATCTAAGACATTTATATACATATGTACATGCATCTGTAATATGCACACTATTTAAAATATATATTTCAATGAAAATTTATGTAATATTTGTAACATAAGACTAAACCATTCTATTGAAAACTTATATAACAAAATTCCTTAAGACTTCCATTTGAAATTTAGTTTGATCTTTTGATTTTTGTGGGGGAAGTAGATTTGAGAAGTTTTGTTTTTTGACTGCATAAAGGACCTCTCATGATTACAACAGAATAGTTTTATGTTATGAGGCTTGGAGATATGTTGATTTTTTAACTTGAATTCAAATGATAGATAGACATTTACATAGAAGAATTAAGTGCCATATCTTTTTGGAAGGTAATTTGTAGTAGAATAATGAAATCTTGGCTTATAACAATTTGTAGGAAATTTTTATGTTTTATTGAGATTTCCTGAAATGCTTAATCATTTATATTAAATAAAACTATCTTTGAACCTATAGATTTTGAAAGTTTATATTTAGCGCAAAATAATTGGAGGCAGCTAGGTGGCAGTGAATAGAACACCAGCCCTGTAAGTCAGGAGGACCTGAGACTTCCAGAGAGCTACTAGCTTTGTTCTCTGGGGCAAATCATTTAATCCTGATTGCCTACCTCCCACAACAGAACAAAACAAAAAATTATAAAAATTGTTCCTAGAATGTTATCTTTTGAAGTACTCTGATTTATTTATTGTTGGGGCTTTTTTGTCTTTTAGCCTACAACTTTTCCCATAGAATAGATCATTTGTCTTTTGGTGAACTTGTTCCAGGAATTATTAATCCATTAGATGGAACTGAAAAAATTGCTATAGATCGTAAGTATTTTGTTATAGAGATAGAGGTTTGTATTCATTAAACTATTATCATGTAAATAAATAACATCCTTTCAGATCTCTTCCTCATTTGAATGACAAATGTCTTAAAAAAGTAAAAGATAGTAGTGAACATTTTTGAAAGGTTAGAACATAGGCTTTAGAAAGAAATGCTAAAGAAATTATAGTTACTCAGTTTAGAAAAGGGACAACAAAAGAAGAGTTTTCAAGTATGTGGAAATTATATTGCATTGGTGCTGCTGTTTTCTGTTCATTAAAGGCAAAATAAAAACTTGGGAAGAAACACCTTAGTTACGATTTAAGGTTCAAAAGTGCGTTGCTAGTTTTAAAAGCATCTGTGGAATTTTTACAAACTTTAAAGATTTCTTTTTATGAATTATTTTAATTGTAGTCACAGAATTAGAAAAATAGATTACCTAATGTCTTATGATTTCTTGTAGCATTCAATCCATAGTGCTTTTTATTTCTGGTATAGATATGCTACATACACTTAAAAAAAAAAAAACTTATACAAAAACAAAGGAAGTCAGATGAACACATACATTAGTGGATCTCTGAATCATTATAGCCTCTTAAATTTAAAATTATATAAAAATATTAAATATCTATTATAGCAAGTATGTCATTGGAGAACTTAACATTGGTTACTATCTCAAAATGTCATATCTTCATGTCCACAGAATATATATTTTCAGTAATGTGTCCAAAGTTAGTTATATAATGCCTGTAAAATTTAAGTTAAACAGACAAACTTACTTTTTACTCTTTGGTAGTTTATCGGGGAGGTATTTGCTTTCATGAAAAAAGAAGGTAATGAATGCTGCTTTTTAAGATCTAATTTTTTTGATTGGCTCTTTGGAAAGTTTTTCTCATTTTATTCTAGACAACCAGATGTTCCAATACTTTATTACAGTTGTGCCAACAAAACTGAATACATACAAAATCTCAGCAGACACTCACCAGTTTTCAGTGACAGAAAGGGTAAGTTAACTTCAGCCTACCAAAATGATCTGGTGATAATTTTCTAATGGAAGAAAAATTTAAACCTCAGTTGAGGTTTTTCTTAAATTCAAAACTTTAAAAGAATTAGTCAGAACTAATAATGTGTTCATATTTGGCAAATAATTTAACACTAAATGTAAATGTTTTCCCTGTATTTGTTACACTGTAAAATTTCAGTGCATGGAAAAATAGATTGATTTTGGTTTTTATCTCCAAAAGTTGTTCAGTTTTTTTCTATTAAGTAATTTATTTTAGGACAACTAGGTGGTACAGTGGATTGAGCTCTGAGTTTGGGATCAACAAAACTCTTCTTCATGAGTTCAAATTTGGCTTCAGACACTTAATAGCTGTGTAATCCAGGCCAAATCACTTAGCCCTATTTGCCTTGGTTCTTCATCTATAAAATGGGGGAGAGAAGGAAATGGCAAAATAGTGAATGAATTAGGTCTTGAAGAATTTTGACAGAGATAGGTTGAGTCTGGGGAAAGTATTGGACATTATGTTTAAGGAGTTTGTATTTTATAACAGGAATTTTAAGAATCAGTGATGTGATCAAACCTCTGTAAAATGAAAACTATTTTGACAGAATATGACAGATAAATTGGTGAAATTGTGAGCTAATTAACAGTAGTTTCTCTGCCAAGATATTGATTTAACAGAAAAGTATCTACCGTGCAACATGAAATCTCTATACTTTCTTAAGATTATTATCCTTCTCTTGGTTATTTTGGTCCAGTGAGGATGGGAAGGATCTTGTAGCTACAAAGAGATGAACTAATCCTGAGTCAGCTTCCAAAGAATTAATTTTTTTCTTTTCCTTAGACTCCAGGATTCTCATCATAAACTTTCCCACATCTGTCAACTCTGAGCTTCCTGGACCTTAGAGCTTCTGAGCTTGTTTGATTCCTAGAGTTGAGAAATTTGTAGAACTTAATCCATAATTAACTTTACCACTTTTACTCAGTATTAGAATCTGGTATCTGTTCCGTTTCCTCCTTCTCCCTTGAGATTACAAGAATACCTTTTCTAGGGTTTTTCCTTTTTTAAAAAAATGTTTTTATCACTGTTCTTTGATTTTATATTACTTTTATCTATTATACCTGACTTCCTCACCAAGCTATCCTTCCCTTGTCAGAAACATTTTAAAAAATTCAGTACAACCAACTAATTTATGGCTTTTGATAGCATATGCAATATTTGAATTCCTTTTACCCTCCTGCCTTTGCACCAAGAAGATGAAGTTATTTTTTTCTTAGCTTTTCCATAGGGCAATCTTGGTCATTGTAATTACTGTGTACAGATTGCTTTATGCATTGCGTACATTATTATTTTGGCTGTACTCTACTCTGTAACAGTTTTTATAAGTATCTTTTTTATGTTCTTATGAATTCTTCATATTCACTCTTTCTTATAGTATAATGATATTTTTTTACATTAATGTATCAGTTGTGAACTTCTTTTTCTCCATTTTGCATTTCATAATTCTTTGATATCATCTCCCATTCTTTTATTCTTTACTCCAGTTTCACATGAAGAGGTGAGAAGAATCACCTCTTCCTTGGTCGTTCTTCCTACCAATACTAATCTTTTTATAAACACTCTTAATCCCATTCTTTTCTGATTTCTTTGGCAGATTGCCTCCACAATCATAATATCTTTTTCCCTCATATCTTCCCCCCTTCCCCCCTGTCCCTTCTTCCCTTTCAAAATTGTGTGCTTGTCTACAATTTTAAAGATATTTCAATGGCTTGTGTTCTTTTGCATTATAATTGCTATTCCCCTTCCAATTAAAAGTCAGAAAAGGGGAAAAATCTGTCAAACATTCACGCAAAATGAATCGATAAAGTGGTGGTATCTATGAGTCTTTGTCTCTTTCTGCACTCTTGGACTATCACCTGTTGAGAGGAGGTAATATATGGCTAATCATACTATGTCCTTTGAAAACATGGTGGGTCATTGTGATGACCAGAATTCTTAAAACTTTCATAGTTATTTTTCTTAAAAATTTTATTCTTGTATAAATTGTTCTGGTTTTGTTCACTTTATATCAGTTTCCATGTCTTAGAATTCTATGAAATTATCTTTTTTGTTATTTCTTATGAAACAACAATATTCTGTTATATTCACATGCCATAATTTATTCAGCAACTCCTTGATGTTTTCTTTAATGCCAAATGTCATGGCCTTTTTTAGTTCTTAACTTTCTTCATCTCTACATTATTCCAAACTGCTGAGCATCTCTCCCCTAGGTGTACTTATTTGGTTTCATGCCAGTGTTCTCTTTATTTTCTTTGTTTTGTTTAAGCTTTCTGGATAATATATATTATATCCCACCTAAATTTGGTCATTCCTCAAGGCTTTGTTCTGATTCTTGTTTTCTTTGTTTATACTCTAGTGGTGACTTCTTTAACTTTTGAAGATTTATCCACTTTACACAGATCTAGTCTTTATGTATCATACAGTCTTTCTCTTTGAGCTTTGGCCTTACATCAGCCTGATATGGGGGCATTTTGAATTGGATATTGTGTAGCCCAAAATGTTAAGAAGAGTTGGGTGGCACGATGATAGAGTCAAGAAAATCTGAGTTCAAATCCAACTGTAGACACTAGCTATGTAATCAACCTTTAATTGTCTCAATTTCTTCATTGGGGGTAATAATAGCATTCACCTCCTAAGATCAAATGAAATAATAATTGTAAAGCACTTTGTGCAGTGTCTGACTCTGGCATATAGTAAGCCCTTTATAAATGTTAATAATAGTAATAAATAATTATCCAATTACACATATACACATACCTACTGCCTTTTCAGACTTTATTTTTGTCCTCTCCTCCATAAATTCATTTGACTCCCTGTTACTTCTACGATCAAGTATAAATTCCTTTGGGAATTTAAAAACTCTAGTTTCCTAACTACCTTTTCCAATGTTTTTGTAAATTATACTTCACTCACTTTATGGTGTGGCCAATTGCTCTTTGCACAACAAATATTTCCTCTCCCATATCCATAACTTTACATAGGCTGCCTCTCATATATAGAATTATATTTACTATTTTTGAAATCAGTAATTCATTTCAGAGTTTAACTGAAGAATTTTGTTTTACTTGAAACCTCTTCAATTGAGAATGACTTTTCCTCCAAAAAAATTGCTTTTTATTTTGTATATACTTTTGTATTTACTTGTTGTCTCCTATTTTATATTTACATGTTAACTTACGGGTAGGGACCAAGACTTCATTTTTTTTCTTTGTATCCTATCACAATATTTGGTACATAGCCAGTTGTTTCTTAATTAGTTGATCTGCATTTGTGAAGGGAGTTTCATCTATCTAATGAAATCATCTGCTCTTGAACTAAAGTAGAACAGTTTAGTAACTATAATGAGCTTTAAAAAGTATTCAGGGCAGGGAAGAAGAAATAGAATAGAAGCAGTGGAGATTTAGACCTGAGTATTGATGTGAAGTAAACTTCTTTTCTCATTTATTACCCACTTGTAATTCCCAGGAACTGTTCTCTGCCTGAATTCCTTAATACCAGTTTATTAGTCAAAAAGTTAAAAAGCAAAAGAAGTTGACTACATAATGTTGACATAGATTATTGTTCTCTCTGCCTTTTCCTCCAATTTGGTTGCTTTAGGAACGTGCCATTAATCATGCAGCAGGAAGCCATGGGGTATCTGGAATATTTATGAAATATGATCTTAGTTCCCTTATGGTAACAGTGACTGAAGAACATATGCCATTCTGGCAGTTTTTAGTGAGATTGTGTGGTATTATTGGAGGAATTTTCTCAACGACAGGTAATAGAACATTTTTGTATTTTATTTCTAGAAATGGTGTTTATTATGAGAAAAAGTATTGATTACAGCATAGTGAAATAGAAAGAATAATGGATTTAGTGTCAGAAGTCTTGGGTTTAAATCTCTGCTTTATCATTTAACGTCTCAACCTCAGTTTCTTCATATGAGCAAAAACCCCAAAGTTTGGAATATATATTTTTGTGGTCCCTTGTAGTTCTTAATCTATAATATTATGACCTGGGTTTGAATACTGGTTCAAAAACTGTGTGACCTTTGGTTAAGACTTTCTGATTTTCTGTTTTCCATAAAATGAGAATATTAATACAAATATAATCTATCTTACCTGGTTTGAGGAAGTTTTGTAAATCATAAAAACACTATATAAATTTGAGCTAATATCAACAACTTGTAATAGTATTTTAACAATAATTTTAATATGAATTTTAACTTTAATTATTAACAATATTTTAATACTAATTTTATAATTTTAATATTTGTATAAAATTTTGCTTATGAAATTTTAACTTAATGGCACATGGAGTCATACAAATTAATCTCAGAGTTAATTAGGGAAACCATCTTGTAATGAAATTAGATAGTATATCATGAATTCAGTGTTTACTTAAGTTACTATTACAAAGATTTAAAAGATTTTAACTCTGATAAATTTGTGTAATTTTCATAAGAAAGGCTAAATGGGAAGAGTACACTTTTGTCTAGAATATTAATTATATGCTTCCTAAAATTGCACAAGCAGAATAGCATGTGGTTAAATAATTTGTATTTACTGCCCATCATTTTTTTAAAGTAGTGGTAATGGGTATACCATCTTTTTTCTTATATAAAATCATATTGCCACTTGGGTAAAATGTAAAGTTGCAGTATCATTAATTTCTCAAAAGATAAGAAAATAGCCTTTAATTTATTTAATTTTACTTTGGCAGTTTTTCATAAGTATAATTGAAGAAGTTGGATTTTGAGGGCTTAGGAACTCTGTGACTATTTGTTCATTAAAATTTTTAAAAATCCATTCTTTGAAAGTAACAATTCTGAATTCTTAATTGCTGGCAAATAAAAGGTGTCATCCATAAAATTATTTGCTTTTTTCCACCCCTTAATTTATACTTGTCCAATTAGTTGTTTCTTCTTTAGATGTTAATTCAGGAAATAGTTTTTAAAAACTTATTGTTTTTTGATAGTATATTTTTGTGTACTTATTCTTAATTTCAGGTATGCTACATGGAATTGGAAAATTCATAGTTGAAATAATTTGTTGTCGTTTCAGACTTGGAGCCTACAAACCTGTTACTCCTGTAAGTAACAACCATCTGAGTACCATTATTATGTTTCATATATTGTGATACTTCAAATAGAAGTTCAGAGGTAGTGTCATTGTTTGGAAGATATGGGTTCAAATCTAGCCTCTCATACTTGCTGATTGTGTTAAAATTTAAGGATGATAATAAACCTTCCTTTGTCTCTGGCATATGTTGAGGACAAAGCCGTTGTTCAATGATCTGCATTGTTTTAAAGAGTTTTGCTTATTTGAGTACTTCTCTAACTTGTGAAATCACAGATGTGGCCATGAAAAAGGACAAACTTTTTGTGAGCTTCCATTATATATCCAAATTTAAAAGAAAATAAAGTTTCAATCTTTACAATGACTACATTTTACAAGAATTAAAACTGACAATTTGATCTTTTCCTTTTATATTTTCTAGGTCCAGGATGGCCACACAAACAACCACTTACCTCTTACAAAAAATAGTATACATAGCACCTCCTGAGAAGAGGAGAAAAACTTTTTGCCTGACAAAAAATCTTTTTTTAAATAATAAAGTATTGTGCAATATATTCAAAGAAAAATAAGTATGAATGGGAAGGAGAAATCACACCATAAAAAAACAACCTATGTGTTAGTCTTTTACAAATTTGTTAGAAAAGGTTATAAGGCTCATCTTTTGATTGAATCTAAGAAATTCTGTGAAGAAAATCCCAACTACTATCACAGCAGATGGGCAGTCAACATTAAAATCAGATCATTCTTATTGGTGAGGTAAATTCTTAAAAGAAAAAGGTCAAACTGTATTTGAATAAAAAAGTAGGAGGCATGTTGGAATGAAAATGTATTTAAGATTAATTCAGATGCTGAAAATCAGTGATTGATCCCACCACTAACAAAGGAAAAGAACAAAAATAGCTCCTATGTATAGCCTTATTAACATTAAGCCATACTAATACAAAGACTCCATTGTATTAAGAGTGATCAAAAGTAAGAAATGTGACCTAATAATAATAAGAAATGTCATTGTAATTGGCTCTTAATTATCTAACATTGCTCAAGTCAAAATGACATTGATGCTTAAGAAATGTAACTAAGTACAAATTCTTACTGAAAAAATCTGAGAACTCTCTTGGGTGGTAGTTGTGAAAACTATGATTTTTTTTTAAAAAGTGCTTTTTTTTTTTTTATTTGATCAGTTTCTCTTTTTGCAAAGAGTTTATACCTAAACATAGAATTTAAGGAGTTTAAATTGAAAACAATGCATCTATAATAGTGAGAATTAATCTCATGAGGGAATTAAGACGTGGACTTATCATATTTATGTTTGTGTTGTGTTGATTTAAGTTAATTTAAAAAGCAAGTCAGAAGGAGTCAGCATTATGCTTATAGAGAAGATGCAGAATTGTTAGATACGAAATGAAAGAATGTGATTTGTAACATACCATTTCTCTCTTGTAAAATGATGGGATGTGACTAAAGTCATTTTCAACCCTAAAATTCTATGGGACAAAGAAATAAATTGCTTTGTTACTATTAAGAATGTCAGCCCTGGGATTACATTTTTGCCGAGTGTGCAGTATGTAGCTGTAACCTTAGGCTAATTAAAAATAACAGTAATACAATAAAGTTGAAGGTAAAAAGAGGATTGTAATTTGAACTACCATTCAAGACTATATTTTCCTTTTCAATAAACATGCCAAACCTTAGTTTTCCTTTTGTAATAAATACTTAAGGACTTTGGAGGAAGCATTTATTCATTCCCAAAGTTACAACCATTAAGGGGAAAAGGAATGTGGAAGTCTTCCAGGTAAGTAATAGCTCAAGTTAGACATATGCTACTATAATAAACTGGAAATTAAGTAGTGGCTTTGTAGAGAATGGCCTCTTAGAAGATGATAAACTAAGAAAGTAAAAGTACTGCCTTGAAAAATAATGCATTTCTTTGAAAAAGTAAAAGCTTCTTAATTAGCTCATTTTATTTCTTCTTTAAAAGAGTTTGACTTTAGGATTTTGGAATTATGAATGACTCTTAATTGCATTCTGCATAACAAAGTGCTAGAATTTTACTCTAAAGAACAATTTGTGGCATGTACTTGATTAAATTTAAAAAAAAATCAGAATTATCATACTATAAAGTTTTATTGAATTTCATTTAATGCAATTTAGTTATTTGTTTCCCTCATTCATTTTTATCCCTGAGGGAAAAATTCCCAACACAGTTATAGATCCATCAGTTTGGTTTCAAAAGTATAAGAAACCAGATGTATAGTTTTTAAAAAGTCATTTTGCAATTGCTTAAATTCTTTTTTCTTCCTTTTATCATAATTCTTAAGGTTTTGCATCTGTACTAATAAGAAAGCTGAATTATTAATTTCTCCAAATCAAATCTAGTTTTCTCACATTCCCAAAGCAGATGAGTAATCCTTTTGAAAAGGGATTATTATAAGGCTTTGAAAAGAATTACAAGTCTGTGACACCTGCTTGGTAGTTGTTACTGTCTGAGAAGTACATCTGTGAGAAGTTATCCTCAATAAGTGTTTTTTTCCTTTGTACTTTGTGGTTCTATTTATAGGACTTTCCCTTTGACCTTGATCTTTCTTTTAGTTCTTGCAGCTATACTAATCTTCCCTCCTCTCCTCCTCCCCCTAGATTTTTAAAGTATCTAAAAGAGAAGTAGGCAGAAGTTTTAACTTTTATTATCCAGTGCTTGAAAATATTGCTATGATAATGTATTTATAGTTTGAAAATTTTTTAGTTTAAGACTTCAGTTTATATAAAATCAATTTGTTCTTTGTTTCATCAATTTTTCATGTTGATTCAAAACAAAGAACAGCTCTACAAATTATTCTGGATAAAAATGAACTACTTACATTTATGTAGTTTTCTGCCACATCTTTTTAATCTCCAGATCTTCCTCTTATAATCTTACTTCATAGCATAAGCAATATAAGGACAAGATAAAAAAAAAAATTCGTTAAAACACATCAATGTGAATATATTTTTAATCCCTAATAATTAACTTTAAAAAATTAACAAATTTCCTATAATATTGCATGTTTTCTATATGTCTGTATTTCCTTCCCTAATATCAATAATTCAGGAATGGTACTTAAAATGGTTTCTACTCCTCTATTACAGGCTCTTGATTTAAGTCTAAAACTTAGATTCACATTCAAGGTGTATACATTATGTGCAAGAAGAAATTTTAAACTGAACTTTAGAACCTTATAAGATTTCAAGAAACCTTTTAAAGTAAAACTTTAAGCTCTTCTTATTTTGGTTTCATTCCCACATGGCTTTCTTCTTCAATTTTTGGAATGACGACAGTGGTCTTTCAGCCTCCTATTTTAGTGCTTCCAAAATGAACAATGTATATACATCATTTCTTCTGAAGTTTTGTGTGTGATTTTCAAAAGTGTGCCAAGCACTGTGTTCTTGCTTTCGGGTCAGTAATTTGTTTTTTAAACCTCTGGTGTTAAAAAACAAACAAACAAACAAAAAAAAAAAAAACTGACATTTTCCCTTGAAGCATTTATACACAATGACAAAGTATTTTTGTGTTAGTCTACAAATATAGACCAAAATGCCTTGTTTTAAGTTGTTTGCTTTGGGGTTTGTATTGTTTTTTTAGGAATAAGTGGGAAGAATTGAAAAATTAAAAAGAATTCTTCCTCATGACCTGGGACATAAGGAATAAATAAAATGGTAAACTATCAAAACAACTAGTTTGTTCTTTTGATCTTAGCGTAAAAGAAAATAATAAATCCTCAGATACATCTTAACTTCTCTCTCATGACAACCGCCTAAGTAAAAGCCTAGTAAACATTTTAATTAACATTTAAGCCACATTTTTTCTGTATGAAATTGATTCATCATAGGAGTAGACTTATGTTTTCCTTTCTTTATAGCAAGGATTGGCACCAAAAAATCATGTGGGAAAATTGGGGGTTGAAATTAGTAAGGTGAACAAAGTTGAGTAAAATAGATATAGAAAGTTAATACTGTTCAAGAAAACCTTCAAGTACTTGTGTGTGTCAGTAACATTTTTACTCATTTTTAAAAGAGGGAACTGGGATATTTAACTTGCACAAAGTTATACGTGTTTTAAAACTTTCAGGGCAAATTATTTTTTTTCATACAGGTAACAGGAAAAATAATATCAATCCTAAATGAGTGAAAATAATCTTAGTATCTGCAGTACACTTTTGATAAACAACTAAAAGCTTTTGTTAACTTTGTGGTTGTAATATTGTAAGAAAAAACTCCAACAACCTCACATCCCCTTTATTCATAAACAGTTAAATAAACATTCATGTGTAATGAGTACTACAGGATACTTTTGTAAATGAAAGCAAGTGTTTGCTTTTCTGTTTTGAACAAGTCACAAATCCAATAAATCTTTCATTTTAGTTTTCAAAAATATAATACTTAGGACTGGCCTGATTCTTTCTTTCACCCCATCTATGTGTAATTATAGATTGGAACTGGAATTCCAATGGATCAGATAAATTGGAAACACTTGCTCAAAGTGCTCCTCTGGATATCAGAAGAGTAGCATCCCCTGCTATGCTGAGTAAGCAGCTGCAAAAGTCACTACTTCCCACTTATGAAGCACTATCAGGATCTGCCCAAGTGCTGGTTTTCTTTATTAATTTAAAGATACCAGACTCATAAGTTAAGAATGAGCATCTTTCTAGGCCCTTTTTTGGGGTGGAATCCTAGGACAATTCTTGTTTACATTTTATGACTAACAGTGTTATGTATAGCAAAACACTAAATAAGGAGGTGACAAATGTGAGAGACTTTAAAGTTTTGGAACATAAATTTTGAGATGGGCAATGCCATGTATAGGTCGAGAATTATCTTAGAATCAGGAAGGTTTATATTACCTTGTGAAAATCCCTTAATCTCTTCATTACCTCCAGGCAATTATCAAGGGCTAAATTACTAAATAATTGATTTTTGGTAGATGGAACTTTCTCTCTTGGAAATATACTACAATTTGAGCATAGATAAGTTTGGACCAAAAAAAAAATTTAGAAAAGTTTGAGACTTAAGTTTAAACTGTTTACTGTCATATAACACACATGTAAGGGCTTAGGCAATATTCTGTTCACAGAGCAGATCTATTGTGAAGTTTATTACACTAAATATAGGCCAAATTACCTGACAGTGCTAGTGAACTGATATGAATTACAGTAGCTAGATATTATATTAGCTATAGAATTATTTTATTTGGATTACTTGTTAACTTATTACAAGGCAAATTTACCAGCTCACATGACCTTTCGTGTGATTATTATACAATGAGAAGTGCTTTGTCTTTGGTGTTAGGATTTGCATTTGGATTTTTTTGTTTCTTGCCATATGTGATCATGGAACTTTTGCCTGTTCCTTTGGTTTCCTCATCTGTAAAATGTAAATGTAAAAACACCTTTGTTTTAGATTGGCTAGGTCCTATCTAGTACCAGCTCTGAACCTATATTTTGCCATATACAGAATATTGGATAACAACCAAACTAGGCAGGAATTCATTAAAAAAAAAAAATCCTTACCACTGATAGGCACTTTCCTCCCTCATATAATTTACCTTTATAGTCCTTTAAGGTTTGGAAGTTGTGTGTGTGTGTGTGAGAGAGTGTGAGTGTGTGAGTGAGTGAGTATGTATGTGTGTGTGTTGGTTTGAGCTTAATTGTAACCTTTTTGGAGGTTGGGAGGGGAGCAAAGTGAGGGATAAAAGTAAAAAAAGTGCATAGAGAACAAAAAACCTACAAGGAATTGAAGAAGATGGATATCTGAACACAATGTGTACTATTACATAAGCTTTCTTGAAATGGAAATTTTATTGCTTTATATTTTTAATCCTCTCATCTGCTGTGTACTTGGTAATATTTTCTTATTTTATATTTGTTTTAAATAAGAATTAAGGAAAAAAAGGTTTAGATGAAGGTAAGTGTCTGAATTAGAACAAGTGTCTCAGCACCTAAGTTCACTGACTTGTCATTGTATTATGCCATAGCTTAGCAACACAAAAATGAAAGCATATAAACAACTGCTGTTAACGATTGCTGTTTGTATAAATGTGAACTGGAAAATGTGAGTTATTTACTCAGCATAGCAGGAGATGCAACTCTTCTGATATCCAAAGGAGCACTTTGAGCAAGTGTTTCCAAAGGAGAAGGAAAATCTTAAAGGTAAAATGACCAAAAAAAGTGATCTGTTTTAGAAGAAATTATTTTCATCTGGAAAGATGAGAAAAGAGAGAGACTCAAAGTGTATAAAAGAATAAACAGGTTTGTGCACTGAATTCTGATTTAAGTTGAGAGAGCTTAGCCTTCTAGAGATTGAACTAACAATCTCATTTTATTGTTTAAACAAGCTAGAAAGGCAGTATTTAGAGCTAAGCCCACTGCTTTTAAGAATGGTTTTTTTTGGGGGGGAGAAGGGAGGCAGCAACTAGGTGATGCAGTGGATAGAGCACCAGCCCTGAAGTTAGGAGTTCAAATCTGGTCTCAGATACACTTCCTAGCTGTATGACCCTGGGCAAGTCATTTAACTCTAATTGCCTCAGCAAATAAATAAAAATTCTACCTTACCTCTGTAATTTAAATTGAAAATCAAGAGAGAAATGTTAAGTCATAAAGAACTATAATCTTATACAGCAAAGCATATTTTGAACTATAAGACATTGTGCTATTAAGCCTTATAGAAGGTTTATATATGAGGAAACTTAGGGATTATTTAGGAAAATAATAACATTTTAAGGTTTCTTATCTTTTGAAATTGGTAATGGCATTAAGTGGTGATTTGTTAAGACATCAGAAGCTAATTGGTGGGTAGGAACATCACAATGATAAATTTGATAATTATTATTGGAGGGATGTGATTATGAGAGACTGACAGTTCAGATAAATTGACCGATAGGTACCAAGTCTATTCAGTGTTCTATCTTCTTGTCTTGATAGTTGGACAAACAAATCAATTAACCTCTCAATATTCTGTGTATGGCAAAATATAGGTTCAGAGCTGGTGCTAGATAGGACCTAGCCAATCTAATACAAAGGTGTTTTTACATTTACATTTTACAGATGAGGAAACCAAAGGAACAGGCAAAGGTTCCATGATCACATGGTAAGAAACAAAATTAACCTCTCAGCCTTTGTTATTTCAGTTACATTTGACTTTTCTTGGCCTTTTTGGTATTTTCTCATCAAAAATACTGGAGTGGTTTGCCATTCCTTCTCAAACTTATTTTACTTATAAAGAAAGTGAGGTAAGCAGAATTAAATGACTTTCCAGGGTTACATAGTAGTTGAGGCTAAATTTGAATGCAGGTGATCCTCACTCTAGGTCTAGTGCAGTAGCTCAGGAAATTCTCATTATTCAAAGAGTTGATTTACATAAGAGGGTTAGCTTGCTCATGGAGGACGCTGTGCTAGGTAAAGTTGAACAAATGTTGGGCTCCCAAAGGAAGCCCCAATATTTGGAGGAGCTGTTCCTATGTTGGTTGTGGAAAATGTAGGATTGTTTTTGTTGCTTTCATGCACAGACATGGCTGCAGTAATCCCACTGGGAGAAGGATTATTAAAATTGGGAACTGTGGTGGGTAAATTTACCCTGCCACTCATGCCTGAACTAGGAGGTGGGCCTGACCGGCTAGCATTTGCTGATGGCATATCTAAGTTGGCAGTTTCAAAACGTCTACGACTGAGTTCAATCATATTTTGCATTTCAGTTTTACTACTCAACAATAGTGTTATTCAACAAAAGTGTGACTTTAATAGTGTCACCTGTGCGCATCATAACTAAGCCTTGCATCTTCATTAGGGGCAAAAACGATGAAAGCCTCACCCAGTTCAGTGAGTTGGAGTACTGGACCTCCAGGCAGGAGGACCTGAGTTCAAATAAAGCCTCAGACATTTCCTAACTGACCCTAAACAAGTCACTAAACCCTGTTTGTCTCAATTCTTTATCTATAGAAATGATCTGGGAGAAAAAAAGGCAAATTATTATATTGTCCTTGTCAAGGACACCCCAAATTCCTGGAGAATCAAAATATGATTGAAACTACAAGAAACAACATCCAAAACTCATGAAAATCTGCTCAGTATAATTGGCTTAGCATTCTGTCTACATGCTGCATAATATTAAATACGTTTCAGAAATACCATCATATATTCTAATTTTCCAAATAACATTATATGAATATACACTGAAAATTGTTTTAAGATGAAGTTTTGATTCTCCCTCAAATAAATATCCTTATAGAGGATAGAAGTCATTTGCCAGGTAAAAGGGCTTTAGAATTTCTTCATATTCTTTAGAGTAGAATTTAAACTTTCTACTCGTGACTCCATTTTACTGAAAATTTTTACCTAACTGAATATATATAGGTATATAAAATAGGTACATAAATCAAACATTTAGTGATTTTTAAAAACCATAATTTTGTGACTCATATTCAATCATGAGATCCTATATGGGATCATAAGCCACAATTTAAGAAGCTGAGCTTTAGTAGCTAAACATATGCTGTTTCAGGAAAGGCCTCTGATACTTGAAATTTTTCATTGCTTATTTTCTTCCCTGATATTGGGCCAAAATATGCTTCCTTATAGTTAACATCTGTTTGTTCTGGTTCTGTCCTGTGGGACTATACAAATCTGAGTTTCCTGATTTCTCTATTCTGGATAAAGGAGTAGAGATGAGATCCCAATGAGATCTCTTAATCTCTTGAAGGTTCAGTAAGATCCAGAGTAATTTAAAATACCACTCTAGTTTCTCTTTAAGTAGCAACTCTTTAAATAGTGAAGATCAAAGCACTTTGTTATGCAGCTCTAATTCAGCCATTTCTTGGTAATAGATTTCAATGATTTTGTTTTAAAATTGTAATTTTACTTTTGTCTGCCTAGTTTTAAATGAACAATGAGAATGTTGTTTCCCTTATAACTTGTATTTGTTTCTGTTATTAGAGGAATGTTAAATTTGGGAGTAAATTCTCTTAAGTGTCTTACTAAGTATGACTATTTCCAATTTGCAGGAATAAGCTTTCATCTGCCCTTAAATACATACAATGTGTGAAACTAGGACATTTTGTTAGATATTTAAGCCAGTTGGGTTTGTTTTCAACATTAATCACATTTATCCTTAATTCCCATTCTAGCCCTCTTTGCTTTATAAATTCCAATTTATAAACCTGCTGCACCTCAGAATCCTTATAAATTAAAAGATTATCACGGGGCACTACTACATAAGTGATAATTGAAGATGTTCTGCCTCACTAAATCTCATGGTTGTAGCATATTTGGCTTGGAAATAATGAAATTTGAATGGGATAGTGAATCTTACAGGATGAGCAGGCATGAGTAAATTTGATCATTTATATTACTTTTCTTGCAAAAACTTCATTTGAAGTCATGACCATTCTTCCTAGTCAGCCATGTTTTGGGACCTCTGCTGCCATATTTAGCTTCTCACTTCAATTTCCTCACCTCACATTCACATTTCCAATTCCCAGATCTTAGTGATGATCTCTCCATCTCATTTCTGTTCTCTCCTCTGCTAGTTCCAACCTTTGTGGTCATATGCCTATACTAGAATGCTGTTAGCTTCCCAGTTAATGTATTCTTGTCTTTCTCCATATGATTTTTCAGTAAATTACAGTGGCTTTTGATTAACTCCAGGACCAAATATTTCATCTTAAAATTTTGTTTAGTATCCCGTGTAATTTATAATTCAATTACCTATGTACTTTAGAGGAATATGTCCTCAAAAGTTTTTGCTGACATATGATCTAAAAAATTTGGAGGCCATTGTTTTATACACTTATCTTTTTAAATTCTTTGAAAATTTTAAATTCTGGATTCCCTCCCTGTCAACCATCCCCCCACCCATCAAGAGGGTAAACAATATGTCAAATATACAAGTGAAATGAAAAACATTTCCATGGTAGCCATATTGCAAAAAAAAAAAAAAAGTTAAAAAAAAACTACATTTTTCTGGGATAGCATTTTTCCCATCATGAGTCCTTTGGAATTATCTTGGATAACTATTGATCATAGTAGCCAAAACTTTCAGTTTGACCATCATAATATTCCTGTTTCTGTGTACAATGAACTGGTTCCACTTCATTTTGCATCAATCAATTAGCCATGTTTTTCTGAGATCTCCCCTTGTCCCATCACCATCATAGGCCATAATTTTTTCAGCTGTTCCTAACTGATGAACATCCCCTCAATTTCCAATTCTCTGCCACCACAAAAAGTTGCTATATTTTTGTACATATACATCTTTTTTCTTATTTCTTTGATTTCTTTGAAATGTAAACCTAAGAACAGTGGTATTAGATCAAAGGCAGTACAAAGTGTTTTGGCCCTTTGGGCATTATTTCAGATTATTCCTAAAAATAGTTGAATCAGTTTATTAATATGCCTAAACTCCCTTTTTGTATCTTTTAGCAACTGGTGTTTATTTTTATAAATTTGACTTCAGTTCTTTAAATGTTTGAGAAATGAGAACTTTATCAAAGAAACTTGCCTTTTGGGGGGGGGCAGTAATCATTGGCTATTGTATTTTTTAGCAAAATGTTGTTTCCCTGCTTATCTCTTTAATTTTTTTTTTTTACATTTTTACTTTTGCATTCTTTGAAGTCATGATTACTACCTCTGCCTTTTTTACTTTAGCTAAAGTTGTTCTAATCCTTTATTTTAGCTCTATATGTAATTTCTATATACAGCATATTGTTAGATTCTGGTTTCTAATCCATTCTGCTATCTATTTTCATTTTATGTGTTAACTCATCCTATCCACATTCATAATTATGGTTACTATTTCCTTCCATTTTCCTCTATTTTGATCCTAGTGCTTCTGACCACGTATTCCTTTAATCCCCCACACCCTCACCCGTTTCTTAAAACCTCACCCTTTCCAATTTCCCTATTGGGAAAGATAGATTTCTGTACTCAACAAAGTACGTACATATTGCTTCTTTGAACCAATTCTGATGAGAGTGAAGTTCAAACATTGCCCTCCACTTCAACATTTCCCTCCCCCACTACTACAAAAACTCTTCACCTTTTTTAAGGAGTAAAATTTGTTCCATTCTCCCTCTCTCTTTCCTCTTCGAGTTCATCCCCCCCCCTTTTTTTTTTTTACCTTTTTTTTGAGGTGAAAGTCATTCCAATATTGACTTATTTTTCATACTTTCTGTTTATAAATTTTTAACTCCTAATAATGGAAAAGGTTTAGCAATTTTATATATATATATGTATATGTGTACATATACATATATATATCTCATCTTTATAGGAATGTAAATGATATCAACCAAATTGAGTTCCTTTTGATTATTCTTTAATGTTTACCTTTTTATACTTCTCTTGAGTTTTGTGTTTGAATGTCAGCTTTTCTATTCAGCTCTGGTTCATCAGGAATGCTTGGAGGTTTTTTTTATTTTATTAAATACTCAAGGTGATTCTTGATTGTAATCCTAACTCCTTTGCCTTCTAAAATATATTACAATCACTCTGTTCCTTTAATATGTTAGCTGCTAAATCTTGTGTGGTACTGATTGTAGCTCCACATGACTTAAAATATTTTCTTTCTGGCTGCTTAGTGTTTTCTCATTGACCTGGGATCCCTGGAATATGGTTGTGGAGTTTTCTGGGATATTCCTGGGAGTTTTCATTTTGGTATCCCTTTTAGAAGGTGATCAGTGAAATCATTCAAATTCCTATTTTACCCTCTAGATTTAAGGTCAAGTTTAGTATTTTTTACAGTATGATGTCTCAGCTTTTAAAAAAAATCATTGCTTTCACTCAGCTATGTCATGACTCTGGGCAAGTCACTTATCTCCAATTGCTTCAGTCCCACCCAAAAAAATCATTACTTTTAGGTAAAAAAAATGTGTATGTGTGTGTGTATACCCACATATACACACACACACATATATATGTATATGTATATATCCCCCATTACATGTAAAGTAAAATTTACATTCCTTTAAAAAAAAATAATTGAGTTGCAGATTTTCTGTTTCCCTTCACCTCCCCTCTTCCTGAATTGGTATGTAATGGTTGCATCAGTTCACAAATCCACCATTAGTGCATTTTCCCACATTCCCTCCATCAGTTAATTTTTTCCTTTTCTCTGTTATCTTAGCCAATCTGATAGGTGTCAAGTGTTACCTTAAAGTTGTTTTCATTTGCTTTTCTTTAATCAAAAGTCATTTGGAGTATTTTTTCATATGATTATAGATATCTTTGATTTCAACTGAAAACTGCCTGTTCACATCTCCATTTATCAATTTGGGAATGACTTATATTTTTATAAATTTAACTCAGCTTTATTTTTTTTTTTTTTTGAGAAATGAGACCTTTCTCAGATACACTTGCTGTAAAAATTGTTTCCCAACTTTTTGCTTTCTCTCTAATCTTGGTTGTATTAGGGTTTTTTTGTGCAAAAATTTTGAATTTTATATAATCAAAATTATCCACATTCTGTTGCTCATTTGGTCATAAATTCTCCCCTTCTCCATAGATCTAACAGGAAAACTATTCCTTGCTCTTTTAATTTGCTTATATGCTTACAAGATCATCCTTTGGATTTTAATCATGTACACATTTTGTCTTTATCTTGATATATGGTGTAAAATGTTGGTCCATACTTAGTTTCTGCCATATTGTTTTCCCAGTAGTTTTTGTCAAATAGTGAGTTCTTATCCCCAAAGCTTAGATCTTTGGGCTTATTAAATACTAAATTACTATGGGCATTTACTGTTGTATCTTGTATAACTAATCTGTCCCAGTGTTTCACCATTCTATTTCTTAGCCAGTGCCAGATAGTTTTGACAATTTTCAGTTTATTATACAGTCTGAGATCTTGTACTGGTAAGCCACTTTCCTTCCCTAATTCCTTTGATATTCATGACCTTGTGTTCTTTCAGATAAATTTTGTTAGGATTTTTTTTGCTGCATAAAATAACTTTTTGATAGTTTAATTGGTATGACACTGAATAAGTAAATTAATTTAGATAGAATTATCACATATTGGTTAGCTATTGCTTTTTCTATTTGTTTAGATCTGGCTTTACTGGAGTGAAAAGTGTTTTGTGATTATGTTCATATATTTCCTGGTTTTGCCTCGACAGACTCCCAAGTAGTTTATATTGTTTCCAGTTATTTTGAAAGGAATTTCTCTTACTATTTCTTCCTGCTAGATTTTATTTATAATATATAGATAATTTATGTATATGGGCTTATTTTATATCTTACAACTTTTGGTTAATTATTTCAACTTTTTTTTTTTTGTTAATTCTTTAGAATTCTCTAAGTATTTTATTGCAAAGAGTGATAATATTATTTCTTTCTTGACTATTCAAATTCCTTCTTTTGCTATAGCTAACAGTCCTAATACAATATTGATTAATAGTGCTGGTACTGGGCATACTTGCTTTACCCCTAATCTTTTAGGAAGGCTTTTTGCTTATTTCTATTACAGGTAACTCTTGCTGATAGTTTTAGATATTGTCATTTTAGAATCTGTTGGGGGTGATCAGTGGATTCTTTAAATTTGTTTTGCCCTTTGGGTCTAGGATATCAGGGACAGTTTTCTTGATGATATTTTGAGATCGAATATCCAGATACTTTTTTTCATCATGACTTCCAGGTAGTTCAATAATTCTTAAATTCTCTCTTTACAATCTTATTTTTCAGATCCATTTTTCCAATGTGATTATTTACATTTTCTCTTATTTTTTAATATTTAACATTTTAATTCAAAAATTGTTGATGTCTTATACAGTCATTAGGTTTCGTTTGTCCAATTCTGATTTTTAAGAAATTATTTTTTAAATTTAGCTTTTGTAACATTGGCCAATTCTACTTTTAGAGTGGTAGTTTTTGTACCTCTGTTTACATTTTGCTAATTTTTCTTTTAAGGATGTTTGCATTAGCAAATTTTGTGCATGTTTTTCCATTTTTTTGGTGCTTCCTTATCCCAGCTACTGACTTTTTTTTCATGATTTTCTTGCATAATTCATATTTCTTTTTCCAATTTTTTTCCTATATTTCTTATTTAATTTTTTAAATCATTTTTGAGTTTTTCTAAGAGTTCTTTTTGAGCAAGAGATCGACAATTTTCTTTGAGGCTTTGCATATGGGCATTTTGATATTGTTATCCTCTTTTGAGTTTATTTTGCTCCTCTTTACCATAGTAACTTTTTATGGTCAAGTTTTTTTTCCCTCCCCTTGGTTTACTTTTTCCAACTTTTTTCATGATTTTAAAGTTAAGCTCTGCTCCTGGAGACCTCTGGGTCTGGAGGTTTACTTGGTGTGCTTGCTTGCTACTTGCTTTCTTTACAGGGACTTGGAGGCCTCACAAATGACCCTGTGCCACTGAGCTGCCATCCTAGGGCCAGGTCCTTCCTCTCTAACTTGTGGTAAAGCTAGGGGTCCCATACTAGCTTGCCTGGACACTGTCAGCACTGAGTTGTTCTCCTCTTTTACCTGATTGAGTCAGACGCTTTTCTGTACTCCTATAATTTGGGGATGGAAAATTATTTCTCTTTGTCCTTTTATGGATTCTGCTAACTCATTGTATTTTTAATTGTTTGATTTGGAATTTGAGTGAGCTTAGACAAGTTTCTGCCTTTTCTCTGCCATCTTAGCCAACTTTAATAATTCTCAGTTGATTTTCTGGGTCAGTTATTTTTCTGATATTTCATATTTTCTTTTCTTTCATTCTTTTGACTTTCTTTTATTGTTTCTTGAACTGTCATAAAGTAATTAGCTTCTATTTGCCTAATTATAATTTTTAAGAAATTATTTTCTTTGGTCAGCTTTTGTACCTTTTTTCTCCATTTGACCAATTCTGCTTTTTCTAAGGTGAATTTTTGTGCCTCTTTTATTGTTAAATCAATTCTATTTTTTAAAGTGTAAATTTTCTTCAGGTTCTATATGGGTGTGTTTGTGGGCATGTGTGCATGCCTCTTTTATCAAGCTATTAATTCTCTTCATAATTTTCTTGTATCACTCTCATTTCTTTTCCTAATTTTTCCTTTATCTTATCTTTTTAACTCTCCTAGGTATATTGAATAGCCTTCCATCCAATTAGCATTTTGCTTTTGAAGTTTTGCTTATAGCTGTTTTCACATTATATTTTTCTGGGTTTATGTCCTGTTTTCTCCCACTATAGTAGATTTTTATGAAGTTATTTTTTTTTGTTCATTTTCTCACCTATTTCTTGACTTTAAACTTTGAAATTGGTTTCTGCTTACCTGAGACCTTTTGGATTTTTTGTTTTGATGTTTTCAGAGCTTTTGGTGATCCACAAGTTTTTGGTGTTTCTTAAGGTGGTGTGCTCCCAGGAGAGGTATGGTCACTGCTGTCATTTCCCTACAACTGTTGGTACTACTGTATCTCTTGGCCTCCCTTCTTTCTTTTGACCAATTAATTATGTGTTCTTCATTTTACCCTGGAACTGGAGCCTGAAACTACTTATGGACAATAGAACTGCCAATCAGTGCCAGCTGCACCTGCTACCAACAAAGGATCCTATGTAATTTTTACTATTTGTCCAATCCCTTTATCTATGAACTGAGAGCTCCTGAAACTGCTGCTGTTCTGTTAATAATGCATCTTAATAGTTATTTTTCATGACTTAAAACAATGATAAATTCATTGAGGGGCAGGTTTCATGTCTTGTCCAAACACTATTTCTATCTCCATTGTCTATTTAAAAGTTCTCTCTTCAGTGAGTTGAACACTTACTTTGAGTTAGTTACTGAATATAGTTGTGAATGTCAATAAGTCTACTCTCAAAAGGTACTCATAATCTAATAAAAGTGTTGTACAAATTTTGGTATAGCAACGCTAGAATAGATTTCAGATAGTTTAGATACATAACTAAGCTTAATATTTTAGGATAACAGTAATCCAGTCAATAATAAAATGCACGCAGCCTCCCTTGTGTTCACTGTTTCATGAGGAAGTATACAGGATGGAAATCCAGATATGTACCTCTGGTACCTCTGGTCAAAGGTTCCAAACTGTTGGGAACTCAAGTTTATATAGATTATATAGAAGTTCTCTAAAGTTTACATTTAGGAACCAGGGAGGCCAGGTGTAGTGGAAAATCCTCAGGATAAGAAAGTTTAAATTATAGTTAACCATATTAGATAAATAGAGGTGGTTGCAATTAAGCTTTAAGTTATCCAGTCTTGTATGACAAATTAGGTCAGGGAGAATGATAATGTTAGGTTCATCTGACTATTCAGAAACAGATATAGGAATAACCCAGGTAAATTAGAATTCAATTAAGGATGTAAAAGAGCAATTGGATAGAAGGATCAGTTTTTAACGGAACAAAGGAAGGAAAACTTGATGGAAGTGGACTGAAGGATAAGACAGGGAACTAGAGCAAAGCTTAAAACTGTATCATGACCCCATATGCAGTTGCATACTGACTGTGGGGTTGCAAAATTGATTTATTATCAGTAAATGTTTGATTTATGATTCCATTTTATGTACCTTTATAGCCAGGGTCATATATCTTAAGTAAAAAGGGATTGTGAGTGGAATAAGTTTAGAGTAAAATAAGGATGAAAAGGCAAGTTGAAACCAGATATTTGAGTCCCTTGAATTCCAGAATAAGGTATTCATACAAGGCTAGGAAGTTTGTATTAAATAGGAAACTAAAATTTTGTGACCATGGAGAGATTTGTTAACACAATTATTCTGAACACTAAATGAAGGATGGATTGTAAAGGAGAGAAATAAAAGAAATAGAGACATGCCTAGAAGGTTGTTACAGTAATTCAGGTGAGAGGTAATGAGAGCCAGAACAAAGATAAAGAGTTTTGTCTAGGTGTTTGTGCCTTGAAGAAATTTGTAATTTAGTAGATTAGAAATGGAAGCCCATATTAGTGGAAATTAATGATAAATAAAATTTTCAAAATTATCATGGAGAAATTTATTTTCAAAGCCAAAAATGTTTGGTGGTTTTGTTTTTTTTTTGAGTAGATTTTGAAAAGTTTTTTCCCCCTGTAAAATCTGTATAAATATAAAACCACAAATAAAGACACATCATTGGAATAAGGAAGGAAATGCTCATTTTTATTCAATTTTTTCTTAATCAAAAAAGTAAAAATGTGATTCATTGTTGAGGTTATTGAAATTGCAGAACATAGTAATCAAAAGGCATAGCCAGTAATTTCTTAAAATTTTTGTCCCCATCACAGTAAAATATTTTGATTTTTAAAAATCTTTCATATCTCTAGTTTGTATTTTGTATTTTTGTAGCTAGTAAGTACCCGAAAAACTCAAGCAGGGTCATGATTAAGAGGTGAGTGTTGAACCTAGCTAGTCTGAAATAGGCTATTATGTCATGCTACTTCTTGGGGCCTGCATATTTTTATTATTGGAATATAAACAAGCTGTTTTTATTAATATATTTTACTCATTACTGTTATTTAGCTATTGGCATTGTTACTTTTGCTTTTCTAGTTGTTGAAAAGAAAGTTCTTGCCACCAAAGTCCTTAGCACTACCAAATGAATTCAACATCTAGAAACTGGAATAATTTTTTTCAGTGGAATAATTTTTCTTCATTAAAGAAACCTGCTTTGCTACTGTATCCTCAGGTCAATGAGACATTTCTATCTGACTTGCATTAGAAATCTCTGCATGTATTGTCTCCCCTAGCGAATGTAAGCTCCTTGAGAACAAGGAATGGTCTTTTTTTGTTTGTATCCCTGGTGTTTAGAACAGGACTTTGTATATAGTTAGCCCTTAATAAATTATTTTATTCATTTATCCTTACCCCATAGAGCATTCAGAGTCAAAGGACTTTGGCATGAATTTCAAATTTGACATTTAATAGGCAAGTCATTTACTCTATCTGGACCTCAGTTTTCTCATCTTTGAATGGGAGGATAGGACAAGATAACTCTTAAGGTTCCTTCTTGTTCAACTATGATTTATGATCTATGATTAGTCAGTATTTTTGGAGTGAGTGGCTTAATATAATCTAGCAAGTACTGTTTATTAGGACAGAAAAGCAAATGTTCTCAAAGCAGCATTTTGAAAAATGATTTTAATTGTTTCGATATTATTAATCTGATCAAATTAGCTTGTCCCCATTGTATCCTAAAAACACAATAAACTTAAAAAAACCCTCAGTATACCCAAAAGGTGGCTTAGTGACCTTTATTACTGAAGATTTAACTTTTTCCTCTGTACACATAGCACACCTAACACTGAGTCAGCTAGACCTATCAGGTTACTCATAAATAGAACAGTATTTTGAATCAACAGATGTGGAAAAAGTGCCTGCTCCCTCTACTCTTTTCCCTTGTCTAGGAATTATGACTAAATACTTGGTTTCAAATCCTGCTTTACTTAATACTTTTATAATATTTCATAATTTTCAGTTGGGAAATGTTTTTAGATATATTTTTGAAAACTACCTCCACCATTTGCCCTCATTGAAGTAACAACTGAACAGGGCTTAAATATAGAGAATTTATAAAGAAAGTAGTTATAGGTAGCATAATAATAGGAGAGGGTAGGGAAAATGAGCTTTTGAAGAAAGTAATAAAACTGCTAGAGGAATAGTAATTAAAAGAAATTTGAACACTAGTTTATAATTCCAAATTACATAAAGTCAAAGTCTTGGTTAAAATCCCTATTCTAATTGCAAAGATGTATTATGAACAGTTTGTATTTTTTTTTCTTAGTAATGTTAATTTCTTAATTTGAAAACTCTTTTCCACAGGGATTTGAAAATATTGGTTACATTGAGAGGACATGGTAAAAAGTTAAAAGGTTAGCAGTTTCTCTTATATCACTTATTAGTGAGTTGAAAATATGTTTTCTTCTGCCAATTTTAATTTTTAATTTTAAAATTTAATCCCCAGAAGGGTGCTACAATCACAGTGTAATCTTGTTCTTAAAAATTCACATTTTTAGCTCTTATTTCTTAATATATTTTGTGCTTTTAAAATTGACACCAAAATATTGTACAGAAAAAAAAATTAAAGTTAGAAGGGAGAAAGAAGTTATATTATTCCACACATATATAAATGTTGAAATACAATATTGGGAAATTATTCTAGGATCATTTTTTTTTCAGCAAAATTTATGATTTATGGCTTAAGGGATTGCAGTGAGGTTTTATTTCATTAGGCATCCTCTGGAAGATAAAAACACAATGTATCAATCAAGAAAATACAGTTAGGAATTAAGATGAATACAAGACTACACATATGCTCTGTAACAGGTAAAAGGACAAGTTCCTGCATGGTTTCTAATGCTTGATAGCCACAGTTTGTTGTGTTCAACGAGCTCAACAGAAGATGGATAAATTTTGATTGTTCTCAGTGCCTGAAGGTGCTGGATGCCCTGAAGTAGGAAAGGAATTTATAGCAGAGGCTCACCACGAAGTACCAGACATTCCGAGCCATCTGAGATCTTGCAATGAAAAAGCGCCAGATGATGAGGAAAAGGACTGTGTTAAAGAGGTAGTGAATGTTTCTGAGCCTGAGGAATAGAAAGACACATATGTGATTTTAAAAAGAAAAGAAGCTAAACCTAACAGCATCCACAGAATACATAGGATTATATTTAAAAGAATGTGTCCCAAAGACACAGGATTAGAAAAATTTAAAGTAAAAGTTGTAATAGAAGCAAATTAGTCTCTCTAAAATGCACAGCATGCTGGAATTAGTTTATTTACACATGATAAGATCAATGTGTCTGGTTTGTAAAATGAAATTAATATGCTATATCAAGTGATTATAAATTTGATATCACTGGCACCTCTCACAGTTATGAATGAGATTTTTTTGTGTAGGCTGGTAGAGCTCTACTGAATTTAGTCTTAGCTAATTATCAGAGGATTAACACTGAAACTTTACTTTTGGTTTTAGGAATATCTTCTTATATAATGTACTCTAACTGGTAATAATTAGCTCTGTCTAGTCTAGTACAGCAGAACTAAGTCTTGGTATTGTGTTTACTCTATGACAATGGTATGAACTTTTGAAAGAACCATAAAGATAACTTGTGACTATATTTAAACATTATAAAAGTGTGCTTTTTCTAGAGTATTTCCAAGGGGAAAGAGTACTAATAGGAATAAGTACTAAAGTACAAGTAATTAGAGAATTCTATCATAATAGCGGTTTCTAAATTTTCTAAACTATCCTACATTGTTAACATGATTAGAGACCACATTGATCCTATACGATTTTCTTTACTACCCAAAGTACTAGAGACTAAACATTCTCTTCTCTTCTCTTCCCTTCCTCCCTTTTTTCCCCTCAACAATTTGGATTTGACCTAGCTAGTGACTATTAATAAAGTTCTTTGGTATGGATTGTGATGCCAGCCTCGCTTTCAGCCATTTAGTAAGTTACTTGATATTTGCCAGGTCTTTGGAGCTCTGGTTACATAATTTCACTTAACTAACTTTGTGCTTACTTTCATATGAGCACAGGCCAATTAAAGACCAGATTCCACCTCTCCCTGAACCATCCCTCTCTCAGAATATCTCATGACTCAGTGCATTATAGGAGCATATAGTAAATAATGTGTTAGGAAGAGACATTTTTTAAAATCACATTTTGGAGGAGACCACTCCTTTTCACCACTATTGACTGAGTCTTCAACAGTTGGCTAGTTGGCTTTGATTGTTAAACATGTGCTGGCTGTACTGATGTCAGCTGACACTCAGACAATCAGTAACAGGAATGTTCAAAGAAGCTTTCTCTTTTGCTTTTACTCTACTAGTTGAAAATAAATACTATGTTCCCAGTCAGAAAATGTGAAGTTGCTTTGTGAACACTTGAGCTTCTGTGGATATATTTGCATTGCCTGACATTTAGCAAGCTTTCAACACTATATATCAAATCCTCAGACTGCCACTTACTGCCTTCCTCATTATTTAGAAAACAATGAAGGAAAAGACATTTTAAGCTGAGGCTTAGTTGTTCCTAAATAGTTGTCCCTTAGTTGACCCAAATGTTATAGTCCTGTAAACGTTTATCCTTAGCATAGAGCTGGAGCAATACTCTCTCAATGTCCACTTTAATGGAATTTAGAATAAGCTGTCAATTCTATTGGTAAAATTGTTAGAAACTCGTTGTTCTGGAAATGCAAAGGCAAAAATAAAACTACCCCCTGCCCTCATACTCTACTAAAATTTCTATTAGAAACAACTTTCCTTTTATAAAGATCTATTTATTGCTCCTTTTCAAAAAGCAAAAACTTTGCATGTAACTTCCATATATACTCTTGGAAGCTTCTTAATTTTTAAGGAATAAAATCCAGGTCCCAGCATTCAAGGCCCTTCACAATTTGACTGCAACCTACTTTTCCTTATAATTATATTTTCCATTTTTTCTTATTCTATTCCTTGTTCCTGCCAGCCTAATTTGATCACAAAAGCAAGCTTTGCATAGCATTATGACTATGCCTTTGCTCCTTTTGCTTTCTCAGCCAGAAATATACAGACATGATTGGAAAGGCCTTCCCCCTGAATATCCAAATGCTGTCGTACATTTTTTTCTTATGTGATTTTCATTATATTTGTTGCATTGCATACATATTTCTTAAATGATTATTTTCTTCCTGTTTTGAAGAATTTAATACTTACTGACTAAATCTCTCATTTTTAGTTTTTCAGATACTATTTTATTGTTTAACAAATTGTTCATGTGTCTCTTTTGTTTCTTTGTCTCTAAGTTTTGTGGGTAATAAGTGTTCAGCCTATTATAGGAATTCAACAACTATTGTTGATTGACTGTTAACACTTACATTCGTAAATGTCTCTTTGCTGCAGGAATCCCAGCCATATCTTCTTTCAGTAGGTATTTCTTAATTCCCAAGCAATAGTTTTCAGTGTACTCCAACCAATTCAAATGGCGCACATCAAAGTTGAATAACTGAAAGGAAATAACAGTGGTTTAATTGCTTAGATTGAACAGTTGAAGAGCTGAAAAATTTATGCATAATGAGATTGCCAAATTTTGTAGAGTGAAAAGTTTTTGGGGTTTTTTTCTTGCTTGAGGAAAGAGTAAAGGTAATGGTGGAAGGCTGTAATTCAAAAGGAGATGAGGAAATGGATGACTTTCCATTAAAGAATTGTTATATAAACACTTCCTAAAACCTGTCTGAGAAAATGTTAAAGGCTAAAGAGGTAAACAGGGAAAGTTATAAAGTTAAATGAAATAGTTTTTGTTAGGAAGAAAATTCCTAACAAGAGCTATTTCAAAAAAAAAAAAAAGTAGAACTGATTTCCTTGCAAGGAAGAATATATCTTTTGAGATATATTGGGGAGAGGCTGGATGACTATCTGTCAGGTATGTTAGAGTAAGATTTTCTTTTGGGTATAAATTGAACTAGATGGCTTCCAATTTTTAGTTATGCAATTTTTTGCAGCCATCTTTAAGAATTTGAAGGGCTTCCAAGACAATGGAATCCTTTGGAATGCCAAAGGACTTATAATGGAAAATGCTGTCCTAATCCAGACAAGGAACTAATAAGAATTTGAATGCAATTGAAGCATATAATTTTCACTTTATTTTTATCATGGCTTTTTTTGCTTTGGTCTATTTCTTCTTTCACAACTTAATATGGAAATATGTTTTACATGATTGCACATATATTATCTTTATCAAATTGAGAGTGGGTGGCAAGGGTGAGGGGAGAAGATTTGAAACTCTTACATTTTAAAAAAATGAATGTTAAGGTTTCTGGGAGCCAAGATGGTGGAATATGCAGTGAATCTTTGTAACTCTCCCATGTTCACCTCTAGACAACCATAAAATAGTCCAAGCAAAATCCCAGAATAGAAACCAGTTAGGGTGAAACTATTTTCATCTCAGGAAACTTGAAGGATTTGCAGAGGGGATCCTTTTTACTTGGTTAAAGGCTGCAATCCAAGACGGGAAGCTCCCCAATGAGCCAGCAGAAAGCCCCATCTCAGCAAATCAGCAGGAGATCCTGAGTCCCAGGATGGTGGAACTTCAATGTCAGGACACCTCACTTACTTTGGTAAAATTATCGATTCCAGCTCCAGAGGATCACCATGTGCTCCAGCATAGCACCAGGCAATCAGGTATCTTCCAATAGCTATACCTCCAAGTATCTCAGTGTAGCCCCAGGGAAACAGAAACACCCCACATGACCTCAGCACACTACTAAGAACCCCAGCTCAGCACCAGGTAAGCTGCCAGGTTTCTCTACAATCTTCAACAGCATCAGTCATTCCTTATCCTACCCCCACTGCCCCACAGCCAGCACCAGACTGAGGGAGAGAGGGGAAGGTAACCATGAACCTCAGGGCAATATCAGAGCATCACTACGTAAACAGCCAGAACTTGAGCCACTGGCATAAGAAACTTGAGACAGTACTCCATCCATTTGGGGAGCAGAGCTCAAAAGAGAGGAATAGGGCAAAAATAGAATCTGACCATAGAAAACTATTATAGTAACAAGGAAGATTGAGACACAAACTAAGAAGAGGATAACAATGTCAAAACCCCAAAGAAAAAATGGGCCAGAAAAAACTTATAGCTTAAAAATCATATTAAAAGGGGTAGAAGAAAGATTGGGGGAAAATGAGTGATGCAAGAGAAAAGAAAAGAAAAAAAGTTGAACTCGGTCCAAAGTCTTTTTTTTTTGCAGTTTTAGATATGATATAGTTTCATGTTATGCTACTCTTCTTATATCTGTATGTTTCAGTTTGTCAATATACCACTTTCAGTATCCTTAAAAATGATACCCAGAGTTGTTTATACAGCAGAGGGTTCAGTAAAACTATTACTTATTCTACCTGTATTCTATGTAGTATTAATGGAGCCTAAGAACACAATAGTTTTGGGGGCTATCATTTCACATTATTGACTCATCAAACTTACTGTCAGCAAAAGCTCTGATTATTTTTCCATTAATGATTCCTTAACCACATCTCTTCCACATAGTTATTTGTCTGCTTCATTTCTCAAGTAGCCTGTAATTTTTTTTAATACTGTATTTGCTTTGCAAAACCTTTCTATCCTAATCAGCCTGTTCTGGTCAGTTCATCATGATTTCTAAATTATCAATGTCCTAATTAGTGAAGTATTAAGTACGTTCCACAC
This sequence comes from Antechinus flavipes, assembly GCF_016432865.1. NCBI lineage: Eukaryota > Metazoa > Chordata > Mammalia > Dasyuromorphia > Dasyuridae > Antechinus > Antechinus flavipes. The sequence continues at coordinate 234,311,042 of NC_067402.1, read as the reverse complement.
AATACTTACTTTCTGGTCCTCATTATTTAGCTGAGACATTAACATTTCTGTATTGCATGTACTCCATTCCCAACTGCGATTGATGAAATAGTCCAACATGGAAATAGTTTTCAACATGCGATTCATCAGTTTTGCCATTCTGAAGCAGAGAAAGGACAGAAATAAATCTAAAGTGTACTTTTTACAATTGTTTATCAACATTTCTGTTTGGTAACCTATACTATGAAAAACAAGTTATTTTTAAGAAACACTAAAATTTTCAATTGCTATTCTCAATATCTAGGAATTTATGTAAAAACATGTTTATTTCTCTAGTTATTCTCTGTTAGTTGAAGGAATTGGAATGAATATCTAAATGCTAGTTATAATCTCAATTTTCACATAGCCCCATTTCTTTTTTGCTTTTCATTCCTTTCAGTAGAAGACCCATCATAAAAAATAGTACCTCTTTACCTTTACTCAATACACATACACACCTCTGATTTACCAGGGAAAAATCTCATCTCTTCTTATAATATTGCATAATGCTATACATTAAAAAAGGGATAGGACCTATGGGGCTATATAGACCAATATGGGCATAATTGCTCATATTGTAGGAGTCACAACTTCATTTAGTATTCATGGAGCTTAAGTAAACCAGCTTTTGTAATATGACTTTAAAATAAGTCTTTTTCTATCCCTTTACCAATCAGACCATCTTCGCTGCATTAATTACATGTGTAGTAATAAGCATATGAGGCACAGGTATTTTCATTTGGCTATTATGAGAACTCAAAATAACATTTTCCAGGGCAATTTTAATTACAGTAAAATTTATTTACAGATAAATCCCATTATCAGTTAGTCAATGAGAATTTTAAAGCACTTAATGTATGCCAGTACTGTTAAGTACTGAAACTATGAAGAAAGGCAAAAATATAGTTTCTTCTTGCAGGAAATTCACATTCTAATGGGGGAGATGGCATACAAGAAATTGTGTGGACATATATAGTATATATATATAGAGAGAAGATAATTTTGGAGGGAAAGCACTTGCAACTCATACTGAATCAGATCCTCAACTCTTCAGTTCTTTCCCACCCCTTCCCTCTGCACTGGTCAATCTCACCCTTTTCCCTTATTTTGCCTCCTTGATAAACTGGTCCAATCCTGTACTATTCTTGAGTCCCTGGTCCTTTTATCAGATCACCAATTGTTCCCTGCCAAACCTAAACCTTGAATGATAACTTTTAGTTTCTACTACTTTCACTTCAATAAAATTGCTGCTGAACAGAGGTGGGAAAAAAAATCACATAACTTCTAACTGGATCCGCTGTGAACTTGTTATGCAAGTTCAATTAAGATTCTCACTGCTACCCTTATCAACACTATATCCTACTCTTTGCAGTGCATCTGCCAAACCTTTTCATCCTTCCTCAAAATCTCCCATGAAATCCCCTCATTTCTTCAGTTAAGCTGAGAGCTCCTTCTTCTTTCCTCTTCTTCATCTCATCACTTGTCTACTGTATCTCTTCTACACACAAAGTGATTGCTGTACTAAAATCCACCCCTCCACAAATGGTTCCATTTCTTCCTGTCTCTTCTGACAGATTGTCCCTTTCTGTTATCCTACTCTCACTATCACTTATCTGTAACCACATCTGATCTCCTGGTTCATTTCCTACTGCCTACAAATATATCCAAGACACCTCCATTCTCAAAAAACTCTCACTTAATCTTTTCATCCGTGCTAATTATTATCTTTTATCTCTTCTGCTTTTGTAGCCAAATTCCTTGAAAAGGTAATCTATTATAAATATCTTCACTTTGTTTCCTCTTATTCTTAATCCCTTACAATCTGGCTTATAACTTTATCATCCCTCTAAAAAATTTCCTCCTAAATTCCTAGAGATTTCTCTTGATTATAAAATCCAGTGACCTTTTCTCAGTCCTCATTTTTCTTGAACTTTCTGCAGCCTCTGGAACTACTGATTACTCTTTTTTTCTTGAGTCTACTCTACGTTTTTGGACAGTACTTTCCTTGGTTCTCTTTCTACCTGTCAGAACACTGAGCTTATTTTGTTACATTCTCATTTAGATCATGCCCACTGTCGGTGTACCACAGGGCTCTGTCCTGGGTCCAGGTGATTTCATTGGGTTTAATTACAATCTTTGTTTTGATAATTCTCAAATCTCCCTATCCTGCTTTAAGATCTGTACTGACCTTCAATCTTGAATTTCAAACTGCCTTTCAGATATCTTGACCTGGATGTCCAGTTGGCATCCTAAACTCAACTTGTGTAAAATTCAATTCATTATCTTTCCCCCTAAACCCTCCCTCTAACTTCTCTGTGGCTGAAGGCAACACCATTCTTCTAGTCTCTTAGACACATAAACTGGTATTATTTTTGATTCCTGGCTGTTTTTACTTCCCATTCCCCATCTAAGACCTGTCAATTTCGGCTTTGCAATATCTCTTTCCTTTTTTGATATTGCCACCATTTGGGTACAGGCACTTATCACATCCAACTTGTACCATTACAATATCCTGCTGGTGCATCAACCTGTCTAAAATCTCTCTCATTCCAGTCCATCCTCTACTCAGACATGAAAGTGATTTTCCTAAAGCATAGATCTCATCTGGTCATACTCCTATTCAATAAACTCCAATAGCTCCCTATTGACTCTAAAATCAAATACAAAGTGCTCTGGCATTCAATGCCTTTCATAATCTAGCTCCTTCCCCTTTACCATTTTCCAGTCCTCTTACACCTTATTTTGTGACATACTTTTTTAATCTAGCAAAAGGGAAACACCAGGAGAGACTTCTTATGGAATATAGACTTTGGCTTGATTTTAAAAGGAAGCCAGGAAGGAGAGATCGGGCAGAATAACTTTCTGGCATAAAGAATAGCCCATGAAAAGGCCTGGAGATGGGAAATTGAATGTTGTATATCTGGAAGTAAACTATGTAGTAGCTGGATTGTTGTTCAACCTTTGTTCAGAGAACCAATGACATCAGGAATGCGATATCTTGATTTGAACTTGGAGTCTGAATGGAGATTTATTTTTTATTACATTTATTTTACTGTTTTCATTTTTTTTTGTTTTTTTCTCTTTCTTGATTTTCCCCTTTTGCTCTGATTCTTTTTTTTTTTAATAACATAACTACTATGGAAATATGTTTTATATGATTATACATATTATAACCCATATCAGATCGCTTGCCATCTTGAGCAGGGGGAGGAGAGGAAGAGAAGTAGAATAAAAATGGAAATTAAAATGTCATAAAAGTAAATGTTGAAAACTTAAAAAAAAAACAAATTTAAACAACAAATTTTGTACTTTTCTAAACCAGTTGTATGCATATATTACAAAAGATCTTCACAGCCTATGAGACAGGTAGGACAGATGGCATAATCTCCATTAGAAATAAGAAGACTAGGGAGAGCTAGGTGGTACAGCAGTTAAGAGTACCAACTAACTAAAGTCAGGAGGACCTGAGTTCAAATGCGAATTCAGACACTTAATACTTCCTAGTTGTGTTTCCTTGGGTAAGTCACTTAACCCAATTGTCTCATTAAAAAAAAAAAAAAGAAAAGAAAAAGAAATGAGAAGATTGAAACTAAAAAAAGTTAGAATGTCTTAAGTCATTCCAAAATAATTTTGTGTTTCACAGTCAGTAGCTAAACCCAAGCCTACTAGCTCCAAATTTAGTACTCTTTTCATCATATCATATTTTTTTATTTCTTTATTCATATCTGAAGGGTGCTTACCCTTTGAATGTGTTCTAAATTCATTCAGCATGGGTGTTAGTTTCCAATTCCACCAATCAATGATAAATTTCAGATTAGTTTATCTTCTCACCTGGGCTTTCTTCCTGTGAGGCGAAGATAAAAGTCATACATCACTGCTGGAGCCATGTGACTAATAGTATTCCAAAGATAAGTTGAGAAGTTGTTGGTTGTGAAGTCAGCATTTGGCCTTCTAAATGCTTTCTCAAGGGGAGCTTTTTCAAAAGTGGCTAAGACTTGAAATCCTGGAAAATAGTAGACAGAGAGGTATAAAATAAGTTCTATTATGGTAATATAATTTAAATTTGCTGGAATGCATGAAGCATCGCATAAGTGAAAGGAAATCATATTTATTGCACTTTTAAATAATGAGGTTCCCCTTTCAGAAAACAGAATTTTTTCCTAGTAAATAGCAAAAAAATTCATATCAAAATGTGCTGATCTCAATCTCCCAATCCTTTTTAAAGCAAAATTGGGTCATTTTCACCATTCTCACTAGAGAGAGAAATTTAATTTGTATGCTATTCCTAGATCAACTTGTCACTGTTATTAAGCACAAAGTCAAGGGGCACCTACAAATGCATAAGTATTTTTTAAATGCTTAGAATATAGTCCCTCCTCATAAATTTTAACTCTAAAAACACATTTAGGGGGAAAGCATTAAGTTGTCCAAATCAACACAATTTGAGCTGTTTTATCAATTCCTTATAGACCAATAATTCTAATCTATTACTAGAGTCCCAATGACAGAATTTTAGGTTATTCTAAATTAGTTAGATACTAATCATTAAGGACTTATTGCATGTCATTTATGTTAAGCACTTGGGATACAAAAAAGAGCAAAAGACAATCACTACCCCTAGATGATTTCATAACCTAATGAAACAGACTACATGCAAACAATATGTGGAAATAAACTGAATGAATGAATAGAAAACAATTGACAGAAGGAAGATGCTAGAATTAAGGGAAAGAGTTCCTGTTGGAAGTGGGATACTAGTTGAGATTTGAAGGAATGCACAAGACATGAGGAAGGGAATATCAAAGCCATGGGGGACAGGAGATAAAATATTCAGAGTTGGGAAATGGAGTGTCTTGTTTGGATAGTAGCCAGGAGGCCAATATCACTGTTTCAAAGAATTGGACCATTCTCCTATTAAAGGTTACCCATTTGGTTTCCAGTTCTTTGCTGACACAAAAAGAGCTGCTTTAAAAAGTTTGTACATATGGATCCATTTCTTCTTTCTTTGTTCTTTTTGGGATATAGATTTAGTAATATTGTTGGGTCAAAGTTGTTTTAAATTTGCATTTATCTTATTACTGATTTAGAGCATTTTCTTATTATTTTAGATAACAGATTTTTTTATCTGAAAACTACCTATGTTTATTTCATATTTATCAATTGGGGAATGACTCTTGTTCTTATGTATCTTAGAAATGAGACCATTACTAGAGAATCTCACTGCACAGAATGCCCCAGTATTTTGCTTTTCTAATTTTGGCTTAAGTGGTTTTGTTTATGCATATTTTTAGAAAATTTTATGTAACCCAAATTGTCTGTTTTACTTCCTGTGAACTTCTCTAAATCCTTTTGATCATGAACTTTTCTTTCTAGCCACAGATCTGACAGGTAATTTCTTTCATGCTCAAATTTGGCACTTTTTATGTCCATATCACCTATCTACTTGTAGCTTGTCTTGGTGGGTGGTATAAGATGTTGATCTATACTTAGTTTCTGCCTTACTCCTTTCCAGTTTTTCCAACAAGTTTTGTTGCATAGTGAATTTTTGCCCCCATACCTGAGATCTTTGAGTTTAAAAAATACTAGGGTACTCTGTTTTCTGTTTCTCCATACTGAATACTTAATCTCTTTGATCAATCAACCTGGGTTCTTCTTAATCAGTGCCACATTCCTCTGATGATTACAACTTTGTAGTATGGTTTGAGATCTGGTGCTGCTATGCTCCCTTCCATCCCATTTTTTATTTCCCTTGATATTTTTAAATTTTTCTTCCTCTAGATAAATTTTGCAATTTTTTTTAGCTCTATATAGTAATCTTAGTTCAATTAGTTTGGTAGTGAATATGTAAGTTAATGTAGATAGTTTTGTCATTTTTATTATATTGGCTTAGCTTACCTATGAACAGTTTTTTTCTCCAATTATTTTAGATCCATAGTTATATGAAAAGTGTTTTTATAATTGTGCTTATATGAAGTTCCTGTATGTTTCTTGTCAGGTTCCAAACTATTTTAAATGCAATTACTTTTTCTCTCTCTGTTGGATTTTATTGGCAATATAGAAATAGTAATGATTTATGAGTTTTTTAAATATCCTAAGAAATTGGTAAAGTCATTGTTTCAATTCATTTTTAATTGGCTCTCTGATTTTCTAAGTATCTTCATATATCTTTGCAGATATAATCATATCTGCATTTTGAATATTAATAATAATAATAGACATCCTTGCTTTATTCTTATCCTATTAGAAAAGCCTCTATTTTATCCCTATTACAGATAATGCTAGGTTTTAGTTTTACATAGATACTGTTTATAGTAAGAAAAGTTCCATTTAATTTTATGCTTTCTAGTGCTTTCCTTATTTCTATTCATATAAAGCTACTATAATAATATTACTAAAGTGCAGGTCCATGCATGTCACATATCTACTCAAAAATCTTTAGTGATCTCCACTTATTATTCTACAGAATTAACATGGAAACAACTTGCCTATCAATGAAGGTTGTCTTAAGTGATAATAATAAAATAGATAAAATAATAAAAATAATAAATATTACTCATTAATTAGCTTTAATCTATCCTTCTCAGTTTTCCTTCACAAACTGGTTTATTACTTGTCAAACTTGACATTACATCTTCCATCCTTGTTCCTGAGCATAGAGTATTTCTGAAGCCTAGAATGCATCTTTTCCTTATTGTCATCCCTCATTTAAGTCATTTAACCTTTCTGTGCTTCAGGTAATTTTCAAAGACTGTCAAGTTATGAACAGATTACCAAATGAATTGAAGTTATCTCCACACGGGACATAAACTACACCAATGAAATTTAGGGGCTAGATTTCCTTCCCATCCATCCATTCCCATCTCCAATCATCTTCTAACATGTTAAAGTATATTGTATCATTTGCGGATTTGATAAGCAAAGTCATCCTTCACTGATTAAAAAATGTTAAATAGTATAGGGCTAAACATAAAATCTCTGGATATTCTATCAGAAAATTTCCAATCTGACTAATCTAAATCAAGGCAGGCTAACAAGCATTTATTAAACACTATAGGCCATGTATCTGTGCTAAGCAACATTCAAACATGTATGTACATGAATATGTACAAGATAAAATGGAGACAATCTCAGAAGGCATTAAGATATTGGGAAAGGTTTTCTTGTAGAAATTGTGATTTTGAGACTTGAAAGAAGCCAGAGAAATTAGGAGACAGGGTAAAAAGGAAAGAATGAAAATGCATTGGAGTCAATACAAGAAAGAGAACCGTATTACTGAGTCACAGAATAAGTGAAAAGAATAATGTTAAATTAGGTCTTTTTAATATATTTTTCCATTCATCAGTTTCATTTAAATTTCCAGTTTTGTTGACATATAATTGATAAAATAGATTGTAATAATTGTCTGTTTTCTCTTTATTTTTCCCCCTGTGGCTGTTTTCCTGAAGGATTCTGTTTCCTAGATTATCATTTAAAAGGAGCTCCAGCAATACTCACCTACTTGATTCCAGATTCAACTCACTCAATGAATTTCTCTACTTCCTTGTCACCACCTTGACTGCACTTGAATACTTTTCTACATACAACTCTCTCTATTTTCCATCTTTCCTCTGTTTGTGATATTCCCCCATTAGAAAGTAAACTCAAGTGGAAGAATTGTCTGCATGCTCGGAATTTAACTAGCAAATAGTAATTGCTTAATAAATGATCCATCTTTGGTTGTGAATTCTCTTTTTTCATTTTTTAAAAATTTGGTTGTTGTTTCTTTTAAATAAAATAAACTAATGGTTTGTCTATTTTGTCTTCAGAAAACAGCTCCTAGCTTTATTTAATTCAATAGGGTTTGTTTTCTCCCTCAATTTTATTTAGAGCCTCAATGACAGAATCTTAGGTTAGTGTTCAGTTGGTCAATAAGCATTTATTGAGTGCTTACAATGTGCCAGGCACTATGCTAAGTGATAGGGATACAAAGAAAGGCAAAAACAATCTCTATTTTCAAGGAACTCACCAGTTAATGGAGGGAACCTCATACAAACAGATAAATACACACACACACACACGATATAAGATATACAGGATAAAATAAGATAATCTTGTATGAGGGATTTTGATTAAGACTTTAATAATGCTAAGAGGCAGAAATGAGGGGAGAAAAATTTGAAACTTAAAATCTTACAAAAAGGAATGTTAAAAACTATTTTTATATGTAATTGGAAAAATAAAATACTATTGAATTCAGGGGAAAAAGGAAAAGCATACAAGCATAGAGGCAAAGAAAGAATCTTATGAACCTGTTATCTGAAATAGGAAAAAGAAGGTTGAACACATACTCAATACTCAAATAGACTTGATCAAAAATGCTTTTTTATAAATGTCATAAACACAAAGGAATTGTATATCCTCTATATCTTTTAACCAATTGTAAAATGATAAAGATGAGATTTGTTAAAGATTTTTTCTTGAAAGCTCATTTTTTTTCCATGCTAACATCTTTTGGAGAATGAATGGAATTAGATGATTATTTGAATAAAAATTTTGTGTAGATAGAAAAATAAGCATATTGGTCAATAGTTGTTCATATATATTTGATCTTACTTTGTTAATAAAGTCTGAACTTTAAAAAAATACATTATTACATATTTACATATATATGTACTATTTTTATGTAATTGATCTGAAAGTTGTAGATTTAGTCTTTTGACATTTGTATTGAATTTGAGATTTCCTTCCAGCCTGTAGCCTGTGGAGTTATAGGTGGCTTCAGTTTTCAAATATTGGCTGCAGTTTCAGATGAAGTGACATACTCATTATGTGTATATAGTGTGAGTAGGAATACTGATCATGTATTACTGTCCTTATGCGTTCACAAAGGTGGTTACTATATGTACTTATAAATATACATACACACACACAATAAATAAATGATGAAACATGTTACCTATCTCTTGATAGAGTTAATAAACAAAACTTTTTTTGACATGGTAATGATAGGTATTTGTTTTGCTTGACTATACTTATTTGTTACAAAGAGGGGGTGTTTCGTCTTTCAGTTATTAATGGGAGAAAAGCTTGGAGGGGAAAAGAAAGTGTAGCTATAGTGATGTCAAAAAAAGGCTATTCTATCATTTAAAAAAGTATGAAAGGAACAAAAATCATTTGTTTTGAAAGTAATTTGAGAATGTTACATTTTTTAAAAAGAAAGTGGTATAAATAGAGATTTGTGGTTTCATTTGCAATCTTTTTGTGTTTTGTTGTATATATGGAAATGTTGATTGGTGTGTATTTTTGTTCAGCACATAAAAAATTTAAAAATGATTAAATAAACTTTCTAGGAATATTTTGGATTTCAGTATTACAAGTGTATATTCTACAGGAGAATACAAAGTATATGCAATATGTTAGGTGGTATGTATGAATTTATAAATTATAGATAAAAAGTGTTGACACCAAAGCATAAATCTACTATTCTGCCATTTTATTAAACTGGAATGTTTTAAATGTTAAGGAATCACAGAAAGTCCAAAACAAACTAAGAATTCCTTGGGGTTTCTTCACAAATCAATCAAAAACACGTGAAAGGAAGTGAGTCAAAGAATCAAATTTTTTACATTGAGATAGTAGGATAGATTCTCAACTGGGCCTTCATGGCCACATTACTTCTCTCTAATTCATTTTCTTTTCTTTTTTTCTTTTTCTTCTTCTTCTTCTTCTTCTTTTTTTTTTTTTAATGAGGCAACTGGGATTAAGTGACTTGCCCAGGGTCACACAGCTAGGAAGTGTGAAGTGTCTGAGGCCAGATTTGAACTAAGGTCCTCCTGACTTAAGGGCTGGTCCTCTATTCACTGCACCATCTACCTGCCCCTCTAATTCATTTTCTATCATATTCCCCAAAGGAAATGTTCCAAATATTTGCTCTTCAAACTTCCCACACTATCCTTTTCTCTACCTTCTCAGAAAAGGACCTCACTCCATCCTTTACTTAGAAAAGGGACCATTTGCCATGTGCTTTCTCTCTCATTCATTCATTCAGCCATCTATCCATCCATTTAAAAATTTATTTGATTTATTTAGTTAAGACTATTGACTGCATCTCAAGCCCTTGAGATCACTTTTTATTGTTTCCTCATTTACTCCCAGTTCTAGTGAATAGATAAATCGGGGAAGCTAGGTGATACAGTAGATAAAATACTGGACCTGGTATCAGGAAGATCCGAGTTCAAATGTAACCTCAGACAAATCTGGCAAGTTACTATTTGCCTCATTTCCTCATATATAAAATGGGGACACACTGGAGAAGAAAATGGCAAACTTCTTCCATATCTTTGCCAAAAAATAGTTAGAATTGGTGGTGGAGCCAGGATAGTTGAGAAAAGGCATCAATTTGCCTGTTCTTCCCCCCAAATCCCTCCAAACACTTTAAAATAATGCCAGAAGACAATTCCTAGAGCAGCAGAATTTACAAAAGGATGGAATGAAATAACTTTCCAGCCAAAGACAACTTAGAAGTTCAGAAGGAAAGATCCATAGGACCCAGGTGAGAGTGGAGCAAAGTCCAGTGCATGCTGTGCCAGCACAGCCTCAGCAAACCAAGTATAGCATTTGGCAGTCACTAAATTACCAGGAGCAGTTGCTTCCAGAGCTCCCAGCCCACAAATAGTAGGAAATTCAATCAAATGGTCAGAAAGCTATTATAAGAATCTCCTTGCTATCACTGAGGCAGGATTTTGTTGCTTTTCCCATACTCAGATCCAGGTCACAGTCCTGGATGACTGACCCAGGGCAGAGAAGCCCTGTACACTAGAACTTACAGATGCAATGGAGCGTGAATTCTCATCACAATTCCAGTGCAGAAAAGAGTGTTTGCAGTCACTCACAGATTGGAGTACAACTTAGATTATACCACCTTGGAAAAACAGAAAATTTAGAGGTCCCTAGAAGTATCTCTGAAAACAGGGACAGAAAACTCCTGAGTCTTGCAACATGGTACCCTCCATTCTGGAAACAGAGTCTTACTTTAACAAAGAGTTAAAAGTCAAAAAATTCATGGATAGAGCACTAGTCCTGAAGTCTGGAGAATCTGAGACTTGACACAAGCTGTATGAAAGCAGGCAGGTCACTTAATCCTGATTGTATGCGCACATATGCACAGTCAAGAAATAGACTGGAAAAACAAGGAAACAATAGAAAAATATTCTGACTACAGAAAGTTACTATGGTGACAAGGAAAATCAAAACATGTACTCAGAAGAAGGCAACAAAACTTTCAAACATTCTTAATGAAAAGATAAGAACTGAATAGAAAATTTGACTTGGACATGGATATGAACAAAAATATAATTTAAAAATATATTTAATAAAGCAGCCCTCTTCTGGTGGTAAAGAATTGTAAATTGAGGGAATACCCATTGACTGGAGAATGATTGAACAAATTCTGGTATGTGATTATGATGAGCAAGGAAAAGAATTCTGGGATGATGGCAGAGTAGATCAGAAAGTTTCCTCCACAGACAAAATGAAATTGCCAAAGTGGACCAATGAAAAATAAATTAGATTTGGGGTTTAACAGGGGTCCTTCTGGGACAACTGAAGGCTCTAGGACAAAGCTTTTGCCAAAATGAAAAGTAAGTATTTCCAGGTTAGTTCCACTGAAACAAGCAAGCAGGGAGCCCTGTGGCTAATTAGGTTCAAAGCTACTTCAGCCTGAACCATAGGAATGTTTACCTCCTGGACAGTATGGGAAGTTGGGGATCTGAGTTCAGAAAGATTCAGGCAATCTCTGGTCTGAATGTTCAGAACTAGCACAGGCTTGGTGAATGCAGAAGCTGTAGGACTGCTGGCTGCTAGCATTCACAGGAGTTCTTGTTTTTGATTTTCCAACCAGAGAAGAGAACTGAAGTCAGAGACACCACGCCTCTCACCACAGGACTAAAGGTGATTATACTAAAAAGTCATTATTTTAAAAAACATGATCAGGCAAAGGAGAAAGAGCCCAAACATAGAAATTTACCATGGGAATAGGGAAGACCAGAGTTCATTTTCAGACAAGGATACTTAAATAAAAAGGCCTCTTCTACCCCAAAGAGTAATATTTAATGATTACTTGCTCAAAAATAATTTATAAAAGAAATAAAAAAAAGCTTTAAAAATCAAATGAAAGAAATTGAGGAAAAACTAAAAAAAGAAAACAAGAACAATCCAAGAAAAACAACAAGATTATGAAAAGAAAGTCAACTAACTAGGAAAGGAGATCCAGAGTCTTAAAGAACAAAATGAAAATTAGAAAATTAGAATTGGGCAAGGGTAATCAGTGAGGTTAGAAGAGCCCAAGGGGGGGGGGGGAAACAAAATATAAAGAATGAAAAAAATAGAAGAGAACATAAGTCATCTCATAAGAAAAACAATAGAACAGATCACAAGATCAGATCAAGAAAACATAAGAATAATTGGTCTGCCTAAAAGCTGACCAGAAAAAGAATTTTGACACAATAATAGAAGAAATAATTTTTTAAAATTGTCCTGAAGTGACAGAATAAGAGAGAAAAATAGAAAAATCCACTGACTAGTAGATCTCAAAGAGATCCTACAAGGAAAACATACACCTCAAAGAGATCCTACAAGGGAAACCTACAAGGAAGCTCACAAATCAAAGAGAAGGTTTTGTAAGCAGCAGTAGCAAGAGCAACAAGAACAATTCAAATATGCTGGAGCTGCAATTAGAATTGCACAAGATCTATTAGCAGCTACAATAAAAAACCATAGGTCCTAGAATATTACATATTAACAATCAAAAGAAAGAGGGTTGTGGCCAAAAAGATTATATCCCGCAAAATCAGGTATAAAATTGAATGAAAAACAATGGACATTCAATGAACTGTCTGATTTTCAGGATTTTATCTCAAACAAATCTGAATTCAATAGAAAATTTAATATATAAGAAAGAGGAACTCAATAAAGACAAACGGTTTTTGTTTTATACATGGAAGTATAAACCGTATTTCTAAGATTGTTGTTAGTAATTGGGAGTCCAATAGAAAGATTAGGGTAGATCTGAGAATGGTATAATTCTGAAAAAACATAGCCACAGTAATTATGCTATATGAATGAGGTGTGAGAGCAAGAACTATACAGATGAATTAAATGGGGGAAGAGGGTTGATAGTTCTGAAATCTTACATCAGGAATAGGTTAAAGAAGAAACTATATAAATAGAGTACTCTTCTAAATCTATATAAAGAAATAAGAAGGGAGAGAATAGGTTATAGAAGGGTGTGTAAATTAATAGGAATATAAAGAGGGAGAGGAAGAGCTGAAAGAGAAGATAAGAGAGGGATTTATGTTGGGGATGCAATGCTGGAGGAAGAGGTGGATTGCGAGATTAAGTAATAACAAGGCAAATTAACAGGTTATTGAGTAGAAGTAAAGTAAAGAAACAGCAGGGATAGGAAATAAGAGATGTACACAAACACAATGATTGGAGTAGAATTTATTAGGGAAAAAAAGGGGGTAATAATCGTTGACCTCAAACAAAAGATTCAGTCAAGAAAGAAATCTATATGTTTGTATCAGCCACATTAATATTGTTTAGATGTATGTGTGTTTGTGTATATGTGTGTGTGTATATGTATATATATATATATATACATATACACACACACATATGTATGTAGGCATATGTATACATACAGACATCTGTATACCTAAATATACACATGTTTAGCTGTAGAAAGTTAACTTGGGGAAAATTGGAGGGAAGAAGAGGGGAAAAGAATAAAGTAAAAAGTGCACAGCAGAGAACAAAAGAAACCTACAAGAAAGCAAAAGATGGACAGCTATAAATGCCAATATCTTTTATTATATATACTTTCTTGAAATGGAAATTTACTGTTGCATATTTTTTAATCCTACCTTATGTTCACCTTGTTCACCTATCTTATGCACACATGACAATTCTTTCATTTTCTCTTTGTTTTTTCTTATTTTGCATTTAACTTTTAAATAAATAAATGCAGTTCAAAAAGAAAGAACCCAGAAAGTCTTCCATGAGCTAATGAAAAGTGAAATGTATTATGTACAAAGTAACAGCAATATTGTAAGATGATTAGCTGTGAATGATTGAGTTATGATGAAAAATGCTAGACATACCTAGAGAAAGAACTGATAGTGTCTGAATATAGATTGAAGCTTACTTTTTTTTTACTTTATTTTTCTTGATGGTTTTTTGTCACATATATATAATTTTTCACAATATGATTAATATGGAAATACTTTGCCTTTCCAATGGAGGTGTGGTGGAGAGGAAGAAAAAAAATTGTTTTAAAAACAAATGTTTAAAAGTGTTGTTCTCTTGGTTACCAGATAGAAATGATGAATAGGATATTCTCAGAAAACTCTGGAAAGTTTTCCATGAACTGATGCAAAGTGAAATGTATTATGTACAAAGTAACAGCAATATTGTAAGATCTGTGAACAACTGAGTCATTCTTAGCAACATAATGATCCAAAACAACTCTGAAGTATATTTGATGAAAAATGCTAGAGACATAATCAGAGAAAAAACTGATTGAAGCATACTTTTTTTTCCCCTAAATTTTTATTCTTTTTGACCTCCACAGCATTTGATACTATTGACCTCCCTCTCTTCTTGAATATTCTTTCTTTTGGAAGTTTTTAATAACAATACTCTCTGTTCTCATCGGAACATGAGTCTTGTCTGATTGTCTGACTGATTGACTGATCTTCAGTTTCCTTTTATGGATCATTATTCTTATCATGTCCTTTATTTATCATGTCATGTTATTTATTTAGGATCATGTTATCCTAAAGATTCTGTCCTTGGTTCTCTTTTCTCCTCTCTTATTGACTTCATAAGCTCCCAAGAGTCCAATTAGTGTATGTCTATGTAGATAATTTCATATAACATGTAATATATTCTATATGTATGGATATCTATGTGTGTGTACATGTATACGTATGTCATGGTCCACTCCTGAGCTCTGATCTTGCAATATTAACTCCTTACCTGTCATTACATTGTGCTCTTTAAATCTACATTTTCTGTACATTTTTTTGGAATTAAGATCCATTCTCAAAATTTCCCCTCAAAAAAAAGTAATGAAACGTGCATTTAATGCAAAATATCTCACTCAACTAATTGAGAAAACAGGGAACATCAGCTCATCTGATTAGAGTCAATAATTAGAGTCTAGTGTCAATAGAAGGACAGACATCACTGCTTTGACAGAAATGGAATTACTGCTTGTCCTAAGCAATTCACATACCTACTTGCTATTCTAGAAAACTTACCTAGGTCTGTCCACAAGCAAGGATTAAGACTTCCACTTGTGCAGTGATAGATTAAAATGGATTTTGGTCTGAAAAACAAAAGGGAAATTAGATAAGTTCAGCATTGTAAAAGAGAAAATAAAATTGTGTTTAAAGGAAAATGATTGTTTAATAGTAGGCAATGATTTTCAGTGTCTTAGGGATTTATTTTGCTAAATGATATAGCAAAATGAAGCTGAGGTAGGAGAGGATGTGGTGTTTGTAGGTCAAATAGTTGGGCAATATTTATTCATTTTAGGTTTATGATGATGCAAGATATACCACAGAGATGCAAACTCTGGCTTACAAGTAACTCTTGGAGGACATATTTGCAAATTAGGCAGTATTTTTCCTAAATGTAATTAAAGCATGCTGAATTAGAAAACTTCTAAACATTTGAGTTTTCATATGGTAAATGACAATTACCAAAAGAAAAAAATTATGTTATTTACTATGAACTCCCTTCACCCATTTTTCTCATATTCTGTCACTCAGATATTTTATGCCATTTTCTTTCCTTTTACCTTTGTCTCACATGATGAAGTGGCCTTACTCATTAATGAAGCTAAGACTTTGTTCAAGTGATCCCATTCCATCCTCTCTCCTCCAAAAGATTGCCCTCACTGTTATATCTACTCTTTGACTTATTTTCAATCTCTCCCTCTCTATTGGCTCATTTCCTACTGAGTACAAACATTTACATGTCTCCTTTATCCTGAAAAACAAAACAACAAAACAAAAACAACTCACTTGATCCTTTTATCCCAGTATCACCCTATCTCTTCTGCTCTTTGTAACTAAACTTGAAAAGGCTTCTATAATAGGAGCTTCCAATTTCTTTCCTCTTACTCTCTTTTTTACAATTCTGTTTCTTACATCATTCCACTGAAATTGCTTTCTCTCAAGTTACTAATAATCTTTGAGTTGCTAAATTAAATAAAGTTTTTTTTCAAACCTCCTCTCCAGTCTTTGGCAATTGATCTTTTTGATACTCTCTTCTTTCTAGTCTTCTTACTATTTTTGGTAAATCACTCTTCCTAGTTTTTCCCCTTTCCTATCTGACTGTTCCTTTGCTGGATTTCTTTTTTAGACATCTTTCAGGATGTCTAAAACAGAACCTACTATCTCTCCCTCTAAACTTCAGTCTGCTCCCTCCACATTCCATATGGCTATAGTGGCAACACCTTTCTTCCAGTCCCTCAAGCTTACAGTCTAGGAGTCATCTGGAGTCCTTGCCATCTTCCACAATCCCCATGTCCAAGCTACTGCTAATCAATTTCACCTGTTTTATATTTTTAAAATATTTCCCCTTCTGTCCTCTGACTCTGACACCACTTTCATGCAGGCTTTTAACATCTCATGTTTGGATTATTGTAAAAGTCTACTGGTGGGTCTCCCTTCCTTGGGTCTCTCCCCATTCTGATCCTTTAAAAAAGATAGGCTTACTAAATACCTTTTCTCAGACTTGAAATTTCCTTTGTTTGAAAATGCACCCAACACATTAATCTTCCTTGTCACCAGTATTACCAGAAATCCATACCTGTGAACTGCAGTGTGCCACCCTACAGCCAGAGTGAGGTTAATGACTAAATCCACTGGGACTACATCTGCCACAGCTTTTGGAGTGGCCTTTAGTGAACGTAGAAACCCTTTCCCAGCCTGCACAATGGAAAAGAACATAATTTAAATCAGACTTTTAGTCAGTGCTGTAACTCAAGTAGCTTATACATTCAACTTTTGAAATCTCACTTGAATTCTTTTTTACTCCTGTTTGCTGACTATAACGGCTTCCCTTTGCCCATTCAGATCAGATCTAAACTCCTCATCCAGTATGAAGTGGGTTTGAGTGAGAAAAACTTGATTTCAAATATTGCTCTTGACACTTATTATATGTACTATGACAATATCAATGAAGCTATTTTCCCATCTATAAAATGGGGACAATAATATCCATGGTTAAGAGGCAATGTGGTGTCTAGAACATCAGGATTCAAATCCTACTTCTGACACACACTGGCTCATTCATTGCCTTAGGTTAACTCCCTAAGCCTTAAATTTGTTCCATATGCCAGTAAAATCAGAGATCCAGTTGAAAAACAAACAAACAAACAAGAACATCAAAAACCCGACAATATACCCAAAGTATTGACTGTGTTTTTGTGAAGCTGAAATAAAATGATATGTGTAGTGTTTCTCAAAATTTAAAAGTACAGAGTATTATTATTTTAGATTTCAAAACTTTCTCTAATCTAGCACCTATCCAACCCTGTCTTCTATTGCTATCTAATATAAACTCTCTTCTAAAGGTTTTAAACATTCATGTATTTCTCCTAATCTGAAATCCCCCTCCTCACCTCCAAAATTCTCTAAATTCTATCCATCTTTTAATCTATCTTAAGGCTCACCTTGTCCATTGGTCTCTCTTCTTCCCATATATTTTATTGTCAAATTTCTATGTGCTAGAGATGTCTCATACTCAGCATATCCAAAACTTAACTCCCCTCCCCCAAATTTTCCCCTCTTCCATTCTTGTCTATTTCTTCCAGAGGCACCACAATTCTTCCAGTATTATCCTCGACTCCTCCTTCTCTCTCAACCCAATCATTTGCTAAATCTTGCTGTTTCTACCTTCATTACATCTTTGGCATTTGGTCCATTTTTTAAATGTATACAGTTACGACCTCATGACTTTTTGCTTCCTGTTTGGTCTCTCTCTGCCTCTTGTCTCACCATCCTGGTCCATTTTACACAGTGCTGCCAAACTGGCCACATTACTTCTGTACTTAATTAACTTTAGTGGTTTTCTATTGTATCCAGGAGAAAATATAAGATCCTAAATTTATCATTTAAAGCTCTTTATAATCCAACTCCAAACTCTCTTTTTCAGGTTCATTCTCTCACACTCTGTGGGACCAGGCAAATTGCTCTTCTCTCCATTCCTCAGACATAATATTCTTCCTATCTCTGTGCCTTTGCACTGCCTGTCCCATGTGCCTGGGAGACATCTCCCCACCTCTGTCTTAGAATCCTTTTTTTCCTTCAAGTTAAAACAAGTTACTACCTTATGTCTTTCTTGGTGTCTTCAGCTGCTAGTTTCTTCCTCCCCAAAATGCTTCTCTTCAGCTGCTAGTTTCCTCCTCCCCAAAATGCTTTGTACTTATTCTGTACTTACTTGTATTTATTTTGGATATGCTTATATATGTCTTTGTTGTCTTCTCTTTTATTGCAAATTTTAAAAAAAATTCAATCATTCCTAATGCATTGCTCTAATGCATGGTGTTTAATAAATGCTTGTTGCTTAATTTTATCTTATGTTATTCTGTAACCTGTTTTCTTCTCAAAAAGATTTTAAGTTCTATTAAGACAGGGACCATGTAATGTACTTGTTTTACATTTCTGCAGCATTGATCACTTTGCATGAAAAGCAATGTGGTGTATTAGAGAAGAGTTGGATTGAGAGTAGGAACACCTGGGTTCAACTCATATACTTATTCACTTGTTAGTCATTTTTCACTTATATCCAGTTATTTGTGATTCTTTTTGGAGTTTTCTTGGCAAAGATATTGGAATAATCTACTATTTTTTTCTCTAGCTCATTTTATAGATAAGGAACTGAGGCAGGCAGAGTTAAGTGACTTCCCTAGGGTCACACAGCTAAGTTTCTGAGGCTAAAAATGAATTCCAGGCCTAATGATCCCTGCAATGCCACCTAATTACATGATTACTCACAAGAAACAACTATTATAAGCTTCAGTTTTCTCTTCTATAAAATGGAGTTATTAATAATTATACTATTTCATAAGGTTGTTGAGGAAAGCTCCTATAAAACTTAAGAATGTTAGACAGATAGAAGTTATTTTAATTATTGTAGTAAGTATTTGTAAATGTTTGTTAAATTTGAACTGAATTTAAGCTGAAATAAATTGAAACCTAAATGATAGATATTGCTACTTATACCTAATGGGTAAGAAGTATATAGCTAATGGATAAGGAAGGAAAAGAAAGGGACAAAAAAGAAATTTACATGATAACTTTTGTACATATATAAAAGGAATAGCAACTGAGCAAGAAGACTACTGAAAGTGCTCTTAGAAATAATGAGAATGAAAAATATTCATTTTCAGACTCCTGGATATATAACTATCCAATGGTTTGTTCAAAGGGAGCGTGGGAGATGATAAAACCACATTTTCTTCATTTTTACTTTTGCGTTTAGGTTTTTGGAACTTTATACCCAGATGAATTTATTTAGTGAAAACTTATTGAAGTTAAAGTATTTAAAACTTTAGAAAAACATCGTCTTTGACTAGACAGAATCAACATCTCTTCTTAAAATAAATTGTTTTCAAATAAGGAATAGTAAAAATAGGTCATATTGACTCTTTATTTCAAACAATAAATTGTTTTTTTTTAAAGAATGGTAAAAATAAATAGAAATGCAAAATAATAGGAATCACACAGTATTTTTAGCAATCCCACACCCTTCTGGATAAATAGTTGCTCTCTGAAAAGTTAAAAATCAGTAATGAAAACAAAAATATGAAGATCTGAACCTGGAAAAATACCACTTTAGAGGCTACTAGGTTTGGTTATGGTATCTTTTTTGGTGACAATCTTGGGGGCAGAGACAAAGTACAATAAAATAAAAGTTGTGAAAGCTTCAAGACCATCAAGTCTCATAGACCTTTCTTTTATAATATATATCTCTCCTAGATTTATATATAGTCTTTCTATATAAACATATACTAAACATAGTATATGTGTGTATATATATAATATACATTTATACTACTTAGTATTTTATTTATATGTGTATTGTACATATGTATACACACACTATATGTAGTGTATATAAATACATATATAGATATAGTGTGTGCATGTGTATATGTATGTATATATGTATAAACTATTACTTACTGCTGCTTAAATCCTAGAGAAACAAATTATTTTTTCACCATTATACATACCGCAATAATGAGTCCACTTGGTCCATTTAAGTTATCAACCCAACCCTGAAAAAGAAAATTCTACATTTTACAAAGAGCAAGATCTATGAAATTTTTCTTTTTCTGAAAATGTAAGCACTTTCTAGAAATACACTAGCTTTGTTCAGTTCCTACCAAGCCAGGGAGTATAAAAATTCTTAAAATTGAATAGCAAAAGTTGAATTTTAATTTGGGAACAATAGAGAAAAAAATTGTATTGAGACATTTTATAAGAGTTTAATATTAAAGTAGTATTAAAGGCTTTTTAAGTCAAAATTACCCTTCAAAATCCATTAAATTGCCCATAAAATTCCATATATTATTTTTACATAACTATAACTAGAAAGGAGATAAGGTAGATTAGATGCATAGTTCCCTCTGCATCATAGTCAGATTCAGGATGATTATTATAAAAACAAATGATTACAAATTTTATCTACATCCAGCTAAATGATCACAGGGGAAAGGGCTAAACTAGGACTTCAAATCAAAAAGGAGAAAATAAAAATAGGTTGGCAGGTAAGCTTATGACTGGGAGAAAATACTATCAAAGGATACACATAAGTATTATCATATTAAGGACTGAATAACTCATGACATAAAAGTTTCTTCTTTCTGTTTCATTCTAGTCAAGCAAAAAAAGATGCCAAGAAAGTCAAAGGGAAACACCTTGGACAACTTTTAGTTGATCTTGGAAAGCTTGAAAGACCATTTAAGAATTTATTTCTTGTTACCTTTATCAATCTAAGCTAAACCAAATCAAAATAAATAACAAAACCCCACAAATACTATGAATAGGAGAATCTAGAGTCACACTTGGTCCTGCAAGATGCTTTGCACTGTGGAAATTGTGGAAGAACTATGACCAACTCAAGGAGCAGAAGACAATTCTCTTTTCTCCTGCTCACTTTAGAGCCTACACTCGTTGAGGAGGATGGCCAAGAGAAATTCTCTCTTATTTTCTTCAGCCCATATATTTAAATTCACCTAAGTTAAGTACCATATGTTGTAACTCAATTATTTTTAGTCTTTAGATCAATAGAATTCTTCAAGTTACTCAATTCACTTGCTCTTTTATGTACACACACACACACACACACACACACACACACACACACACACATTATATAAAGCTTACCCCTGGAAATCCTGAAAACTTTCTTTTGAAACTCAAAGCAAACAGTAGCTAGATGGTACAGTAGATAGAATATAGGCCTCCTGAATTCAGGAGGACCAGAGTTCAAATCTGACCTCACCTTGGGCAAATCAATTAACCCTAATTGCCAAAGAAAGAAAGAAACTCAAGGAAAGTAAATATACCAAACTTCTTTCACTTAAAACTATTTCTAGGAGTAAGACCAGATAGAACACCAGCCTGAAGTCAGGAGGACCTAAGACACTTCACACTCTCTAGCTATGTGACTCTGGGCAAGTCACTTAAACCCAAATGCCTCACCAAATAAGAATAATAATAACTATTGTTTCTATATTGAGATGCCCCAAACTCTAATGAATGAAGCTAAAAGTCATAAACTGATTATTAAAATTGTTATATTCTTGAAACTGATCCAGTTCTTGTGAACGAATCCAACCATTCTGGAGAACAATCTGGAATTATGCCCAAAAAATTATCAAATTGTGCATACCCTTTGATCCAGCAGTGTTTCTATTGGGCTTATATCCCAAAGAAATACTAAAGAAGGGAAAGGGACCTGTATGTGCCAAAATGTTTGTGGCAGCCCTATTTGTAGTGGCTAGAAACTGGAAAATGAATGGATGCCCATCAATTGGAGAATGGTTGAGTAAATTGTGGTATATGAATGTTATGGACTATTATTGTTCTGTAAGAAATGACCAGCAGGATGAATACAGAGAGGACTGGCGAGACTTACATGAACTGATGCTAAGTGAAATGAGCAGAACCAGGAGATCATTATATAACTCAACAAGGATACTGTTTAAGGATGTATTCTGATGGAAGTGGATCTCTTTGATAAAGAGAGCTAATTCAGTTTCAATTGATCAAGGATGGACAGAAGCAGCTACACCCAAAGAAAGAACACTGGGAAATGAATATAAACTGCTTGCATTTTTGTTTTTCTTCCTGGGTTATTTATACCTTCTGAATCCAATTCTCCCTATGCAACAAAAGAACTGTTCGGTTCTGCAAACATATATTGTATCTAGGATATACTGCAACATATCCAACATATAAAGGACTGCTTGCCATATAGGGGAGGGGGTGGAGGGAGGGAGGGGGAAAAATCAGAAAAGAAACGAGTGCAAGGGATAATGTTGTCAATATAAAGTAATCATTAAATAAAAATTAAAAAAAAAAAAAGAAACGGATCCAGTTCTAGCTAGTTATCTCGGAGTGAGGAGTGATTCAGGATAACTTCAACCTAGCATTTCATTTCCATGAGCAGTGATCCTATGGGCTGAAACAGACAATGTAGCTAGTGGGAAGAATAGTGAATCAGGACATGGATAGAAGCCTGGATTCTTAATATAGCTTTGCCACCAACCAGCTGTGTTGACTTTGGAAAAATCAAGTAATTCTTTTATTTGTGTTAGTTTCTTGAGACATGAAACCTCATAGGTTGTAGTGATCCTAGAATGAGAACCTAGGAGAGTAGCTTAATAGGTATAAATCACTATGCCAGGTATCACTATTTTCAGTCATGAGCACAAATTACTGCTGAGTCTTTTTTTCCCCACTCATATTAATTCCTTATTTCCTAGAATCTGAGGTTGGTGACACAAGAAATTCATTGAAATTTTGTTTGAACTGGATCAGTGTTCAGAGCATCACAAGCTCATCTCATTAAGTTCCTTGGGATATCTTTTAAACCCTGAGCAGGAAAGAAGGCTGTCGAAGTCTGAAAGCAGCAGGAAGCAAAACCAGAAAATTTTTAGAGTAGCGAGGCTTACTGGAAAAGGTTCCTGCCAGCTAGCTCCAACGATGGATGGTCTTATGATAGCAACATTTAGGTTCCCACGTTCTTGATGCACCACCATCTCTCCCAAGGCCTTAGTATATGTATAAGTGTTGGGTCGATTCTCGATCAACTTAGGGGTGATTTCTTCAATGATTGAATCATCTAACCACCTGGAGGGCAGGGAAAGTAAAAAACAAAATAAAACAAAACAAAAAAACCCAAACTTCTATTGGTATCTATTAAACAGATCAAGAAAAAAAATAGAAGGTTTATACAGAAAATCAGCAACTAGTATTTACACAATGCTTTAAAGTTAGTGAAACACTTTACAGATATTATCTAATTTTATTCTCATGATAGCCTTAGGGAAGTGCATGTTATTATTATCTCCATTTTACAGATGAGAAAACGAATTAAGTGACTTGTCTAGGTTCACATTGTTGTTCATTGTTCATTATCTTTTCCCCCCATTTTATCAATATTATTTGATTTTTCAATTTACATGTGAAGATAGTTTTCAATATTCATTATTGTAAGATTTTGACTTCCAAATTTTTTCCTTCCTTCTCTCACCTCTCCCCACCCCACGACAACAGCAATCTGATCAAAGTTATACATATACAATTATTTTAAACAGATTTCCATATTTGTCATCAGAACAAAAGGGAAAAAAAGAAAAAAAACATGAGAAAGAAAAACCAAACAAAAAAAAGGAAAAATTGTATGCTTTGATCCACATTCAGTCCCTCTGAATGTGGATGGCATTTTCCATCCCAAGTCTATTGAAATTGACTCATTGCTAAAAATTGTTAAGTCCATCATGGTTAGTCATCACTTAAGTTTGCCATTATTGTGTATGACATTTTCTTGCTTCTGTTCATTTCACTTAGTTTCAGTTCAAATAAGTCGTTGCAGGCTTTTCTGAAATCAGCCTGTTCATTTATTATAGAAAAATAATATTGTATTACATTCATATCCATAAGTTGTTCAGCCATTCTTCAATTGATGAGTATTCACTCAATTTCCGGTTCCTTGTCACTACAAAAAAGCTGCTACAAACATTTTTGCACACATGGGTCTCACTGTTCATTTTCAAAGAGGACCATGTAGAGGGATGATGTCTTGACTTTTGTGTGAATTAGATTTATGTGAGGCCGAGCTACACAAAACTGCCAGCTTCAATTTCTCTTCCAGAATCATCAAAATCCAGTGGCAAGACAAACGTCAAGACAACGTTAATGACCTGGGATGTAGTGAGTGACCTTGGCATCTTTGATGTATGACTAAGATATAAGCACTCCGCAACACTTGCTTCAATTGCCTTCATAGTTGTTGGAATAAATTGTTTTCAACCACCTGTTCCACCAGGGGGAAGTCTTCACATGCTTGGAGTATACATTGCAGGCTGTTCATTACTCTCAACCTTAGCCCATTTGCTGAGATAATTTTACTGGGGTATGACTACTGTGCATGCTATACTTTCTTGGAGCCACAAGTGAGAGCTGAGTGCCAGGTGAATACTAAAAGTGAATAAATAGCCCCAAGAGGGTTCAGCAAGCCTTCAGTAGCTCATAAATGCCTAAGGCTGGATTTGAATCTAGTTCCTCCTGATTTCTAGTCCTGTGATATCCTTTGTACCATCTTACTGAGTTGTGAGATTCAGAGTTTTGGTATGCCAGATTTGTATAATAGAGATTAAAATTATTAAAATTTTCTTTATACTGTTGCTTCCATCTAGTAAGCTCTTCCAGTCCTTGCTCCTTCTGGAAGGTGGCTGAGATAAATCCAACTGACATCTATCTCTCTTCCCTTTCTCCATAGTTTTATTATCCATAATATAACAATAACAACAGTAATAATAATAGCATTTATATAGCACTTTGAAAAGTGCTTTCTCTATATTAATCCACTTGAGCCTCAAAATAACTGTGTAGTAGGTACTTTTATTTTCCTTATTTAACAGATGGGGAAACTAAGGCATATGGAAATCAAATGATTTGCCCAGGGTCACACAACTAGTAAGTGACTGAGGTCTAGATTTGAACTCAATTTCTGACTTCCAAGTTGTCTATTCAGCCTCCTACATATAGCATGCCTCATAATATATATTTTGATTGAGAGAATTCAATTAAATACACATTGTATATTTTCTTAGGCTAACAAAAAACAGATTTAGGACTGGAAGGTCTCAGAAGTCTAACTTGGCCTAATCTCTTCATTTTACAAATGAGGGTACTGAACTCCAGAAGGAACAAACATAATGCAATAAAAAGACTTCTGCATTAAAAAAAGATCTATGTCATTTAAAAGTTTGCAAGGCGTTTTATATATATAAAATCTTATTTTAGCTTTATATTGTAGATATTGTAGATAAACTTTGATAGATGAAGAAGTTAAGTAACTTACCCATGTACCCAAAACTAATTAATATTAGAAGTTGGATTTGAATTTAGGTCTTAGTGATTCCAAGGTGAACATTCTTCTGCTCACTTTATCATGCTGCTGTTCCAGAGGACCTCAGTTTGAAATGTCTGATATTGAGAAAGTAATTCTCTCTAAGCCATCAAATTCCTAAAACAGGTTGGACTATGACATTCCCCTGCTCTAAGAGCTTTAAATTGCCTTCAGGATCTGGTCCCAACAAATCTAGTTTCTAGACTAATTTCACATTACCCCCCTGACCCCATGCAGTCTATACTCTAGTGAACTGCCATGGAATAGTATGAAGCACCATTTACCATCTCAAATGGCATTTACGGCTCGACATTCTTTGTAGCAACAGGCTTACATGGCCTTCCACAATCATCGGATCACTATTCCTAATCATATAGCTACTCCGACAACTCTTTTAGCACTTCACATCCACTCACCACTTTGGCTTTGAAGCTGCTGTCTGATACTGATACTTTGTAGACATAGTATGACTATTCCTATATGTACCTATTTACGATGAGGCTTATATTTTTCTAGTATAATTAGTACTACTGATTTCCAATCATTATGTTCTGGGTAAAACCAGAGAAAAATAATTAACCTAATCCTAACTCTCCTGATCAACTCTGCCCTAGCAACAATCGTTTTTGATATTCTACAGAAATGAGATTCTATATCTTATCTCCATGCCCTACATTGATTGTCTCTTTTGCTTGGAATAACCTTGTTTCTCAGCCCCCTCTTGTAATTACTAGTTCCCTTTATGACAGTTTATATCAACTCTTGAATGAGGCCTTTCCTGATCCCTTTGGTTTTTAGGCTCTTCAAAGGGCTCTGATTCAAAGTGGCATGGCTGATACAAGGATCAGGGAGGGCCAGAGAGGGCCAGCGACAGGAAAAATAAATTCCCTCCTTTCCTCTTATAGAAATCTCTTCCATAAGTAGTTTCCTAGACAATACTTGAACTGTTGGATGTTGTTAGTATGTCCCACTCTACTACTCTTTGTCATTACCAATGTGGGAAGATAGGGGAGGAAAAAGAAATTTCTTTTACCTTCACTCTCTTACCAATACCACCACAGAATCTCACTCCATAAATGTTCCAAGCCTTGACTATTTTGAATTCTTCAAGGCTTAGCTAGCTAAAGCATCATGGTTATAGCCAATCTGCTTTCTCACACTGTTGCCCTCTTGACTCAGAAAAGTGTTTATATCTCATAAAAGGATCAAAGTATGGGTATATAATTTAGCTCCTTCCCACCTTTCCAGTATTCTTATAACTCATCTCTACATAATCTTGTTATTCAGTAACATTGTAATTTTTTTTGCCATTCAAGACACTCCATCACTTGAGTCTGCATTTTCATTTCAGAATATAAAGATAGGAAAAACAGAGCAGAATAACACGAAAAACAACCTATCTGGAGAATGGATCAAAAGAGAAAATATAAGAATAAATGGACTACCTGAAAGCTTGAAACAATAGTACAAGAAATAATCCAAGAAAATTGTTCTGGATCATGAAGGAAATGTAGAAATAGAAAAAAAAATACTCCACTGCTCATCACCTCAAAGAGATCCTTTGTGGAAAGCACATAGGAATATTATTGCCAAATTTCAAAACCCTAAGATCAAAAAGAAAATTTTTCAAGAAACAAGAAAAAACAATTCAAATATCCTGGAGCTACAATTAGAATTGTACAGGATTAACAGCAGCTACAATAAAAGATTACAGGTCCTAGAATCATATATATCAACAATCAAAAGAACTAGGCTTGTGGCCAAAAATATATCTAGCATAACATTCAATATCCATAATATTCAATGAAATATTCAATACCCAATATTCAATGAAAAAATGGTCAATGAATTTACAGATTTTCAGGACTGAAATAGGACTGATAGAAATATCAACCAAACCAGAACTCAATAGAAAATTTAACATATAAGAACCATTATTCAAGATTAATTTAAGGGACAGCTAGGTGATGCAGTGGATAGAGCACCAGTCCTGAATTCAGGAGGACCTTAGTTCAAATCTGGCCTCAGACACTTAACACTTCCTAGCTGTGTGACCCTATGCAAGTCATTTAACCCCAATTGCCTTAGCAAAAAAAAAGATTAATTCAAAGAATATAATGTGGACAAATTGCTTATGTACACATATGTCTATGATTGACATCAGGAACTGTGGCTAGCTCAAAAGAAAGATTTATACAAATGAGAGGCAGAGGAAGAATTGAAAGAGTGGCATTAGGGAGGGGAGGAGAGCTTGTAGTTTTTTTCAGAACTCACTTACACTGGGAATGGGTTAAATAGGCAACATTATATGTACACTATGAAGAGTATAGCACTCTCCAAAATTTATAAAGAAGTTAGGGGGAGGGAAAAGTGGAGGGAGATGCCAAGGGAAGGAGGAAGAAGAGAAGGGAGGAATTCATGGATGGGTGGAAGTTAAATAATAGCAAGACAGGTTAAAGAGCAGAATTAAAGTAGAAGACTTAGCAGAGATAGGAAAGAAGAGATGTGCATAAAGAACACAACATGGGTCAGGAGTTGAATTTATTAGGGAAAAAAAGTATGGCTAGTAGTCATTGATCTTAGAGAAAGTCAAGTTTGAAAATTCAATTAGGAGAGACTTTTACATTATATGTCAGCCATACTAATTTTGTTTTAGATGCATGTTCACATATGGATTAATGCATGTGTGTGTGTGTGTGTGTGTGTGTATGTGTTTGGGTATATGTAGATATGCATGAATGTTGCTCTATGTAGGTGTTTATAGATATATGTATATGTGTGGGTCTGGGGATAGGTGTGAATACATATGTATAACACAGTCTATATGTGTGTGGAGTATGTATGTGTATGTATGTGTGTATGTGTATGTGTGCCTGTATATGCATCTATTAAATATAGCTGTGTGTAAAGAGCTGAAACTTTGAATAGGTGCACTTGAACCAGCCAATTGAACACTTAAGGCTAATTACGTATTCGACAGTGACTATTTGCATATGATTAGAATTGCTCTTCTCACAGTTAATGCTGGCTCAATGTTTGGGGTTAAGAGAATTGTAGGTAAGGATTAAGGGGTGGGGTGAGAGAGGTGACAGAACTGTACTTGGCCACAGGATGAGGAAGAGAAAAGTGTGGAGATTCTGGATTTTAGAATCAAGGTGGGATTCTTGGCAAAACTCCTGGCAGTTTTGTCCATCTCCTTCACTTCTCCCCCTAAAGACCAAGGACTTTGCTCATCCTAACTCTGGCTGATCCAGGGAGCTGGCTTGGACTTTACAGCCGTGCTTAACTATAACTTGCTTGGGGAGGTGGAGGGATGAAAGGAGAAAAAAAGAAGAAAGTAAAAAAAGTACACAGCAGGGAATAAAAGAACAACTTACAAGGAAGTAAAGAAAAGATGGACACTCATGAATATAATTTCTTTTACAATTATATTTCCTTTCTTGAACTAGAAATTTATTGTTATATTTTGAATGCTCCCTGACATTCTGCTGGGCACATGACAATGTTCTATTCTGTTTTATTTTTATTTTTTGTATTTCTATTTTCAATTAAATTAAAAGTAACTTAAAACGATAAAACAAAAAAACAAAAAAAATTCAATTACAGCAACATTTATGTAAGAAGCCTTCTTCAATTCCCTTTAATTTTCATGCCATATGTATGTGTGTGCATATATATATATATATATATATATATATATATAAAATTATTGTACATAATTATTTGCATATCATTTCCTTCATTAGAATGTGAGTTTCATGAGAGCAGGAACTCTTTTGTGTTTGTATATCCAACACTTGGCACAGCATCTGGCATATAATAAACACAACAAATTTTTATAATTGACTCAGGTAATGTAGTTACAGAAGACATAGGATACAATCACAGGAAGTTAAATCAAATATATACATATATATGTGTGTGTATATATATATATATATCAATATATTTGCATATATATCAATATATTTGCATAGGTCATTGTCACTTTGAATCAGAGCTCTTTGACCAACAGAGAGACACTAGAACCATAAGACACATTCCAGGCAGATACTGATAAAGAAAATCACCAAAAGGAAGAAAACCTGCAAGGTGGTAGATGTCAATATTTGGGTTACGGAAAAGACCAGATAGCTTAGAATCTAGCTGAGTAAGCTATCCTCTCAGCAGAGACATTATTTCTAAGAGAAACCACACAGAACTCCATGAACAGAGAAATTTCAGGTTCTATGAGTTGCTGTTGCCAAACACATATTCTCCATGTGTGCTTAATTACCATTGTATTTTAAAGTTGAATGCTAATTTTCTCATGAATTTAAGATGTTAGACAGCATTGTAGATCTGCCATAGAAAAATATAAGATAGATGTTTCTTAAGGGTCATATTGAAGAGAAAAGACTCGAAATTCACAGACATAAAACAGAACAATAGATTGCTAGAATTGAAGTAAGATTGCATTCATTTCAAATGATTCTACCTTTATGCCCCTTAACAATTCACTAACGATCATAAAATTGTTGAATCTAACACCCACTAATTAGTTTACAAATTGGATTTCAAGAAAGGTTACTTGAGTTCTCAGGATAACCCTGTGCATGGCTACTCCCACTTGAGTGAGAGCTCTTGCTGCTGGGTTTTCCATTTACATTAGTCTGTAGATACACTTGATTCTTAGGAAAAGCATTCACACAAATGACACAGCAAAAGCAGCTTTTATAAAACATAATCTACATAAATTTGTAGTAGACCAAGACAATATAATAAAAGTGACAACTCTACCTAAATTAATTTACTTACTCAGTAAGGTTTTGCCCCCAAACCAACCATTAAAATTTTTATAGAGATAGAGAAAATTATAACTAAATTCATCTAGAAGAACAATAAGCAAAGAATATCAAGGAAATTTAAAAATGTGAAGGAAGATAGTCTAGCAGTATTAGATCTCAAGTTATATTATAAAGTAGTAATCATCAAAACATAAAGACCTAAGCATTTGGGACAATAATTCATTATTTGACCAAAATTGCTGGAAAAATTGAAAAATACTTTGGCAGAAACTAGATATAGACCAGGGGTCCTCAAACTACTGTCCGCGGGCCAGATGCAGCAGCTGAGGACGTTTATCCCCCTCATTCAGGGCTATGAAGTTTCTTTATTTAAAGGTTCACAAAATAAAGTTTTTGTTTTTATTATAGTCCGGCCCTCCAACAGTCTGAGGGACAGTGAACTGGCCCCCTATTTAAAAAGTTTGAGGACCCCTGATATAGACCATATCAAGATAAGGTCAAAATGGGTATATGTTTTAGATGTAAAAGGTGATATCATAACCTAAATTAAGGGAATACTGAATAGTTTGCATATCAGATCTATTGATAAGGGAAGAATTTATGACCAAACAAGAAATAGCATTATAATCCCATGATAAATAAATATAAAATGAATAATTTTGATCATATCAAATAAAAAAAAGGTTTGCACAAATAAAGCCAAAGCAGCCAAAATGAGTAAGAAATCTGAAGAATGGGAAGAAAATTTTACAGAAAATTTCTCTAATAAAGGCCTTATTCTCAAATTTATGGACAACTGAGTTAAATTTCTAAGAATATAAATCATTCCTCATTCAGATTTTTATGCCTTACCATACAAACCAATAGGTTAACAAAGAAGAATTTTAATAAAAATTAGATCAAAGATCTCTATATTGTTATACTTCACATTGTTTGTGTTCACTATTGTTTATATTGTGTGGAATAATTTTTATGGCATCTTGCCCGCTTATAACCTGAAACCTGATTCAGAGAATTTTAGTTTCATGAAATCTTAAAACCAAGGAGGTAATATTTACTTTCAAAATAATTCTCATTTTCCTCTTGGCTATTTAATCTCTATGTGAAATAGAGTGTCTTTTATTCTTGAAATATTGTGAGGCCAAGTGCAGAATTATGCATTTGTCTATTTCATTTGAAAAGAAAAGGGCACCTAATAAGTACAATTTATCAATTACAATTATTTACTTATGTTATTTTATAATTTACAGGATTTGGATATGAGGGAGGCTTTAGAAATCATCTAGATTAATGCTTTCATTTTTTTTAAATGAAGAAACTGAGGTACAAAATGGTTATGATTTGTTGCAGAGTTTACACTCTCAGTAAACAATGGAGTTACCATTTGAACCCAAGATTCCTTGTTTTCAAATTTGATATTCTTACCATTATATAGAATACATGATCCAGAGTCAGGTAGATGTGAGTTCAAGTCTGCACTCAGGCACTTATTATGTGATCTGGACAAGTCATTTTACTTCGGTTTGCCTCAGTTTTCTTATTTGTAAAATAGGGATAATGATAGCACCTTTAGGGTGATAAAATAGGAATAAATGATAGCACAACCACCTAGAATTGTTGTGAGAATAAAATGAAATTATTGTAAAATGCTTAGTATAGTGTCTGTCACATATTAAGTATCATATAAATGTTAGCTATAATTATTATTATTATTATTACTACTACTAACTACTATCATACTATCTATTTCTGTCTCCTGTGTAGAAGGGAGACCATCCCATAGAACAATCATGGGAATGGATCCCTACCTTGGTCCCCTTCAATAAGCAAAAAATGCTTTTGTCTCTTGTTAAACTCTCCCTTGTATTTGCCAATGTGGTTCTGTTTCCCTAGCAGCAGGTACAGAGCCTATGGGCACATTATGAGACCATGTGTTTGTCTAGGTGAGCCTGAAACTGGACTGCAAATCCTTGGCTGTCTATTCTGATGTATATTTACTTCCATGAGTAAAGGAAACTGAATAGCGATGTGTGTCTGTGCGCATGTGCATGTGTCTCATTTCTCTCCTCCCCTTCCCCCAGTCTTGGAATCTTCTTCATGAATTTATAAGGTCCAAATTCATTGAACTGGGTACTGGTTATTCTACAGTATTCTATATAAAACTATATGCCTCTCAGAGGAACTGAAGATCATTAGAAATATTGAATCACATTACATTACATAGTACATTACAAGTATTTACAACAACTCTATGAGGTAGTTGCTATTATTCCCATTTTACAGAAACTACATAAAATCTTAAGAACAACCTCTTTAATAAATGTTGGCATGCTAAATGGTCAATTCAAGCTACATAGAACCAGAAGATTTAAAAAGATAAAGGGGAGATAACAATCCAATGAGAATAGGATGAGGTACATAGTAGTTTTGTTGCCTGGAGTAACTGGAGATGTACTAAAGTCAATTTTGGTGAACCTACAGAGGATAAATATTCTAAGATTTATAAAAAACCACTAGGTTACAATTTGGAACTATGCTCAAAGGGTTATCAAACTGCATACTTTTTCATCCAGCAGTGTTTCTATTGGGCTTATCTCAAAAAGATCTTAAAGGAGAAAAAGGGATTCATATATGCCAAAATGTTTGTGGAAGCCCTCTTTGTAGTGACAAGAAACTGGAAATGGAATAGATGTGCATCAGTTGGAGAATGGCTGAATAAATTATGGCTTATGAATGTATGAAATATTATTATTTTATAAGAAACAATCAGCAATATGATTTCAGAGAGGCCTGGAGAGACTTACTGATGAACTGATGCTAAGTGAAGTGATCAGAACCAGGAGATCATTATACACTGCAACAACAAGATTATACGAGGATAAATTCTGATGGATGTAGTTCTTTTCAACAATGACATGATTTAAGCAAATTCCCATGGATGTGTGATGGAGAGAGCTATCTATAACCACAGAGAGGACTGTGGGAGTTGAGGGTGGATCATAACATAGCATTTTCACTCTTTTTGTTGTGGTTTGCTTGAATTTTATTTTCTTTCTCTCTTTTTTTTTGTTTACTTTTTGATCTGATTTTTCTTGTGCAGCAAGATAATTGTATAAATATATATATACCTATATTGGATTTAACATATATTTTACCATATTTAACATATATTGGGGTAAGAGGAAAAATGAGAACACAAGGTTTTTCAAGGATCAGTACTGAAAAATTATCCTTGCACATATTTTGAAGATAAAAAATTTCAATTAAAAATACTAGTTTATCCATTTTAAAAATAATTTATAAGATGTTAAATATAAAAAGTAGGAAAGTAATTCCTTCCAGAATGGTTTTACTCTGGACTACATTATAAAAGATAGAATGAAATAGATAATAACATTGCTTTAATAATAATAACTTGTTACTTTATAAAGGATAGCAAGTTTCTACTACATATTTGTAGTCATTTGGTATGTCTTTCTAGAGATGCTTCTAGCACTTTATTGAATAATCTTACAGTAATAAAACTTTTACAGGAATAGGATGAATTATTTTATCACTCACCACCCTGCCTATAGCTATTGTCATACTGAGAATTTGATAGTCATCCCATAGAAGTTTAACTTGTCTTTAATATTTTCATTCACCTATAAAAATTAAATTATTTTTATCCTATGTAATGACTTATAAACATAAAATAAATAACTGAATAGTAACTTGTTCCAGGGATGTTTTTCTCTAAATCCCATTGAATAAAATATGAAAGAAAAGATGATATTCATGATGATAATGATTATAACTGATATTCATATAGTCCCAAGAAAATACTTCACATATGGTTGCAATAGAATGAATATGGGTTAAAAAAAGATTACTATGTTTCTTACATTTTAACCTTATAATGCCTTTCCTATACCTTATCATAGCATGGAAATGAAACTATGTTCTTGGGTTATGCCAGTAAACACAAGTCCTAGAAAGATTGTTAGAAAGGCTTGGGAGCACAGGCCCAATGAATTTATGTATCTTTTGGCATTTATGAATTTTTTTCCTGTTCTATTCTACATAATTTGATTCTACTAGGACTCATATTTAAGATCTAGAAAAGTTAAATCGTATAGATTTAAGGGCAATTAATTCTTAACTGTTATGTTTAGACTGAACCATGGAAGGAAAAAATACAGTGTTATAATTGATATTTCTCTTTCTCTATGTAGTAAGACTTACATAAGGTCATCCCATGGAGAATCCTGATCCTTCTTGACCACATGAATATGCAGAGGTAAAGGTTTTATACACACACACACACACACACACACACACACACACACATACACACATACATAGGGGTTAAGTGACCTGCTTAGGGTCACACAGCCAGGAAGTAGCTGAGAACAAATTTGAACTCAGGTTCTCCTGACTCCAGGGCTGATCCTCTATCCACTGTGACACCTAGCTGCCCCAAAGGTCTTATATTTTGAGTTTCAGAATTCCCTTTAGGGCTAGAACAGTTGATGACTTGGATAATGTATAAAAAGGAGTCATTATCAAGAGTCTTTTGAGCTGCTTCCTGAGAAGAGGGTGGGAGAAAGGGGACTTGTTATTTTCTTTTTTTTTTTAAATTTTATTTAATAATAACTTTATATTGACAGAATCCATGCCAGGGTAATTTTTTTTACAACATTATCCCTTGCACTTGCTTCTGTTCTGATTTTTCCCCTCCCTCCCTCCCTCCACCCCCTCCCCTAGATGGCAAGCAGTCCTATATATGTTAGATATGTTGCAGTATATCCTAGATACAATATATGTTTGCAGAACCGAACAGTTCTCCTGTTGCACAGGGAGAATTGGATTCAGAAGGTAAAAATAACTCGGGAAGAAAGACAAAAATGCAAATAGTTCACATTTGTTTCCCAGTGTTCTTTCTTTGGGTATAGCTGCTTCTGTCCATCATTTATCAATTGAAACTGAGTTAGATCTCTTTGTCAAAGAAATCCACTTCCATCAGAATACATCCTCATACAATATCGTTGTTGAAGTGTATAATGATCTCCTGGTTCTGCTCATTTCACTTAGCATCAGTTCATGTAAGTCTCTCCAAGCCTCTCTGTATTCATCCTGCTGGTCATTTCTTACAGAACAATAATATTCCATAATGTTCATATACCACAATTTACCCAGCCATTCTCCAATTGATGGGCATCCATTCAATTTCTAGTTTCTAGCCACTACAAACAGGGCTGCCACAAACATTTTGGCACATAGAGGGACTTGTTATTTTCACAGAGAAATCATACATACTGCCTAGGCTAGCCTAAGCCTAGGTTTAGGCTGCTTCTTTTAGGCAAACAAACATCCTGAGACAGATGTGTTCAGGCTTGGAGATAAATTTGTGAGTTTGAGAGATGCAAAAAACCTTTTGTATTGGGGCTGAATGGTGGCAGAGGTAGTACAGAGAGATAAGCACTTGACTTAGATATAGGAAGACTTTAGTTCAAATCTGGAGGTGATTATGGGCTTATGGGCGATGATGGATTAAGATGATTACTTGACCCATTTGCCTCAGTTTCCTCTTTTGTAACATGAGAATAATAGCAACTACCTCTTAGGGATGTTGAAAGTATAAAACTTAATAACATTTATAAAAAACTTTGAAAACCTTAAAATGCAACATGAGTACTCTCTACTATTATTATTATTGTTACCTCTAAGGTTTCTTCAAGTTCTAAAAATTCTATAATTTAATAAACCTCATATTCTATTATAAAAATGTGTTAAGATCTTTCTTTGCAATCTGGACATAGGGACTCAGATACCAACTTTTTCCTTTCTAAG
Source organism: Antechinus flavipes (assembly GCF_016432865.1). NCBI lineage: Eukaryota > Metazoa > Chordata > Mammalia > Dasyuromorphia > Dasyuridae > Antechinus > Antechinus flavipes. The sequence goes on along the minus strand of NC_067402.1, from coordinate 234,274,707 downwards.
TTATCCTGACAAATAGTGGATTCTAGGGGGCATTTTCCCCAACCCCAAAATATACATGTGGACTCCCAGTTAAGCAAATTATTTACATTTTTTGGTGTCTTCTCTAGAATAATTAGATAACTTTGATTCTACAATGTCCTAGATATTTTTGGATGAAAAATGAAAACTTTATATGTATAGACTATGATTACATAGTCTATATGATTAAACTGAATTATTTCATCTGAATTCAGTTTGTATTTTTGGGAACGATAATGAATGAAACTGCTATTTAAAACAACCTCATGTTGAAGTGGCCAATTATTCATGCTTATGACTTCTTTTAATATTCTTTAGGAACAGTTAAAAATAAAATAATTTTATTATAGAAGCATAGATTATGTAGAAGGAAAGAAGCAGAATGTGGAAACACTAAGTGTTTCTGAGAGCAGGCCAATGTCTTTAAAAGAAAGTGATTCCTGGAGAAGATAATAAAAATAGAGAATTATTTTTGCTAAATGGTTAAAGAGAAAGCATGGATTACTCCACTTGGATAGGTCAAGGAGCTTGATAGTTTTTGCTCACTATCTTAAAATAGAAAAATAGCTTATAAACAAAAAAAATAAAGGAAATTCCTGTTCTTTTTAGGAGAAATTGTCCTGATTTTAGCTAGTACTATTTTTCTTATCAATTTTTTTTCACTAATCACTATTAAGCAATCTTATCTTACCTTTTTTGGGGACATGCTTTCATTAGAAAATGTAGAATTTTGCCTTTTCTGATATTCTCAAAGTGCTTCAACTGATCTTTGGAAGCTTGGGCCTTTCTTTGGGGATTTTGCTAACTTTTTTCCATCTCCCTTTCCTTATGTCCACATGCTAATGGACCAGAACTCTGTACTTAAAACAAGGATTCTTACAAGGTGCTAACTCAGTGGAATTGATAAAGACAATGGTATCTAGTTTAACATGGTGATTAACAGTTCTCTAGTTCAGTACTTAGTACTAAGTATAGTTCTACAAGATCCACACCTATAATGATATAATTAAAATAGATCGTATAAGCTGGGATAAATTCAGCCAGAGTCAATTCCATCTTCAGTAAGGCTCCTGGTGGTTGTCCTCCTGCACTTCCCCCACTGAAACCAAGGCCGGTCTGAAAGACTTTACAGAAAGATGGCCCCTGAAAGGCTCTCCAGTAAGCGGGTTCAGGCTCCAGGCAAAGAAAATAGATTGTGAAGGAGATAATAAAGGATTTGGACTTTAACAACCAGATATTCTCATGGTGATTACTGAACAGAAAAGAAGGGTGTTCCCAAGACCTTCAGAAAAACCAAACAAGAACACTATATCCACATATCCAAAATTATCTTTCCTTCACTGAAATAGTAGCAGCTAGGGGCAATGGCAAGGTACATGTTCTCCAGCATCATTAAGGGGAATCTTACATGAATAATTAACTTTATAGCCTTGGAGAGTGGTGAGCAGGGGATGATTTCTATAGAAAACTCAAACAAGTGGGTGTGGAATAGGGAAAATCATATTGGTTACAACTTACTCTACTGAATCAATCAATTTCTTGGGTTCCACAGAACATGGGTAGATAACTTCATCAATGTGCTTCAAGTTACAGTTGGAATAGGCAGTGGAGAAATGAATGAAGACTTCAAGCTTTGACATCTGGCTGGCCATGAACAAAAGCTGCTGGGTGGCAATGACGTTGAGTTGCAAAGCATGTCTATAGGAGGCAGAAAGAAAATCACAGGGGTTCATTTTGTGATTTTGTGGTCCTGTAATGGTGGCTACTGCAATAATCAAATTTTATAAAAGCTTATATTGGCTGTACCAACTAAATACTAAAATCAATCATAATGATACTGATAAGGTCTAAACCTTTGATTGATTTGGTAGAGGGAACTTCTAGATGAAAAAACTTCCTCTACAAATAAACTTAGTGCCTTCTCTGCTACTTATCTAGAGGGCTGAGAGTTTAAGTGATTTGCTGTCAAGAAATTGTTAAAGGGAGGACCTGAACCCAAGTTTTTCTAGGCTCCTTCGAAGGCAGATTTCTATCCATTATGCCAATTGCCTTTCATAATGTAGATCATACTTGAAAAAATACAGTATTCAATACTTGTATAATGATGACTATATATATGTATGTTTACATATATATGTAAAATATTGAGCAAATCAGCAAAGTTCATGCAATTTAGACATCATGGAAATGGAATACAGGCACAGGAAATATAGCAGGTTTGTGTAATGGCACTATAGATTGAATATGTTTAGGGGAAGCTTAGAATCTAGAATTAAAGACTTAAATTTGGAAAGGATCTTACAGGTTACCTAGTCCAATGTAGTCGTCACTTGTTCACAAGGTTTCCATCATTTAGTGAAATTAGTATTTTCCTTGCTATTGAAAATATAGTGCACATAACTTTTATTATCATATAATATTCTATTTCCTCCAAATAATTTGTTGTCCCATTCACTAGAATACCTGTTTCAAACTTTTTTTTTTATCTCTTTTCAAGCTCTTGTGTAGTATTCCAAATCCTATCTTCTCATCCTCAGTCTTGCTTCATACTTCACTTAAAATATTGAAACCATTCACCAAAAGCTTACCTGTTTTCAAACATTCACCTACCCCTGCTCCTTCTCTGCCCCCACCCCTTATATATTTCCTTCACACAGGTTTGGATGAAAAGATGCTCTTTTTCCTTCTGAAAACTAACTACTTTAAATAAATCTTTGATTCTATCCCTTCCTACTTCAACAGCATATTGCTTCCATTATCACCTTCTCCCCAACCTTCAATCTTTCTTTAATTTCTGATTTCGAGGGAAAAGAAACATTCTACTTTGTGATCTTGATTTGCAATTAAATAATGATGCTTTTAACTACAAGTAAAAACTTATGGAAGCCTAAGAAAGCCACTATACTACAGGACTGGTATTTTGGTTAATTCAGTTGTGAAACAAAATAAAAAGTGATGTTTCACTGATACTGACTAAACTAAAATTTTTTTTGGTTTATTTGTTTTGATTTTAATTTAAAAAAAAGCATGGTTCAAGACTTGATTGTCACATCATATCAGATTGCTTTGAATTAGATGGATTTTCTCCAGAGTTTATTGGCCATGATCTTCTATTTTGAATTGCTAGTTGCTAAAAAGAAAAAAAATTGGGAACATACCTTAGTGGATCATCAAAGCGAACTGTTGCTGCACAGTGGAAGATAATATTGGTATGGGTCAGGAGCTCCTCTAAATCTTCTTTGCTGATGCCCAAATCCGGCTTTGTGAGATCTGAATAAATAGGTCTGATCTTCTCAAAGATATTTGGGCAAATTTCTTTGGCCTTTTCAAAAAGCTGCAACATAGATGTAGGTCAATACATACCTTATCTTTACCTAATTCTTCCTTTTGACATTTACTAAATTTATTCTTGAAAATTGGCTAGCTTTCCTGATAAAAACAATAAAGAAAACTAGGATTAGCATTAAAAAAAACCCTCTTTATTCTATACCCATTTCCATGCAGTGTATGTTCTAAACTAGATAAATAATTTTTTAAAATTATAGATTTTATGGTTATTAAAATTATAATTCTGCTCATTTTACTTAGTATCAGTTCATGTAAGTCTCTCCAGGCCTCTATGAAATCATCCTGCTAGTCATTTCTTACAGAACAATAATATTCCATAATATTTATATACCATAATTTATTTAGCTATTCTCCAATTCATGGGCATCCACTCAGTTTCCAATTCCAGCCATTACAAAAAGAGCTGTCACAAACATTTTTGCACATGTAGATCCGGAAAGGGAAAATAATATAACTAAAACTCCAGTGAAGTAAATTATATTGAACATTGTGTAAATTCTATAGGAAACACATCAGACAAATGTCTAGATTCAAAACTAAGTGACAGATGATTTCTGTCCCAAAGATGAATGTTCTCAATCTGATTTAGGGTTTCTGCTAGTGAGATAGAACTCCTGGTATAAGAGATATCCTGAAGACATAAAGAACAACTATTGAGATTATAAATAAATTGGGAGACCATAGGATAGTTTACCTCTCAGACCTGTGGAAGAGGAAGGAATTTATGACCAAAGAAGAAGTAGAAATCACTATTGACCACAAAATAGAAAATTTTGATTATATCAAATTGAAAAGTTTTTGTACAAACAAAACTAATGCAGGCAAGATTAGAAGGGAAACAATAAAATGGGAAAACATTTTTATAGTCAAAGATTCTGATAAAGGCCTCATTTCCAAAATATATAGAGAATTGATTCTAATTTATAAGAAATCAAGCCATTCTCCAATTGATAAATGATCAAAGGATATGAACAGACAATTCTCAGATGAAGAAATTAAAACTATTTATAGCCATATGAAAATATGCTCCAAATCATTATTAATCAGAGAAATGCAAATTAAGACAACTCTGAGATACCACTACATACCTGTCAGATTGGCTAGAATGACAGGGAAAGATAATGCAGAATGTTGGAGGGGATGTGGGAAAACAGGGACACTGATACATTGTTGGTGGAATTGTGAACACATCCAGTCATTCTGGAGAGCAATTTGGAACTATGCTCAAAAAGTTATCAAACTGTACATACCCTTTGATCCAGCAGTGTTTCTACTGGGCTTATACCCCAAAGAGAGACTAAAGAAGGGAAAGGGACCTGTATGCACCAAAATGTTTGTGGCAGTCCTGTTTGTAGTGGCTAGAAGCTGGAAAATGAATGGATGCCCATCAATTGGAGAATGGTTGAGTAAATTGTGGTATATGAACGTTATGGAATATTATTGTTCTGTAAAAAATGACCAGCAGGATGACTACAGAGAGGACTGGCGAGACTTACATGAACTGATGCTAAGCGAAATGAGTAGAACCAGGAGATCATTATATACCTCAACAACAATATTGTATGAGAATGTATTTTGATGGAAGTGGATCTCTTCGATAAAGAGATTAATTCAGTTTCAATTGATCAAGGATGGACAGAAGCAGCTACACCCAAAGAAAGAACACTGGGAAATGAATGTAAACTGCTTGCATTTTTGTTTTTCTTCCCGGGTTATTTATACCTTCTGAATCCAATTCTCCCTGTGCAACAAGAGAACTGTTCGGTTCTGCACACATATATTGTATCTAGGATATACTGTAACCAATTTAACATGTATAGGACTGCTTGCCATCTGGGGGAGGGGGTGGAGGGAGGGAGGGGAAAAATAAGAACAGAAGTGAGTGCAAGGGATAATGTTGTAAAAAATTACCCTGGCATGGGTTCTGTCAATAAAAAGTTATTAAAAAAAAAAAAGAACAACTATTGGTAATGTAATAAAAATCTTCCATGAGAAATTTTATGTTAGCAAAAAGATTTATCTAGAGTGAAAAGGATAGGTCAAAAAAAAGTATAGTTTCTAATTTGTAGCTAAATTTTGTGTGAAGTAATATATCTCCTTAGAGTGACAAAATCCAGAATTTGCATCGAAATGATAACACTGGAAACTTCAGTTTTGACATGGCAACATTTTCAAAGAGCTCTTTTAGAGAAAGTAAATAAACTATACCATAGGGCCAATTATTTTCTTTAAATTTGTTTTTGAATGTGATGAACTATTCTATTTATAACAACATTATTGAAGTCCATAGGCAAGGCAGAAAATTTTCTAAGCCACCAATTAAATTAATTCAGAAGAATAAGAAAACTGATTTCTCATTTCAGGAAACTGTATCTGCTTCTTCTGCTAGATACTTAATATGTTACTCATGTGAAAGCTAGCAATTCTGATGACAAGAAGCATTTTTTAAAAAAAATTAATATAATGCTCTTGGTAAAGTTCTCAGTATATTATCACATCCTAAGGACTGACGAAAATACTGACCAATTTCCTGTCTCCTATGTAGATTTTTTTCTACACTGTAGTGCTTGTATGATGTAGCCAATCTCTTCTTCCAGTCAAAGTTTCATTGCCATACAAATGTACTTGTTTTATATTATAATCATTTTTGACTCCCTCCCCACAGTGAATATTCCTCTGTGACTAAAAGAAATGATTAAACAAACATAATTGATATAGAGATCATGTCTGAAAATATGTACAATATTTATTTTATTATCTATTCTCCATGACCTTCAGTGGATTTTAGTTACTTGAGTTTAAATTCCTTTCATGGATCTTTTAATCTATTTTGGTAAAGTTACTGTGAATATTGTTCTCTTGGTACTTCTTATTTTGAACTTTATCAATTCATAAAACACTTCCCATATTTTTCTGAATTTGTTACTTTGTGATAATCAGAATCTTTTGTATAGCAATGCTTTTAATGGCTTTTCCATAGCTTCTTGGGGATGCCTCTTTTTTATCTCATCATTCAAATAATGCTTGATCATTATAAGTTTTGTTACATTAACTTTTGATTTTTTTGGAGTATGACTATTCTTTCATTTATATTACTGTTGCTACTATGTATATTGTTTTCTGGATTCTGCTAAGTTCACTCTGCATTAGTACATGTAGATCTTTCCATATTTCTTTGTATTCATCACATATATCATTTCTTATATCAACAGTAATATGTACCATTCATGTACCATGACTTATTTGTCCATTCTTTGATCAATGGGCATCTATTTTATTTCTAATTCTTTGCTATTGGAGTCTTTACAAAGTGTTAACTCATTAGAGTTGATAGAGACAATAATTATCTAATTTAGCATGGTCCAGCATGATTGATCTGATCTTACAAGGAGATGTTATGGGCCAGAAGAAACAAGGTATTAAATGGAACTGATAGAAACACATTTCACACCTTTAGAAAGCTCATATAAGCAAGAAGCTCTCAGGCCCAGACACAGGGCATTCTGGGAGATACAGAAGCCCACAAGCCCACTCTCGGAGGTAGAGTCAGATTCATTCCAACTTTTACCTTGGTGATGGCTGGAGACATTTGGAGTTGAGCTAGAGGCAAAAGACTAGCAATGAGAGGTCTCAGAACCAAGGAAAGCTGAGACCTCTAAGAAAGCTACCCGGGTCCAAGGAAGGAGAAAATAAACGTTTGGATTTTACCAGCTGGCTGTATTTGAGGTGATTATTACTCTGAACTGAAACTAAGGCTGCCTCCAGAAAACCTCCCCGAGAAACCTGCCCACAGAGAACCATTATATTATAAAAAAGAAGAACACCACACTTTGCTATCACAAAAAGTACTGCTACAAATATTTTGGGGGTATTTGGGGACTTTCTTCTTATCCATAATTTCTTTGGGGTATAAATAATATAATATAAAAGAATATATATTGTTATAATATAATAATATAAATAAATAATAAAGGAGTTTCTAGTTCAAGAAGTATGGATATTTTAGTCACTTTGTTTGCATGATTCCAAATTGTTTCCTCATGAAGGCAAAATAACTTCTCCACTAAATGCCAGTTATGATCGCTCATAGAAGACAGGTAATTGTCCTAGACTGTCATAGATTCTTGTTCAAAGGCAAATTAATTGTCAGTCTTTTCAGAAATGAGTCACTGTAGCCATTTTTTTCTTTTTGTTTTTGCCAATTTGCAAGGTATGAGGCAAAGTCTCAGGGTTGTTTTGATTTGTATTTCTTTAATTATTAGTGATTTCACAATTTTTTCCTATAGTTGTAAAAACTTTGTAATTCTTTTGTAAACCAATTGTGTCCTTTTGAAGAGGGGACCCCGAAACTCTGAAAATCCTTAAAAGAGAAAATCTTCTTCAGCTCTGCCTCAGTGAGGGACCCTGCCCCAAAAGACAAACAATTTAATCCTTGTATCTAGGTGGGGTCAGCTCAATCCTGAAACTCATTGAATTCAATTCAAATTCTATCTCAAGCTGAAACCCAGCTAGGAGCCAACTTGGAACTCCACCCACAGGCCCCCATCAGTTTGTAGCCAAAGCCCCCTAATATAAATGAGCCAAACTAAAATCCTCTCTTTGCAGAGGTTCCCTATGCTTGGCATGCTAAGGATTTCTGTCCACTGGAATACTCTTTCCAGTGCCATCTTCTCTTTACCCTCACCTGTTTCCCTAACCAGATTTCATGCCTCTCTGACAGGATTTCTAACCTTACTTCCAATCCCCATAATAAACCCTTTTTATCAATCTAGGTTTTTGGGTCTGTAAATTCTTTTACAGAGAACCTCTGTGCCGCCAGAAGGGAGTCCCCAAAACTCCCTACCTCTGCGCCGAATCCCCAGGAGTTGCAGGGGAGCCAAACCTCTCCATTTGGTTCCCTGAACCCCAAACCTGCAACTAGACCTTATAATTTAACTCCCTGACAACCAGAAACCCTAATTTTGTTTAGGTTCCTTAAATCTCAAACTCATCACTTTGACCACTTATCAATTGGGGAATGACTATTAGTTATACACATATATGTGCATATATATGTAATATTGTGCATCTAAAAACACAAATGTTCACACACTCATACATATATATATATATGTATAAATAAATATTTATATTTATATTTATAAATTTATTTATAACTTATAATTTAAAATATATATTTATAAATATATAAATATATATATGTATGTATATATATTATATATATATTACATATATATATATGTATATGTATGTATGTATGTATACACATATTATTTACATCTCTTGGATACCAGACATTCTCCAGAGAAGTATGATACAAAGATTCCCTTTTTGATTTGAATACGTCCTTTCTTATCCTAGATGTATTAATGTTGTTTGTAAAGAAGTGTTTCAATTTCATGTAACCGAAGTTATACATTTTATCTTTTGCTTGTTTACTTAGTTAATAATATATCTCCTATCTATAGTGCTGAGAAATATAAGATCTGCTTCTCTACTAATTTTTTTTAAAAAATCTGATCATTCATGTTAAAGTTATGTATCCATTTAAAAAGTTTTGTGGAATATTGCATAAAATATTGGTCTGTCTATTTTTTTGTCATACTCCTTTCAACTTTTCCCAGCAGTTCTTTTTAAATTACATAAAAAGATTTTTTCCTAAGTAATTTATATTTTCCTATTATGACATTGAGTTCTACTGTTTCTGATTCTTTCTGGATTTTTCCATTTTTAAAAACCAATACTAGATGATTTTGATGACTGCCCATTTAAGATACAATCTGAAGTGCTATTTCTCCCTATAAGCATTTTTTATAGATGGCAAAATAGGCATATAAAATTCTAATTATAGATGATCCATTGATTACTATTTTAAAAAGTTATTATAAGATCTAACATATTCCCCCCACTAATTTCATTCTTCCAGATATTTTGTGAACTCACATGCTAATGTCCAAAGATTTTCGACAACTCCAACATAGTATATTGTACTAGGAAATAGTTATTTATTACTTTTTACTAAGGTGGAAACTTTTTTCATTAGTATATTGTTGCCTATTCATAACTCAGAGGGGATGTGACTTGCACATGGCCTTACTGTTACATATGTATAAGTATATGGTAGCATTTTTTTTGAGCTTAAGTTTTCCTATCCAAATTAAATAAAGATCTTTATGCTACACTTCCTCTCAGCATGATAATACAGATTTGGTAAAGTAGAATCTGCACCATTAACAATTGCCAAAAAAGATAGATAGTCATGATGACATTTTACTTCCAACCAAATTTCTAATGCAATAATGAAAATCTCAGAAGTGCTTACAAGATAATATAGCATCATTACAATTGATTTTCTTAACCTTGACAGTGATATATACATGCCATTGTATATATGACAATGGAATATAATCTTCAGGATTATATTCTTATAGGACAGTAGAAGGAAAAAAGCAAGGCAGTCAATCTTATACACACTGGTATCCTTCATTCTCTGTATTTCTGGTATCCTTCATTCTCCTATGTACTTTCAGCCCATCACAAGGATGCTTTGGGCAATACAGTTTCCTGGTATCTTAAAAATTCTACTTCTCAGGACTCTTAGGTCTTCATAGAAATGAATGATGCTTTAGAAGCATATCTTTGAAAAGTCAGTATTGTATTCACACAGTGATTATTTCCTTTCTACAATTCAATCTGATTGTGACTTTGTTTATACATTGTATTTATTTATTTGTTTCAACTCTGAGAGTTGGGACTCTTGTTTGTCCTTGCATTATTAGTACCTAGTATAGTGCATTGCATGTAATAGATGCTTAATAAATGTTTATAGAATTGAGTATTAAGTAGTGAAGAATAAATGCACTTCCAGGCTTAAAAAATTCTTAAAACCTGTTTGGAGAAGCCCTAACATAGTTTATCTAAACTTAAGATTGATTCTTTGTGAACAGTATAAGTTAATGATTTCCATAGATCAAAGCATGGCAGTTTCTATAACATAAATTGTATTTTTTTTTAACAATTTGTTTTTCTTTTAGCTTTTTTTGAGCTAGTCACACAGATTTCTTCAATTAGAATTGTTAAATTGCTGTTTTGTCTTTCCCATTAGTCCCATTCAGAAATCAGTGATTTCTATTTCAGTTTAAGGATGCAACATAGCCAGTCATACTTAAAATAATGGATTCTAGAGAAGGAAATTTTAGAGATGATCTAGTCTAATCCTGTTTATGTTACATTTTATGTTTAGAGAAAATGAAATTCAGAAAGGTGAAATGATCCAAATGATTTGGATACCTACCTTACAATTCATCATCTGAGAAACCCTTTGCTGCAGAGACTGTCCAGCTTTGGGCCTCACAAGGATATAAATGACTTTCAAGTCTGGGCTGGTTCGAAGTAGTTTTTCCACTAGAACTTTGCCCATGAAACCTGTGGCTCCAGTAATGAGTATTGACTTGCCACCATAGAAAGCTGCAATTACAGACATGGTGATCTCTTATTTTCTTCTTGTTGGTTTCACGATTGAAGTAGCTGTAAGGACAAAAAAAAAAAAAAGATTCAAAGATGACACTCTGGAATTTCCAGGATATGGGATTCCTGAAAAAGTTTCTGGTAGAGAAGAGAAATTCAGAAAATGTTTCTTTGACAAGAACAAGTTTTAAAAACCAGATTTCAGTTCTGAGATTTAATGGAATATTCAGGTTTTTGACCTAATATAATAAAGGGATCAGGGAACATATCAGAGACACCACAAAGGTCAAGGTATCATTTGCTTAGTTCCCTCATTTTATTTTCAAGTTTATGAGACAAGTAAAAATTTTCTATAGATTATAACCAAACTTATATTTTCTCCTTCTTAACAAAAGAAAAACCATTCTATTAAATAAAGAGCTTTAATATTATGTTAAGCAATGATCCTAGAATCATGGAATTATCACACTAAAAGGTCCCTTCATTTTATAGGTTCAATTAGACAAATTCACAGTTATCTAATAGGAGCCAACTATGTGCAAAAGATTATGCTAGGCACTGTGGGTATCAAGATGAAAAATTACATAGTCTTCACCTTTTAGGAATTTCTAATTTAATTGGAGGGAGGATGGTGTGTGTGGAGTATAAAGCATATACCAAAAAAAAGCAAACCAGATAAAGCATTCTAAGAAAATTGAGAAGAGAAAAATAATTTTCAGCTGGAGAGAATCAGAGATTGTTCCTCTAAAGGAGATAAAATGGACTTTAGCTTTTGAGGAAGGGAGGTTTTCAACAGAGATATAGAAAAATGCATTTGTACTAGAGACAGGCTGCATGATTGTGACATGGTGGGAGACTATGGAGGACAAGATCAGAAATAGTGGTTTGTTTTGGCTGCAACATAGCATTTGTGAAAGAGGATTATATGAAATAAGGGTAGAAGATTTCCTTAAAAGTTAAGGATCAAGACACTTAGATATTTGATTTTATATTAATTTCTTCAATTTTTGTTATTTTTAGAAAAGAAAAAGGAGATGAAAGACTTTAATTTACAGGATTGCTAATTAAGCATTTCTTACAATGTTTTGTTTTGAAAATTGATTACTATGCAGTACTTTCTTCTTTTTTTTTTTTTAAATAAGTTTTTATTGATAGAACCCATGCCAGGGTAATTTTTTACAGCATTATCCCTTGCATTCACTTTTGTTCCAATTTTTCCCCTCCCTCCCTCCACCCCCTCCCCTAGATGGCAAGCAGTCCTTTACATGTTGAATAGGTTACAGTATATCCTAGAAACAATATATGTGTTATGTAGTACTTTCAAAAACAATATCGAGTTAGGATTCCTCTCTCAGAATCTTACTGGATTTATAATGTCGTTTATTCTCAGTTTCAGATTCCTCATCTGTAAAAATGGATATAATAAATAGCATTGACCCTCATAGGGATTGTGAGGATCAAATGAGATAATAATATGTAAAGTGCTTTGTACATCTTAAAATGCTATTTAAATATTAGCTATAGTTGTTGTCAATATTAAATCATTTAATACTATTAGAATATATTTATCCAAACATATTTGTATGCGTTAAAAATAACTCAAGATTTCTCATAGTAGTTTTTAAGAAGTCTTCCCCAAATAAAACTTCTCTTTCAATTTACTGTTTTAGAATTTAGACTCCTTAACAACTGTTTCCATGGACCCTAACACTCCCAATACTATTAAATCTATAGACCATCTCAAGTGAAAATCTAACCCTGGAGGTAGATAAAAGCTTTACGCTTTTGTTTTATTGGTAAATACTCAACATAGGTATGAGAGGCCTTTTAGCATGCATAGATAGATTGACTAACATTGAAGCACCCCTAAGAGGACTTGCCCAGAGTTAGGCACTCTGGGATTGAGACTCTCATTCTGGCTTGGACTTCTTTCTATTGCATCCAAAGGATGAAGATCACAGTTCATAGTGTAAGCAGTAGGAAGTTGAATGGGTAAGAGGATAAGGACCTCCTTTACTTACACTGAAAGAAATGAACCCAGGGTTTTTTGGTTTCTGTTTTGTTTTGTTTTCTGTATTATTCTTTTGTAAAATTTGTATTTCTCCATTTCAGGTACAGGGATGGATTCCCCACTGAGAGCCATGGTAACAGAGCCTAGAGCCAAAATCACAGGTGGGATGGTATAATCAGTCAGTCTGGCAGGGAAGTCCAAAGAAATTAGGGGTCTTAGGACTTGAGCACAAAGTGAGACTTTGATTTTGAACTAGGACTAGAACTGATATAAACTATAAACCCATTTCCCTTCCCTTTGTTAGAGATTTAATGGTGCTGGAAAGCAAGAGAAGGATTATAAATCTAAGTATTAGAGGAGAAGGATACATTTTAATATTTATGGTTATACCTTTTAAAGTAAATGTTTCTTTGTAAAAACAAATCTGATGGTAGTAGGTAAACAGAACTGGGGTACAAAGAAGTATACCTTATACTTAGGAAAATACCATTAAGAGGCTTTGGAATTATTTTCAGAGAAATTAGACACATTTAACTCCTTTACGAGTACTGGAGAATCTTGAGGAAGAGGTATAATCTAGCTTTCCAGGCAGTAAGGACCAGAGTATTCAGTATTAAGTAGGAATAATTTGGAAATTCAGGAAACAAGTTCCAAGGTACTAACAAGTTAAAGTCATTTGTATACAACTCTTTGGTCCTCTTCAAATGACTTGGAATTAGGGTAATGATTAAAGTTAAGGTGTGTTTTCAAATCTTTTCTCATGTAGAAGGAATTTGGGTGGCAACGTGACAGAGTATATTCTCTCCCTCCCTTCTTCTCTCTCTCCTTCCTCCCCTCTGTCTCTGTCTCTCTGTCTCCTCTCTCTGTCTCTCTTTTTCTGTTTCTCTATCAAAGAGTTGTAAAAGCCCAAGAAAATCAGTAAATATTTTTTCTCTGTTTCCTAATTAAAGTCCCAGAAGTCCCACCAGAAGTAATCATTTTTTTGACTAATTAGATTTAAAAATATGAATGTATACATATTGCTGTTGTCATAAATATGGTATTTTGAATTTACTGGTGATAACCTATTTCAGAGCTTAGAACTCAAGCTTGTGTATGGTTAATAAATATCACTGACAAATGCAATGTTTTTCTGGTGACTGAACCTAACTGCTTCTAAACCTTCCAGGCTTAGTTAACTTTCAGTTATTACTGATCATATTTGCCCAAGTGAGATTGAGTGTTGCAGTATGGGAGCCACCTGCCAGCGGCTGGTGGAGATCTAACTCAGACATGTAAAATAGATCTCTTCATGTGAGTGGATGATGACGATACAAGGAGACTGAGAAGCAGTTGCCGTTCTCTAACCTCTTGATTGAGAGGCAGTTGCGTTGTCTGACTTCTCTGATCTCTCCACTGAGAGGCAGTTGCATGGTCTGACCTCTCTACTCTTCCCTCTGCCTCCAATTTATTTCATTCCCAGTCTACAAACAACACCTGTGTCAGTATATATATATATATAAATAATAATAATGTATAATGTGGTAATTTGTGATTTGATAATAATCATTGATTTCCTAGGAAATTCTGGAAGGTGTTTTGGATGTCACCAATTGAAATATATGTCTTATTTGCTCTTAAGCAGAGCTCTCACCCTTTGCTAAAAAAATATAACCAACATACTTTATGAATAGAGGGTCTGCAGAACTGACACTTATCTACAGACAGCTCCAGTCAGTCAGTCACTAAGCATTTATTAAATACTAACTGTGTAAAAGACATTGTGTTATATGCTACTTCAGATCAGCTTCTTCTGGCTGATCCAACACTTTTATGAGTGACTTTTCACATTTTTTTCTAACGTCAATGAAGTCCTTAAAGTATACCAATTCTAGTTCATGTCTTCATGTCTTCAACTACCTTTTCTATGGGCTACTGAAAAGTAGAAGGTCCATGGTTGCATCTTGAATGGATAAAAGTTGGCTATTCTTTGACTTTCTCTCCTATAAAAAATCTTGCAATGTCTACTGCAAAAATCTGGTACTAAAATGATTGATTACCTAGTAAATAATCCAGAACATCTTGAACTCAACATGGTGTGGTTTATTGAATTTGTCTTTTTCAAAGTCTGGAAGTTGAGACATATCATTTGATAGATGAATTTCTCTTTTGGAAAGGATTAAAGTTTTCCTTATTGAGTCCTAGTCCCTTGGGCTAGTAGTAAAGTAGTAATCTGTATTACATTCTTAAATAGCATTGTCTCTAGTATCTGACTAAGCTAAAATTTTTGGCTTGGGCACTGTTAGATTCTCAAAAAGAATCAAAATCATTGACTCTGCAAGCACCAAAAGAAAGTCCCCTTAGTTCTACTTTGGAGATATAGCAATTCCTACAGGCATGATTCTAGCTCCAGGGGTCAAGTTTTAACTTTTCAAATCTTTTCCCCAGACAGTTGATGGAACTCTGGGAGGATCCTACTCACAAATAGCTGTTGCTATTTGTTTCTTGTGATTCTTATGCCCCACCTTGGGCACCATATGTTGCGGTATGGGAGCCACCTGCCAGTGACTGCTAGAGGCCTAACTCAGACCTGTAGAATGCATCTCTTCATATGAGAGGATGATGATGATACAAGGAGACTGAGAGGCAGTTACTATTCTCTAACCTCCTGACTGAGAGACAGTTGCGTTGTCAACTGTTTTTCTGTAGTCTATATAAATGAGTATTCAAAAAAAGGGCACAAGATTCTTTATGAGTAAGTCTCATAACACTAGGGAATTGTCCCAAGGAGGCAAATTAACTGTCCCTACCAACCTTTAGTTAAGTACCTGATAGATTATGAGTTTTATTAAATGATGTTTTTGAAAACATGCCCAACACTGTGAACCATTAAGTGGCAAACAATCACATTTTATTAAACTACAGAAATCTACCATCTTGTCATTACTTATGGACACATTCACTAAATAGAAGAAAAATCTAATAGAAGAGAAAGATACTTTATGCTCAAGAAACAATGAACTAGTTAGCTGTCTGGTGTACTAGATAGCACCCTCCTGAAAATCAGAAGGACCTGAGTTCAAATTTGACCTCAGACACTAATACTTCCTAGCTGCTTTTCTAGGGCAGATCACCCAATCCCAATCACATTTAAAAACAAAAGAAACAATGAGAAAATTAGATACTTTGTTGATTTCTTAGTATTGATACTCTATCACTTCAAAATGATTCTTAGAAGGCAATTAACTAAAGCATTTAAACTGGAGGTGAGGAAAATCACCACTTTGCTCCTATATTTTTCTATTTATAGTCATTTGCCATGGACCAAAGAGTACTGTGATAAGAACACTAGTTGTGGAGTCTGACTTGAGTTCAAATTGTGTTTCTGATGATTACTACCTTGCATCAGAAGTGTAATCATGGGTATCACTTCATCTTCCGGGGCCACAATTTCCAAATTTTGGGATTGGATTCAATCTCTCTAATTCCATTCTTGCTCTAGATCTATGATTTTAAGAGAAAAAAAAAACTTAATCCTTAGGGAATTATAGGTTCACTTTAAGATAATTTTAAAAGGTAATCCTGTGTTTTAGAGATTAATTGATAGATCCAGTTTGCAACAAACTAATTTAGTTTTAGATATGTTGGGGCAGCTAGATGGCACTGGCCCTGACATTTAACACATATTGGGTGTCACCCCAATTGCCTTACAAAAAAAGCTTAAGATACCTCCCAAAATATCAAACATGCACATATTATATCAGAGAAAGATTAAATGGAATGGCATTCATAAAATGAGAGAGAAATGCCAATCATGATTAAATGTTATTCTAATACTACTTAAAACTATCTTCACATTTTTGGGCTAGTAATATTAGAATGGAAAGTATGAAGCTATTTTAGGTGCTGCAGAAACACTAATAATGAAGAAAAGGACTCTTGGCTAATTACTTTTGGAACAAACCCATCTATTTCACAAATGCAGGATACATGCTCTTGACTTTCAAATAAGTTGTACAAATATGTAAATGTATAGGTATAAGTAAATAATATATGAAAAATATAACCATCTCATTAAAACATAAAACTCCAAACTTGAAATTAAGCATTTATTCATTCTTTTATTAAGTTGTTTTCTTTCCTTGTTATCAACATATTTACAATTTTAAAATACTCTCTATATGAACTTTTATTATTCAAAATTTTCTTAGGAAATTGTTTCAGCTTCTCAGTTTAGTACTTCAAGTACTTGTAGGTTACTATTGATTCATCAAGGTATTATATTTGATGTTCTTGGTTGAAATCAGTTCCAAGTTGGAAAAGAAAACATTTTTGCAGTTTCAATATGCTTTAAACTAGTATACTATAGCAAAAACTAGTGAGCCTGGATACTTCATATATACTGGGTCCTTTAACAATTCTCCAGAAATAGAAATCTCATGGGGGGGAAAACAAGGCACAGTTCAAGTTCATTATTTCACAGCTATGAAACACTTAAAAAAGCAATATACTCTAAATGGTATATGGAGACTATAAATTCTAGTCATTGCAGCTATAATGAGAATATTAAAATTTGAATTTCTGTTTTTCTCCTAATTCCTTAGTTTTTCATATCTGGCACAAAATTTTGCATCAGTTTATTTTTTGTTGTTGTTGTTTTTTAAACAAGATTTGTGATTTTTATCAATTTAGGGAAACTCCAAGAAAGGAAACTCACTCTGCTAATTCAGGTTAGCATCTGCTTGGCAAATTAAAGTTTTAGAATCTTGCTTAGAGTGCTGAGAGGTGAAGAAAATTGCCTGTTTTACCAAGACAGTATCAGAGGCAGGAGAGGGTTCCAAATATTCCTCAGAGGCAAGTTCTCTATCCACTATGCATACTGATATTACCTTTCATTAACTCAGGTTATAAATGAAATATTTGGTAAAATAATGATTTGATCAGGGATCTGATATGATATCTAGTCTTACAGACCCACTAGTGTGTAAAATACTCCCAGGAGGCCAACACTTTCCTGATTGAGGAAATCTCCCAACAGTAAACAAAAGGGAGTCATTGAAGTAATCATTCAATTTAAATATTTCAATTAATGTAAATTTAATAATTCAGAAATACATAAACCTGTGAAAATTCAACTTGATGAAATATTAGACCACAAAATCGTGCATGTTTTTGTAGCCATACCTATAAGGGCTTGGTAGATCAAGTGATGGGTCCTAGAGTAAGACATCTTCCTGAGTTAAAATCTGGTCTCAGACACATACTTACTAGCTATATGATCTTGGGCAAGCCTTAACCCTAATCTGTCTTAGTTTCCTCATCAATAAAATGAGTTGGAGAAGGAAATGGCAAATCAACTTGGCATCTTTTCCAAGAAAACCTCAAATGAGATCACAAAGGGTCTGATTGTAGAATTCTGAATGAAAGAGTTAAAATGGATCCAAAAGAACAGCAGTATTAATAATTCCTAGCACATACTATTGTTTCTCTTAAGACTGATTGGAAGAGAATTCTGGGAAATTGATGGAGTAGATCAGAAAATTCCAAGCTTCCCCACAAACAAGACAAAATTATACCTCAGGGTAAAGTAGACCTATTAAGAACAAATAAGAGTTTAGGTAGAGCAATAATTCTTTTGAGATTATTGGAAAAGAGACAAAGAACGATACCAGGAAAGAGGTTTGGCCTCTGTGAAGTACAAACACCTCCAGTCTAGTTCTGGTCCAGAATTAGCTGTGGGGGGAGAGGCACTAGTCACAGGAATTAGGGGAAATCAAGTTTCTGAGTCAGAAAAAATTGAGGGAATTTCTGCTGATAAGGAATACCAGACTTAGCTATGCTGCTGAGACTTGACCCTGGATGAGAAGGAACTAGCACATGTCTGATGAATGCAGAAGCAGTGGGGCAGAGATGCTGCTAGCTGCAGCTACTTACAAGAGAAAGAGTTCTTGGTTTTGGGTCTAGACCAGGGAGAGAACTGAGATGAAGTCAGAGGCACCATCCCCCATTCTCGAACTGAGAGGTAATCTGTTACAAAAACACAGGAGAAAGAACCCAACTATAAAAAAGTTACTATGGGAATAACCAGATTTCATCTTCAGAGGAGGCTACTAAAAAAAAAAAAAAAGCCTTTCCTATCCCAAAGAGTAATATCAAAAAGTCACCTGCCCCAAAAGAATTCATAGAAGAAACAAACAAAAAAAATCAAATGAGAGGGATTGAGGAAGAAAAAAGGAAAAGAAAAACAATCTAAGAAAAAAAAAAACAAGCTTATGAAAAGAAAGTCAATCAACTAGAAAAAGATACCCAGAAAAATAAGGAAGAAAATCACTCCTTGAAAACTAGAACTGGGGAAAGGGAAGCCAGTAGTTATGAGACCAAGAAATAATAAAATAATATAAAGAATTAAAAAATAGAAAAGAATGTGAAATATCTCATGAGAAATATCTAGAGAACAGAATAAGAAGAGAAAACATAAGAATAATTGGACTACCTGAAATCTATAACTAAAAAAGGAATCTGGATATGATACTACAAGAAATAAAGAAAATTGTCCCAAAGTATTAGAATAAGAGGGGAGAATAGAGAATAGAAAAAAATCCACCAATTACCATTTACTTGAAAGAGATCACATGAGGAAATCCTACAGGAACAGGTAACTAAATTCTGAAAATCCCAGATCAAGGAAAAAATGGTTACAAGCAAGAAGAAAAAAAAAATATGACAAAGCTGCATTTAGAATCACACAAGACCTAGCAGTGGCTATGTTAAAAGACCACAGGTCTTGGAACATTATGTATCGAAGAACAAAAGAACTAGGATTGTGGCTGAAAATATTATACCCAGTAAAATTAAAAATAATTTTGAATGGAAAAAATAGACATTCAATAACTTGTCAGATTTTCAGAACTTTAATGTAAAAGGACCTAACATAATAGAAAATTTGACATATAAGATCTAAGAAAACTATCAGATAAGCATGAAAGGTTAATTTCAAGGGAGTCAATAAAGACAAATTGTTAATGCTTTATTATGTGGAAATGTAAACCATACTTTTAAGATGAAAGATTGGGGTAGAGCTGAATATGATGTGATTCTAAAAAAGCAAAATGATAGGAAAAGGTTAAAAAAAATTAGATTATGTATAAGAGAAAAAAACTGATACAGAGGAATTAAGTGAAGGAAAGTTGATAATTCTGCAATCTTACTAACATTGAGAATAGGTTAAAGAGGGAACAATACATATAAATCCAGAAGGATATAAAAGTCCTCTAAATTCATTATGAAATAAGAAGGGGAGGGAATAAAATAAAAGGGCATTATAGAAGGGAGTATAGATTAATGAGGAGAGGACAAGGTATGTAATCTGCACATGGAATGGGCATAAAAAGGGAAGGAATAGGGGTTAAAAAGGGGTAGGGGAAGAAGATAAGGAAGAGAACCTTGGAGGGGAGGATAATAGCAAGGAAAGATAGAGGGTAGAAGTAAAGTAGATGATACATACAAACACAATATTGCTCAGAAGTAGAATTTATTAGAAAAAATTAGGGGTAACTAAAACAACTAGAGAATGTAAGTTTGGGATATTGCTGTGGTGTAGAAAATGATGAATTGTTGGATTTAAAAAAATATGGGAAGACTGCACCTTCAGAGAAATAGAAAACAAACAAGCATAGTACAATCCTACACACACACACACACACACACTATATAACATATATGTAATAAACATATATATGTGTATTATAGATATCTAAGTATATGCATGTGCATATGTATATATATGTGTATATCTATTTATCTAGATACATATATATTCATGTGAGTGGAGTGAGTCCATGCTTAATTGTGGACTGCTTAGGGGAATGAGGGGGGAAAGCAGGAAGAATAAAATAAAAACTTCACAGCAGAGAACAAAAGAACCTACAAGAAAGTAAAGTTGGACAGTTCTGAATACAATGTATAGTATTTATTATAAATGCTTTCTTGAAATGGAAATTTATTGTTTCATATTTTGAATCCTTTCTTATGTTCTGCTGTGCACATGACATTTTCTTTCTTTTTTCTTCTACATTTAAGTTTAAATAATAAAAATGAAATAATTTTTTAAAAAAAAGATTGATTGGAGACAGCAATGATTTTGAGACCCCTTGATCTTAGAGGGACTTCTGTTCTAACAATAAGTCAGTAATCCTAAATCTTCTGGTTTTGGAGTCTGCCTCAGGGATTTCGACACCCAATTCAAGAACAACAATTTGTCTGATTTTGAATAGACCACTCCTCAATTCATTGCTGACTGTCAGATATCTTCTGGTCTTAAGATAGTCTCAGGGACCAATTCTTGAGCCAATAGTCATAATCTGTTGGTCAGTGAGAACCAAATTCTGGAGACACCACTCCTCATCCTATCTCTGGACCATGGAATTAGCATGTCAATTATAGAAAGCTGGATAAAGGTGTTTCCTCTCTTTTAGCATTTTGCTAATCTCTTCTGGAATTTAGCCCACTTTAATTGACATTACAATTATAATAAACTTTGCCCCTTCACTAGGAAATGGGTTCAAGCCTGCAAATTCTTTTGAAACACCTTGGGACACCAGTCTGTGATCCCAAACTTTTGGAGTTCCCTTCCTAACCTCAGCAGCTTCATCTCAAAAAGCTAGATAAATTCAGTGAAAACTTTATAGAAACAGGATTTGAAGTTGTCTTTCTGACACCTGAGTTCTGTCAGTATAATAAGTATTTTACCCTTGTTTCATCAAAGAAGCTTTTGGCCTCAGACAAGAGTATTATATTCCCTTAAAAACACACTATTGTTGGTTAAGGTTCTTAGTCTAAATACAGCTGCCTTAGAAATGATAAAAAAAAAAAAGATGCTGCCCACAGAGACCTCAGAGGACATGCTGTTGAAAGCATTTATTAAAACTTTTA
This sequence comes from Antechinus flavipes, assembly GCF_016432865.1. NCBI lineage: Eukaryota > Metazoa > Chordata > Mammalia > Dasyuromorphia > Dasyuridae > Antechinus > Antechinus flavipes. Next base: position 234,252,953 of record NC_067402.1, on the reverse strand, counting down.
TTTCTTAAGGGAAGTGACCTGATGCTAATCTGGAGCAAGAAATTGATAGATACTCTTAGAAGAGAAGGAATAGTTGTGAATTAATGCAGGCAAAGATAATATTTTTATGTCTTTGTGAAAAATGAAATTCTTAAATTAGCCAATGCCTTTCATTTTTATATTCCCCATCATGATAAATTACAGGAACATATTCTTTCACAAATTTATTTAGTGTCTTGATAAGTTCTTTTTAAAAAAACTAATATATTTTTGTCTTCTCCCTTCAGCTTACAGTTCTACAAATAACTTTTCTTATCTACAAATATAAATATGTTTGTATATTTATATTGATATAATATGAAAAAAATATAATTTTGTGGGCCCCTGATTTTAGGGGGACTTCTGTTAAACCAGTAATTTTAAATCTTCTGGTTTTAGAGTCTGCCTCAAGAAACTCCCACACCCAATCTGTCTGATTCTGAATAGCCCACTCTTCAGTTAGATAGCTTCTGGCCTCAGGATAGTTCCACAGATTTTGATCTTGAGACAATAGTGAATAGACCACTCCTCAGTCCATTGCTGATTGTCAGATAGATAATCTGTTGGTCAGTGATAACTAAATTCCAGAGACCACTCCTCTGGTCCATAGAACTAACATGTCAATGATAGAAAGCTGGATAAAGGTGTCTTCTCTTTCTTAGCACTTTGCTAGATTCTTTTGGAACTTAGCCCACTTGTAATGGCATTACAATTACAATAAAATTTTGCTCCTTGACATGGAATGGGTTCAAGCCTGTAAATTCTTTTGAGATGCCTTGTGTCACCAGTCTGTGATCCCAAAGGGTCTTCTCCCCAACCTCAACAATATGTGTATAAATGCATATACAGATACACATATATTCTATTTCACATGGTGTAGGAGGGCAAAGAGTATGGTGAAATGTTTTCCATCATTACACTGTAAGAACTGATTAAAGAGAATAAGGAAATCTGATTTGAAAAAGTGACTTGAAAAGGCATGATAATTGTATGAAAGAGGATTAGACTTCTACATGGGACCAGAAGGCTGAACTAGAAATAATGGAAAAAAGGAGCAAAAAAGTCGTTTGTCTTTCATTCTCAAATTTGACCGTGACATCAGGAAAGTGATGCCATGACATACAAGTGAACTGGATTTAAGCAAGGGAGGGCTGTGCAAAATTACAAGCCAGCTTCACTTTCTCCTCCAGGCCTATCTAGTTTTATCCTAGATCAGGATGATTGGAAATAGTGCTAGATGAAGTGGTAGATTATAGCCTTTTAAAGCTAGTCTTTAACAAGAATCAGTTTGACTGAAGCAATGCTCAATCAGTAATTAAGGCTGGGTAAAAATTGAGGCAAAGAATAATCTTTTTTTACCTAGTCTAAAAAAAAATTCAATCTGGAAGAGGAAGACCCTCAAAGTTTCTGGTGAAAACAGATAAAGCTGCTATTCACATTTACAGTAAATCAGGGCTCAAACAATGACCAACTGGGCCTTGGCCTGGAACCTATTGGTGAACAATCAATGAGGATAGTTGATTTAGGCTCAATACAAAGAAAAACTTAACAATTAGATCTGTTGCAAAGTGATGTGAACTATTGGGTTCTGGATTAATAGAGATTTTTTAGTAAGTGCTCCATTATAGAATGTAATTCTGTTCCGATATAAGGTAGGTTTATATAGCCTTTGAGCTCCCTCCTAATAATTCTAGCCCCTCATCTCATGGATGAGGAGACAGGACCAGAGAAGTTTTTTTTTTTCCCCATCATTGTCTAGGTTGGGAGTCAAATCTAGATTTTCTAATTCCAAGTCTACTGTATACTGCTCTAAACTTCTTTCTCTAAAACTAGCTTATTCTTTTCCCTTATCAGGAAAGAGCCCATCCTGCTGTCATTAATCATAATCAAGTATACAAAAGGGTACAAAAAAAGCTAGTTCTCCCAGAACTCTTAATGGGTCCATTGGTTTTCCATGGTCTAGAACTCCAACTGCTGAGACTGTCTAGTTAGCATTTTAAAAGACAATTCACATCAATCTTTGACATCTTGATTGGCATATCTTTAGACAGGTTTGGGACCTGTTCAGCTAAGTGGATTTCACCTGGCTCTTCCTTGATTTTGCCTTTATCTCCACAAATTCCTCTATGGCTCCTCCCTAGATCCTGCTTCTGAACCCCTGAGACAGCTTTGCCTAGTCTTATTTGTTTAAGTTCATATGCTATATGCATAAAGTAAATAGCAAACCCTTGTAATTTGTGATGGATGCCTGTTGGAATCTTTACAAAGTGTAAAGTCATTAGAGTTGATAGAGACAATAATTATCTAATTTATTATGGTTCAATATGATTGATCTGATCCTACAAGGAGATGTTAAGGGGCCAGAAGAAACAAGGTACTAAGTAGAACTGATAGACAATAATGCTTGTGTTCACACCTTTAAAGAGCTCATATAAGCAAGAAGCATTTAAGTACTCATTGGAATTCACAAGTATGGGAGATTCACAAAGTTAACTGTGTAACTTTGTGAATTCACACCTCTCTTGAAGCTTTTAGGGCCAGAGAGCACTCTGGGAGGAAACCCATAATCCCACTCTCTCATATCCCATAATCCCTCTCTCAGAGAAGGAGCATAAATAGAGCTTCAATGAACCAGTCAAAAGAGTTCAGCTGAAAAGATTCAGAGTGGAGGAGTGACAGTTCAGAAGAAGGAAGTCTGAGTTGAGCTAGAGCCAGGAATTACTTCAAAACATTGCCAGGGATCAGAGAGGAGCACTCTGGGGGATTGGAAGCCCACAAGCCCTCTCTCCGAGGCAAGAGAGATTCATTCCATTTTCCACCTGGCTGGCTGGAGGCTGAAGGACAAACCTTTGGATTTGGAGACATCGGTGGGAGCTCTTGGAACCAAGCAGAAAGATAGGCTTCTAAGAAAAACTAACTGGGCTATATACAATAAAAAATCTGAACTTTTAGCACCTGGCTGCATTTGGGTGAATGTTACTTTTAATTGAAACTAAGGCTGCCTCTAGAAAACCTCCCCGAGAAACCTGCTCTCCCCCAGAGAGAGTTATTATTTTAAAGAAGAAAAACACCACAGATGCTTGTGACATAAGTTTGTTATGCCATGAATTGAATCCCTATTATGCTTTTTTTATAATGTTCTTATGCAATTATGCTCTTCCAAACCTATTTACCACTCCTGGCACCAATTTATTACCACTTTCCTATCATGTCAAATGACATATTATATTATATTAAATATATAATATAATACATTATAATATATATAAAATAATATATTGGCACATAGATGGGATGACTCTAGAGTGAAAGTGGTTTTAAAATTCTCTACACCATTAATTAGGCTGGTAATGTTCAAGCCTCTAAATAGCTTCACGATCACTTTTATGATTCTTTTCATAGTTTTATAGGACAAAATTAGTCTTTAAAATGATAGATACCCTAAACCTACTCTAGTTCTGAATCAAAACTCTAACGTTGCTGGCTGGCAAAAATATGTACATAAAACAATAGGTACTGAAATTCTGGCACTGAAAAATGGAAAAAAAATTCATAGAAGTATTTGCTTTTTGATCACTCCACTTTCTTCACTCTTGCCCCACCACCATCTGTATTTCCAAGCACTTTCCTCTTTTTTGTAATGAAGATGACGTATGATGACATTAGGCTCTAGAGGCCATCTAAATAAACAAAAAGTTTCAATTACTCTGAAGATTATAAATACTATTTCTTTATTATTTAATGAAAAATTCTTTTGCAAACACAGGACATTTTTGGAAAAAAGCAGAATATGTGCAACTTGGTCATGATCTTAGGAAAACAGATTTATAGACTATCAGTTTAAAGTCTCAAGGGTTGACTTGTATTTCATCTTAAATACTCCATTTTTGTGCTTAGTTTAAGTTTATATTTTGCCCAAATTATCTGGAAATAGAAAGTAATTATGAAATGCATAGTATCTGCATCAATATAATCATTATAATAATATAATATGTACTACCCACAAAACCTATAGCTTGGTATATAGGAAGGAACTGGACTGCGTGAAAATTGATTTTGAATTATGTTATGGTACTATGTGTAGTTATTCAAAATATTTCCTACTTTTTATTTTACTTTATTTTTCTTGAGAGGTTTTTTTTTGGGGGGGGGTGGGAAAATCTTATGTTTTCTTCCACAATGTTACTTTTATAGAAATGTTTTGCATAACTTCACATGTGCCTTTTTTGTTGCCTTTAATTATGTGATATATGTGATCAAATTTTCAAATGGGGACCTAGATGTTGATGTCATCTTCCTATATATCTTCAAAAGTTTTATTGTGAGGTACATGGGAATACTCCTAAAAACATATGTCAGATTATTTCTGACCTATCTCTTTAGGCGTATCCTCTGTATGTCTGGCTTTTTTGCCTATGATCTCGACTTTAGGAGTGGATATGCTTTTTAAGAAATAACCAAATTATAAGAAAATACATTTAGAAAATTATTACAAAATTTTATTTTTATTCTGAAATTAACACTAAAAAATTGTCATTCGCATATACACAGTAGAACACAAAAAAGGGTCATAGGTGAAACTGTGGATATATATTATATATAACTTGCTTTAAAAAAAGTAATAAATTCAGTCCTTAATCTCCAAAGCTCTCTTGCTTATCTGCATTTCTTTCTGACCTTTCTTCTGTTTTTTTTTTCTTTGCATTAAAAAGGATGAACCAATGACCTTTTTTTTTTACTTTTCCCTTTTCCCCCCTTTTTTCTTCTTATTTTGTTTCTTCCTCCTTTTTTCAAATATATGTATACATATACATAATACATATATGTATATATGTATATATGTATATATGTATGTATATATGAATGCATGTATATTGCTAACATTTATTTATCTCATCCATTTCTACCTTAGCATGATGAAAAATGCTATCCTTCTCCAGAGAAAGAAGTGATGGTGTCTGAATACAGACTGAAATATCTTCTTAAACTTTATTATTTTGAGAAAAACAAAAAAACGCTGTTTTTCTGGCCTATGGGTTTCTTTTACAACATGACTATTATGGAAATGTTTTGTTTATTTAATATTTTATTTTCCCCCAGTTACATGTAAAACAATTTTTTACATTTCTTTTTGAAAATTTGACTTCCAGATTCTCTCTCTCCTTTCTCTGTACTATGCCACAGTTCTCTTTTATTGTTCTGACTCAGTTTCCCTAATTATCCTGACCCAGTCCTGCCTCAGTTTCCCTAATCATTCTGCTTCAGTTTATAATTGTCTGCTCAGTCCTGTGAAACCACCCCTCTCTCTTAATCAGACTATTTAATAAGGATAAAAGATCTTATGTTTTAGAATATCAGAATGCCTCTCCCCATCCCAAGCTATCAGAATATCAGATACCATCTTATCAAGATGCCTCTCCCCATGTCCAGGGTGCCATCCCCCTATTATGTCATCCCATCTTTAGTGACTCACCCCACCCTGTCAGAGTCCTGTTCCTGCTCTCAGCATCCTGACTCCGCCCCTGCCTCAGTCTATCCCCTGAGTCTGAGCCATGTGTATATAGGTCATTGAGAACTCACATTGTTTGCTGGATTCTTGGAGATGATAGTCTCATTCAGCCCTGGGAACAAACCATGGATCCATTTGGTCCCAGTAAATCTCTCCCTTTCAAATAAATTATTAAATACTCTCTAATCTCTATCTTGCCTCAGTTTTTCCAACATTACATTTTGGAGGCTTCACATCGAGATGTTAGAAAATGAGCAGGATTAGAGAATAGAGACATTTGGGTCTTCACCTTGGGTCTCAGGACGACTGGGGCTATGGATTCTTTCCTTGGAGAGGCTGGGCCTCTGGATTTTTTTTCCAAAGCCTATGGGAAAGAGCAGTTTTCAGCCACGATTGTGGCTGAAGTCTGACAGTGAACACTCCATTTTGGCCACAGGAGAGTAAGTCTAGATGTCTTAAGACCTGTACTGTTCTGTCTGTCTATGTTAGCCTCTGGATTCTTAGAATAATGAAATGCTGATGGGCATAAATTCTGAGAGTGGTGTCCTTTGGATGCAGGAGCACTACCTGGTGTCTAAAACACATCTGGTTCTGTGTGCCAGTTGGCACAACTCTGGGCATTCCAGAATATAAATCTGGGTGTCTTTTTAAAGATATCATCTGGCAAAAAAAAGCTTCTAGGAGGGAAGACTCTAGAGCTGACAACTTCCTTTAGAGCTATTCTAAGATTTCCATACAGCCCCTGCTCTGTGTGTTAAATGTTTGATTGGACAGTCTATGTCTGTGTTCTGTGTGACTTATTTGTCTTTCCTGTTGGTTCAGAACTCTGCAAAATTAAGAAATTTGAGAACTGGTTATTTCAATGTTGCAACTCTACTTAGTATAAAATTTGCTTGTGATTTTAAACTTTTAAAACTGGCACTCGGGTTTTTCTTTGGAGTAGTTTAAATTCAGGAGTGGCTTGTGTTGAGCTAGCCTAGATAAAGCCTCTGGAAAACAAAAGGAGTTTATGCTAATTGCTTTGAACTCTGGCTGGAGAAAACATTTGATTATGAATTTTAGGATGATCCTGAAATTGTGGGAAATGATTTTACTATTGCCTTTGCATGCCTGAGTATTCTTTTGGGCAGTTTTAAATTGTGGAAAATAATTTTACTGTTGCCTATGCAGGATAGATTTGGTTATCTTTGAATCTAAGATCTTATGAAGTTCTGTTAACTTACCTGAAAGGGGTCATGTGCTTCTAATTAGGTAAAGAAAGTCCTGACTTTTCTAAAGGCTCCAACTCTGGCCGAAGTTTGAACTTAGGAAAAGTCCATTGGGAATAATGGCCACATGGAGTCGCCCCACTTCTTTCTGCTACTTTAATGGTTGAATGGGGTAGGGATCTTTTGTCTTCAAAGGTCAAGATTAAACTCCTCACTGCTCTCTGCTACTTCAGCTATGGAGTGCCTAGTTAGCCTGGGATTGAGTTTAGCTCACCTTCCTTCCCCCCTGCCTCTTTGGAGGTGGAGTGGGAGGAAGGGCGGCCACTCACATTGTTTGCTGGATTCTTGGGGACGATATAGTCTCATTCAGCCCTGAGAACAAACCATGGATCCATTTGATCCCAGTAAATCTCTCTCTTTCAAATAAATTATTAAATATTCTCTAATCTCTATTTTGCCTCAGTTTCTCCGGCATTACATATGTACCCCTCATTGAAAAGGCACATGTGAAATTATGCAAAACATTTCCATAAAAGTAACATTATGAAAGAAAACATAAGATTGCCCAAATCCCCCCCAAAAAAGCCTCTCAAGAAAAATAAAATAAAATAAAAAGTAGGAAATGTTTTGAATAACTACACATATGCAATCTGTATTGAATTGTTTGTCTTCTCAGTGGGGGGGAGTAGGAAGGATGAAATTCAAAGTTTGAAAAACTATTGTTAAAAATTGTTTTTACATATAACATAATTCAATAAATTATGAAATAAAAAAGTCAAATAGAAAAAAAGAAATGACAAGCAAGAAGAGTTCAGAAAAACCTAGAAAGAATGACATGAACTGATGCAAAGTGAGCAGACTCAAGAGAACAATGTAAATAATAACAGTAATATTGTATTATGAAGAATTGTGGATGATTTAACTCTTCTCAGCAATACAATGATCTAAGATAAGCACAAGGAACTCAAGATGAAAAATACTATCTCTCTCCAGAGAAAGAAGTGATAGAGTCTGAATATAGAATGAAGCATTTCTCACTGTGTGTGTGTGTGTGTGTGTGTGTGTGTGTGTGTGTGTGTATGTGCCTGTGTGTGTGAGGTAAAAAAAGCAGGGATAGCAGTTGTGATCTCAGACAAAATGAAAGCAAAAGCAAAATGAGGCCCAATTAAATGAGACAATCAGGGAGACTTTATTTTGCTAAAAAGCACCATAGAAACTGAAGCAACATCAAAAAAATTTATCACAAATTGAGGCCTCGTTTCTCAACTCTATAGGGAACTGAGTTAAATTTATAAAAATAAAAGCTATTTCATAATTGATAAATGGTCGAAGGATACAAATAGTTTTCAGAAAAAGTTATATAAAATGCTGTAAATTGCTGTTGATAGAAGAAATGCAAATTCAAACAACTTTGAGTAATCACCTTGCACCTGTCAGAAATGACAAATGCTAGACATGATGAGGGAAAAGAAACTGTTGGAGTTGTAAACTAGTTCAACTATTCTGGAGAACTATTTAAAATTATACTCAAAAGGCTATGAAACTACATATCTTTTGATCCAGCATTATCACTACTAGGTCTTACCCCAAAGAGATCAAAGAAAAAGGAAAAGGACCACTATGTATAAAAATATTTATAGCAGCTCTTTTATGGCAGCAAAGAATTGGAAATTGAGAGAATGCTCATAATTTGGGGAATGGCTGAACAAGTTGTGATAAATGATTCTAAAAGAGTATCTATATACCTATCTAATATACTATCATATGCTACAAAATGATAAGGGAGGTAATTTTAGAAAAATATATTTTTGCTTTATTTATTTTTTGCACTTTTGGGATATGATTAGTATAGAAATATGTTTTTCATGATTTCACTTGTATAATTAATATTTTTTACTGTCTCAGTGAGTGATAAAATGGTAAAAGGGAGGGAGAGAATTTGGAACTCAAAATTTAAAAAGAACAGAATAAATTTATTTAAAAAATAAATAATATTAAAATAAATAATAAATTTATCATAAGAATTTCATAGGAAGGACAGATTACTTGGAGTAAAAAAATATGTGGATATAATAGAGATTGAATTAGATCTTGAAATATGGATAAAATTTGGATTTTCTTTGAGTTGTATTATAAACCAGGGAATCTGAGGTATGGATTTGTTTGTTGTCATTACTGTTAATAGCTTATTTAAGAATAATTTCTCAATAGAAAGCTTTGAATGACAAGCTAAGGAATTTGGATTTTATACTAAAGATAGTTGGAGGATACTAAGGAATTACTTTCTACAATGAATAAAGGGACCCACATCAGCTATCTTTCATTCTCCTAACTCAGCTGCTGACTCTCTGGAATTCAATATCATCTCCCTGGAGGGAACATTTTCTCTTCTCTTTCAGCTCCCCTTTATGTATTGTATTCTTCTACAGGAATGCTACTTCCTTGAGGACAAGGCATGCCTTTCTTTTTGCTTTTATTTGTATCCCCTCATTTTAGCATAGTGAGAGTCATAGAAAGTGCTGAATAAATGATTATTGACTTGCCTGAAATCACATAGCAAAAGTGCTAAGAATCTAGAAATGCCATTTAGCAGTGGCAATACCCTACAGCGAACATATGCTAAATTCATTCAACTATCATTTAGTAAAAGAGAAAAAAGTTTTTTTTGTTTTTTTGTTTTTTTTGGATTTGTAACAGGTGGACAATCATCTGCAAAGATTGATATAAAGAAGAACAATAATATTTCAGAGGAGAGAGGAGATTAGACTGTAACAAATGTGTACCGGTATGACATATATCTGGGAGACATGTAAGTATATTTCATTAACCTTGATTTTAAATAAATAATGCCAAATTTTCATTAATTATTAAAAAATATAAATTTTTTTGAAGTGAGTCCCACTTTTCCATTGTTGTTTGTCCTTCATTTTCAATGACCAGTGACATCATGAGTAATGTCTTGACTTCCTTGTGAACTGATTTTAAGTGGGTCAGAGTTGCACAAAGTTGTTAGCCTCACTGTATCTTCCAGAAGCATTGAAGTTCAGAGGCAAGAAAAAAATCAGGCTGACTTGTGATGGCCTGGGATGCAGTGGATGACCTTAACATCTTTGAAGTTTGATCAAACTTTAAGTACTTTATGGGTCTTGTTATCATTTACCCATTCTTATAGGGAAGGCTTCACATGTTTGGGATACATATCCTCCTGTTTCCTAACTATGGATTTTCTGAGGGCAACTCCTCACTATCTTCCCCATCCCATATTTAATCTCTTGCCAAAGCTTGTCTATTTAACTTTTGCAACATATCTCAAATATGTTCTTTTCTTTCATTTGACACTGCCACTATATTAGTGAAGGTCCTTATCATTATTATTATTGCTGTTGGGTTTGTCTGCCTCAAGTCTCTCCTCACTCTAAATCCATCTTCCATTCAGCCTCTAAAATGAGTTTTCTAATATGAAGGTCCTTCTATATCACCCTATCACTACTACGCCCATTTCCTATTCAAGAAATTCCAATGGCTCTTTATTGCTTCCCTGATCAATAGCAAAATCCTTGGCTTGGCATTCAAAAGTCTTCATAATCTAGTTTCTTCTGATATTTCCAGTCTTATTACAACTTATTTCTTGCTATGTGTTCTTTTTTAAAAATTCAATAGTATTTTGTTTTTCCAAACAGTTTTCAATATTTATTTTTGTAAGACTTTAAATTCCAATTTTTTTTCATTCTCCCTTACTTTCCCCCTCCCCAAGACAGCAAGCAATGTGATATAGGTTATACATGTACAATAATTTAAAACATATTTCCATATTAGTCATTTTGTGAAAGAAAAATCATAACAAAAGAGAAAAATCACAAGAAAAAAAAGCGAACAAAAAATTATCATGTGCTCTTTAATCCAATGATAATTTTTTGGTTTCTTTGACATTCTCCTGACAAGATACTCCTTTTTCTCAAGGAAAATAAGCATGGTCTTAATTCTTGTTCACAGATGACTTGATACCAAAATACCATCACCAAAATATAATCAGAAAAGAAAAATAATTTTCTCTTATAATTGGACACAAATGGTAGATACCTTTGAAAAAAGACTTATCAGAAAAAAAATGGTTAAAGAAAAATAATTATCAGCCTTGAAGAACTGTTTATTTTTACAAATTGAAGAAAAATGACAAAGTTTTGAAAATAATATTTTATATTCAAAGATTATTTGGAAAATGTAATAAGAAAAAATAAATAATGTGTTTAAATATAAGCTATTTCAAGAAAAAAGAAATATGAAGGGGAAAAATTATTTATTAAAAGCCTACTGTGTTCCAGTCACTGCACTTCATAATATTTATTATTATTATTTAATCCGCCCAACAACCATAGGAGGTAGGTGTTGTTATATTCCTCATTTTACAGTTGAGCAAACAGTCAGACGGTGGTTAAAGGACTTGCTCAGGGTCACACAATTAATAAAGCATCTGAGGCCAAATTTGTACTCAGGTATTCCTGACTTCAGGCCCAGCAGTCTATATTCTGTGATAGCTAGCTATCTAGAATGATGTAAAACAAAAGCCCATCTCTAAAAGAAATATAATATGGAACTTGTTTAAAATGAAATATAATTAAAAATTGTTCCAAGAAAACAACTCTGTTATAATCCCCTCTTCTTCCCTCCCCACCCCGACTCCCACAGTACTTAAAAGTTTGAAGATCAGTTTGTTTTTCAGTACATAACAACAGCTATTTTGAAATTTGTTCCAGAGGAAAGGCGGGGGAGGGAAGCTCTGGTTGTGAGTGGGAGTGCTGAAAGGATCTAAAACTAGATTTTCAGTTCTAAATATATTCCTACGATAATAAATTTTCAGCTGTTGGGGACAAAAAGTGAGAAGAGATGATGAATTCTGGTCCCTTCCTGTTCTAAACTCTATTATTCCAACTTCAATGTTGTTCTTTAATGAATACATCAGAGTGAAGTAAATGTCATCATTATAAATTCTCTTTCTGATACTTAGTCTTTCCTTTAGCCTTTCAAGTAGTTTTCCTTCTGCAAATTTTTTATTCTTTTTCAACTTTCTTTGGGTGGATTGCTAGATAGTGTTTAGTCCAAAGGAGATGAATAGTAGGACATGGCTTTGATCGTGACTATTTTTTGAATTCTCTTTATCTCAAAAATGCTTTGTGGATTCTAAGGTATAGAACTTTGAAACTTTGAATAGTGTACTTGAATTAGACAACTGAGCACTTAAGGCTAATTACCTATTCCATATGAGACAATGACTCTATTAGCATATGTTTAGATAAATGGCTCTTCTCACAGTTGATGTTGGGTGACTGTTTGGTGTTAAAATAATCATAGGCAAGGATTAGAGGGCAGGGGGGCAGAGGCCAGAGTCATTTTGTGGCAGGAGGAGGAGAGAAGTTGGTGACTTTGGACTCGAAAATCCAGGATACATCATTGGCAAACCTTGTGGCAGTTTGCTGGCTTCTTTCACTTCTCCCCCTAAAGACCAAGGACTTTTACTTATCCTGACTCTGGTTGATCCTGAGGCCTCCAAGGAACTAGTCCGTACTTCACACTAAGGTATTTGTTGGAATATAGTGAAAGAATATCATTATACCAGGCAGAACAAACTACTTGTCCATTTTTTCCCATACTTTTATAGTCATATCCAATAACAATATTAATTTAGCAGATAACATATTTTTTGCTTTTGTGGCCAATTCCTTAATGTTTTATCATCAACCATTTGAGTATTAGGGATGATTTAATCAGTAGGAGGAAGTTCCTCTAATGCTGAAAAAAATATAATTCATCAATAACATAAAATAGTAGAGAGTTGACTTGTCCATGGTCTAGGTATATTAGAGGTAGAATTTAAAGCCAAATCTTCCAGATTCCAAGACCAGTACTCTATCCCATACAATAGACTTTTTTCATTATTAATTATGGTAGACTCACATTCATTCTTTTTTTTTTCTTTTTCTTTTTCTTTTTTTTTTTTTTGAGATCTAGGATATACTGTAACCTATTCAACAGGTAGACTCATATTCAAAAGTCATAGTATTCAAGAGTCATAGTCAATAAATTACTATGTGTGAGGCACTATGCAAAGTACTGGGGAGACTAAGAAAGACAAAAGACAATCCCTACCTTCAAGGAGATCATAATCTAATGGAGAGGTGGGGAAAGACACATAAAAAGAGGCTGAAAGGGAGAGAAGAAAGAGATGACCCTGCTTAGGGACACGATAAAATCCCAGAGCTTTTATTACCTTGACCAACAACTTCAAAAGAACTTTTATTATTTTGAGCTATTATTTTTAATTACCTTTATTATCTTTTATCAGTTTTACTTTTATTAGCTTTTATTACTTTGAACCATATAATTTAATATTTTGCCATATGGTTTTTCATAAAATAAAGTAACGCTCTAATCACTTCTGATTTTGCAGGGAGAATTACAATTGGTGACTATTACAAAATCTTATATTAAGCATTTCATAGCCCCATCAAAGGTAAACAATTTTAAATCCTTGCCAATTTCTAAAAGAATTTGTCATCAAATGCCTGCCTTTCCAAAGAATAATAAGAACTAACATTTATATATATGATCTCATTTGCTCACAAAAATCCCTGTGAGGTAAATCCTGCAGGAATGATATCTCCATTTTACAGATTAAAAAAGGACAGATTAAATGGTTAGAATTATATAGCTAATGAGCTAGTGAGGATCAGAGGTGGTATATTTTCTTTTTATTTCAAATGTCAAAGTATAGTAATACTATAGTCAAAGTCTTACTACTATATTATATTATACTGTTGTTATTGTTTAGTTGTTTCAGAATCTTTCTGACTCCATTTGGGATTTTCTTGGCAAAGATACTAGAGCATTTTGTCATTTTCTTCTCCAGTTTATTTTACAGGTGAGGAAACTGAGATAAACAGAGTTAAGTGACTTGACCAAGATCATATATCCAGTAAGTACCCAAGGATATATTTGAACTCAGGAAGATTAATCTTCTTGATTCCAGGCCTACCACTTTATCCATTGTGCCACCTAGCTATCCTATCCTATCCTATCTTATCCTGTCCTGTCCTAGACTATCCTATTCTAAATTATATAACACTATACCTCTAATAGGACCTAAAGATAAAGAAACTGAGGAAATGTTATAGGGATTTAAAGATCATAGAAACTAAAAAAAATTTAGTGTTTTACAGTTTCTATGATTCACTTAATCTCCTTTCCCAAATCAGATTGTGTTCTCTCAAATGATCAAATGATCATTCCCTGAGGAAATCACTGGATACATATGTTTCTGTCAAAATGTGTTTTAATATGTTCAGATAGTAAAGCAGCAATAACAACAAAAGCAAAACTTTAAGAAGCAGGTTAGAATAGTTTTGAAGCTATTGGGTTTAAACACTTTAAACCAAAGCCATCTTTAAAGGGCAGAAGGGGAAAAAGAAATCAAGCAGAACTGCCAGAGAATCTATTTCCAGATGGGAAAGAGATTATCATGGACCAGAGAGAGTCATATAGTTTCTTGATTATGGGTATGCAGGTGGGTGGCAATTGCTCTCTGGCCAACTGAAACTCAAAAGGCACATAAATGACTAAGAAAAGACAAGTCTCCTCTTAGAGTGAATAGAGGAAGTCTTCAGAGAAAGTAAAAGGGTTGTTAAACAAAATTTAACATCTTTTTTCTAGTAAGAAGAAAATTATCACTTAAAGATTTTTGATAAGTCAATTTTAAGCCCCCAAAAGAAGCAGACTCAGCAAACCATGGGAAAAAACACACTAGACATTATCTTCTAAGAAATTATCAAGGAAAACTGTTCTCATATCCTAGAACCAGAATGTAAAAGATAAATTGAAAGGATCCACCAATCAACTTGTGAAAGAGATCCTAAAATTAAAATTCACAAATATAGCTAAATTCCAGAGCTCCCAGATTAAAGAGAAAATATTAAAGCAGCCATAAAGAAACAATTCAAATATTGTCGAGCTCCACAAGATTTCGGAGCTTCTATATCAAAAGTTTGGAAGCCTTGGAGGACAAAAGAGCTAGGATTACAACCAAGAATCACCAATCTAGCAAAATGGAATATAATCCTTTTGGGGCAAAACTAGATATTCAATAAAATATAGGACTTTTAAGCATTCTTTATGAAAAGATCAAAGCTGGATAAAAAATTTGATTTTTAAATACAAAGCTCAAGAGAAGCACAAAAAAGTAAACAGGAAAGAGAACTCCTAAGAGATTTAATAAGGTTAAAATGTTTACATTCCTACATGAGGAGATGATACTTGTAAATAATAAGAACTTTTTCATTATTAAAGCAGTTAAAAGTATTTATAAAAGAGAGCACAGATGTGGGTTGAATATGAAGGAATGATATCTTTTTTTTGAAAAGTTAAGGGGTAAGAGGGAAATATAGTGGGAGAAATTGAAAAGGAGCAATAGGATGGAGTAAATTAGCTCACATAAAAGAAGCAAGCTTGTACAGTTGGGGGAAAGAGGGGGAGATAAGAGGAGTTAGTGATCTTACTCACATTAGAAAGGGCTCAAAGAGGGAATAATATGCACACAGATGATAAACTGTGCATAACTTAGTTATTCTCAGCAATATAATTATCTGAGGCAGCTCTGAAGGACATGATAAGATAAAAATCTATCTTACCTTATAGGAAAGTAGAAGGGGAAAGGGATAAGAAAAGTGAAGTATGCAATAGAAGGGAAGGCAGATTGGGGAAGGATTAGTCAGAAGCAAAACACTTTTGAGAAGCGGAGATGAAAGGAGAGAGAAAATAGAATAAACTGAGGGGGAAATAGGATACAGTGAAATACAATTAGCAAATGTAACTGAAAAAATTTTTCGAAGCAAGTTTCTCTGATAAAGGCCTCAATTCTCCAACATATAGACAACTGAGTCAAATATGTGTGTGTATGTATTAAATTTACGTATATTCCCTTATTGATAAGTGATCAAAAAATACGAGTAGTTTTTAGATGAAGTAATCATCTCTATGTATGAAAAAAATGCTCTTACTAATGATTGAAGAAATGCAAATCAAAACAGTTCTAAAGTATTACCTCATACCTATTAAACTGACTAATGGGACAGAAAAGGAAAATGACAAATAATAGAGGGAATTCAACACTGATTCAATCCTTTTGTGGAACAATTTGGAACTATGTAGGTTGGTATACCAAAAGAGAGAAAGAATATTAAAAAAACAAACAAACACCTATACATACCAAAATATTTTTAACAGCTCTTTTTTGGGGATAAAGAATTGGAAATAGGGATGTCCAGCCATTGGGGAATAGTTGAACAAATTGTGGTATGTAATTGTGATGGAATATTATAATAAGATATTATATATCATTATATTATTATAAGATATTATAAGATATAATATAAGATATTATATTATCATAAGATAATAATTATATTATTGTAAGATATGAAAAAGATATTCTCAGAAAAATCTGGAAAGATTTATAGAAGCTGACACAAAGTGACATGTAAATGTATAAAGTAACAGTGATGAGGGGAGCCCTGAAAAACACACACTCTTTCTCTTTCTCTCTCTCTTTATCTCTCTCTCTTTTTTTTCTCTCTCTCTTTCTCTTTCTTTCTTTCTCTCTCAGACTTTGGGGGGAAGCTTGGGAAACTTGCTCTGGCCTGAGAGACCCATCTCAGGGAATCAAAATAAAGTGGTTTCATTCTGTTATCTGGGTGGGAATAGTTGAGTGGAAGACCAAGATTTCTATCCAACTCTACTGAGTTGGAGATTAGTCCAGGGATACATTCAATCAGAAGATTATCTATTCTGTTTCCAATTTAAACTGCTCCCAACCCCTACCAAGAGCTATCCATAAAACAAGCTTCCTTCAACTCAATCCCTTGTGGAAGACCCAAAAGCAGGAATTATGCTAAGGAATCTCTCTCTCTCCTTGGCACAGCTGCAACCCTTTCCTAACAGGACCCTATTTATTTCTCTGCTGGATCTTTATTTCTCTATCAGGACCCTGCCACTAAGGAAGTCAGCCTGTAAAAGTTGACTTCTCAGTTCTAATAATAAACTTCTTTTGCCAGTTTAACTTTTTGGGTTAATAAATTCATTTATGAAGGACCTGCGCCAACCAGAAGGGGGTTCCCACAACAACCTGACCTGTGCTGAATCTCATCATTTTTGGCCGAATCTCATCAATAGCAATATCGTAAGATGATAAACTGTGAATAACTTAGTTATTCTCAGAAATACAATGATCTAAGACAGCTCTGAAGGACATGATAAAAAAAATCTATTCATTCCCAGAGAAAGAACCGATGGTATCTGAATACAGAACAAAGCATACTTTTTTTTAAAAGTTTTTTTAAATCTATATATTTTTTCACACCATGACTATTATGGAAATGTTTTGCATGACTACATGTGTGTAATGCATACCAAATTGCTTGTCTTTTCATTGAGGAGAGTTGGGAGGGAATTTGGAATTCAAAGTTTAAAAATTAATATTTAAAATGTTTTTAACTTGTTAAGGAGGAAAAATAAAACACTAAAAAAAGAAAAATAAAGAAACTAAGGTCTAATTAGTTATTTAGCAATGGCTAGTAACAGTTAAAGTTTAATCTGGAAAATGTGTAAATTATGTTTATATTTCTTCAGATAATACTCAATATTATATCTTTAAAAAATTACATCTAATGTTAAAATTAGTGATTTCATTCTATTTAGCAAGTATTAAATATCCATATGCAAAGTGCTGTGATGAAAATACAAAATAAATAAATGAAAGAGTTCCTATCCTCAAAGAGATCATTTTTAATAACATTTTAAAGAAAATATAAAACATAATTAATAAAATAACACTTTCAGTGATTGCAGCTTTCTTCTGCAAAAGGCCATCTTTAACCTTCAGATTTTCTTGTGAGATTATATAGGTATGAACCATGGAATGAAATGTTCCCATAAGAGTTAAAATTATGACTTGAGCTGAAAAAAATCAGCAATGCAGTGACTTACACAGGGTTACACAACTAATAAATGTTAAAGGATGAATTTGAACCCAGGTCTTTCTGACTTCAGGCTGGATGCTCTATTGAATACATTACCTTGCTGTTCTTAATTTAACTAATTTGTATTTATTTTCTTTATGTTTACTCTGGACACACTTATATGTACATCTCTTCAGTTAGATTGTAAGCTTTCTGAAAGCAAGTATTATTTTATTCTATGTATTTGTATTACTACTGCCCAGTTCAGTGACTGATCCTAGAGTATATACACTGATGAATGATAGGGTTGAAATTGCCAAAAAGCTCAATTCAATTCTGTACAATAAAGAATTTTCAAAGAATTAGATTTTTTCCCCAAGCAGAATATCTTGCCAAGGAGATTCTTACCTTACTGGAGGTCTTAAATTGGAGGCAGGCTGTGTGAATTGAGAGAAGGGGCTGGATATGAGAAAACAGAAAGTTCCAAGGAACTACCCAGACCCATAGTGAATCTAATCTTGGTGCAGAAACGTTGTCCTGCAGGCAAGGGAATGATCCTTTCTGTAGTAATACTGCTCTCTGGAGCAAATCTGGTGGTGGATAGACCGTTTGTAACTACCACTTTAAGTTTGAATCTACTTTCCTTAAGAATTGAGGTATCGAGGAAAGAGGGTTTCCTAATTTAGTTCTTCAAACACACAATATACATTATGCATATAAGTAAATTTTTTTCGTAAAAGCTAATTGAAGTTAAAATAAAAAAAAAAGCTAATTGAAAAGACATCAACTGGTTAAACTATATTAGAGAGATGCCAGCTAACACTGGCAAATTAAATGAAGGCAGTAAGCATTGGGAATTGAAATTCAAATCCAGCCTTAGCTACTTCCTAGCTGTGTGACCCTGGGCAAGTCACTTAACCTTTGCCTCAGTTTTCTCATGTAAAATGGGAAAAATAAAAGCTCAAGTGCTCAGCAGTTAGTAGCACACAGTAGATGCTATATCAAAAATAATTACTGTTTCCCTGCTTTCCTCCTGGATGAAGCCAATATCATCAGAAGGAACCTAATATTCAATTTGAGTAAGTTTAGAACCTGGAGGCAGAGTAAGTCCAGTCTTGATCTATCCTTTGGAACAAAAAGTTTATTTTAAGGGGCAGTTTCTAGAAGAGTAGTTCTTCGAATATGGCACTGTAATTCCTAATTCTACAAACACCTGGCAGTGCTTGATAGAGGTCTTGCCAGAGACCGAGATGCTGCCAGCAAAAGACTTAACTGGGAAACTAAGTTTTTTGATGACAATATCTTTGTGTTTCCAGAGTGAGACTTTTTGTGTTTGGGAAAAGTGTGTGTGTGTGTGTGTGTGTGTGTGTCTGGGATTTTGTTTTTGGGGGGCAATGGGGGAGGAAAACTGTTTTAGTGTTCTCCATACACGTTTTTTTTTTTTTTATTTTTTTTTATGGCACCACTATCTCTAATTCTCTCTGGCAAAACAAAATCTAAAACCAAAACCAAAACCAAAACCAAAACAAAACCAAACCTCCCACTTTTAACCACCAGATGACCATCTCTATTCAGAAATGACTTTTTCCTTTTTGGTGAACAAGCTCCACTGACTAGATTAAATTCTCCAACAGGACAAAGAAGGGAGTTGAAACCCCTTTCCAAATATAAATATAATTGGATAAACATTAACCAGGAAACCACTTTGAAAATGTCATATTCTCTCCCCTCTTTCCCTCACCCCTCCTGTCTCCACTTCTTTCAATGCCTTCTGTTTTTGGATACAGTTCGTTTTCCAATCCCATGTTTAGTTCTCACTGTTTCATACATCTTCATACACTTTAAAATAGACTTTGATATTATGAGTGATGTAATTAAAATAAATTTATGGATTATAATAAAGCAGGAAAAAAAGTACACAATTTTCATGCTTTTTATATGGGAATCCACAATATGTGTTTGTACGTTTTATTCTGGAGCTCCCAAACAAAGAATTATTTTGATACTAACATTCTAGAAATGATAATTGTCCATGGTTTACACATAATCTATTGCAGCTTTGTGATCTCCTACATGGTTTTTTTTTTTAAAAAGTATTCTTTTCCTACGCTCCGGTTGTTTCTGTCCGGATGTCTTTCTTAGAAGAATTCAGTCCTCTGAAAAATTCACACAATATTCTGTTCCGTAAGAAAAAATCCACTAGCATGGATAGTCACACTTTGCTTTCTCACCTTTGTCCCACTTTTCCACTTTTGTTAATCTTTTTGTCTTGTGCTGTCATAACAAACAATGGTCACCAGGGGGTAGAATTTTATTTTAAAACCAATTCATGCTCCTATTCAGAATAAGCAATATTAAAACATATAAGGGAATTTGTCTCATAAAAAAGTTTCATTATAACAGAAATCTAGTCTGAACGAATATTAGAGGTACTACCAGTGAATGGCCTTTTGGGATTCTAAAATGAGTCCGTTAGATTTATTGAAACCTTTTAATCTTTCAACATTGCTAGTCATTGAGTATCCTTTGTAGAATTTGAAAACTGGATTCAAGCTAAACATTACATTATGGATTTCTCCCCATCCAAGAAACTCAAAATAGTCACCAGTGCTTTGGCCTTTGCCTTTTACATTTAGAAAACATGAATTTTCCTTTCTATTTTATTTAGGGAGCAGACCTAGAAAAGTCAGAGGTGCATCTCTAAGGACATTATATCTCAAAAGTGTTAGACCGAATATCTTTTTTTTTCTTTTTTTTAAATAACTTTTTATTGACAGAATCCATGCCAGGGTAATTTTTTACAGCATTATCCCTTACACTCACTTCTGTTCCGATTTTTCCCCTCCCTCCCTCTACCCCCTCCCCCAGATGGCAAGCAGTCCTTTACATGTTGAATAGGTTACAGTATATCCTAGATACAATATATGTGTGCAGAACTGAACAGTTTTCTTGTTGCACAGGGAGAATTGTATTCAGAAGGTATAAATAACCCCGGAAGAAAAACAAACATGCAAGCAGTTTATATTCAGCGAATATCTTTTTCTAAGTCTGATGCAGGAGAGAGTCTGGACAGAAATACTAGTAATTCAAAGTCCAGGGAGAATTCTTGTGGAACTTATAACCCTAGAGTTAGTAATCAATCAGTGAACATGTAGTTAGCGTTTAACCGTGTATAAAGGAATGTGTTTAAGTACTAGGGGGAAATACAAAAATTAGAAACAGTAGCAATAAAACTAATATAGGTTTTCATATAATTACATATAATTAAAGGCTGTTCAGGTTATGGAGAGATCCTGCCTATTAGCCAAGGTTCGAAGTCCTACCTCTATTACTACACATTGTCTATTTGGCCTTGCTACTTAGTAACAATCTGGGAGGGTATGAGGATGGGGAGGCTGGGGTTGGAGAGTGGGGGGTAAGTGTCAAATTTCCAGATATAGAAGAATCAGATTAAAATGTAATTGAGAAATGTTTAACAAAATAAATAAAAACACTATATAATATAACTTATATTGTATTATATTACTTATTTATATTATATTTATATATAATTACATATTATATAAAAACACAAATATAATTTGTGAATTTCTAAATCAATATGTAGTCATTTTTCAATATTTTCTGAAACTGACTTTTCTTCTAGTTTCTGATGTAGTTTCTAATACCTTCTAATACCAAAGTCTCCTTATTAGTAATCAATCACCTATATCTTAGGTTGAAAACCTCCAATTTCACATTTCTGATAGATATTTATATAAATAATCATAGACAATTCTTTCATAGTTCATAGTTTTATAGTTCCCCAGAAATTAGCTCCAAAGTCCAAAAAATAGTCATTTCCAAAAGAGCTATGAGAAACAATGTACTAAAACTCTCTCTCAATTTCAGTTAATATATCTATCTGCTTCTGTTTTCCTGATTTTTAATGTTTCTTTGGCAAATAGCACCTAACTTGACATTGGATAAAATCTATCAATCCATATACATAGTTATTGAATTTTTTTACTGATAGCCTACTTCAGAGCCAAGAATTTTAATTGTATATAGGATATTGAATCTATTAGTAAGTCTTCTGTTGCTGAATGTAATAAGTTTTTGATGAAGATTACTCCCTTGGTATGAAATTCCTCTCAAACCTTCTAAGATAGTCATGGTATTTAGAATAAAGTGCTTACAATGCATATATAAAGTATTTAACCAAATCTTGAAAGAATTTTCACAGTATTCATCCCAACATTCTCTAAATGACTACCATGGAGTTAAGTCAAGTTGATCTTGTCCTTTTGCTACCTGGTCCACTCTACTGAAAAGGTCAGAAAAAAAAAAGTATTTGGTATAACAACTTTATTCAAGTTCTAATAATCTACCGATAATTACCAAGTACTATCCACAAGGCACATAGGATTATTACAAGGGAAAGTTGTATAAGGAAATAGGATTCTGCTTCTTTTTTGAATAAATTAATTGTAATCCAGGAAGCAAACCTAGACAGCTTAAGGCTTTTTTTTTTTTTTTTAAGAAAATGAAAAACATGCTTTAATCTGCATTCAGATTTCGTCAGTTCTTTCTTGGATCACTGTATTGATCAAAATAGCTGTCATTCTATGTACAATCTTTTTCTTGGTTCTGTTCAGTTCACATAAGTCTTCTAGTTTTTCTGAAACCTTCTGCTTGTAAATTTTTATACCAGAATAGTATTCCATCATATAGCACAATTTGTTCAGTCAACTAATGGGTATCCCTTCAATTTCCAATTTTTAGGTGTAAGGTAAGAGTTAGGCAAAGAGGTAAGAGCTTAGGGAAAACCAGCCAAGATGGTAGAGTAGGAACAAAGATCTGCTCCATCCCTCCCTTTCCCCATAAAAACTCTATAAGGACCTAGAAAAATGCTAGATTGAGTTCTGATTGGGAAACGTGAGTAAAATCTCAATATTTTCCCAACAGAAATCAAACTAGGGAGACAAAGCTCTGCAGACATAGGAAAAAGGGTGTAATCACAAAAGATGATGGACAAAGCCTTTTACTACAACAGACTGAACTAGGACTTATAATTGTGCTCTAAGGCAAAAAGACATTCCATATCTAGAACAGAGAGTCCTGCTGTTATAAAAAGAATGTGAACAGGTGCCAATTGGCAGTTCTACTGTTGGTACCTCAGTACAGACTGAGGAAGGTATTTGTACTTAGGAGTGATTGTACAGGACAGCACCTACCGTGTGCCAGGATGCTTAGTGTTTTAAAAATATTATAAATCATTTGATCCTTACAATAACCTGGAAGGATGACATCATTTTTATTCACATTTTATAGTTGAGGAAACTATTATAGTTGAGGCAGATAGAGGTTAAGTTACTTGCCAAAGGGGCTGAGATAGGATTTGAATTTAGGCTTCCCGACTTTAGGCTGAGCACTTAATTTCACACTGTACTATGCAGCTGCTGAGGCATTCTCCAGAGAAACCTCTGGGTCAGAGAGTATGGTTTCACCATGTAGCCTATTTCCTGCTTTCCTTAATACTGATCTCTTCACCTGGGCAGTCAACAAATGCATTAAACTATGACTTGAAAGCCTGATTTAAAAAAAAAAAAATCAAAAGCTCATTTACCTCTTCTGTTAATTATCTAACACAGCAATGACAATTTGTGTTGGTGATACTACTTTTCTAATTATTAATAATAGCTAGTTGATATTTAAAATTCAGGAAGTGAACTACAGAATCCAGCTAAAAGTCCCTTCTAGCTCAATTTTATCTCCTGATTGTTTTATCTGTACCCACCAGCTTGCCTATATCTTGATGGTTCTGACTTGGTTTACTCTTCTGATGGGTGAGTCTCTGATGGGGATTACTATCTGGGACTCCCCAGCCATCCTGCTCTCTTTACTCTCATTGTCTGATTCTGCCCCCTATCTCCTTACCCCTTTACTGCACTTCCCTCTTTATTTTGATTTTGATTTCCCCATTAGAATGTAAGTTCCTTGAGGTTCTGTTTATTTGTCTTTCTGTCTGTCTGTTACTCTTGTCAATCCTTTTAAAGATAGAAATAGAGATAGGAATTGGATCTGTGCTTTAATTGTTATAAATAACTCCCAACTGTGAAAATTCCCTCTACCAATGCAGGTTTGTACCTTCTCAACATCTTAGTTTTAGAAAATTGTTTGCAGCATAGAGAGATAAAGAGACTTTCCAGGAGGTGTCAAGAGTTGAACCCGACTCTTTTTTGGTTTTGAGGCCAGTTTTCTTTCTGTTATGCTGAGCTGCTTCTAGTACTTGAGAATTAAAAGAACACAGTTTAAAAAGGATACAAAAAGTATAAAAGTTAACCTTTTCCTCCCATTTTATTATGATCCTAAAACCTAAGAGACTAATTATAAATCCAGCAAAAGCATAGCAGATATAAGATATCCAATCAGCTTGATATTACTGAGGAGAAGAGAAATTCAATAGTATTTTATGGAGGATTTTTTCCTTTCTACTTAAAGTTAATGGTTGTGTATAATTTTGGGTGGGATCCCTATCCAATCTTGGCCAAACTCCTACTACAAGAAAGTTGGGAAGAGAAATCATCTTATAAATTAGTATCATTTCCCCTTCTCTCCTTTTCAACCAACTCTCTTCTGTAGCCCAAATACCTCCAATTTTTGTGTGGTTCAAATTTAACCTGGAGTGGAAATGTAGAGTAACAACAACAAAAAAAAAAAAAAAAAGAAAGAAAGAAAGAAAGAAAGATAAAACGAGAGAGAGAGAGAAAAAAAAATCTAATTTTTCACACTAAAACTCACAAGTACAAAAAGAAAATATCCTAAAGGAAATTAGAAAGACTTTCAAAGTTGAATAGCATGACTAACCTGCACTTTCACCTCAATCTGATACCTCTTTTATTTGGAAATAAAAAAGCTGGTATAGTTTTACAAAAGGGAGCCAGGTGTGGCCTCTGGGTGCCTGGAGGCATATACCAAAGGGACTTACTGTTTCGTAAAACTTTGTCAACTCTGCCTTATGGGAAAAAAAATGCTCTTCTTGACCTCCCACTCAGGGTTCTTTTAGAAGCTTCCATAGGTGCTTGATGTCCTACTGAAATGAAATCATGACTGAAATTGGTATCAGTCATTCAATAAGCATTGATTAAATGTTCATTGTCATTCTTCTGGGTGCTGAGAATATACAAAGAATCAGTCCTTTCTCTTAAAGAAGGGAAAAACATATAGTCAAATTAAGGTAGTAAAATAAGAGAATAATGACAGGGTGAGTCAGTAAAAGTAAAAAATTCCTTTATAAAACAGGGAACTTTTTCTTTAGCAGATTGCCCTTATTATTATGTAGTATTTTATATATATGTACACACACATACACACACGTACACACACACACGCACACACACACACACACACACACACACACACACACACACACACACACATATATATATATATATACAGAAGCATAAATAATACATACATATAAAATATATTGTTGTTTATTTGCTTTACTTGTGTCCAATTCTTCCTGATTCCATTTGGGGTTTTCTTGACAAAGATAGTAGAGTAGTTTGTGATTTCCTTTTCTAGCTTATTTTACAGATGTGGAACTGAAGCAAATAGAGTTAAGTGACTTGCACATAGTTATACAGCTATTAAGTGTCAGGACATATTTGAACTCAGGAAGATGACTCTATTTCACTGGATCACTAGCTCTCCCTTAAAATACATCTATATAGGAATATGTGTATACATGTATATTACAGAGAGACTTTTTTTTGTAGGGTGAGGGAGTCTAATAACTTGGGTGGGGCATTAGGAGAGGCCTCTTGTAGGTTTAAAATCGAATTGACTCTGAAGACAGCTAGAGAGCTAGAGTGAAGAAAGCAACATATTCCTCCTGATTTCAAGGCCAGTGCTCTATCCACTGTCCCATCTAGCTGCCCCAAGCAATATATTTCTGACAAAGAAGAAATCCTTTTCTAAAGGGCAGTAATGCTATATATGAAACATGAAAAGTAGGTCAATGTGGTTGGAACAAAAAATGTGAATGAGAGTGATGTGCATCCATCCTTAATAAGTTGGCTGAAGCCACATTGTTTTTGTTGTTGTTCAGTTGTAGGCAACTCTTTGTATCCTCATTTGGGCTTTCTTAACAAAGATAGTGGAGTAATTTGCCATTTTCTTACAGATAAGGCAAATAGAGTTAAATGACTTGCCCAGGGTTACACTCTGAACCTGGAGTTCAAATCTTATGTTTATATTTCAAAAGACTTATGTAAATGAGTCTTTCTGATTTCCAACCCTCTACTCTATCCATTGTGCTATCTGCCCATATTATCTAGAAGTCATATTGTAGAGGGCTTTCAGTGCCAAACAGAAGAATATATATACTATCCTTGTGATAATGGGAAATCATTGGAGCTTTTGGAATGGGGAATAACATGATTACATTTGTGCTTCAGGAATAAAACATTTGAAGGATAAAATGGAAAAGGGAGAGGTTTGTGTTGGAGAAAATCAAGGGGCTACAATAGGTTCAAAAGGGAAGTGACAAGGGGTAGTGGCCATGTGATTGGAGAGAAGGAAAATAAGACATGTTACAGAGGTAGAATTGACAAGATAAAAAATTGATGAGATGTAGAAGTGAGGGAAGAATATAGAAGTTGTGAACCTGGGTAACTGATACCATTTTTGACAGAAACAGAGGTGAGATTGGGGAGAAAGGCAATAAATTTGTTTTCTATCTATTGAGTTTGAGATAACTACAGGACAAAAAGATAGTTAAAAATGTCCAAAGGCAATTGCTGATGTAGGACTTGAGTTCAGAATAGACATTAGGTTTGGATGTAGAGATCTAGAAGTTTTCAATGTAGAGCTGATAATTACAACCACAGGAATTGATGGAATAACGAACAAATGGGATATAAAGAGAAAAAACAGATATCCTGTGACAAAACACAGGAAAACTATAATCAGAAATTGTGGTGGGGGAAGGAGTCTGATGATATTGGTGACATTTTGATGATCATCTGACAAAGGAGATTGAGAGAAGGAACAGTCAGACAGATAGGAGGAAAACCAAGAGAGAAGAGTGTCATGAAAATCCAAAGAATACAAGTATAGAAGATAATAAATTATAAAATGCTGCAGAGAAGTCATGAAGTATGAAGATGGAGAAAAGGACTTTGAATTTGGCAGTTAAAAGATCATGGTAAATTTGGAAAGAGCAATTTTTGTTGAGTGCTGAGGTTGGAATTTATATTGGTGGAGAAATGAGAGAGAAGTATATGCAAGGATTATAAAGTTTTCTCATGGAGTTTGTAAAAGGAAAAAGCTATATGGAATAACAAGGGTTGGTTTTAAGGACTCAGTGGCTAAACATATTTGTGAGCATTAGGAAAGAGCTAGTGGATAGAGGAGAGAAAAGAGAACTATGATAGGGGAAATCTGCCAAAGAAAAAAGGATTATGAGGAGATTAATATTAATATACTATACTTTATACTATATAACCGACCTAAACTGGCTCCTTTATTGTAAAATAAACATTCTTCATTTTTATATTAATATCTTCAGTTATGTTGTTTAATAATAAAAGTCTTAGTTAATTTTGTTAATTTAGTTAATTTAGTTAATATTTTGTTAATACTGATCTGAAAGAGCAAAATGAAGAATCATAAGATATTTTTAAACACCATTTTAAGGTACTTGTATAGCCCTGGATGAGTCAATAAAACTTTCTAAAGTTCAGTTTCTTCATTTATGTGAGGGTTAGGTTAGTCTTCTTCAAGTCTATAATCTAAGCCATATGTCACTTTGGTAGGTAAATATTATATATTTAATACAAGTAAGAAGTTGAAGCACAAAGGGAAGAAATGCTTAGTTAGAATATCCAGTGCTCAATTTCCCTCCTGAAGTGACAGAATTGATTTCTTTTTCCTTTTGGGCTGTTAACTTTGATGAAGAAATATATTCCTGTTAAAAGTGGGTATACTATAAATCTTTTGAACTGGATGTAGAAAAAAACAAACAAACAAACCCTTCTAATAAATCTTATCAAACCAAACTATCAAACTTAATAGATATATTTGAAATACATTCTGTCCTCGAATATGATCCTTCATAAGTTTGGTTTTAATGACAAATTTGCCTCATATGTAAACTTCTGATGATACACCTGCAATAGCAACTTTTGGTTACAATACATACTCAAGACAGAAATGAATTTCTAAGATGAGTCATAATAAATATTCCCTAGAAAATGAGTTAGCATTCCATATGTAATACCCAAATCCTCTTTATTCAAGCACCAAGCCAAAATCATTTATTTGGCTTGTATTTTTCAATGGAAAGTGAGTCAAGAATCTCTTGTCATCCCATTGGGAAACTGCCAGATTTCTTTATTTGACAATAAAGAAATGCAGCCACCAATATAATTTGTATTTCTACAGAGATTTAGTTCCTTGCTGAATAGAAATTCTTGAACAAGGAAAGACATTTTTTTGTTTGTTTTAAGATTGTTTTAAATTGGCAGTCTCTTTTTCCTCTGATTTTCAAAAAAAATTAACCTTAATTTTTTGTTGTTTTCTCCTTACCTTCCTGCCTTGCTTCTTTGACTTCAGTTTTCTTTAGGACTAAAATGTATAACAGAGAGCTACATATGGCATATAGCAGAAGAACCTAAATGTAGCCCCAAGAATTCTTCTTTTCACAGGATATGAACAAGGTTCACAGGTTGTTCCTTGTTCACAGGTTGTTCACAGGAACTTGTCTGTCATTGGCGGAGTTGGACCACCAAGAGAAGAGAAGCTTCAACATAGGATGCTCTTATTATATCTCAAGATTTGTAGTTTGTGGGCTGGACTTCCCACAGATAGTTGCAACTTTGTATTGTGCAACATAGATAAAGCCCTTTGGTTCTTTAAAAAAAAAAAGGCCAGTGTAGCCTTTAATAGGCCAAAGTTTGTGAGATACTATGTTTTTTTAAAATCACTTTAGCAAATAAGCATCAAACAGATCGTGTAATGAAGTACTATGAAAAGGATTATATTCTAAAAAGTAACTAAACATTTTATTTAATGTTGATTTTATAATATTTCTTAATAATAAAGAGTATTGCGGGGAAGGGCAGGGGAAAATGAATTTTATAGGAGTTGAAGTACTCTTCATACTGTTATATCTGTTAAAATATCTGTTAAATATCTGTTAAAAGAATATCCTGTCAAGACTACTACATTAGGAGTCAGAAGATCTAGTTCTATTCCTTACTCTGTTTCTTGATCCTCATTCTTCCTCTTTACCTCACACAGAGTGACTTTAAAAAAGTCATTTCATATGAACTTCAGTTACTTTATTTTTAAAATGAGATAGTTGGAATAGGTGATTTCTAAAGTCTCCTACATCTGGGATTCTACACAGGAATGTATTTTAGGTCTTTTCTCATTATCCTCTCACTTGGTGATCAAATTAGTTTCCATGGATTACTATAATTTCTTTGACTCTCAAATCTATATATCTAGCCCTTTTTTCTTTTAATTCTTATTTTTTTGGTTCCACAAATGCAGCACGAATTGTCCACCTAACAATTCAAGCTAAAATACCCATTATCATCTCAAACTCAACATGTCTAAAATAAAATCCATTATATTTTCTCCTGACTCTCTTCTTTTTCCTAACTTCCCTATCTTGGTCAAGAATACCACTGTTCTTGTCTTCACAATCTAGAATTCACTCTTGACTCTTTATTCTCATTCCTTCCTACATGCAACTAGTTGTCAATTGTTGATTCCTCAACATCTTTCACAAATATTCTCTCCTCTCTTTTTACAGCACAACCACATAGCCTTAGACCTCATCACTTCTTGCAATAGTCTCCAAATTGATCTCTTCTTTTCCAATATGTCTTTTGCACAGCTGCCAAAATGGTTTTTCTAAGGCACAGACATGAATATATCATGTTTCTTCTAAAGAAACTTCAATGATTCCCTGTTACTTCTTTGCCATTTAAATCTCTTTACAATGTGGTACTTATCTTTACAGGCTGATGACACATTATTCCCCCTCTCCCACTAACCTTACACACTCTATACTCCAGTCAAACTGACCTGCATTCCTTGCACATAGCTTTCCATTTCCTACTTCTGAGAAGAGTTCCCCGTGACTAGAATTCTCTTCTTATTCACTTCCTCCTCTTGAAACCCCTAATTCTTCAATGGTAAGCTTTAGTTCTACCTACTTCAAGATGTCTTTTTTGATTCTCCTGCTTATTTTCTCTTTTCCCCTTATTGTGTATTTATTTTGTATACTCTGTATTCATGTCTCTATTAACATGCTCTACGTCACTTATAGAATGTAAGCTTTGCAAGGGCAAGATCTATTTTGTTTTGTATTTGTATTTACAGCATCTAGAACAGTGCCTAGAATATAGTAGGTATTTAATACTTGCTTTTAATTGATTGGTGCTGTATTGAATAGGAAATAGAAAGGTCATTAATGGCAAGCTTTATAGATAAAATCTGAAACATTAGAATAATATTTTAAACCTACTAATAGGTCCTTAACACATTGTTGGATCCAAATGTAGTCTTGATAATAACAAAATAGCAAATTTTATTCTTTCAGAATTAGAATTTTAGTCGTTTGAAATTTTATTTTTTTGTAATTTCTTTATAATAAGGATGAAGGACAAATTTTGACAGACTGAAATAGTTTATGAAAAGTCGATTCATCTAGATTGTGCTTATTCAATGAAATCCTATGAGGAAAAGTGAAAATATCAGATCATGAAAGCAAACATCAAAATGTGTAAATAATCTTTTGCAGCAATCTTCAGTATTTCCATTTTAGAGGAAAGATTTTCAAAGAACTTTTTTCCTTAAAAATTCTCTTTTGATTGACATGGGAGCAAACTCATCTATAATCAATCACAGGAACCACTAGAGTATCAACTCAGATTTATATTATTATTATTTCAACTTAGCCATAGAACTTATCAGGAAAACTAGATTATAAGGAAGGACTAGAAAACAGAAGTATCTTTGTATAGTAAGACTATTGAGTTTAACTAATTCCATTTTGTTTAAAGCCTCCATTTAATTGAGTAAATAGACATTAAGTAATAAAGAATCAGCATAAATTATATTATTGAAGTTTTTTCTAGTGGCTTTGATGACAACCAATCACATCACCCTCAGTTCAATATATTGGGATGAATTTCTATCTCATTCTTTAACCATTTATAGCCCAATGTTTGGGCCGAAGGCAGCTGCTTACCATTTAACCAATGCTAGAGAATAATATTTCCATTCATGAACCCATGCATTGTTTTTGTATTTCTATTTTTGATAGGTCAGAGAGCCCTCAAGAAGGGGTTGCTTACTCTTGTGACATCCCTTTATGGGAGCTTAGTTGATATGTCAACAGTATGGGCAACTATTTCCTCATGAAGATGACTTGTCTTTGTTTCTTCTGTACTGGGTCTGTTGGTTTCAAGCCATTCTCACCTAAGCACTGATTGTGTGGTGATGATTGTTCTAACATGTTTATCAGAGGTGATTTTAGTTCATTCTTATATAGGGATTGCATCAAAGGCACACCTTGAGTCAAATCTTTGGTTTCCATAATATACTCACAGGAATATCTTTTTTCATAATAGGGTCTGCAGTCTGAGGACCATCATTTGGACTTAAAGTCCAAAGAATAACTGGTATATAAACCTTTTCATTCTCCTCCTCAGTCCATAATTAGGATCAAATGATAATGTCTAAGTTCAAATACAGACTTAGATCCTTATCATGAGGCCAGTCATTTAACTCCTGTCTGTTTCCTCAAGTTATAAAATGGGAGAAATAACATTTACCTTCACAACAGGATTGTGAAGATCAAGTAATGTAATATTTGTAAATTGCTTAGCACATATAGGTACATAATAAATGCTTGTTCCCTTTGCCTTCCCTTGGTGAAATAAAGATCTTTACTGCTGATTGAGAAATAAAAATTCCTTCTGAAGTTCAAATCATCTTCAGGAAATTTAACTCATGGCTCTCTCTGTGCCTTTTGCATGGTAACTGCCTATGTTTATTATCCAGACCTTCAATAAGACTGTTAATGATTTTCCTGCCTTTTTTTTTTTTTTTTTATACTTCCTAACTAAGATGTCTTCCATTTAATTCTGGACAAGTTGGCCTGATTTAATGTTATCTAAGTCATTGTTTGCATAAATTATGGCATAACACTGGACTATTAACATATCCTTGTAGTAACCTACTCTTGCCTATAAAGACCAATTTCCCTTGACTTTCTTTAGCCCCTGAGACTACAAAGTAAAATATTATTTAGATCAATAAGTAAAAACCAAGGTCCATCATGTTCTTTAATCTTATCAACCATTTCTAAAATGTTAGGGAGGGCTCACTTGATTGGGTTTGTTTTTAACATCTAGTTTTCTATAATTCACTATGAATCTCCACTGCCCACTAGTCTTCTTCACTGTCCAGAATGGAAATTTGTAAGGGCTAATTGTTTTTAAAATTATACTTTTCTGTTCCAAATCCTTTAGGAAAGTGCCAATTTCTTAATCTCCTCTTTTAATTCTACTTTGAGAAATGTTTTTATTACTTGACTTAAGGCAGAGATTTAGGGTCTATAAGACATTTCCTTTTAGTAACTTGATAATAGCTTTTTTTTTGGCCATAGTGCAAAATTTTTACCTAACACATCCATTCCAATCATTGTTTTATTTATCTTATACCAATTATTCTTTAAACTTCTTTGAGCTAATCTGTAATTCTTAATTTTCTATATATTTCCCAACCTAGGGTTTCAGTATCTCTAAAACTATTTATTCAAGTCTAATGCCTGAGTTTTTAAAAATTTTTTCTTACTGTGTCTGGTTTTTATAGTTCCTTGAGAACCAGAGTGTTTAATGGAGCCAAGATGAAATAACATCAATCATTACTTTGTAGAATGACTAGTTCCAGAAAGGGGTGATGGTCCTCTCTTTGGATCTTAACAAGATCACTAAATCCTTATAGTGAAATTAAGTATTATTTTGTTAATTTTATTGCTATTGGAACTTGCTTTAGTTAATATTCTTTTCACATACTCAGTATAATTTATTGATGCTGGCTTACATTTTTATTTAAACTTGGATATGACTATTCTGTGATGGCCTTTTTAAGTAAATGGTAAATTGCCTCAAACATTGCCTCTAAGGTTTAACTATGCTTTTATTGGTATGATAGGTGGACCATCTTTTCCTTTAAGAACACAAAATCCAATGTAGGTGAGTATCTTTCATTAATCCTCTAATTTTTGCTGCTAGAAATTTAATAGTTTAGGCTGGTCTTTCATCTTTTCTAATTATGTCTAAACTTTTAACCAGAGCTTAATGAACTTACTACCTAACTCTTAGTAACTAGATGACATCTGTTTCTTTTGGATTTTGAACAAACTTTATAAACCTGATCCAGTTCTTTTCTAGTTTCTGTGCTGATATTTACTCTTCTTTAAATATTTTACGATTTGTTAGAGGATATGAAACCCACCACTACTTAGCCATGTCCTCATATTTTCCTAGCAATGGATCACTTGACTCACTGTCAAAAGATGGTCTTCTTAGCTGGTTCTCATGTCCCTATATTTGAAGGGATTTTGGATAAAGTACCTCCAAAACAATTCTAGATCATCTGCTTGTTATTTCTATAGCTTCTTATCTTATTTTCTATCTCTAATAGGAGGGATACACTTTCTCATGTAAAATTGAAGTCTGTTCCTTTCTCTTATTTTTAAAAATAAAAATTCATCTTTTTAAAAAGGGTATATTTTTGAATTTTAGCATTGGCAATTCTGGCTTTAACCAAATCATATGGCCTCTGACCACTGTCTTAGTATCCTTAAGATAGTATCCTTATCTTGGCTATCTATGGGTCTTGGAATACATCCCAGATCTGTAAATAGATCTGTAATACTGCTGCAGGGCTTAAGAGATTCCATCCTATCTCTAAGGGAGTAGGGAAAAAAAAAAAAACAGGACTTGTAAGGTACTTTCTTTAAAAAAAATCTTCTCTTAATATTTGACAGTATTAATCTGACCTCAGTATGTATTGGGGAGGAGAGAAAGGGGAATGGATACAGGCAGAAAGAGGGCTGAGGGAGGGAAAGAGAGAGAGGAAGAAAGAAGGCGAAGAAAAAGGAGAAGAAGGAGAAGGAGGAGGAGAAGGAGAAGAAAGAAGACAATGCAACAACATAAGAGTAAGCATTAAAGAAGATAGGAAATGCCAGGAGAGTTATAGATCTTTCATTCACTATGTATGAAGGTACAACTGCCAAGAAACCTACTCCCAGCTCTGGTTAGCAGTTTATGAATCCAGAAGTGAAGAATCTTTGCTTTCTTTAGGAACAGGAGCTATTTACAGTATTAAATGTGCACCATTTGCAGAAGGAATAACTTCTAAAAGATCTAGTCCCAGCCCTGGTTAATAGCTTAGAAACTTAAAGAGGAGGTATGGAAATCAACTTCTGGCTGGTCTCTGTTACTCTTAAAACTTTTTATTCTAATCTTTAGCCCATCCTTATCATCAAACATAACATATAGTACACATACCAAACTATGCCATTTTGTATGTTGACTAGTGCAATGGAAACCTTATCAAACTATACCCTTTAAAAATGAAATAAAAATGTAATTAATTATCTACAGAGAACAATTACCTAGTTAACAAAAGAAATATCATTCCCTCTAGGAACAAAAGACCAATGTGATTCCTAGAAGTCCTAAGATGCACAATTAATAATGTGTATATTTCATGGAAAGGCTCCCTCACTGCTCAAGGGTTTTATTACTATCTCCGTCTGATGTGGTCATCTGGCAAGTCCATTAATTAGCACTGTCCTCAATGAACAGGGTATGATTAGGTCATATGGTTAGAAATACAGGAATATATTCTAGTCTCAGGAGAATCAGGAGCAGGCTAATAACTAGTGCCTCCTATTGGCATTTATAAATGCCATTATAATGGGGGCATTAGCTGGTTACCATCAAATTCTTATTGTTGGTCTGTTGTCTATTTCATTTACTATATAATTTGTTTCATGGATAAATATACAACATTTGGTTAAATTATTTACAATACTTTTTTTTAAAAATTGATTATCTGTCTTTCTTTGGTTTATATAAGTTTATCAGTTGTATAGAAAGACAAACATGTTATTTACCAAACTATACCACATAAATGTTTGTCTAACTATTGGAAACTTATAGAAAAATAACTGAGTAGGAAAACAAGTCAAAACATCTCCATTTCAAAACGGAGGCTTAAAGCATCATGCAGTTGGTTATGCTGCTAATGTACTTATTCCCAAGAAAATAAGTTAAATAGACTGAATTTTCAAAATGGAGGAATTGTTTGGTTAAGTACACTTGAAGATTAGAACAGGTTTGTACTGGTGTAGTGCCTTTTAAGGTCTATTGTCTCAGATCTAAAAATATACATATGCTTTAAAATTGTTTTTTGTTTTTTATTTGTTTTTTGCTAAGGCAATTGGGATTAAGTGACTTGCCTAGGGTCATACAACTAGGAAGTATTAAGTATCTGAGGCCAGATTTGAACTCATGTTCTCCTGACTTCAGGGCTGGTGCTCTATCCGCTGTGCCACCTAGCTGTCCCTAACATTGTTTTAAAATATGTTTAGAATCTGTTTTTGGAAAGTCCAATATTGGGATGGTGGTG
This sequence comes from Antechinus flavipes, assembly GCF_016432865.1. Lineage (NCBI taxonomy): Eukaryota > Metazoa > Chordata > Mammalia > Dasyuromorphia > Dasyuridae > Antechinus > Antechinus flavipes. The sequence continues at coordinate 234,217,506 of NC_067402.1, read as the reverse complement.
GTACAGAAAAAACAGCTATTGGTAAATAGGTTAAAAGTATGAGCCTATATTTATTATAATAATATTTGTAATACTACATGACTTTCTATTACATCATTTGGGGGAAATCATAATTTCCTTGAAGGGACCATTCTATTGCACTGTTTCTTCATTTCTTTTCTGCAATTATAGGAATTACCACAATAAAGTAAAATTTTATCACATTAAACGGATACAGAAGTTCAACTAATGATTTTAGAGAATCATTATCTGCCTTTGGGATTATTGCAATTAAAAGATATGTATTCTATACTAAAAAGATTTGACTTATAGGATTCCTATAGCATCCAATTCATGGGAAGGAACTAGTTCCTATCATCAACAGTATTCCCATAAAAGGAATTGTACTCTTAAACCAGATTTATACCAACTATCTATAGGCAAATCTAATACACAGAGAAAAGGCATAGTAAGAAAAACTTTCAAGGCTGGGCTGTATTAAAAAGTAACTGTGGGAACATAGTCCTCTGTTGGGGTATGATGAGAGGATATGTCAAAAGTTTAAGCTTGAATAATTTAAAACTGCATTAAGACTTTTGGGAGACCCCCATATATTATTCCCCTTTATAATTTGGGAATATGGCCTTCTCTCTGGTCATTACTAGTGGTACTTCATTTCTTATTTTCTGACCTTTGCATAGCTGTTTTTCATGCCTAGAATTCACAGTTCTCTTCTACATCTCTGAGATCCCTGTTTTCTCTCAAACATCAGCATGTATCACTTTCTATATGAAGTCTTTTCTAATTCTTTCCACCAAATTATCTCGCATTTATGTATTTATACAAATATTTCAGCTTCAATGAAATAATCTCCTTGTTTCTTTATTAGTGAAATGAAAACAACCCATCTTTCCTGGTTACTTCATCAGGTAGGTATTGTCTTCTTTATTTGTTGCTATAAGTTTGAACTGAGTATGATTCTCAAATACCCTTGAGTACATCTTTGAGAAACTTTTGCTATGGCTGAGGTCATAAATCAAATATAGCACAGAGAACAAATAGAAGCTTGAAAAAAACCATAAGCTATACTGTGAAATTCTACTTATTGTTAGAAATTTTCATCCTTAATAAGGAGTTCAAAATCATTACTGGATTTGTCTATCTTTATGAATAATGATACAATAACAAAGAAACAACAGATAAAAGTGGAATGTTTAGGATAATAACCCACCATTTTTGATATTGGTCTTGAGATGAAACCAAAGAATTTCAAAATTGTAAAAATATTCAAACATCTTTAGGCCATGAAACATGAACCACAGATCCATCTCTTAGGGTCATTTTTATTTGCTTAGAATTGGTTAATCAACCAACACTACCAAATAAAGCTTGTTATAGAACAGGTGTTCAAAAAATGTTTTGGGAATGCTATCAAATTGAAGTAACAATTGCTTACAACTAATTTGCTTGGCTGTTATAGTTTGGACCTGACACAGGCTGGTCTTCTGGTAATTTAGGTCTGTTACTAGAATTAAATAAGATATTTATAGGCCATTAAGCAATTAACATTGTCCAAATAAGGTTTCTTATTCATAGCATAGAAAGGATACTCAATAAGGACATAGTGCTCAAATGGGACACACAATTTCCCTTGCTTCCCTCTATAAAAGGTACATCTAGTTAGCAAAGTTCTATGTAGTGAACCCAGTGACTTTATGACATCCATTAAGTCTTAAGAGCCCAATGATCTAAGGTGACTATGAAATCAAGCCAATACTGCCTGAAGTGATCAGGAAGTTGAATCACTACCACACAGAGACTATTAATCCTCTGGACCAATCACTAGGGATTACTTCCCCTTCCTTGTAGAGATAGAATGAGCCTAAAATACATGGGGATTTGGTAAATAATGATCCTATAGACTTTTGGCAATGTTAGGCAGCAGAAAGGTCTGCTTAAAAAATCTGAATTCTAGCCCAAACGCTGATAAGTCATACAGCTTTGTGCAAGTCTAGGCCTGATGTACATCATCCATAAAATAACAAGGTTGAAATATTATTGTTCAATTGTTTCAATTATGTCTGACTCTTTGTGACCCTATTTGAAGTTTTCTTGGCAAAGATAATGGATTGGTTTACCATTGCCTGTAGTCCATTTTGAAAATGAGGAAATTGAATGCAAGTAGGGTTAAGTGACTTACTGAGAATCACACAGCTAGTAAGTATCCAAGGCCGGATTTGAACTCATATTTTGCTGACTCCACTTTATTTGCTATGTCACTAGTTATCCTATTGTACTTGTTTAATTAAAATTTCTACATAATAGCCATGAATTATATCATCTTTCTCTACTGACCCTCAGAAAACAAACTAGAGATCCTCTGAGGAAGGATCAATCACAACTGCAACTTGAATTAGATGACCTCAGAGGTCTCTTAATTCTCAGTTATGTGATTCTGTGAAGAAATATATTTGTTTTATAACCTCAGCCATAACAAAAGTTTCTCCAAGATGTATTCAAGGGTATTTGAGAATCATACTCAGTTCAAACTTATAGCAACAAACAAACCTTCCTTGTCTTTCCCCTAGTGCTTAATCTACCCTATTCAAATCGAGAAGAAAATCAGTTGGCAAAGGTTCTTACCATTTCTTACCATCTTACCAAAGGTCATTTCCATCCCAGCCAACTCAAATATATATTTATTTCACGTAGGCTAAAAGAATTTCTCTTCCCTCTTGTTCAAAAACATAGTGTTCCTAGCTAACTTAGAGAAAGTTGAATGATGTCCCTTTCTTCCTCCACCCTTTAAACCAAGAGCTCTTTAGTAATATAGGCCTCAGTGCCTGGGAATTTTTAGTAGCTTGATGATCCTCCTTTCACTGTAATGAGAACCTAGTTTGGAAAAGGCATCCCTTAGAAATTTTTTTTTTTTGACATGAAATAAGAGAACTTGACATATCTTCTTTCCTTGGTTAGTCCTCCCATTAAAAAGAAAAAACTAAAGGGAAGTTAACTAATAGGATAAATTACCTAATACAATAAGATTTTCTTATCTTATTCCTATCAATCTCAAAGAATTCCTATCAATCTCAAAGAAAGAACCTTATGATTGATACTAATGCTTATCAATCTTGTCAACTAGCTCAAGACATCAAGAAAGTCTTTGAGCTTGACTTTATTTCATCCCACATCCTGAATTATCTTATATATACCAGCTAATAACAGAGGGTTATATAGTATATCACAATGCCTGGAGACAACCAATTGCCCCAATAGGCTATCTTAAAGGTGGGTAAAGAAGCATTTACCTATTCTACAAGTCTTCAGGGCCTCCATAAGATAAAGTTAAAAGCATGGAAATGATAATGCTTAGTAGACCAAACCTCTGTAGACAATCAAAACTTACATAACTCCTCAATGATTAACAAACTCTTCCCTGGTCAGACCTTTGCCAAACCATTGATTCTGAGCCCTTGGTTGTCGTTATTCAAAATCAATTCTCCATTTCTCAATGCCCTATTCTTTATCCCCATTTTCTTCAATCTAACCATCCCAATCTTACACTCTAAAGCTATCGACTTTTTACTCTATTTTCTCTAAAATGCTTCCTCCATTGACCAAAAAGCAAAACAAAACAAAACCAAAAAACAACTATCTCCCCCCAAAAAAAATTCCCCTCCCATACAAAACCAAAAAAAGTAATTTCCTTTATTACTTCTTCTTTCTTCTGGTTCTCAGAGACCTGGATCTCTTCTTAAGACACAGCCTCCCTGTCCTCCCTTATCAGGACTGACTGCATTTTCACTTACTCCCTTTACTCGCTGGTTTAGACTAGTGAATTGGAATATTCCTTGCTTCTCATTTGCCATTTTCAAGTTTTCTTTCCACCATTACTCAATAACTTCTCTCTTGTGATACACTCAATCCATATGAAATGCCCAATCTCAATTCTCTTATCTGTTGTTTACCAGCCTTCAGAACATGACACTTCTTTCATCAGTGCCTGGTTCACATCTTTCTTTTTCTCAACTCCCTTCCCTAATACAAGGGATCTCAAACATATATATTACTCTAGTTCAAATGCCCTACCCTCTCACATATCCTTAGCTTATTCATTTTATAGAACTTACTCTCCTTAACCACACAAAATGGGGCTTTGCCATAATATCCAATGAGTCCTCTACTAATGCACACCTAGTATTCATGAACTTTGAAATTCTCTTATTTAATTACAATCTATTGTAATTCCATCTCTCCCTCTGTCTTGTGATCTTGAACTCTGTTCTTCATTTATAAACGACCTTCAATTTCTCCACCCTTCAGTTCTTTCCTAGGCCATCACCCCTGAACTGGTTATACTCTCTTTTCTTCCCTAGTTTGACTTCTTCAGCTCTATACTGTTCTCTTCTCTGAGTCCTTAAGTCCTTATCCTATTGCCAAACTCGCCCTGCCAGCTTTTAGACATGCATCACTTATACCATCTGCTATCTTCATTCCCCCATGGGCTACTGAATGAAGATAGAGAAAATAATGAAACCATGCTTATTGGGTCAACTATAAATTCATGTTACATAATTTGAAATGGGCCCTAATTGCATCTGAGCAATCTTTTTACACCTTCCCTAATTAACTCACAGTTGTTCTTCACAATTGGGTTTAAGTGACTTGCTCAGAATCACACAGCTAGTGAGTTTAAGTGTTTGAGGACAGATTTGAATTCAGGTCCTTCTGACTTCAGGGCCAGTGCTTTACTGTATCATCTAGCTGCCACAATGAATGTTGCTTCTCACACTAATTTTCTTCATTCCCATCTCACAAAGTAGGCCTATTGCTTACCAAGGCAAACTACTCTACACGCAAAAATGGATGGTCCTCTCCATCATATCCACTCTTTCATTTATTGTCAATCTCTGTTTACTCACTCCTTCCCTAGAGACTAAAAGCATGCTCATATCTTCCCATCCTCAAAAAATCCACCACTTGACTAATCCATCCCTGCTAGCTATCATTCTATTGAAAAGGCTGTCTCTAAAAGATGGCTCAAACTTCTTTCCTCTCATGTTCCTCTTCCTTAGTCTTTTCAGTCTAGTGACCTTTTAATTATCAAATCAAATATTTAAAAAAAAATCTTCATTCTGGATGCCCATCAATTGGAGAATGGTTGGGTAAATTGTGGTATATGAATGTAATGGAATATTATTGTTCTGTAAGAAATGACCAGCAGGATGAATACAGAGAGGACTGGCGGGACTTACATGAACTGATGCTAAGTGAAATGAGCAGAACCAGGAGATCATTATACACTTTGACAACGATATTGTATGAGGACATATTTTGATGGAAGTGGATTTCTTTGACAAAGAGACCTAACTGAGTTTCAATTGATAAATGACGGACAGAAGCAGCTACACCCAAAGAAAGAACACTGGGAAACAAATGTGAACTATCTGCATTTTTGTTTTTCTTCCTGGGTTATTTATACCTTCTGAATCCAATTCTCCCTGTGCAACAAGAGAACTGTTCGGTTCTGCAAACATATATTGTATCTAGGATATACTGCAACATATCTAACATATATAAAACTGCTTGCCATCTAGGGGAGGGGGTGGAGGGAGGGAGGGGAAAAATCGGAACAGAAATGAGTGCAAGGGATAATGTTGTAAAAAAATTACCCTGGCATGGATTCTGTCAATATAAAGTAATTATTAAATAAAAATTTAAAAAAAAATAAAAAATCTTCATTCTTTTTGATTTCTCTGCGGATTTTGACCCTGTAGATCACCTTCTTTTTCCTGAATATTCATATCCCTGTAGATTGTCATAATACTGCTTTGTATTAAATTTCCTCCTATCTGACAACTCTTCAAAGGCTCCTTCATGAGATTTTTATGCAAGTCATGTCTGTTAATCATGGGTATCCCCTAAGATTCTGTGCTGGACCTCCTTTCCTCTATACTATACTACTTATCTCATCCCCTCCTATTCATTGAATCATCTTTGTGCTGATGATTTTCCAATCTATTTATCTAGTCTGAAACTTCTTCAAAAATTACAGTCTCATATCTCTAAATGCCTTTTGTAATCTGAAACTGGATTATCTTATAAACAGCTTCAACTCAATATGTCCAGAATTTTTTATCTTTCCTTGCCCCCCTCTTTGTAACTTCCCTATTTCCATTGAGGGTACTACAAATGTCTGAGTTATCCAGGCTTGCCACTTAGGTATCTAATAGAACTGTTGGCAAATGCAATTGATTTTTTTTTCTTTATAACATCTCTTGAATAAGCTCCTGCTATTTTCATTACCCTGGTGCACAGTCTCATCATTTCATGCATGGATTAGGCCTGCTGATTGGTCTCTTGACCACAAGTTTCTCCCCATTACAGTATATCCTCAACTCAGCTGTCAAACTAATCTTCCTAAATATCAGTCTGACCATGCCATACCACTATTTTATTAATTCTAATGGTTCCTTATCACCCACAGAATCAGATGTAAAATTCTCTGTTTGACATTCAAAGTCCTCCATAACTTCTCTGAACCTTTTCAAACTTTCTATATTTCTATACTTTACACCCCACAATATATTCTGCAATTCACTGACCAAAGCCTTCTTGGAATTCCTCAAACAAAACACTTTACATCCAGATTCTGGGCATTTTTTTCCTGGCTATCCCTTATATCTGGGATAATCTTCATTTTATCTTTATTTCTTGGTTTCCCCGAGTCCCTTCAACTCCCAAACAAACATCCTATCTTCTATAAGAACCCTTTCCTGATCTCCCTTTATGCTAGTGCCTTCCCTATTGATTGTATCTGATTTGTCCTATATATTGCTTCTATGTATGCTGCCTTCCTTAGACTGTGAGCTCTTTGAGAGTAGATATTGTTTCACTTTTTTGTAGTCCCAATGTTTAGTACAGTGCCTGACATGTAGTGTATGTTTAATAAAGGTTACTGAGCGAGGTTCATACAAAGAAAATTAGAGAAATGCACCTAAATTTTTCCACATTTGAAAGAAAACATTCATTTGATAAGGAAGTTGAAGAAAACTGTAGTCAAAGACAAAGAGTTATGCTGGATAGTATATTTAGTATTGAGAAAAGTAATTCTTAGACATATTACCAAAATAGAATCTCACAGCAGATGAGAGAACTTTCTCTTCTCAAACATCCAACCCTATCCTTTTACCTCTTGTTCTTAGTAGAAGACTTCACTTCTTACTTTACGGGGCTGATAGAAACTACTCCTCCTCAATAACTTTAAAGTCCTTTATAGCCTCATTCACCTACTTTTCCTTTCTCTTGTCTCAGAGGAAAGGATATTCCTTTTCATTACTTCTATCCATGATCTCAATATCCTTTGATACCTTCCTGTGTTCTCCAGGAATTTTTCAATCATGCATCTATTTTCTTCAATTTCTCCATTTCTACTCTTTCCTTTATTTTGCCTAAAAGAGATTTAATTCTACCCAGTGTTAAAACAAAACAAAAAGAAAACGATTTTCCCTCTATGCCTTTTCTTTTATTGCAAAGTTATGGAAATACCATCATTGTCATCACTTCCCATTCCCTTGCAATTTGTTGTCCATTTCCACTGCTCTTCTAAGATTGTTTTCTCAAAGATCACCAATGTATCTCCTGATTACTACATGACTCTGAAAGCTCTGACTCTTTTTTATTTATATAAATCCTACCTATCTATACAGGAACATTTAAGTCTAATTTTCTCTATAAAATCTTAAAATCCTCAGCAATCATTCCCTTCTTTGAACTTGTGAGACTTAGGGTCTATGGCACTCATTTAAAAATCTATTCTAATGTATTATTCTGTCTAGCAATGGACAAAGAACTACATATAGAGTTAGAAGACCTGGGTTAAAATACTGAGTCTGTCATTTATAACTTATATGACTTCGAATGAGTAGTAACAATGTCTCTGAGATATACTTTAATTTTTGGCCTTGTTTTTTTTTTCCCATTCATTATTTATTTTTAATATTCTTTTTAAAAAAATTGAATCCCAAATTCTCTCCTCTCACACCTTCTCCCCTACCAATTGAGAAGGTAAGCAATATGCTATCAATTATGCCAATGATGAGACTCAGTTTCTCCATATATAAAATGAGGGTGTTGGATTAGATGACTTCATAAGGCCATTTAAATCCCAAACTATGCTCTTGTGTTAGTTTTATGCTATTAATCAATTTGACACTTATTTATATGTCCTTCCTAAACTCATTAAGGGCAGGGCAATTAGATTTTTTTTTTTTTTTTTTTTGGTATTCCCTTCTCCCTCCAGTGAGAAGGTACTTAATAAATATTTAATGAGTAACTGGCAGTGTCAGAGAAATCAGCCTGTTCCAAATAATGAAATGAAGGCTTTACTTAAAGCACCCCAAAAGGAACTCTATGTCAAGTCACAAGGTTGAGCATGGCAAGCAAACTAGGACTTGGGAAATATTAAGAAAAGTTTCTCAATCTCATGTAGAAATGAAAAACCAAGGATATAGGTCAGATAAACTATAATCATTTTTGAATATGTTAACTAGATTGCTCAAGTTACACATTACCTTATTAATGCTGTTGCAACAATGGAAAAATATTAAAGTCAAGATGCAAAAAGTCATGGCAAAAAGAGGACTTGGAGGATGAAGAAATTCAATCTGGCTCAGTTGAATATCATGGTTACTACTATTAAATGCTCTGGTGATATTTCCTATATAACCTTGAGAAACTCTCCCAAGAATTCTTGGTATTCTTGGTAGTGCAATCTCATTCTCATGTGCTACTACATGCTCTACAGCACAATAAATGTGTAGGGATGTAATTTCTAAAACTATGAGCAGTATATTTCTGCTCTTTAGATATTGAAATTACTAAGATAAATTCACAAGACTCTATTTGAATCTCAAGAAATTAATTTTTTGAAATATACTTTCCATAGTGGGTATAGGTCTGCCATATGGGATTAAAATTAAGTATAGCTATAGTCATTAGAACTTCCTACTTATTTTATATGGTTAGGCTCATGTGAATACAGTTTTAGAGCAGGAAAGAACCTCACAAGTCGAATCCAAACCCCTCATTTAACAAATGAGGAAATTGAAATTGTGTCACATAGCTAGAAAAAGTATTTAAGGGAAGATTTGACCTTGGACTATCTGACTCCAAAGTCAATGCTTTATCTGCCAACATATCACACTTTCTCTATGTTTTCCCTTCCTTTAAATTTCAGATGATTTAAGAATCGCAGAATCATAGAATTTGAGAGTTGGAAGAGACCTCAGAACACAGCTAGCTCAAGCTACCAAAAGGAATTCCTATTATAAAATACTATGATAAAGGATGTAACTTCCTGATGGAGAGATAATAAATTCAAGGTGCAAAGTCATATTTCTGAACATGTTCAATATATGTGCATACATTTTGCTTAACTATTTTTACTTGTTACAAAGTTTTTTTTTTTTAATGAAATAGGAGATGGTATTTTTGAGCAGTAAAGGAAGTTTAGCAATAATTTTGCCCAGATCACTAAAACATTTTTAAATAAACAGAAGAAAATACTAGGGAGTTCTGATGCAAGCAAACAAAAGCAGGACAAGTTTTGAAAGTAGCATATAGAATTTATTAGTATACCTTTTAAAAAGAAGGCAATATGAAATAGACTCAGTTTCATAGAAAATCTTTCTTTTTTTAAAGTTTTCTATTATATGGAAATGTCCTTTTTTCCCTAAGGCAACTGAAGTTAAGTGACTTGCATAGGGTCACACAGCTAGAAAGTATTAAATGTCTGAAGCCAGATTTGAACTCAGGTCCTCTTGACTTCAGGGCTGATGCTCTATCCACTGTGCCACCTAGCTGCTCCAGAAATGTTCATTTTTGATGTTTAACTTCAGAATACACAAAAAATTTAAAATGCCACTAGTTGCTCAGCATTCTACTTGATCCAGCAAACACTTAGATAAGTGAAATTCCCATTACTACTTATTGTACCTCATGCCAGATTTATGATGTTTCCTAAATTCCTCATCTATGTCCTCTTTCTATCCAGACTATCTAAAACCTATTACAATGACAAAGTCACTTGTATTTTTGTCTCCTTTAACCTTTAATTCAATACTCACTTTCATGCTTCTCCACTTTAGGCTACTGATTTCACCTCATATAAGAATATTTTCTTAATATGCAATGTTAATCCTAATATACAATGTTTGTTTCTTTTTCTTGTTTTTTTTTCTTTCCTTCTTACCTCTTCTTCCTTCAAGCAAGCTAGAGTTAAACATGGATATATGCACACACACACACACACACACACACACACACACACACATATATATATATATATATATATATATACGTATATATGCATATGCATATATATATAGAGATATCTATAATCACACACATACATTCATATGTATCTGTGTGAGATTGTACTATACTTGTTTGTCTTCTGTTTCTCTGATGGTGGATAACATCATCTTTCTTTAGTCCAAGTCTTTCCATATTTTTCTAAATTCATCAACTAATCATTTCCTATGCCATAGCAATATCCCAACCTTATACTATCTAGTTTTTTAATAGTCTAAAACAGTATTATTATAGCTGACATGTAATGTAGCTTCCATATTTTTCTTTTTTGATTGAACCTATTTTAACTTTAACTTTAAGATCAATGATTACAACTGCTTTTTTTTTTTCCTTATAAATTCTACTCCTGATCATTATTATTGTTTGTGTGTATCTCTTTTTTCCTATCCCTGCTGACTTTCTTTTTAAACTTGCTAGTTTGTCTTGGTGTAATTTAATCTTCTCTCTCCCCCTACTCTTGCCCAATGAGCTCTTCCTTACCTTCTCATTTTACCCTTTCCTTCCCTCTTTATGCCACTTCCAATAATCAACACACTTTATCCCATCCTTGCTAATCTACATACCCTTCTATATTCAATATTACCCTATTCCCTCTTATTTCTGTAAAAATTTTGAAGAGTTTTATTTATATTTTTCTAGATATATTATGTATTGTTCCTTTTTAACCCCTTCCCAATGTGAGTAGGATTCCAGAACTACCAGTTCCTTTCCCCCATCTAATTACTCTGTGTCATTTTTTGTTCTTGTACCTCATTTGTATGACATAATTAATGTTTTTAACTTTTCCTACATAGTTTTACTATTTAGAGTCACATCATACTCAGGTCTACTCTGATCTTTGAACTGCCTAATTACTAATGACAGTCAGAGATATTACATTTCCGTGTATAAAATAGTTTGTTTTTATTGAGCCCTTGAAATTATTCTTTGATGTTTATTTTATATTTCTTGTACGTCAAATTTTCTATTAAGTTCAGGGTTGGTTTTTTTTTTTTTGGGTAACAAAATCCTGAAAGTCTGGAAATTCATTGAATATTCATCTTTCCATTTAAGATTATTGTTAATTTCACTATATATGATATTTTCAGCTGCAACTCTAGCTCTTTTAATCTTGATCATATAGTATTTCAAGATTTTTTACTGTAGTTGCTGAACAGTCTTGTGTGATTCTAATTGTGGCTCCAGCATAATATATAATGTTAATTTAGGTAATACGATACACAGAGCACTGGACTTGGAGTCAAGAAGACATAAGTTGAATCCTGCTTAGATAATTATCAGTTGTATGACTCCAGATAAATTAACTCAACATTTTTTAGCCTTAGTTTTCCCATTTATAAATTAGGAATAATAACACTTACCTCCCAGGGTTACTAGAATCTTCAGATCAAATGAAAAAAAATGCAAAAACTCCCTCAACTTTGGAACTTTAAGATGCTATATAAATGATACTATATAAAGTGATCACCCCCTACTACTACTACCACCACCACCACTACTTATCTATCCATCTGTCTGTCTGTCTACCTATCTATTTCTTTTGAATAAAGTATACCCATTCAGAATCATCAAGTCTCAGTGGTTATGTGTTAAGGTAGAATTTTTATTCTTATTTTTACACATTCTACTCCTAGTTACTCTTGATTGTTGTCCAACTTTTGGACATTACTTGAACCCATGGACCATATTCTTTTCTTGGATTTTGTCTCCTGTGAATTTGTGGGTTTCCCAGTTTCTATTCTTCTTCCTTTGGGTACACAAATACATACTATCTCTATCCTTCCTTTTTAGTTTAAAACTTTTAATTAGGTTTATAAGACATGTGACAAATGAATTCTTTTCAGAATTGATGTTATGTTTTTTTTTAAAGTGAATTTTCTATCTCTGGCCAGAAGTTTCAACTATTATAAGCAATGGTCCAGAAGTCAAAATTTCATTTTTAGAAACCAGCTTTTTAGCTATCCATTTCTCAAATTATTTTTGATGAAAGTGAGGAAAATGTAGCCTTTTTTCTGATGGTCTTCAGTTTCTTGTTCAAGACTTCATCATCTTTGACCAATACTTTTTAGATTCATTGTCAAAGTATCACTTGTACTTACATTAATCATCATAAGTAGATAGTTATCACCCATGTTTTCCTTTTCTTTTTCCATTGCCAACTTTCATTAAGCAATTTAAAAAAGCAAAGAAATAAACAAAACCCTCACTACCTAGCTATCTACTCTAGGAAAATAAATTCTGATTTATATAAAAAATACACATTCATATTTTGAGTTCATCACTTCTTTATCAGAAGGTGAATGGCATATTTCATCTTCATTCTTTTTGACTCATGGTTTATCATTGATCAGAGTTATAAAGCCTTTAAAAGTAATATTTCCTTACTTTTATTATTACATCATTTCCTTCCAACTTCTGAAACTTTCCATCAGTTCATAGCAGTTATTCCAGTTTCCTCTTGAATTGTCCATTTCATCATTTCGTATGATACAATAATATTCTGTTATATCCATTTACCATTATTTACATAGCCAAATAGAATAACAATCCTTTTATTTCCAATTTTTGGTTACAAAAATTATATGTGCTATAAATGTTTTTATACATATACTTATTTTGGGGTATTGTCATTCATTTTGATATGTCTTGTGAGATTGTCTATTATGTCTTGGATATATATCCTAGGAAAACATTAGACCTCTCTTTTGTCATTATCATGTGACAAATAGCTATCTTCATAACCCTGGGATGAGTACCAGCAACTACTTTGACTCTTCTCTTCTGCCTCTGCCTCTTCCTGGGTCTCACCTGTTAGCTTCTGGAATTCTGTTTGTTCTGTGGTTCTTCTTTATCACTCATAAGAAGACAAATAACTTCTTCTTTTTCAGAATCTCTAGATACTTTCTCAAGTTTAGGAAAAATATTAAATTTGTTTTAAAATTCTAATTATATTGGTATTTTTTTCCTTTCATTTCTCCCGGGTAATGTTTTTCCTTTCTCTAACATCCTAAAAAGGGTAAAGTCTTCCTTCTTCCACCTCAGAAATGTTTTATCTATGTAAGCCTTATTTCTGTTTCCTTAAGGAATCTCCCCAAGATATAATTTTTTCTCATCCCTTTACCTTCTCTAGGAGAGAAATCAAGCTGTACTTGTAATATGAATAAGCTATTTGATTGTGGCAAAAATAAAAATGTTGCACATTTGATGCAAGTCATTGTACAATTCTACTCTGCTAGAATGGTTGAAATTTTTAGCTTGCTTCTTGTAACTACTTATGGGCATTTATATTTCAATCCTAATAACTTCATTTAAACTCTTTGTAGCCAAATATTAATTTTAAAAAGTGAAACCTTTTATAAATAAATTGCCCTATTTACATCAACTCATGCTGGAAGTGGGGGAGGGAAGGAGGAAGAAAGCTAGACAAAGAGTCCATTGCCAGGAGGGTTAAGAGGATTCAAATTCTATTCTAACAACTATATAAATATACATATATACATATTGGATTTAACATATATTTTAACATATTTAATTTGTACTGGACTATCTGCCATCTAGGGACTGGGGTAGGGGGAAAGAAAGGGGAAATTTGGAACAGGGGTCAATGCTGAAAAATTACCCATGCATATGTTTTGTAAATAAAAAGCTTAAATAAAAAAATTCTATGCTAAATTTAACATAATAGCTAGTTCTCATCTTCTGGTGGATATGTGTCCTTTTAATGCCCTATCTGATTGAATCTGGCCCTCCCTTTCAACTTTCCCCATCATTATTATTAGCATAGCAATGAAGAGAGATTAAAGTCTTTAAGAGATAGTGGGGAGCAAAGAGCTTCCTCTTTAGGCCCAAATATAACATGTATTAAAGGATGCTAATACAATTAGACTTTAAAAATAAAAATTGTATTAATTTGCTTAATCCAATATTTGTTCTACTTGGTTTGTATCACTTGCCAAATTATCTTCTTATTCTCCTTGAACTCTTCAGGTTCTACTTTTTAGTCCTTCTTTCAAAGTCCACCTTTTAAGTGGTGTAGTGAATGCTAGATGAGGAGATAGCAGGATTGAAGGGGGAGGGAAACTGTTCTCATTAAAATTAAATTGTGTCCCCTTTTTGATCCAAGAGATCAGGATCTCCCAGGCTTCAAGGAGTCTAAAGAGAGGGCCCATCCTCCCAGGATGAGAGAAGCAACATTATTCAAGGGCAAATCAACTCCCATTGATCTTTTTGAAATTCTAAATTCTCATTCAATTGAGAAATCCTGGTCTGATCAGCTCAGGCTGTCTCCCTCCTCCTTCCCTTCCCCCTCCAAGAACTACCCATATAACAGGTTTCCTTAAACTCACTCATTACAGAGGCCCAAGCAACTTGCTAGGACCCTGACGGCTGAGAAGGCATTCTCTTCTTAGTGCCAGACTCCATTTCCCTAATGGGACTTTGCCACTATAGAAGTCAGTTTCTTAGCAAACAGGTAGAAACCAACAATAAACTTTCATTTTTGCCAATTAATAATTTGGGGTTTCATGAATTCTTTCATGAAGAACCTTTGTGTTGATCATAAAGGGATTTTAACAACTCTCTGACTGCCACTAACGTCATCAATATCTGAGTTCAAATTCTACCTTATATATAAGTTATGCAATCATAGGCAAGTTAGGACTTCTCAGCCATAGTTGGTCCATTTATAAAAGGGAATAATAATATCATATACATTGTAGGGTTGCTGGAAGCTCAAGTGACAAAATGCTTTGCAAATCTTAAAGCATTACATGAATGCTAGCTAGAATAATCATAATAGTTGTTATTATTATTTTTTCTTGATTTTATTCTCTTATAACCCTAAAATATAATTTGTACCAGAATCTGGATCTGGTCTTTCTTCAAATTTTACCAAATTGGGACAGAGCCAAGATGGCAAAGAGGACACATACTTCATTCTAAGCTTCCCTACTATTCTCACTAATGATAACAAAATTCAGCCTTTGAAATAGTGCTTTACTGGTAGAATCCACAAATATTGGGAGTACCATAAATTACCAGCAGAAGATAATTTTGAAGATCCCAGAAAAGTTCTGTCTTGATCAGGCATGGGAGGAGACCAGTGCAGGCAGAGAGACAGAGCACAAAGGCCAGCACAGTTGAGCAGACTGGGCTAGGGTGTAGTCTCTGTGGGGCAGAGAATTTGTGGTTAGAACTCTACCACAGTGTTGGCTACTCTGTTTTGATTGCAAAACAGTACTTCAGCCCAGAAGTTATATAAATGCAAAAGGTAGAGTGTACCCCAAAATAGTAGTCACATTGTACCTAGCCACACTCACCCAGCACTGGGAGTGACTCAGTACAACCACAGCACAGCTGCTCTTTGCAGCACAACCACTCTTCATAGCCTGTTCGCAGTGCAGCCACTGTCCATCCCTGGTCTGTAGAGGAAGCTTGGAATCTCTTTGCCTTAAAGGCAAATCCCAACTTAAAAAAAATAGTAAAAAAGCAAAGCAGGCTGTAACTATAGACAGCTTCTAAAGTGAAAGAGAATAGATTTCCAACTCTGAGGAGACTAATAGCAGACAGTCTCTAGACAAAGACCCAAAGGGGGATATAATCTGATCCCTACCACACAAGGCTCTCCTAGAAGAAATTAAAAAGGATCTTAAAAGAGAGCAACAAGAAGAATGGGGAAAGGAAAGGAAAGCTTTGCAAGAGAGTATGGAAAAGGCGTATAATCATTTAAAAGAAAGATTTGAAAAGGAAAGCAATTCCCTGAAATGTGAAGTGGAGAAGGTAAAGAACTCCCAGGGAAAGAGAATTTTTGAATTGGAAAAGATAAAGAACTCCCAGGAAAGCAGAATTTGTGAACTGGAAAAAGAAAATAACTCCCTAAAAAAATTTGTGAAACGGAAAAAAATTCCATAGAACAAAACAACTAATTTAAAAACTCAATTGGACTTATACAAAAAGAAGTAAAAAAGTGAATGAAGAAAATAACTCATTAAAAATCAGAACTGAACAAATGAAAATGAATGATCCGATGAGACATAAAGAATCAGTCAAGCAAAACCAAAAAAAAAAAAAAAAAAAAAAAATAGAAAAAATGTTAAATATCTACTAGGAAAAACAACAAACTCCTGGAAAATAGCTCTAAGAGAGATAATCTAAAGATTATTGGACTCCCTGAAAATCATGATGATAAAAAAGAGCCTAGACACCATTTTTCAGGAAATTATCAAAGAGAACTGCCCAGATGTCATAGAATCAGAAGGTAAAATAGCCATTGAAAGAATTTATCAAACACTTCCTGAAAGAGATCCCAAAATTAAAAATCCAAGGAATATTGTGGCTAAATTTCAGAACTATCAGACTAAGGAAAAAATATTACAAGCAGCCAGAAAAAAAATTCAAATATTGAGGAGCCACAATAAGGATCACTCAGGATCTAGTAGCTTTCACATTAAAGAATTGAAGGGCCTGGAATCTGATATTCTGAAAGGCAAAGGAACTTGGAATGCAGCCAATAATAAACTACCCAGCTAAGCTGAGCATTTTTTCCCAGGGAAGGAGATGGACATTCAATAAAAACAGGTGAATTCCATTTATTTCTGATGAAAAAAATCAAAGCTAAACAAAAAAATTTAACCTCCAAATATAGAACTCAAGAGAAGCATGAAAAGGTAAAAAGAACTCTTGAAAACTGTATTTCTGTTATGGGCATACACAGAGAGCACATGTATGATTGGATTTTACTGTTATAATATAAAAAAGGAATTAGAAGAGGAAAGGGGGTTGTATCAGAAAAAAGCAAAAGTGGAGGTAAAAAGAGGGAAATTACATTTCACAAAGAGGCAAAGGGAACCTTTTATATCTGAGGGAATGGAGGGAGGGGAAGGAACATTTTGTGAATCTTACTTCATCTTGGCTCAAAGAGAAAATATTAGACATATTTGGTCTCTATAGAGAAACTTCTCTTACCTCATTGAAAAGTGGGAGGGGGGCAAAGTGGAAAAGGGAATACAAAACTAGTAGGGGAAAGATATAAGAAAGGAGGAGGGACTATAAGAAGGAGATGGGGATTCAAAAAAGAGAAAGGTACATTAGGCAAGTGGTGCTCATAAATTTAATACTGGGGAGGGAGATAAAATATAATGTGGGGATAAAAAGATTGCAGGAAATACAGAATTAGTAGTTTTAACTGTAATTGGGAATGGGATGAACTCTCCTATGAAGCAGAGGTGGATAGCAGATGGGATCAAAAGCTAGAATCCTACAATACGTTGTTTACAGGAAACAAATTTAAAGCAGGATGATAAATACAGAGTAAAAGTAAAAGACTGGAGCAGAATCTATTATGCTTCAGGTGAAAAAAAAAAAAAGCAGGGGCAGCCATCCTTATCTCAGATAAAGCAAAAGCAAAAATTGATCTAATTAAAAGAGGGAAGGAAACTATATCTTGCTAAAGGGTAGTGCAGAAAATGAAGCAAGTGGTGTAGCATCCACATTCCTAAAGGAGAAATTAAGAGTGCTGCAAGAAGAAATAGACAGCAAAACTATAATAGTGGGAGATCTCAATCTTGAACTCTCAGAACTAGATAAATCAAACCACAAAACCAATAAGAAAGACGTTAAAGAGGTAAATAGAATATTAGAAGAGTTAGGTATGATAGATCTTTGGAGAAAACTGAATGGAAACAGTTTTTTCTCTTTTTTTCTTTTTGGCAGTTCATGGAACCTATACAAAAATTGACCATATATTAGAATATAAGGACCTCAAAATCAAATGCAGAAAAGCAGAAATAGTAAATGCATTCTTTTCAGATAATGATGCAATAAAAACTACATTCAATAAAAAGCCAGGGGAAAATAGTCCAAAAAGTAATTGGAAACTAAATAATCCTATCCTAAAGAATGAATGGATGAAACAGCAAATCATAGACACAATTAATAACAATAATGAGATAACATACCAAAATTTGTGGGATGCAGCCAAAGCAGTAATAAGAGGAAATTTTATATCTCCAGAGGCTTACTTGCATAAAACAGAGAAAGATTTTGATTTGGGCTTGCAATATAAAAAGCTACAAAAAGGGCAAATTAAAAACCTCCAATCAAATACTAAATTTGAAATTCTAAAAATAAAAGGAGAAATTAATACAATTGAAAGTAAAAAACTATTGAATTAATAAAACTAAGAGTCAGTTTTATGAAAAAAACAACAAAATAGATAAATCTTTGGTAAATTTGATTAGAAAAAGGAAAGAGGAAAATCAAATTGTTAGACTTAAAAATAAATAGAGAGAACTCTCCACTAATGAAGAGGAAATTAGAGCAATAAGTAGGAGTTACTTTGCCCAACTTTATGACAATAAATTTGATAACTTAAATGAAATGGATGAATACATTCAAGAATATAGATTGCCCAGATTAACAGAGGAGAAAATAAGTTGCTTAAATAGTCCCATTTTAGAAAAAGAAATAGAATAAGCTGTGAATCAACTTCCTAAGAAAGAATCCCTAGGACCAGATGGATTTACATGTGAATTCTGCCAAACATTTAAAGAACAATTAACTCCAATGTTATTTAAACTATTTGAAAAAAATAGGAATTGAAAGAGTCCTACTAAATTCCTTTTATGACACAGACATGGTACTGATACTTAAATCAGGTAGAATGAAAACAGAGAAAGAAAATTATAGATCAATCTCCCTAATGAATATTGATGCAAAAATCTTAAATAAAATATTAGCAAATCATTCCCAGGATAATACACCATGACCAGGAATACAGAGCTGGTTCAATATTAGGAAAACTATTAGCATAATTGATTATATCAATAACCAAATTAACAAAAAACATATGATTACCTCAAGAGATGCAGAAAAAGCATTTGATAAAATCTAACACCCACTCCTATTAAAAACATTTAGAGAGTATAGGAATACATGGACTTTTCCTTAAAATAATCATTAGTATCTATTTAAAACTACCAGTAAGCATCATATGTAATGAGGATAAACTGGAACCATTCCCAATAAGATCAGGAGTGAACCAAGGTGGCCAACTATCACCATTACTATTCAATATTGTATTAGAAATGCTAGCTTTGGCAATAAGAGATGAAAAAGAGATTAAAGGAATTAGAGTAGTTAATGAGGGAATCAAATCATCAGTCTTTGCAGATGATATAATGATATACTTAAAGAACCCCAGAGAATTTACTAAAAAGCCTTTAGAAATAATCTACAACTTTAGCAAAGTTGCAGGATAAAAAATAAATCCACATAAATCATCAGCATTTTTCTACATCACTAACAAAATCTAACAGCAAGAGATACAAAGGGACATTCCACTTAAAATAACTATCTATAGTATAAAATATTCGGGAATCTATCTACCAAGGGAAAGTCAGAAACAAAACTACAAAATACATAATACAAATAAAGTCAGATCTAAACAATTGGAAAAATATCAAGTTTTCTTGGATAGGTTGAGCGAATATAATAAAGATGACAATACTCCCTAACCTAATATATTTATTTAGTGCTATACCAATCAAACTCCCAAGAAACTATTTTAATGACCTAGAAAAAATAACAACAAAATTTATCTGGAAGAACAAAAGGTCAAGACTTTCAAGGGAACTGATGAAAAAAAAAATCAAATGAAGGTGACCTAGCTGTTCCAGATCTAAAACTATATTATAAAGTAATGGTCATCAAAACCATTTGGTATTGGCAAGAGATAGACTAATTGTCCAGTGGAATAGGTTATGTTCACAGGACAAAGTGGTCAATAACTATAGCAATCTAGTGTTTGACAAACCCAAAGACCTCAACTTTTGGGATAAGAATTTACTATTTGGCAAAAAACATTGGGAAAATTGGAAATTAATATGGCAGAAACTAGGCACTGACCCACACTTAATACCATACACCAAAATAAGTCAAAATGGGTTCATGATTTAGGCATAAACAATGAGATTATTTAAAAAAAAAACATAGGATAGTTTGCCTCTCAGACTTATGGAGGAGGAAGGAATTTGTGACCAAAGAAGAACTAGAGTCATTATTGATCACACAATAGAAAAACCTTTTTTTTTTTTTTTTTTTTTTTTTTTTTTTTTTTTTTACAAACAAAACTAATGCAAAGAAGATTAGAAGGGAAGCAATAAATGGGGGAAATATTTTTATAGCTACAGGTTCTGATAATGGCTTCATCTTCAAAATATATAGAGAATTGATTCTAATTTATAAGAAATCAAGCCATTCTCCAGTTGATAAATGATCAAAGGATATGAACAGACAATTTTCAGATGAAGAAATTGAAACTATTTCTAGCTCCAAATCATAATTGATCAGAGAAATGCAAATTAAGACAACTCTGAGAGATACCACTACATACCTATCAGATTGGCTGAGATGACAGGAAAAGATAATGACGAATGTTGAAGGGCATGTGGGAAAACTGGGACACTGATGCACTGTTGGTGGAGTGGTGAATGGAACCAACCATTCTGGAGAGTAATTTGGACCTATACTCAAAAAGATATCAAACTGTTCATACTCTTTGATCTAGTAGTGTTACTCCTGGGCTTATATCCCAAAGAGATATTGAAGAAGGGAAAGGGACCCACATGTGCAAAAATGTTTGTGACAGCCCTTTTCGCAGTAGTTAGAAACAGGAAATTGAAGTGATGCCCACCAATTGGAGAATAAATTGGAGAATTGGTTGAATAAATTGCAGTATATTAATGTTATGGAATATTATTGTTTTATAAGAAATGACCACCAGGATGAATACAGAGAGCAAGATTGTCTAGCAAGGTGGCTTTCATCAGAGAAGGTACTGCACTCTATGGGCAAAGCAGAATTATAATAGCTCAAAAAGAAACAAAAAGTGCACAAGATTAGAAATCCATTTCAAATATTCATGTGGACTATTTGTACCCAACATATGGTAGAGCATTCTGAGCTTGTATTGGTCTGATCAGCCACACCAAACCATCTGAGTATCTGCCAAGAAAATCCCATGAGCAATATAAAAATGATAGTAGATATAACCTGGAAGGTGAGTCCCTCAGATTACAAGATGTTTGACATATTATTAGGGAAGATCAGAGGAAAAATACAAGTAGTTTCCAAAAAGATGAAGTGATTGGGTCAAAACTGAAAGGAAGACTAGATGTATCTGGTGATGAAGAAAAGTCCAATGATGTAAAGATCAATATTGTATAGGAACTTGGAATGTAAGGTCTATGAAGTAAGGTAAGTTGGATGTGGTCAAATAGAAGGAAAGTTTAAACAGTGATATCTTTCAGTAAAATCTTTCTACTTGCACTTTTAATCCAATTCCCTTTCAACTTCTCCAGAAAATTGCTCACAATTTCACCTTCATTTTATTTTTCTTCAATATTCTTTTCCATTGTCTCCTCTTCTACCTCTTAAAACCTATTCATGCCTTTTTCATTATTAAGAAAAAAACCTTTTATTTGATCCCACTACTCCCAAAAGCTATTGTCTTATGTCTCTCCTTGTCTTTATTCCTAAATTCCTTGAGAAAGCCATCTACATTCACTGCTTCTACTTTTTCAGTACCTTTCCTTTTCTAAATACTATGTGATATGGCTTCTGACACTATTCTACTGAATCTGCTTTCCAAAGTAAACAGTGATCTCTTATCTGCTAAATCAAATGGCTCTTTCTCAATTTCATAGTTAACCAATAATGTATCAATGTGCCTAGTTTACCAGAATTCCTCCAACATTGTTACCATTTTGTCATTTTTGCTAATTTTCAAGGTGTGAAGTGAAACTTCTGAATTGTTTTGATCTGCATTTCTCTTATTATTAATGATTTATATACTTTTTCATAGTGTGAATATTTTGCATTTTTTATTTTGACAAGCACTGTACTTATTAAATAATTGTCACCACATGTATAGATCCAGCTCCAATCTCTCTTTTGGTTTCCAGTTGTACATCACAATTTGGCATTGAACATTTTGAAATAGGTTTTGTGAGCATCTCAAACTCAATATGTTCAAAATATTATCTTTTATCTCCAATCCATCCCCTTCTGAGCTTCTTATCACTGGCAAAGGCATTATTCTTACATTTATTCAATTGCTCCACTCACTCATGGTATTTATATGAATAGTTTGCTAAATCTTGTCATTTCTACCTCAACAGTATCTTTCACCTTTGTCCCTTTATTCACATTCACAGTCTAAATACAGCCCCTTATTGTCTCTCACTGGGAATAAAACTTCCTAATTAGCCTCTCTGTCTTAAGTCACTCTCCTTTCCTATTGATTCCCCAATAGAGTCATCAAAATGACATCTCTTACCTATACTTGTGAACAGGCCATTCCCCATGTCTGGAATCAGGCAAGCTATGTGAATAATTAACTTTCAACGACTCAGGCACCTATAAATTTTAGAGGACTTAGATGAAGCTGGTATTATTTGAGTGCAGAGTTTATGGAGTTTTTGATAACATTTTTTATTACCTAGTTTTTTGTTAAACCATCAAAGAGCTAGAAAGATACCATAGCTGCTGTGACTTTCAGGTTGTTTTTCTCTGGCCCATAAGTGTGATAATGAAGGATTGTTAAAGTAGTAATATTCATGAAGAATAAGAATGATAGCTACTTTGATGGCTCTTGGCATGGAAGTAATTCTGGGTTCTCAAAAGCTGTGGCAATTAAACATAAACTCCATCAAGTCTTACCAACCTAGAAAGGTTGTGAGGGAGATTTATTAATGGATTATTCATTTACTCACCAGTATAGCTAAATTTAGAGATATCACTTAGTGAAGAAAAAGGAGGAATGCCATATATAAAACTTGTCCATAAAACATGTCCGAAACAGATTAATGAAAAATTTGTATTCAATCAAGGCTTCAGAAAGCTAGTGGTATTATATGATTCTTGAAATTTTCATGCAGATTGGAATGCTGATATGAAAGCTCTAAGAAACTTCCATCTTTGATGCATGCTTTGGATATTTCCTCTTTTGGTAGATTTGAAGGATGATTGATGGGGAACAAGATGTCATCTATTACTTCACATCTGAAATTTAGGATCTTTGAGTTTGAAAGAGTAAGAAGATGAGACTGATATATTTCTAATTTACTCAAGGTTAGCTAACAAGAAGGATCTTGTTATCTATGGTCCCACGCACTATGGAATTTTTAGGCTCAGATAGATATTTATCTTTAAGGTTATAATCAGGAAGACTGGAAGAGACCTTGGTTGATTTGAAGAATGAAGGCAAAAGAAGGGAAGAAGTAATTAAACTATATGTATCATAAGGTGGTAGCTAATATATCTGGGCCTGAGTCTTCTTAATCCCTTATTATTCCAAGTTTAACCAAGATTCTATAGATAGGAAGGAATAAAGTCTTGATACACAAGGAACTAAAGAAGAAAAGTTTAAATTATCAATATAGTAATTATTATGAATAAATTGGTTAATAAGTACATATGTACAGATTTTTTGGCTAGCATCATTAATCCTTTTTCCTTTCACAAAGGATGATGCTTATAATTACAAAATTCTAAGAATAAATGAGTGAATGAATTAATCATTTATTAAGAGCTACATTGAGGTAACAGCTAGATACAAATATAAATATAAAAAAAGTAAGATAGAGCCTTTCTAAAGTAGTTCACATTCTAATAGAGGAGATAACACCTATGGAAAGTTTTAGGAGTATGTCAAGTGGAAAAGTTCCAGGGCACAACAGCAAAGAAAATGTAAATGCTTCTTCTTTAATGTTATTTCCATTAATAATCTAATAACAATTTCTGATATTGAACTATTTTAAAGTTCTAAAGACTTTGGTGGTAAGAACTTTCTTGAAGAAGCCAAAGTGTCATACATGTCAAAAAAAAAGGTCATAGAAATGACAAAAGAGGAACTGTGAAATGAATCATGGAAACCATAGTTTAAAGGGCCCTACAGCATGTAGCCATTCTGTTAATGCAATTTATAGAACTTTGAAATTTTGATATATGAATGTCAGTGGTAGCAATTTATCTGCCAATTTCTCTATTGATTTATTCAATTTGGCCTTCTAGGTTATATGACCAAAAAAATAAAGTACTGGATACTTTCCCTCCTCCTCAACAAACTCTAAAACTTTCCCAAAGTTTTAAAGCTTTAAAGAAATTTTAGATGTTTCTATGAAGTAAGAAGAAAAAATCCACACAGAAGAGAAGGCTAAACCTAATCCCAAATTCCCACACTCAATACCCTCTCTCTAACATCCATCATGGTCCCAGAAGCAGAGTTAAGTTGATATAGGAACTTGCAACAAATTCACCTCTATGAACTATCCCTTTTCCCAGATCTGAATGGCAGAAATTTTCTCATCTCCAAGATATTATTTCTTTTCTATCTGTTTTCTGGGTAAGTTATTTTTGCCATAAGATATATTTAATTTTCTTCTTTTTTAGCCTTTTGATTTTGTTTTAATATTCTTATTGTCTTATGAAGTCTTTGGTTTTCAATTTTTTCCACTTGAACTTTCAAGGAGTTTGTTACTTGGGCAAAGATTTTATACCTGTTGTGACAATTAGTTAATTCTCTTTCCATTTCTTTCATCCATAGCTTCCACTTATTAATTTTTTAAGCTCTTAAAAATTATTGGGGGTGGGTGGGGCAGAACCAAGATTGTGGGTGGGGGTGATGGAGCGAGGGTGGTGGGTGGGGAAGGGGAGGGGAGTAGTGGTGGTGAAGCCAAGATGGTGGATAGTAGACATATGTTTATTTGAGCTCCTCCTAGTGTCCCCTCAGATCAACACAGATCAAATCTCTGAACTGGTATTGGAGTGACAGAATCCACAAATATTTGAAGTGTAACAAAATTCTAGAAGAAGATACTTTGGAAGAACTTCAGAAAAGGTCTGTTTCAATTGGGCAGGGGGAAGGCAGCAGAGTCAAGACGCAGTTCAGGAAGCCAGGGCATTGCAGCCTTCCATATGAGGGAATCTACTGGGAGGCTCTTAGGTTACTCTGTCCTGATTACAAGCCAGTAGATCAACAGATTAGCTGTGAGATATCCAAAGCAAAAAAAAAAAAAAAAAAAAAAAAAGGCAAATAGTGAGCCTCTGAACTCTAGAAAAGGCGGGCTCTGGCTACACCTACCCAGCACCATAAGTCAGTCAGCAGCACCAAACCTAGACCACAGCATAGGGACATAGGGGCAAGAAGCTGGATTGGAGAGTCAGAGCACTGTAGCTTCCATACACCAGGGAATCTTCTGTAAGTCTCTTAAGCCATGCTGTCCTGGTTGCAACCAGGTGGTTTGGTAGATTTGCCAAATTTGGCAAATTGTAAGCCACTGAACTCTGGAAGAACAGCCTAGCTGCCATTACCCAGCACTGGAAATCAATCAACAGAACTGTCCCAGGGCACATTAAAGCAGCTGTCATTACTTTGCATTGAACAGACACCAAGCCTTAAAAAAATGAATAAAAACAAAAAAGAACTCTCACCATAGATAGTTTTTATGGAGAGAGAGAACAGACTTCAAATCCTGAGTTTCCTAAAGGCAAAGCAACTCCAGAAGAAGCCCCAGAAAGAGATATGAAATGATTCCCATTTCACAAGGCTTTCTTCAAAGAGAGTTAGAAGAAAAATGGAGAAATAAAATGAGATCATTGCAAGAAGGAATGGAAAAATGGACAAAGAATGCTATAAACAAAAAAAAATTAATTGGCCAATTGCAAAAGGAGCTAAAAAAGGTAACTGAAGAAAATAATTCACTAAAAACTAGAACTCAACAAATTTGGAAGTGAATGACTCAATGAGAATTCAAGAATCAGTCAAACAAAAACAAAAAAAATGAAAAAGTATAGAAGAGAATATGAAATATTTCCTAGGAAAAACAACTGAGTTGGAAAATGGATCTAGGAGAGACAATCTAACGATTATTGGGCTTCCTGAGAGCCACGATGAAAAGAAGAACCTAGACATATCTTACAGGAGATCATAAAAGAAAACTGCCCTGATATTTTAGAATCAGAAGGTAAAATAACCACGAAAAGAATCCACTAATCACCTTCTGAAAGAGACCCCCAAATTAAATCCCTAAGAAATGTCATAGCTAAATTTCAGAACTATTGTACCAAGGAAAAGATATTGAAAACAGTCAGAAAGAAACGATTAAATACCAAAAAGCCACAATAGAATCCTAATAATAGCTTCCACCTTAAAGGATCGAAGGGCCTGTATTCTCATATTCCAAAAGGCAAAGGGAGTGGGATTACAGCTAAAGATAAGCTATTCAGCTAAAATAGCATTATCTTTCAGGAAAGAAGATGGATATTCAATGATATAAGTAAATTTCACCTATTTCTAATGAAAAGACCAGAACTGAACAAAAAAATTGATCTCTAAAAAAGAACTCGAAAAGCATAAAAAGGTAAAAAGGAAAGAACTCTTTAGAACTATATTTCTGTTATGGGTATACTTAGAGAATGCTGGTATAATTTGATTTTATTATGATAATATGAAAAAAATATTAGAGGTGGAAAGGGGATCATACTGGAAGAAGAGGAAAAAGAAGGTAAAATAAAGGAAATTACATCTCACAAAGAGGCAAAAAAACCCTATTATAATTAAGAGGAAAAAAGGAGGGGGATGAACATTGTGTGAATCTTACTCTCATCAGATTTGGCTCTAAGAGAGAATATCAGGCATATTTGGTATCACAAAAAAACTTGTCTCACCTTATAAGGAAGTAGGAGGGAAAGGGGGAAAAGAAAGGGAAAGACTAAGAGAAGGGAAAACAGTAGAACTGGGGGAAAGGTGTAAAAAAGAGGGGGAACTCTAAAGGGGGAGAACTATCTGAGGGAGGAAGTCATCAAAAACAAAATACTGGGGAGGAGGGAAGGGAGATAGGAAAGAGAAAAGCATAATCTAGGGTAAATAAGATAGCAGGAAATACAGAATTAGTTATTTTAACTGTGAATGTGAATGGGATGAACTCTCCCCATAAAATGGAAGCAGATAGCAGATTGGAGTAAAAGCCAGAATCCTACAATATGTTGTTTACAAGAAACACATTTAAAACATAGTGATGTTGTGATACAGGAGCCACATGCTAGTGGCTGCTAGAGGTCTAACTGAGACCTGTAGAATGGATCTCTTTATATGAGAGGATGATGATGATACAAGGAGACTGAGAAGCAGTTGCTGTTCTCTGACCTCTCTACTGAGAGGCAGTTGCATTGTCTGAACTCTGTCTTCTTCCCTCTACCTCCAATTTATTTCATTCCCAGTCCACAAAGAATACCTGTGTCAGTAAAGGCTGCTTTGCAAGTCCTTCAAATGTTATGATTCACAGCTGTGGAGGCTCTCAGAGAACTGATCTGCCCCTTCACCCAGGCATGGTCCTTAATAATTCCCTGTTTTTTGTTTTATGGATATCCCTGCCCCCCAGGATGATCAATAAATTTGTGCATTTGCTGTTATCTGAGTCCACACACTGAGAAATGCAAGCAGCACTATCACCTCTGGATGGTTGTAGGATGAAATACTATAGCAGGTGTTGATCTTGTGAGATGTCATAGAGGCAAACTTTCAAACAAAATGAGGACTATAGTCAGAACAGGCATTTAAGTATCTCATCAGTCTCCTGTCTCAGCCCTTTGTTGTATTGGCTCATCTAATTACTCTGACAAAAAAAGTCTTACCAGGTCTCTTTCCCTTTCTTTCCCTGTGGGTTACCTCTGGGAGGATCTTACTCATAAACAGCTCTTGGATGCTGTTTCTTCTTCTTGTAATGCTTGTGCTTCTTATACCCCATGTTCAGGTGCCATATGCTGTGACCTGCTTTCTAGAGCCCCAAGTTGGGGTGAAAAAACCCCCTGGAGTCTGTGGACTCCAGAGTCCCACCTCATCCCTTCTCCACTAGGAAGGTATATCGTAATCATCCCAGAGTGAGGGCTCTATAAAGCAGTGGTACATTTTGTCACCCCAACTTGGAGGCTCTAGAAAGCAGGACATGACAGTGATACATACAGAGTGAAGGTAAAGGGCTGGAGCAGGATATATTATGCTTCAGGTGAGGGAGAAAAAAAAGCAGGCCTAGAAATCCTGATCTGAGATCAAGTAAAAGCAAAGTTAGATTTAATTAAAAGAGATTAAAAAAGGAAACTATATCCTACTAAAAGGTACCATAGATGACAAAGCAATACTAATAATATATATGCACCAAATGGTATAGCATGGAAATTACTAGAGGAGAAGTTGAGAGATGCAAGAAGAAATAGTCAGCAAAACTATACTAGTGGGGGATCTCAACCTTGCTCTCTCAGGGCTAGATAAATTGAACCACAAAATAAATAAGAAAGAAGTTAATGAGGTAAACAAAATGTTAGAAAAGTTAGGTATGATAGATCTTTACAGAAAATTAAATGGAGACAGGAGTTTACTTTTTTTCTCAGTGATTCATGGAATTTATACAAAAATTGATTATGTGTTAGGGCATAAAAACCTCAAAATCAAATGCAGAAAGGCAGAAATAGTAAATGCATTTTTTAAAGATCATGATACAATAAAAATTACATACAATAAAAGGCCAGGGGAAAATAGAGCAAAGAGTAGTTGGAAACTAAATAATCTCATCCTCAAGAAGGAATGGGTGAAACAACAAATCATAGACACAATCAATAACTTTATCCAAGAGAATGACAGTATGAGATAGCACACACCAAAATTTGTGGGATGCATCCCAAGTAATAATAAGGGGCAATTTTATATCTCTAGATGCTTACTTGAATAAAATAGAGAAAGAGAAAATGAATGAATTGGACTTGCAATTAAAAAAATCTAGAAAAAGAACAAATTAAAAATTCCATATCAATTACCAAACTTGAACTTCTAAAAACAAAAGGAGATATTAATAAAATTAAAAGTAATAAAACTATTGAATTAATAAATAAAACTAAAAGTTGGTTTTATGGAAAAAAAACAAAATAGATAAACCTTTAGTTAATTTGATTAGAAAAAAGGAAAGAGGAAAATCAAATTGTTAGTCTCAAAAATGAAAAGGGAGAACTTTCTACCAATGAAGAGGAAATTAGAGCAATAATTAGGAATTACTTTGCCCCCAGTTTTATGCCAATAAATTTGATAACCTAAGAAAAATGAATGAATACCTACAAAAATATAGCTTGCTCAGATTAACAGAAGAGGAAATCAATTACTTAAATAGTCCCATCTTAGAAAAAGAAATAGAACAAGCTATTAATCAACTCCCTAAGAAAAAATCCCCAGGACCAGATGGATTTACATGTGAATTCTACCAAACATTTAAAGAACAATTAAGTCCAATACTATATAAACTAGGGAATGGAGGATTCCTACCAAATTCCTTTTATGACACAGAAAGGTACTGCTACCTAAACCAGGTAGATTGAAAACAGAGAAAGAAAATTATAGACCAATTTCCCTAATGAATATTGATGCAAAAATCTTAAATAAAATATTAGCAAAGAGATTATAGAAAATCATTCCCAGGATAATATACCATGATCAAGTAGGATTTATTTATATCAGGAATGCAGGGCTGGTTCAATATTAGGAAAACTATTAGCATAATTGACTATATCAATAACCAATGAATAAAAACATATGATTACTTCAAGAGATGCAGGAAAAAGCATTTGATAAAATCCAACATGCATTCCTATTAAAAACAGTAGAGACTATAGGAATAAATAGATTTTTCTTAAAATAGTTAGTAGCATCTATTTAAAACCATCAGCAAGCATCATATGTAACGGTGATAAACTGGAACCATTCCCAATAAGATCAGCGGTGAAACAAGGTTGCCCACTATCACCATTGCTATTCAATATTGTATTAGAAATGGTAGCTTTGGCAACAAGAGAAGAAAAATAAATTAAAGGAATTATAATAGGTAATGAGGAAACCAAATTATCTGTCTTTGCAGATGATATGATGGTATACTTAGAGAATCCCAGAGAATCAACTAAAAATATTAGAAATAATCCACAACTTTAGTAAAGTTGTGGGATATAAAATAAATCCACATAAATCATCATTATTTCTATACATCACTAACAAAATCCAACAGCAAGAGATACAAAGAGAAATTCCATTTAAAATAACTGCTGATAGTATAAAATATTTGGGAATCTATCTGCCAAGGGAAAGTCAGGAACTATATAAGCAAAACTACAAAACCCTTTTCACACAAATAAAATCACATCTAAACAACTGGAAAAATATCAAGTGCTCTTGAATAGGTCGAGTGAATATAATAAAAATGACAATACTCCCCAAACTAATCTATTTATTTAGTGCTATACCAATCAAACTCTCAAGAAACTATTTTACTGACCTAGAAAAAAAAACAATAAAATTCATTTGGAAGAACAAAAGGTCAAGAATTTCAAGGGAACTAATAAAAAAAAAAAAAAGCAAATGAAAGTGGCCTAGCTGTACTAGATCTAAAACTATATTATAAAGCAGTGTTCATCAAAACCATTTGGTACTGGCTAAAAGAGTAGGTTCACAGGACAAAATAGTCAATGATTATAGTTATCTTGTATTTGAGAAACCCAAAGATGCCAGCTTTTGGGATAAGAACTCACTATTTGACAAAAACTTTTGGGAAAAGTGGAAACTAGTATGGCAGAAACTAGACAATGACCCACACTTAACACCAAATATCAAATAAGGACAAAATGGGTTCATGGTCTAGACATAAAGAATGCTATTATAGACAAATTAGAAGAATATAGGATAGTTTACCTGTCAGATCTGTGGAGGAGAAAAGAATTTGTGACCAAAGAAGAACTGGAGATCATCATTGATCACAAAATAGAAAATTTTGATTATATTTAGTTCAAAAGTTTTTGTACAAACAAAACTAATGCAGACAAGATTAGAAGGGAAGCAATAAATTGGGAAAACATTTTTACATTCAAAATGTAAAATATTTTTCTAAATTTTCTAAATATTCTCATTTCTAAAATATATAGAGAATTAACTCAAATTTATAAGAATTCAAGCCATTCTCCAATTCATAAAAGGTCAAAGGATATGAACAGACAATTTTCAGATGAAGAAATTGAAACTATTTCTAGTCATGTGAAAAGGTTCTTCAAATCATTATTGATTAGAGAAATGCAAATTAAGACAACTCAGAGATACCACCACACACCTCTCAGATTGGCTAAGATGACAGGAAAAATGTATCAATGATGAAATATGAGCTTTTGAAGGAAATTAAATTCCTTCCTTTTGTGGGGAGGGGAAGAGAAAGGAAGGGAATAAACATTTATATAATGTTTACTGTGCTAAGGTTTTTGTTTTTTGTTTCTTGTAAATACAATTTCTTTTGGTTCTTATGAAAACCCTAGGAGGCTATTATTATCCCTATTTATGGTTGAGGAAACTGAGGTAAAAAGAAATTAATGACTTGCTTGTTTTCCTGATTCCAGACCCAATGTTCTATCCACTGGGCCAACAACTTCACTAGTATAACAAGTGGTTTAATTTTTCATTTTGAACTTCCTTCATTGTAAATATCCTAGAATTCTTAAGTATAAACCAATCTCCTTATAAGCCTAAAATAAACCTATTCATAAAAAATAAAGTGCAAGAATTTAAACATTTAAATAGACACAAACATTAAGTGCCAGTTCTATTCTCTACAATGGATTGTTATCTAGATATCTATATTATTCAGCATTAACAGTAACAAATAGACTAAATTGATGATGCAACAGTCTAATATTTGTTGCAGGAATTTCTAATTCTAATCTATTATGATGTTTTGACTTGGGGAAGATATTCTTATTTGACAAGAAATGCCTGGAAAATTAAAAATTGGTAGAGATTAGGTTTAGATCAAAATTTTTGTGGTGTTTTTCTTCTTTAATATATAATATAATGATTTTCTCTGGTGAAGGCAGGTTTCTTGGGGAGGTTTTCTGGAAGCAGCCTTAGTTGCAGTTGAAGGTAATAATCACCCAAAATGCAGCCAGGTGATAAAAGTTCAGATCTTTTATTGTCTCCAATATAGCCCAGTTAGCTTAAAGGTCTATCTCTCTGCTTGGTTCCAAGAGCTCTTGCCACTTTGTCCTTTGCTTCTGCCTCTGCTTTCTTCAGCCTCTAGAGCCAGCACCAAGTTGAATCTGAGAGAGGGTTTCGGCTCTCAATCTCCCAGAGTGCTCCTCTTCGACCCAGTCAATGTTCCGAAGTAAGTCTCCTCACTCAGAGAGGTCTTCTGCCTGAACTCACTTGATGTTCCCTTCTCAATCTAAATTCAGCTCCCGCTCTTCTGCCACCAGCCTGCCAAGTGGAAAATGGAATGAATCTCTCTCCAATTGGGCCTCTGCTTTCTTCTTATATATCAGAGAGCGGGATTATGGGTTTTCTCCCAGAGTGCTCTCTGGCCCTAAGAGCTTCAAGGGAGGTGTGAATTCACAAAGTTACAAAGTTTACTTTGTGAATTTCCCATACTTGTGAATTCCAATGAGTAAAGGTGTAAACACAAGCATTGTATCAATTAGTTCTACTTAATACATTGTTTCAGGTTCTGGCCCCAAACATCTCAACTTTAATGACTTAACAATTTGTAAAGATTCCAACAAATTTTATCTGGAAGGCAGTGTGGTATAGTGGGCAGAATGCTGGACTAGAAAGACCTGGGATAATATGTAAAAATTTATTAAGTGCCTCCTATGTGCCAGGTGCTTTGTTAAGTACTTGGATACAAAGAAAAGTAAAGCTCTTAGGAAACTTATAGTTAAATGGGGAAAATAACAAGAAAATAACTATGGACAGACAAATTGTATAGAAGATAAATTAGAAATAATCAGAGAATAGGGATTGGCAATTTATAAATGGTCAAATAATATGAACAGACAAATTTTCAGATGAAGAAAATTAAGCTATTTCTAGTCATATGAAAAAATGTTTTAAATCACTACCAATTACAGAAATGCACATTAAGACAACTCTGAGGTAACACCTCATACTTTTCAGATTGTCTAAGAAGACAGGAAAAGATAATGATAAATGTTGAAAGGGATGTAGGCAATTTTTGTGGAATTGTAAAATGATCTGACTTTCTGGAGAACAATTTGGAACTATGCCCAAAGGGCTAAAAAACTGTGCATACCCTTTGATCTAGCAGTCTCATTACTAAGATCCCAGAGAGATAATTAAAAAAAAGGAGGACCCCATATATATAAAAAATATATATGTAGCAACTTTTTGTAGTGGTAAGAAATTGGAAATTGTGTAGATTCTCGTTAGTTGGGAAATGGCTGAATAAGATGGTTTATGAAGGTAATGGAATAATATTGCTTTATAAGAAATGATGAGCAGTCTGATTTCAGAAAAGCTTGGAAAGATTTACATGAACAGATGTTTAGTGAAGTGAGCAGAACTAGGGGAACATTGTACATAGTAACAACAAGATTATATGATGATCAATGGTGAGGAACTTGACTCTTCTCAACAATGCGCTGATTCAAGGCAATTCTCACAGACTTGGACTAGAAAATGCCATCCACATCCAGAGAGAGAACTATGAAGACTGAATGTGAATGGAAGCATCCTGTTTTTACCTTTTTGATTTTTTCTCTCATGATCCCCCCCACCTTTTTGGTCTGATATGTTTTTAAAAAATTGCATGTTTATAATATATAAGACTTTCTATATTATATATTATATATGCTTTCTTGGGGAGGGGGAAAGTGACAGAGAGAGGGAGAAAAATTTGGAACACAAAATTTTACAAAAATCAATGCTGAGTGGTTAGAAACTGGAAACTGAGTGAATACCCATCAACTGGAGAATGGCTGAATAAATTGTGGTATATGAATATTATGGAATATTATTGTTCTATAAGAAATGACCAGCAGGATGATTTCAGAAAGGGCTAGAGAGACTTACATGAATTGATGCTGAGTGAAATGAGCAGGACCAGGAGATCATTATATATTTCAACAACAATACTATATGATGATCAATTCTGATGGATGTGACCATCTTCAGCAATGAGATGAACCAAATCAGTTCCAATAGAGCAATAATGAACTGAACCAGCTACACCCAACAAAAGAACTCTGAGAGATGACTATGAACCATTACATAGAATTCCCAATCCCTCTATTTTTGTATGCCTGCATTTTTGATTTCCTTCACAGGCTAATAATACACTATTTCAAACTCCGATTCTTTTTGTACAATAAAATAACTGTTTGGACATGTATACTAATATTGTATTTAATTTATAACTTTAACATATTTAACATGTAGTGGTCAACCTGTCATCTGGAAGGGGGGTGAGGGGAAGGAGGGGAAAAATTGGAATAAAAGGTCTGGCAATTGTCTAGATTGCTTGTAAAATTACCCATGCATATAACCTGTAAATAAAAAAACTATAAAAATAAAAAAATCAATGTTGAAAGCTATATTTACACATATTTGGAAAATAACATACTATTGAAAAAATCATAAAGAGGGATTAGAAAAATTTCATGTAAAGGTGAGGATTTCAGTTGGGATTAGACTCTAGGAGGTAAAGATGAGAAAGGAGATCACTTTGGACATTGGCCATAGCCAGTGAAAATGCCCAGAGTCAGTAGAATAGAGAATCTCATTTGAAGAAGAGCAAGAGGCCAGTGTTATTAGCTCACACAATATGTGACTTGGTGATGGTAGTAGCATATAATATCTATCCATTAATCATAAAATACTTAGCATGTCTGTCACAAAGCAAGTACTATAAAATGTTAACTATTATTAGTGTCTGGCACATAGTAGTTGCTTAATAAATGTTTATTGATTGATTCTATATCTATATCCTATATTTATTGTCCATTTTATAATTAAACTCCTTAAGAAACCATTTCCTTTTTTCTCATTCTCTTCAAATTTTTTGAAGTCTGCTTTCCAACCTTATCATTCAACTGTAACTACTCAGTCCAAAGTTATTGATGATTTCTTAAATGCCATATATAAGGGCCCTTATTCTGTAAGGAGCTGAAAGTGAGTTGATGCACTGAGGTCCAAGCACTTAAGGCTAATTCCCAATTGGACAATACTCTGTTAGCATGTGCTTGGAGAAAGAATGACCCTGCCCACTACTCTGTGCAGGTTTGATCTGTTGGTGTATAGAGAAATTGGGTGGAGGATTTAGAGGGTGAAGTAGGATGATTGAGGTGGCTCCATTCAGCAGAATGAATTGTATGCAATCATTCTAGCTCTTACTTATTATCCAGGAGATATAAATATAATATCTGATTCCACTATTCAGTAGGTGTGGTACAAAGAATTGCCACAGCCCAATTAAAATTTGTAGACGCTAATATATATCATCTCTTTAAGGAACTTTAAGAGCAAGTGAGAAAGCATCCAGGTAAGATTTATATCTCGCATGTCCCACTCTCATAGTGGACTTCCAGGTCCTATTTTTGATGGTAATTCAAAGGCAGATAGCCTTCTAATCATGTTGGCCAATACTTCTTTATTTCAAGAAATCCAAGAATCTCATTTTAAATATCATCAGGTTACTCGAGCTTTAAGTTTACAATTTGGAATAATAAGAGAGGAAGCTAGGAGCATAGTAAAAGCCTATATAGTTTGCCTGCCTTTCCATGCTCCTACACTGCCTCCAGGGAAGAACCCTCGTGGTTTGAGACCAATGAAATCTGGCAAATGGATGTGATCCATTATAAATCTTTTGGTCACCTGTCTTTTATCCACGTTGTGGTAGATACCTTTTCAGGATTCACTTTTGCAATACCAGCAGCAAAAGAGACAGCCCAAGTGGTCACTGAATTCCTTATCCAAGCATTTGCAATTATGTGCATGCCACAAGCAATAAAAACAGATAATGGACCTGCATATACTTCTAAACATTTTGCACATTTTTGTGCACAGTATAAGATTTTACACACCACTGGCATACCTTTTAATCCTCAAGGACAGGCAATAGTAGAGAGGAGAAACAGAGACATTAAGATGCTCCTCCAAAAACAAAAGAAAGAGGGAGCCACAGGTAGCCCTAGAGAACTTCTAAATCTAGCCTTTTATACTATTAATGTCTTGATTTTTGACAAAGATGCACTGGCTCCATCAGACAGGTTTTATAACTGACTGGAAGGGCAGTGTCCAGTGCGTGCAGCTCCACTATCTTTAGATAATTATCAGGTAATGTGGAGAGACCCAGAAAGTGGTGAATGGAAGGGACCAGATGGGTTAACTGCTTGTGGGAGAGGGTTTGCTTGTATCTCTACAGGTGGAGAAGGGATTAGATGGGTGCCAACAAGCCGTATTTGCTTTGTCCATTGGAGAGAGACTGAGCAGACCCTTGGAACAAAGGAGAAGAAGATTCAAGAAACAGTGAAGTGAAGTGAAGAAACAAAATGGGAGCAAATACAATATTTAAAAATGAAGTAAAGTTAAATCAACAAACTTACCAGTATTTCAATGGGAACTACAGGACTGCTTTTGGCTAATGAGATGGTCAATGTCTAGTTCCATATTTGTCACTTAATTGTAACAAGTGTGCATCAGTAAGTCTTGATCTGGTTGGAGATTTCAAATGTTTCATTCTAGAAAAAGTCTGTTCACAAACATAAGTGCTGCCAAAGATGTTGCCATTTTGAGTGCGTGGTTCTTGAGATGAGGATATGTCTCAGAGGGGAGAGATGCATAGAAATTATGAAGGCTGCTTGACTTGAATGCGTATTTCAGAGAGTCACAATTCTGCAGTTCAGCCAGTTCCATTTGGTAAATTGTATCCACATTTTCAATGTCAATAGAAAATGGGTTATGGAAAAGCTGTATGTCCTGTTCATAGAGATGAAGCTCTTTAAATCTAAATTGGAACTCCTTTTGCAATTTTTCCAGTGAGTCCACACATGTTTTGTTTGGGAATGCAATCAGCGGTTTTTCTGCTAACAGATTTTGAGTTGTGGGGAGATGGCAGAAGTTTTCTTCCTTCACTTGTTTGATGAGGAGGCCTAATTTTACTTCAAATGTTTTGACATGTGATTGCATATCATAGATGAGCTTCCTCTTTCTTTGAAGTTGCATATTGAAATTGTTGAGTAGCTCTGTTAAATCTGTCAGAAAGGCAAGGTGCCATTTCCATTCTGCATCATTGAGCTCTGGTTTTTTGAAAGCAGAAAAGTTGTAATCTGTGGAAGTAAGTCATAGTAAGTCATTTCAAAACTCTCCCTTGACTCAGCCAATGGACTTCTGTGTGATATAGAACATCTTCATACTCAACATTTAGCTCAGACAGAAATTCCTGAAATTGTCTGTGATTTAATGCATTAGCTCTAATGAAGTTAACACAAGAGACCACAATTTTCATAACAGAGTCCCACTTCAGTGATTTACCACACAGCACTTGTTGGTGGATGAGAATGGTTATGTTTGTCCATTTCTTGGTTAATGTGAGCAATTACTCCTTTCTTAGACCCCACCATGCTAGGAGCACCATCAGTTGTCACGCTTGCTAGTTTAGCCCAGTCCAGCTCCAAATCATTCATAGTTTGTCAAACCTTTTCATAGAGATCCTCTCCATAGTTGTTCCTTTGATGCTTTGCAGTGCAGCAAGCACTATGATTTCAAAATAATCATTCATTCCACGAATAAAAATTAGAAGTTGTGCAGAATCACGAACATCATTGCTTTCAAGTGTCAAGGAAAAATATGAAATTTTTTTTATGGAGTTTTGCAAATGCTGATGCAGATTGTCTCTCATTTCTTCAATCCTCTGTGTAATTTTAAGTCCTGAAAGACTCACTGTACTAAATAAATCAGCCTTCTCTGGACACATCTCTTTGGCAACAGAAAGAAGGCATTCTTTAACAAATTCTCCCTCCACAAATGGTCTGCCAATGCGTGCTATTAGCTTGGCAACTTGAGAACTTGCTTACAGTGATGAAATATTTAGCTTCTTCTGCTTCACAAAAGTATTTTGCTGAGTTGTCAATGTATTTTTCAGGTTTAATATTTTATCTTTTCTCACTTTTCCAACCAAACAATCATATTTATCTTTATGTTGAGTTTCATAGTGTCCACGCAAATTATATCCTTTGAACACAGACACTATATTCTGGTATATCAGACATACAGCTCTTTCCTTGTACTGCATAAAAAAGTAATCATAAGTCCACTATTCTTTGAATATCCTACACTCTGAGTCAATTTTTCTTTTTTTTGACATCATTATTTCCTAGGGATTCCAAATTGCTATTAGTAAAATACATATATACATATGTATTTATATATATATATATGTGTGTGTGTGTGTGTGTGTGTGTGTGTATACACAGTGCTACAAAAACAATAAACCAGCAATAACTTTGCCCACACAGAGACATACAGACTGTAATGCCCAATTTCCTCCAAGCTGCCTCTGAGCTGTGATGCCTCTGTTTCCGTACTCTCTCTCCCACTCTTCATGCTCCCACTTCTGACCTTCACTGCTGCAGTGAATTCCCCCTGCAGCGGCCATGACATGCGTAGCATGCACTGTATATCCCCTATGCCTGTCTGTTGTGATGGCTGCCGCTACTGTACAAGGCCGCAGGCTATTAGCTTTCCGTCTTCTGCATCTCTCTCCCTTCCCCACACCACCCACCCTGGCCTGGGAGCTCACCTCACCTCCATATCGCCTCACACTCTGTCTCCCCTGCCTCAGTCCAGTGCTGGAAGTGTACATTGCTAACGTAAAGTTAGGTCAAAGGTCACTTCCAGTCTGATTTTACTATAACCCGGCAGGCCATATAAACGTCCTCAGTGGGCTGCATCTGGCCCGTGGGCCATAGTTTGAGGACCCCTGATTTAGAGGGTGGAATAGGACAATTGAGGTGGCTCCAGGCAGGAGAAGAAAGAGGAGATTCCTGTGTCCGCTCTCTCTCCTCTGGCTTCGAAAAAGAATAAAGATTGCTTTTCCTGACTCTGGCTGATTCTAAAGTATCCAGGGTGCTAATGTGGTCTTCACATTACTCAATATTTACTCTTGAACTTTTTGACATTATTGAACATCCTTTTCCTCTTGGTTATTTTTTCTTTCTAGATTTTCATGATACTTCTCTCTCCTGGTTTTTCTATATGACCTTCTTATCCTCCTTTGCTGGATATTAATCCAGCCTATCAATGGTGAATGTCCCTAAAGGTTGTATCCTGTGTTTTCATCTCTTCTTCCTCTAATTTTCATGGGTAAGAGCATCACCCTCTATGGATTCAATCCTCTCTTTGATTGATTGATCATTGACTGGTGATTATTCATCTAAGATGATTGATTGATCTAAGGATCCATTTCTCTTACCTTGAACCCTTTTGTGAGGTAGGCTTCTCTATACCTCACAAAATAGAGAATTTATCTCTAATTCTCTTTTGTAAATTTTGAGCTAGATGTCATAAAGAAATTCTTAACTCAACACATCTAAAACTGAACTCAATATCTTTTTACACCCTTCTCTCTTTCAAACTTCCTTATTACTGTCAAGAGTACCACATCTTCCATGTATCCTTATTCCATGTAGGTTTCCAGCTTAGAGTATCAAACCTGATTCTTATTGCCAAGTTCTGTCAACTCTATTCTCATAATATACTTTTTGCCTTTGCCACTATCACTTTCATGTGGTGATTCAGGCCTCCATCACCTCATTCTTGGCCTATTACAATAAACTTCTAATTGGTCTCTCTGCATCAAACTAGTCTCCTTACCCTAGTCTATCCTACATTCAGCTGACAAACTGATTTTTCCAGGACAGATATGATCAGTCACTTCTTCACACAATAAATCACATTAGTTCCTTATTATCACCTGTATCAAATATAAATTCCTCTGTTTGGCTTTTAAAGACCTTCACAACTAGTATTTTGCATACTTTTTCTACCTTACATTTTACTCTCTTCCATATACTTTATCATTCAGCAACATTGATCTTACTATTCTTTGAATGTTACATTTCATCTTCTTCTAAGAAAGCAGCATTTAACTTCATCAAAAATAAGGTGCAAGTCAGTATTTAAATAGATACAGGATTCTTGGCTCAGTAAGAAGGCTGATAAAATGCATTATACACGATAGTAAAAATCCAAAGTGCTTTTATGATGCCCAAAAGCTATATGGGTTGAAGACTTTTGCATCTCAACTATTCAATGCTGATGGAGCCAATATTAATTAGTGATAGGGACATGTTTGTGGAGAGATGGGCTGAACATTGCCATTTTATTCTCAACAGATCATCATCAATCAATGCCAACAATATTGACTTTATACTTCAGGTTGAAGTCAACTTCTCTCTAGCTGAATTTCCAATTGAAGAGGTTCTGTCAGGCTTCTCGCATGTAGCAAAATTCCTGGTGCTGATTATCTTCCAGATAAGATTTACAAAACAATGGGTCACTGCTCATACAAAAACTAACTGAAGTCTTATAGATTATAAGACAAGAGGAAGTTATTTCCTAGTAGTTCAAAAATGCCTCCATTAGCTATCTTTATAAAAGGAAAGGAAATAGATTGTCCTGTAATAATCATAGGGGATGGGTAGTGTTTCTTTCTCTTAGTCATTGCTGACAAGATTCTTTTCAGAGTTCTCCCTAATAGAACGATCCTTCATCTGGAAGATAGTCCTCTCCCTAAGAGCCATTAAAGAATAGTCAATAGAGTGTGTACTATTCATCAACTCCAGCAAAAATGCCAAGAGCAGAACAATGATCTGTATATAATCTTCATGGATTCTAACTAAGACCTTTGATAAACTTGTGGAAAATTATGTCAATTTTTGGTTGTCTGATGGAGTGAAGCCAAGATAGTGAAGAGTAGACAAGTCTTTGTCTGGTTCTTTCTGACTTCCCTCAGATCAATACCAGATCAAGCCTCTGAACTGGTTTTGGAGTGACAATACCCTCACATATTTAAAATGTATCAAATTTCCAGCAGAAGATATTTTGGAAGAACTTCAGAAATGGGAGAACTTCAGAAATGTGCCTGAGAGCAGGCACAGCACAGGGATTCAGGGTGGAGTGACATCCATTGAGGGAATCTACCAAGAGACATTTAGCCAAAATATAGCAGTGCTGGCTACTCTATCTTCATTCAAAAGCCAATGGATCAGCAGACTAGCTATGAGACATCCAATACAAATATAAATAGCAAATAGTAAGCCTCTGAACCCCAGAATAATGTGGGACTTGGCCACACACCCACCTACCATGGGAAGGAAGCCAGAAACACTGACTCAGGTTAGAGTGAAGCTGCTGTTGCTAGTAGAGGAAGCTTGGGACAATCTCCCCTTTCCCCCAAGAAAGTCATCAACCTTTAAAAATGAGCAAACAGCAAAATGAGCTATGATGATAGATAGCTTTTTTGAAAACAGGGAAGAACAGACCTCAAACCCTGAGGACACTAAAGGCAAAAAGTCTGCAGGTGAAGCCCTAAAAGGTGATATGAGCTAGTCTCCATCTTACAAGGCTTTCTTGGAAGAATTCAAAAAGAATGTTAAAAGAGAGAAGAAAAATAGGGAAAGGAAATAAAAACTTTGGAAAAGAGTTTAGAAAAGGAAAAAGAAGTATCTGAAGAAAACTTCTTAAAAAGATTTAGAAAAATGGACAAAGCATATAACTTCTTACAAAATGGGTTTGACCAAATGGAAAAAGAAAACAACTCTTTGAAAAATAGAATTTGTGAAATGGAAAAAAAATCCAAAGAACAAAACAACTCATTTAAAAGTTCAATTGGCACTTGCAAAAGGAGATAAAAAAGCTAACTGAAGAAAATAATTCATTAAAAATTAGAATTGAAGAAATATTGGTGAACAAGTCAATAAGCCATCAAGAATCAATAAAACAAAACCAAAAAGAAAACAAAAAGAAAAAGAAAAAAATAGAAGAAAATGTATAATATTTCATTGGAAAAACAACTGAACTGGAAAATAGATCCAGGAGAGACAATCTAAAAAATATTGACTGCCTGAAAACCATGATGAAAAAAAGAGCCTAGACAACATCTTTCAAGAAATTATCAAGGAAAATTTCGTAATGTCCTAGAACCAGAGAGTAAAATACCCATTTACCGATCATCTCCTGAAAGATCATCTCCTAAACTGAAAACTGCAAGGAATATTGTAGTTAAATTTTAGAATTATCATATAAAGAAGAAAATATTGCAAGCAGCCAGAAAGAAACAATTCAGATATCAAAGAGTCACAATAAGGATTACTCAGGACCTAGCAGCTTCCATTTTAAAGGATTGAAGGGCCTAGAATATGATATTCTGAAGGGCAAAGGAGCTTGGATTGGAGGCAAAAAACAACTATCCAGTAAAATTCATTATCCATTATCTTTCAGGGAAAATGATGTAC
The DNA here is from genome assembly GCF_016432865.1 of Antechinus flavipes. NCBI lineage: Eukaryota > Metazoa > Chordata > Mammalia > Dasyuromorphia > Dasyuridae > Antechinus > Antechinus flavipes. The sequence goes on along the minus strand of NC_067402.1, from coordinate 234,174,777 downwards.
ATTCAATGAAATAGGTGAATTTCATTTATTTCTGGTGAAAAGGCCAGAACTGAACAGAAAAAATTGATCTTCAAATACAGAACTCAAGAGCAGCATAAAAAGGTTAAAAGGGAAAAAAACTGTTTCTTTTAAAAGTTAAAAAGTTTACATCCCTATATGGGAAGATGATGTGTTTAACTCTTGAGGACTGTATCTCTGTTAGAGGTATACTTAGATGGTCTAGATGTAATTTTACTTTGTTGTGATTGTATAAAAAAGAAACTAGAGGTAAAAAGAGGATTGTACTGCAAGAAAAGGAAAGGGGAAGTAAAATGGGGTAAATTATATCTCATGAAGAGACAAAAAAAGCCATATTACAATTGAGGGAAAGAGGAGAAAGGGATGAACAATATGTGAACCTTAATCCCATCAGATGTGGCTCAAAGAAAGAATATCACATATTTAGTTTGATAGAGAAACTTGTCTCACCCTTTTGGGAAGTAGGAGAGGATAAGAGGAAAAAAAAAGGGGAGGCTAATAAAAGGGAGAACAAAAGTAGAAGAGGAAAGGAATAAGAGAAGGGAAAGGGGCTGTAAAAGGGCCTTTTTTTCTGTTTGAGGGAGGTGATGGTCAGAAGCAAAACACTGGGGAGAAGGGAAAGGGGGAAAGGAAAAAGAAAAACCTAATTTGGAGTAAGTAAGATGGTGGGAAATACAGAGTTAGTCATTTTAACTGTAAATGTGAATGAAATGAATTCTCCCATAAAATGGAAGCAGATAGCAGACTGGATTAAAAGCCAGAATCCTACAATATGTTGTTTACAAGAAACACATTTAAAGCAAAGTGATACATAAAGTTTCATAAAGAATAAATTATATAAATAGGAAAGGTAAAAGATTGGAGCAGAATCTATTATGCTTTAGCTGAAATTAAAAAAAAAAAAGGAGTAGTGATCTTGATCACAGACCAAGCAAAAGCAAAAATAGATCTTATTAAAAGAGACAAGGAAGGAAACCATATTTTGCTAAAATTTAACATAGATTCAGTAATATCAATACTAAACATATACATACCAAGAGGTATAATATCCAAATTCTAGGAACAAATTCCTACAGGAGAAGTAAACAGAGCTGCAAGAAGACTGTCCTAGTGAGTGATCTCAATTTTGCTGTAGCACAATTAAAAAAATCAAACCTCAAAATAAATAACTAGTTAAGGAGGTAAATAAAAATTTAGAAAAGTTAGGTATAATACACCTTTGGAGAAAATTGAATGGAGACAGAAAGAAATATACTTTTTTCTCAGTGCTACATAGAACCTATATAAAAACTGACCACGACTTAGGGCACAAAAACCTCAAAATCAAATGCAGAAAGGCAGAAATAGTAAATGCTTCTTTTTCAGTTCATGATACAATAAAATTTAGCTATCTGGAGAAGTTCATCAGGATGCTTGCCCATATTCTAGATTATGAAAAATACTCTCATGCTTTCTCAGTCACCAATAAAGAGAAGCGAGGCTATCTGTTTTTTCTCATGCTTTTTAACTTTTTCATCATATTGTCAGAAGCCTTTAATTAGGACAAAAATAGTGTCAAGGTCAGATATTGATGATAAATTATTTTACTTGAAAAGGCTATAACCAAGACTAAAGTAAAGGGAGAGTTGGTATATTATTTTGCTTTGTTTGCAGATGATTGTGTACCCCATGAAACATGTGAAGTGGAGATGTAACAAAGAATATATTGATTGCTGCTTGTGCTAATTTAGCTCTAACAATTACACTAAGAAAACATGGGCTCTCTACATCAGGCACCATAACATCCATATGGGGAACCATCATCACAGCAAATGGGAAAAATTTGAAAACTGTAGATAAGTTTACTTTCCAGGGATGTATACATAGATGATGGGTTTTATAATGCATTGATAGAGCTAACTCAATGTGTGAGAAATTCCAAAGGAAAGTATGGGAGAAAAGAGATATAAGGCTACCCACTAAAACTCAAGGACTATAAGTGTTGTGCTAAACATATTATAGTATGCCTATGAAACCTGGACAATCTAACCAGCAACATGCCAAGGAAACTGAATCAATTTCATTTGAATTGTCTTAGGAAGAGTCTGAAGATCCTTTGGTTAAGATAATGTAGCAGACACTAAGATCATTTCTGAAGCCAAATGTTCAAATGTCTCAGCTGTCAAGGAATTCACAATCTAAAGAAAGAGATGCAAGCAACTTAAACAAAGTAATGTGTGGTGATTTTTTTCTTTTAAATATAATAGTTCTCTCTGTGAGAGAAGGTTTCTCAAGGAGATTTTCTGGAAGCAGCCTTAGTTTCAGTTCAGAGTAAATAATCACCCAAAACACAGCCAGGTGATAAAAATTCAGATCTTTTATTGTCTTTAATATAGCCCAGTTAGCTTAGAGGCCTATCTCTCTGCTTGGTTCCAAGAGCTCTTGCCACTTTGTCCTTTGCTTCTGCCTCTGCTTTCTTCAGCCTCCTGAGCCAGCACCAAGTTGAATCTGTCTTGCCTCTGAGAGAGCCTTTCCAATCTTCAGCTGAACTCTCGACTCGTAGCTTTTTCCTCTGAAAACTCTTCTGACTGGCCCCTTTTGAAGCTCTATTTATTCGAGAGAGAGGACTTGTGGGAGGTGAAAGAGAGGGATTATGGGTTTCTCCCATAGTGCTCTCTGGCCCTAAGAGCTTCAAGGGAGGTGTGAATTCACAAAGTTACAAAGTTTACTTTGTGAATCTCCCATACTTGTGAATTCCAATGAGTAAAGGTGTAAACTCATCAATTAGTTCTACTTAGTACCTTGTTTCAGGTTCTGGCCCAAAACATCTTCTTGTAAGATCAGATCAATAATCTATCAACTCTAATGAGTTAGCAGTTTGTAAAGATTCCAACAGTAATAGAAGTTAGGAGGAGAAATGAAGAGGAAGAAAAGTCTGGCATGAGAGACAGCCAGGGAAATTTCCTAGCCTCAAGATAAATTGTTTTATGTATGAAATAGCAAGATTAGTGATTGAAGATTAGTATGTGGAGCTGTTAGAAGGGATGGGATATAAGCTTTCCAGAATGCTGGAAAGCCTTTGACCTAGCAGCGCCATCACTGCACCTGTATTCCAAGGAAATCACAAAGGAGGGGAAATGATCCACATGTGCAAAAATGTTTGTAGCAGCTCTTTTTGTAGTAGTAAAGACTGACAAAAGTAGTAGATGCCCATCAATTGAGGAATGGCTGAACAAGTTATGGCATATGAAGGTAATGGAATATTATTATTCTATAAAAATGATGAACAAACTAATTTTAGAAAGACCTGGGAAGACTTATATAAACTGATGCTGAGCAAAACAAGCAGAACCAGGAATAAATTGTACACAATAACAGCAAGTATGTGTCATGATCAACTATGAAAGACTTGGTTCTTCTCAGTGGTTCAATGATTCAAAGCAATCCCAATAAACTTTGGGAAGAACATGCCATCTATATCCAGAAAAGAAATTAAGGAGACTGGATATAAATCAACACATGCTATATTTACTTCTTTTTTCTGTTTTTTTATCTCTCCCATAGTTTTTCCCTTTTTGCTCTGATTTTTAATCTCCAACATAATTCATAAAGCAATGTGTGTTGGAAAGAAAAAAGAAAAGAAGGAAGGAAGAAGGAAGGAAAGAAAAAAAAGAAAAGAGACAAAAAAAAAGAATTTTAGAATGGTGTAATGATAGTGGTGGGGGAACAGACTATGAAGGGCTTTAAATGCTAAATAGAAAAGTCTATAGGAAAGCCACTGGAATTTACTTTGATGGCTGATCAGAAGAGCAGGGAGAAATTTGTACCAGGCAGAGCTACTAGCAGTCTATTGCAATAGTCTAGGTATATGATAATAAAAGTCTGCATCAGGGTGGTAATACAAAGGAGAGAAGGGAATATATATGAGAGATGTTTTGAAGGTAAAATTAACAGCTCATGGCTACAGATTAGATATAGATGTTGAGAGTGGATTTTTACTGATTAAATTTACTTTTTCATCCAAAGCTGTGCCAAAAACCTTTGTTAGAACAAGCCCAGGTGAGCTTATAAGATCTAGACATCTTCACTACTCTATAAAACACCCACTAAAAATAACATTTTACAGATTTTTTTACTCCCATAACATCTTGAATTTTTGTCCCTATTGAGAGAAGCATGAACTCTGATAAGTATATTAATAATACGGCCTTATATGATATCACATCACAAAATATTAAGAAATTCATACAAGATAAATATTTTTTCTATAGTTTAAGAACTCATCTGATTTAAATTCCATTGAAAATGATGGGCTAGAAAATGATAACAATGAGACATCATATCAAAATTTGTGGGATGCAGCCAAAACTGTAATAAGGGGAAATTTTACATTTTTAGAGGCTTACTTGAATAAAATAGAGAAAGAGAAGATCAATGAATTGGGCATGCAACATAAAAAGTTAGAAAAAGACCAAATTAAAATCCCCCAATGAAATATTAAACTTCAAATTCTAAAATTAAAAGAAGAAATTAATAAAATTGAAAGTAAAAAATCTATTGAATTAATAAATAAAACTAAGATTTGGTTTTATGAAAAAAAAAACAATAAAGTAGACAAATCTTTGGTGAATCTGATAGAAAAAGGAAAGGGGAAAATCAAATTGTTAGTATTAAAAATGAAAAGGGAAAACTTTCCACCAATGAAGAGGAAATTTGAGCAATAATAAGGAGTTACTTTGCCCAACTTCATACCAATAAATTTGGTAACCTAAGTAAAATGGATGACTACCTTCAAAAATATAGGCTTCCCAGATTAACAGAGGAGGAAGTAAATTGCTTAAATAGTTCCATTTTAGAAAAAGAAATAAAACGAGCTATTAATCAACTCCCTAAGAAAAAATCCCCAGAACCAGATGAATTTACATGTGAATTCTACCAAACATTTAAAGAACAAGTAACTCCAATATGTAAACTATTTGAAAAAATAGGGATTGAAGGAATTCTACCAAATTCCTTTTATGACACAGACATGGTAGTGATACCTATACCAGGTAGGTTGAAAACAGAGAAAGAAAATTATAGACCAATCTCCCAAATGAATATTGATGCAAAAAATCTTAAATAAAATATTAGCAAAAATATTACAGAAAATCATCCCCAGGATGATACACAATGACCAAGTAAGTTTTATACCAGGAATGCAGGGCTGGTTCAATATTAGGAAAACTATTAGCACAATTGATTGTATCAATAACAAATTAACAAAAATCATATGATCATCTCAATAGATGCAGAAAAAGCATCTGATAAAATCCAACATCCATTCCTAATAAAAACACTTGAGAGTATAGGAATAAATGGACTTTTCCTTAAAATAGTCAGGAGTATATATTTAAAACCATCAGTAAATATCATATGTAATGGGGATAAAACTGGAACCATTCCCAGTAAGATCTGGAGTGAAACAAGATTGCCCTTACTATTCAATATTGTATTAGAAACGCTAGCCCCAAAAATAAGAGTTGAGAAAGCAGTTAAAGGAATTAGAGTAGGTAATGAGGAAACCAAATTATCACTCTTTGCAGATGGTATGATGGTATACTTAGAGAACCCCAGAGATTCTACTAAAAAGCTATTAGAAATAACCCACATCTTTAGCAAAGTTACAGGATACAAAATAAACCTACATAAATCATCAGCATTCTGATATGCCACTAACAAAATTCAACAGTTACAAAGAGTTACAAAAAAAATTCCATTTAAAGTAACTACCGATGTATAAAATATTTGGGAATCTATCTGCCAAGAGAAAGTCAGGAATTATATAAGGAAAACTACAAAACACTTTTCACACAAATAAAGTCAGATCTAAGTAATCAGAAAAATTTTAAGTGCTCTTGGATAGGACTTATGGCCAAGATGGCGAAGAGGAGGCACACAGCTGCGTAAGCTCCATGTTTTCTCTCAGAATCCATTTCATTACAAGCTTCTGAATTAATGCTTCACTGAAACCCCCCCCCCCCAACACAAATAGTTACCAAAAGAAGACATCCTTGAAATTTGCCAGGAAAGGTCTGTTTTTGCTGGAGAGTGGGGACAGTTTTAGATCGGGCACAGGCTGAAGGCAGGCAGTGGCAGTGCCCGACAGGCAGTGGCAGTGCCTGGCAGGCAGCTCACAGCCAAGCAGATTGGAGGAGGGTGGGGTATGATCTCAGTTGTCTCTGTGGGGAGAGCTTTGCTACAGAATTGGATACTTTGCCCTGGCAACAAGTCAGTAGCCCAGCAGAAAAGCTAAAAACTCCAGAGGTGAAGAACACAACCCGGAACAGCTGGAGTCTCTCTGGACCTGGCTACCCTTCCCCCACAGTGCCTCAGCACCCTCTAGGAGTCTCAGAGTGCAGGCGCAGCATAATCCTGCTCGTGCCTCACTGCTGCCCCCTGCAGTCTGTAGAGGAAGCTCTGTAACACCACCCAGCCCCTCCCCACTAAAAAGCAGATTCCATTTGGTTTTTTTTTTCTTTTTTTCTTTGCTAATTTGTCTTTGATTCTTCTCTTGACAAAATAAGCAAAATATTGAAAAGGACTTTAACCATCGACAGTTTCTATATGGATAGAAAGCACACTCTAAACCCTGAGGAGACTAAAAACAGATTGTCTCTAGGTGAATTCCCCAGAGGAGGAGATATATTTTCCTGTATATTGTATGCAAAAAAAAAAAAAAGAGATAATGTTGTAAAAAATTATCCATGCATATGTACTGTCAATAAAAAGTTAATAAAAAAGAAAAAAAAAGAAATCAAATCCTTGAAAAATAGGATTAGTGAACTGGAAACAGAAAATAGCTCTTTAAAAAATAAAATTGGCAAAATGAAAAAAATTCCATAGAACAAGAGAACTCAATTGAACAATTGAGATATAAAAAAAGTGAGTGAAGAAAATATTTCATTGAAAATCAGAATCGAACAAATGGAATTGAATGATTTGAGGAGACAACAAGAATCAGTCAAGCAAAACCAAAAAAATCAAACAATGGAAAAAATGAAATACCTTCTTGGGAAAAAAACAGACCTGGAAAATAGATCCAGGAGAGACAATCTGAGAATTATTCAACTCCCAGAAAAGTATGATTAAAAAAAGAGCCTGGACACTATTTTCCAGGAAATTATCAAAGACAACTGTCTTTGTCATAGAAGTCATAGAAACAGAGGGCAAAATAGACATTGAAAGAATTCATCGATCACCTACTGAAAGGGATCCTAAAATCAAAACACCAAGAAATATAGTGGCCAAATGCCAGAACCCTCAGACGAAGGAAAAATACCACAAGTGGCTAGAAAAACCAATTCAAATATAGAGGAGCCACAATAAGGATTACCCAGAATCTAGCAGCATCCATATTCAAAGATTGAAGAGCCTGGAATATGCTATTCCAAAAGACTAAGGAACTTGGTATGCAACCAAAAATAACTTACCCAGCCAGAATGAGCATCTTTTTCCAGGGAAGAAGATGGTCATTCAACGAAATACCTATTTTTGATGAAAAAAACAAAACTTAACAAAAAGTTTGATCTACAAATATAGAACTCAAGAGAAACCTAAAAAGGTAAAAAGAAATCTTGGGTACTATATTTTTGCTATAAAGATGTATAAAGAATACAAGTATACCTTGTTCTAGAAACTAGAGGTGGAAAGGACATTGTACCAGAAAAAGGGTAAAGTGGGGGTACTACATCTCAGGAAGAGGCAAAGGAAACCTATTATATCTGAGAGAAAGAATAGAGGGGGATGAATATAGTGAGTATCTTACTGCCATCAGAATTGGCTTTAAGAGAAAAATTTTAGACATATTCAATCTATGGTGAAACTTCTCCCACTTCATTGAACAGTGAAAAGTGAAAAGTGAAAAGGGAAGGAATAAGCTAAGTGGAAGGGAATACGGAAACTGTGAGTAAGATGGGGGAGGAAGTCTAAGGCGGAGAGGGAGGGACACTAAAAAGGGAGGGCTATGAGAAGCAAGTGGTGCTCACAAGTTTAATATTGGGGAGGGGAGCAAGGGGGAAAGAAGGGAGAAAAGCATAAACAAGGGTTAACAAGATGGCAAGTAATACAGAATTGGTTATTTTAATCATAAATGTGAGTGAGGTAAACTCCCCCATAAAGAGGAAGCAGTTAGCAGAATGGATTAAAAGCCAGAATCCTACAATATGTTTTTTACAGGAAACACACCTGAAGCAGGGAGATACATGCAGAGTAAAGGTAAAAGGTTGGAGCATAATCTACTATGCTTCAGGTGAAGTCAAAAAAGCAGGGGTAGCCATCCTGATCTCAGATCGAGCAAAAGCAAGAGTAGCATAGATAATGAAGCAATATCAATATTAAACATATATGCACCAAGTGGTGTAGCATCTAAATTCTTAAAAGAGAAATTAAGAGAGCCACAAGAAGAAATAGACAGCAAAACTATAATAGTAGGAGATCTCAACCTTGCACTCTCAGAATTAGATAAATCAAACCACAAAATAAATAAGAAAGAAGTCAAAGAGGTAAATAGAATACTAGAAAAGTTAAATATGATAGTTCTCTGGAGAAAATGAAATGAAGACAGAAAGAAGTACATTTTCTTTTCAGCAGTTCATGGAACCTATACAAAAATTGAACATATATTAGGACATAAAAACCTCAAACTCAAATGCAGTAAGGCAGAAATAATAAATGCATCCTTTTCAGACCACCATGCAATGAAAATTACCTTCAACAAAAAGCTAGGGGAAAGTAGACCAAAAAATAATTGGAAACTAAATAATCTCATACTAAAGAATGATTGGGTGAAACAGCAAATCATAGATATAATTAATAACTTCACCCAAGAAAACGACAATAATGAGACATCATACCAAAATGTATGGGATGCAGCCAAAGCGGTAATAAGGGGAAATTTCATATCTCTAGAGGCCTACTTGCATAAAATAGAGAAAGAGAAGATCAATGAATTGGGCTTGCAACTAAAAATGCTAGAAAAGGAACAAATTAAACCCCCCGCCCCAATCAAACACTAAACTTGAAATTCTAAAAATAAAAGGAGAGATCAATAAAATTGAAAATAAAAAAAAAACTATTGAATTAATTAATAAAACTAAGAGTTGGTTCTATGAAAAAACTAACAAAATAAACAAACTCTTAGTAAATCTGATTAAAAAAAGGTAAGAGGAAAATCAAATTGTTAGTCTTAAAAATGAAAAGGGAGAATTGGCCACTAATGAAGAGGAAATTAGAGCAATAATTAGGAGTGACTTTGTCCAACTTTATGCCAATAAATTCAACAACTTAAATGAAATGGAAGAAAACCTTCAAAAACATAGCTTGCCCAAACTAATAGAGGCAGAAGTAAATATCCTAAACAATCCCATTTTAGAATGGATTTACATGTGAATTCTACCAAACATTTAAAGAACAATTAACTCCAATGCTACATAAAGTATATTCTTATCTCATTTCCAAAATATAGAGAATTGACTCTAATTTATAAGAAGTCAAGCCATTCTCCAATTAATAAATGGTCAAAGGACATGAACAGACAATTTTCAGATGATGAAATTGAAACTATTACCACTCATATGAAAGAGTGTTCCAAATCACTATTGATCAGAGAAATGCAAATTAAGACAACTCTGAGATCCCACTACACACCTGTCAGATTGGCTAAGATGACAGGAAAAAATAATGATGAATGTTGGAGGGGATGCGGGAAAACGGGACACTGATGCATTGTTGGTGGAGTTGTGAACAAATCCAACCATTCTGGAGAGCAATCTGGAATTATGCCCCAAAGTTATCAAATTGTGCATACCTTTTGATCCAGCAGTGTTACTTCTGGGATTATATCCCAAAGAAATACTAAAGAAAGAAAAGGGACCTGTATGTGCCAAAATGTTTGTGGCAGCCCTGTTTGTAGTGGCTAGAAACTGGAAATTGAATGGATGCCCATCAATTGGAGAATGGTTGGGTAAATTGTAGTATATGAATGTTATGGAATATTATTATTCTGTAGTAAATGACCAGCAGGATGAATACAGAGAAGCTTGGAGAGACTTAAACGAACTGATGCTAAGTGAAATGAGCAGAACTAGTAGATCATTATATACTTCAACAATGATACTGTATGAAGATGTATTCTGATGGAAGTGGATTACTTTGACAAAGAGACGTAACTGAGTTTCAATTGATAAATGATGGACAGAAGCAGATACACACAAAGAAAGAACACTGGGAAATGAATGTAAACTATTTGCATTTTTGTTTTTCTTCCCGGGTTATTTTTACCTTCTGAATCCAATTCTCCCTGTGCAACAAGAAAACTGTTTGGTTCTGCATACATATATTGTATCTAGGATATACTGCAACATATTTAACATATATAGGACTGCTTGCCATATAGGGGAGGGGATAGGGAAAAGGAGGGGAAAAATCGGAACAGAAGTGAGTGCAGGGGATAATGTTGTAAAAAATTATCCTGGCATGAGTTCTGTCAATAAAAAGTTATTATAAAATAAATTAAAAAATAAACACATAAATAAACAAATAAACAAATAAATAAATGAAACTAAAAAAAAAAGTGCTCTTGGATAAGATGGACAAATATAATAAAGATGACAATACTACTCAAACTAATCTATTTATTTAGTGCTATACCTATCAAACTCCCAAAAAACTATTTTAATGACCTAGAAAAAATAATAATAAAATTCATCTGGAAAAAGAAAAGGTCAAGAAGTTCAAGGGAACCAATGGAAAAAAAAAATCAAATGAAGGCCTAGCTGTACTAGATCTAAAATTATATTATAAAGCAATGGTTATCAAAACCATTTGGTATTGGTTAAGAAATAGACTAGTTGATCAGTGGAATAGGTTAGGTTCAAAGGACAAAATAGTCAATAACTTCAATAATCTAGTGTTTGACAAACACTTTGGGGATAAAAATTCACTATTTGACAAAAACGGCTGGGAAAATTGGAAATTAGTTTTGCAGAAACTAAGCATTGATCCACACTTAACACCATACATCAAGATAAGGTCAAAATGGGTTCAAGATCTAGGCACAAAGAATGAGATCATAAATAAATTAGAACATAGGATAGTTTACCTCTCAGAACTGTGGAGGAATGAATTTGTGATCAAAGAAGAACTAGAGATCATTATTGATCACAAAATAGAAAATTTTGATTATATCAAATGAAAAAGTTTTTGTACAAACCAAACTAATGCAGACAAGATTAGAAGAGAAGCAATAAACTGGGAAAACATTTTTACAGTCAAAGGTTCTGATAAAACCTCATTTCCAAAATATATAAAGAATTGACTCTAATTTATAAGAAATCAAGCCTTTCTCCAATTGATAAATGGTCAAAGGATATGAACAGACAATTTTCAAATTAAGAAATTGAAACTATTTCTCATATGAAAAGGTGTTCCAAGTCATTATTAATCAGAGAAATGCAAATTAAGACATATCTGATATACCACTACACACCTGTCAAATTGGCTAGGATGACAGGAAAAAATAATTCTGAATGTAGGAGGGAATGAGCGAAAACTAGGACACTGTTTTATTGTTGGTGGAATTGTGAATACATCCAGCCATTCTGGAGAGCAATTTGGAGCTATGGTCAAAAAATTATCAAACTGTGCATACCTTTTGATCCAGCAATGATATTACTAGGCTTATATCCCAAAGAGATCTTAAAGAAGGGAAAGGTACCTGTATGTGCAAGAATGTTTTTGGCAGCCCTCTTTGTAGTGGCCAGAAACTGGAAACTGAGTGGATCATCAACTGGAGAATGGCTGAATAAATTGTGGTATATGAATGTTATGGAATTATTCAGAAAGGCCTGGAGAGACTTACATGAATTGATGGTAAGTGAAATGAGCAGGACCAGGAGATCATTATACACTTCAACAATACTATTTGATGATCAATTCTGATGGACATGGCTCTCTTCAACAATGAGATGAACAAATCAGTTCCATTTGTTCAATAATGAATAGAACTGGCTACATCCAGTGAAAGAACTCTGGGAAATAAATGTGAACCACTACATAGCATTCCCAATCCCTTTATTTTTGTCTGCCTACATTTTTGATTTCCTTCACAGGTTAATTGTACATTATTTCAAAGTCCAATTCTTCTTGTGCAGCAAAATAACTGTATGGATATGTATACATATATTGTATTTAACATATATTTTAACATATTTAACATGTATTGGTCTACCTGTCATCTGGGGAAGGGGTTGGGGGAAGGAGGGGAAAAATTGGAACAAAAGATTTTGCAATTTTCAGGGCTGAAAATTACCTGTGTATATATCTTGTAAATAAAAAGTTATAATAAAAAAAGGAAATGATGGACAATAATCAATGCAAGACTTGGAGAAAAGGACTGTTTGTCAAAGATATACAATGTGATAAAATCTGCTATTAACCCAGTTCCTCTTATTCTTAATAACCCACATGGTTTCACAATGAAGAATATGTATTCAAATCTAATAAAAAAGTGATTCAGGCAAAAGAAGGACATATTACATGTTTAACATTTTTAAAGATGTAAAACATTATAAGACTTATTGTATCTCAATAAATTTAATTATCTAAACTTTGTTCCTACTTGATTTTCACATCAAAGCACAAAGCTGAAGAAAGGTGAGGCCTGGATTCAATGTTCTGATTCCTGAGATGTCATGACGTAATCAGGAAATAAAGCTTTTACTTTTTCCCCCTCAGATTATTGATCTTTTCACACTATAAGATAGAATGTCTTTCTACTTCCCCTCCCAACTTTCTCTTCAAATATTCTCTTTTACATTCCATATCCACCTGGTCTTAACCTCACATTTTGATGATTTTGAAAGGACCAGAATATTGATTAAGACCATAAAAATATAAAGAGATAAGTATTCTAGGAGATCACTTTTTTGTAACTTTTATCTAAAAATGATTTCACAGATATCTATAAATAATGGAAAAAAGCAACCTTCCTTTGCTCATCATTTCCCAGCTGTCTTTTCTTTTTCTTTCAGAGATAATGACTTGAGAAAATGCACAGAAAAAAAAAAAAGAGGACAATTCCTTTTTTTTTTTAATTTGCAATTAATTGACAGTGATACTGTCTGCAACAATTAAAATAGACAAAATGATGTTTTCCAAAGTTCCATGAACTCTGTTTGCCTGTATATTCTGCTTGCCTATATGGATTTACTTAGAAAATAATTTGTATTAAAGCAAGAAAACATATACATGGCTACACATGCTCTATCTATGTCTTTCTTTATATTCTGTATTTATAAAATTACCTAATGGTCTGTTTTTTTTTTAATTAATTAACCTTGCATTTCTGAAAGTAAGGAATGCCTAAGACTATTCACAAAAAATATGGGTCCATTCTATTATTCTCGGATTGTAAGTAGATGCTGTTTCTTCAAGAACCCAAAACTATGGGTTTCTGAAAATAAATAGCTACTATGGAATTAAATTTAAGCCACTTCTTTGAGTACCTTGCCTCAATATGATATAGATTTTAGAAGCTGGAAAAACTGATAGGATTATCATAGCACTCGTGGGAAGTAAAGTTTGTTTTGTTTTGTTTTGTTTTGTTTTGTTTAAGAAAGATAGTCAGAAAATTTCATTGGCTTGATTTTCCAGTTATTGTTGCTTATAATGTAGGGAACAGCAACAGGCAAAAAGCCAGAAATCCATTTGCCCTAAGGAAATCTGCACCTTACCAGAAATAATTTTACCATAAATTGCTGTAAGACTAATGATAAGAATTTGCACTCAAATATCTTCCCTATAAATTTTGTTTAACAAACATAAGTTGTATGTGTATAAACAGTCTTAGTTCTCTATTGCAGCTGCTGGCTTATTACAAAAATAGTCATTTAGAAAGCATTTACTACTAAAATGAGAGATGTGCAAAGGAGAGCCAAATGATTTTACCAACTCTCCAAATCTCCTAAATTCATTGCTCAAAAGAAGTGTTAGTTGAAAGGATAGAGAATATTTAGTCTAGAAAAATAAAACTTGGAAAGAATATGACAACCATCTTCAAGTAGTTCACAATGATTTTTAAAAAGGCATTAGACTTTGCTTATTTCCAGATGAAAACTAAAAATATTTGAAGCAAATTTGAGCTAGATGAAAAGAAAAACTTACTGAAAGGACGAATTGACTGAAAGTAGAATGGCCTACTTCAGGGGAAATAGGCTCTTCCTCTTTAGAATCTTCAAATAGAGATTAGATATACACATATTGGGAATACTTTTTTAGAGAACCCAAGGTCTGTCACTGCTTGGACTAGATTGTTTTAAGTTCTTTCTAATTCTGAAATTCTGGGGATTCTATGAGAATGGTAGTGAAAATAAATTAAGTTTTCAATTTTATGAATAATTTGATATTCAAAATTACATTTTTAATCAAATGAGTATGTATATAACATAGTACAAAAACCTTAAGGTTAAGAAATTTTATCTAAGAGATGAAAAGAGACATATTTCCATGGCTTGGGAACTCACCTGATATAAACCACCATTAAAAAACAAAACAAAAAAAGGCTAACAAGCATAGCTAGATTTGGAAAAATGGACTATTTCTTGAAGATATGCTTAATATCCAGTGTGATAAAATGAATGGCTTTATGATGAAGAATTAAGGAATATTTCAGAATTTTGTGAACTCAATACTAAATCATATGAAAAAAGTGATTTAGCAAAAAGACACTTTGCAGGAAAGTTTATGTTAACAAATTTAATTATTTTATGTACAATCATTATTATATAAGCTATAATAACTATAAGCATTTAAAGCTGGGAGGGGAAGATAATAAGCATTTATATAATACCTACAATGTGTCAGGCACTACAGTGAACACTTTTTACAAATATTACTTCATTTGATTCTAAGTGCAACACTGTGAAACCTGTACCCTACCAGAAATTTTCAGGGACTATTATTAATCCCCCCCCTTTTTAAAAAATATTAATCCCCTTTACAACTGAGGAAACAGTTAAACAGGTTAAGTGGCTTGTCCAGGGTCAGACATAATTAAGTATGTGAGGTCAAATCTGAATCGGGGCTAAGTTCAGCAATATATCTACTATGCCATCAACTGCCTCAAAATGAAATGCTAATCAAACTACAGGGAGACATAACCACAAAAGAATAGTTGATGGGGATTTCAATATGCCACTTTCAGAGCTAGATTTATCTAATTAGTTATATCTATCTAAAAGGATAAACAAGAAAGAATTTTAGAAAAGTTAGATATGACAGACTTCTCATAATTATAAAGTAGGAACCATAAGGAAAATAGTTTTAGAGGTAGAGAAGACTTCAGAAGTCATATAGCTCAATACTCCAATTTTTCAAAAAAATTAAATAACTTGCCCAACATTCTTCAGGTGACAAGTAGCAAAGTCAGGAATCAAATCAATATCCTTAAAACTCCAAATCAGGTATGCTTCTCACTGTACTACAATGATATGGTGGTATGAGTTTCCCTTATTTAATAAAAGGGAGAATTTTTGAGGGGATATTATGCAATGAATTATTGGGTAGGAATAGAGATGCACCCCCCTCAAAGAATATCAATAATCATTTTAGTAGTGTCCAGAAGAAAACCAAAAGAAATTCAGAAGGAGACATTTGACATGACAAATTTAATACTGTTGCATTAGATTTTATTGTTCAAGTCATTTTCCAGTTGTGTCTAAACTCCTCGTGACCCCATTTGAGATTTTCTTGGCAAAAATACTGGAACGTTTTCTTTTTTCCTTCACCTGCTCATTTAATAGGTAAATAAACCGAGGCAGAGAAACCCTAAGAATCATATTGCCTAATAAGAGTCTGAGGCTAGATTTGAACTCTGGAAGATGAATCTTCCTGACCCCATCCCAGAACTCTAAATGCTGTATCACCTAGCTGTTTCAATTAAATTTAATATACACTTTAAAAACTATATAATAGAAGTATACAATTTCATATGCAGTCTTTTTTTGTGCTTTTTTGTATGTTGAAATGCTATTAACTTTAAAACAAAGAAAATTTAAAATCAAAATGTCATTCTAGATTAAGCTCAATCTTTTTTTTTTTTTTTTTGACATAGTTGTTAAATTAGTAGATAAGGAGAATGGTGTGGATATATGATACCTAGATGTTTTCAAGTCATTTAACAAAATGTCTCATGATATTCTTATAGGCTGTAAGGTGTTATGGCTAAGTAATTTGATGACCAGAATCAAATAGTCATTATTAGTTAATGTCTTTGGTAGGAGCAATATCTTGACTCCTGGCCCTCAAGTAAGTTAGGTAGTTTTTCCTTACATATGACTGAAACCATCTCTTGAGACTTAGTTGATTCAGGAAACTAAAATAAAGGGCTTTTGACATCACTTTCTAGTGTACTGAGAACAAAATACCTTTTAAGAAACTCTAAGTACTGATTTGTGGTGGACAACTAGTCAGATGTAGGGAAATTTTACTCAGTTGAATCAGCTTGTTGCATTCTTCATATCTCTGTCTTTTTCAAAATCTTTTCCCTGTTGTGGTTAAGTAAATCTTCTTTTCTTAACTGTTAAATGAACTATGCATCCCTTCCATTTCCTTCCATTAATGTATTTAAACAACCAGGGAGTTGGCCTGAGAAGTGATCGACCCAGAAAAATCATAATCTAGAACAAGTGTTCCTAACCAGGAACCCAAAGATCCACATTGATTTCAAGGAGTTTGTGAACTTATGTAGGAAAAAATACATTTTTATTTCCATGAGCCTCTAACTGAAATTTAGCATTTCCTTCAATTAGTTGAAAACATTCTAAGTAGCGATCCACAGTCTTCACCAGATTGCTAACGGAATGAGTCCATAACAGAAAAAAAAGATTAAGAAACTGACATAGAGGGAGGTTGTTTGTGCAATGGTTTTCAAATTTTTTGGGGGGGGAGGGAGTTATGATGCAATATGCTTTGCCATGAAGAATCACTGAACATTTAAATTGGCAACACTGCAATAGAGTAGAACAATTCACATGTATATGATTACAAATGTAACTTCCATACAATATGTAAAAGGCGGACTTGTAAATGCAGATTTAAGTTCACAGCATACTAATGAACCACCTTTCTAGACTATCCCTAGAATCTATTCTTAGACCAGTACCATTTTAATATTCTGAGTTAGATGAGGATGTAGATGGTAGGCCTACAAAATTTGCAAATGACACAGACTAAAAGGGATAGCTAACATATAGGATAACAGAACCATGTAGTAAAAACGTTGAGAGAATAAGGGGTTGAATCTATCTTCAAAGAAAACAAAATATCATAGGAATAATGTAAATTTGTATACTTGACTTAAAAAAAAAGTCAACAGTATAAAATACAGACTGGTGATATGACTAGAAACAGTTCATGTGAAAAAGACATGCAAATTTTGAGAGAACTGCAAGCTCAATTGTATAAATTGTATAAATATAACTTTCTAAAAGCTAATTTCTTAGGCTGAATTAATAGAAGAACAGAGTTCCAGAACAAAGAAGACAAAGTTCTCTGGTGGGTTGTCATTATAGCTACCCTAATAGGCATCACAAAGAAGGATTACACTTGTTTTCCTTTCCTTAAAGTGCAGAACTAAATGGAAGTGATAGAGAGAGATTTTGTTTTGCTATAAGGATATTTCCTAAGGATTAGAACCATATAGAAATTGAATGGGCTTTGTCAATAGGTACTGAGTACCTTATCACTGAATCTTAAGGTGGAGAATAAATCACCATTTGTTGGGAATATTGGTAGGTGAAGTGGATAGAATTCTGGACCTGAAGTCAGGAGAATTTGAGTTTAAATTTGGACATAAACAAAGCAGAGTCAAGATGGCGGAGAGGAAACACGCATCTCTCTAAATTTTCCCTTACCCTCAGACTACTTTTTTATGAAATGGCCTGGGAATTAGTGCTTGACTGTCAAAACCCATGAATATTGGGAGTACAACACATTACCAACAGAAGATGATCTTGAAATTGTTCAGAAAAGTTCTGTTTTTGCTCACAGGCAGGATATGGGTAGGCCAGGCACAGCATCAGCTAAGTAGTCAGTGAGAGCACAGAAGGCAGCTCACGCTGAGCAAACTGAAGGAGCGTAGGGGGTGGTTTCAGTCAGTGGAAAATTTGCAGGGACAACTTCACCATAGTGTCGGTTTCTATATATCACTAACAAAATCCAACACAAGAGATATAAAGAGAAATTCCATTTAAAATAACTATCAATAGTATAAAATATTTGGGAATCTATCTGCCAAAGGAAAATCAGAAACTATATGAGCAAAACTACAAAACACTTTCCACACAAATAAAATCAGATCTAACCAATTGGAAAAATATTAAGTGCTCTTGGATAGGGTGAGGGAATATAATAAAGATGACAATACTCCCTAAACTATTTATTTAGTGCTATACCAATCAGACTCCCAAAAAACTATTCTAATGACCTAGAAAAAAATAACAACAAAATTCATATGGAAGAACAAAAGGTCAAGAATTTCAAGGGAACTAATAAAAAAAAAATCAAATGAAGGTGGCCTAGCTGTACCTAATCTAAAACTATATTATAAAACAGCAGTCACCAAAACCATTTGGTATTGGCTAAGAAATAGACTAGTTGATCAGTGGAATAGGTTAGGTTCACAGGACAAAATAGTCAATAACTATAGCAATCTAGTGTTTGACAAACCCAAAGACCCTAACTTTTGGGGTAAGAATTCATTATTTGGCAAAAACTGCTGTGAAAATTAGAAATTATTATAGCAGAAACTAGGCATTGACTCACACTTAACACTATACACCAAGATAAGATCAAAATGGGTTCATGATCTAGGCGTGAAAAATGAGATTATAAATAAATTAGAAGAACATAGGATAGTTTACCTCTCAGACTTGTGGAGGAGGAAAGAATTTGTGATCATTATTGATCACAAAATAGAAAATTTTGATTATATCAAGTTAACACTTTTTTACAAACAAAACTAAGGCAGACAAGATTAGAAGGGAAGCAATAAACTGGGAAAACATTTTTTCAGTTAAATATTCTGATAAAAGCCTCATTTCCAAAATAGAGAATTGAGTCTAATTTATAAGAAATCAAGCCATTCTCCAATTGATAAATGGTCAAAGGATATGAGCCGACAATTTTTGGATGATGAAATTGAAACTATTTCTCATATGAAAAGGTGTTCCAAATCATTATTGATCAGAGAAATGCAAATTAAGACAACTCTGAGATACTACTACACACATGTCAGATTGGAAGGATGACAGGAAAAGATAGTGAGGAATGTTTGAAGGGATGAGTGAAAACTGGGACACTGATACATTGTTGGTGGAATTGTGAATACATCCAACCATTTTGGACAACAATTTGGAACTATGCTCAAAAAGTCATCAAACTGTGCATACCCTTTGATCCAGCAATGTTACTACTGGGTTTATATTCCAAAGAGATAATAAAGAAGTGAAAGGGACCTGTATGTGCAAAAATGTTTGTGGCAGCCCTTTTTGTAGTGGCTAAAAACTGGAAATGGAATGAATGCCCATCAATTGGAGAATGGCTGTGTAAATTATGGCATATGAATGTTATGGAATATTATTGTTCTATAAGAAATGACCAGCAGGATGAATACAGAGAGGTTTGGAGAGACTTACATGAACTGATGCTAAGTGAAATGAGCAGCAGATCATTATACACTTCAACAACAATACTATATGAAGATCAGTTCTGATAGATTTGGCTATCTTCAGCAACGAGAGGATCCAATTCACTTCCAATTGATCAGTGATAAAAATAGATTAGTTGATCCAGCTACAAAGAACCAGCTACACCCAGTGAAAGAACACTGGGAAATGAGTGTGGGTTGTTTGCATTTTTGTTTTTCTTTCCAGGTTATTTTTACGTTTCTAAATCTGATTTTTCTTGTGCAACAAGAGAACTGTATAAATATATACATATATATTGTATTTATTATATACTTTAACATGTTTAACATGTATGAGGCTGCCTGCCATCTAGGGGAAGGGGTGGAGGGAAGGAAGGGAAAAGTTGGAACAGAAGTGTTTGCAAGGGACAATGTTGAAAAACTACCCATGCATATGTTCTATCAATAAAAAGCTATAATAATAATAAAAAAAGAAACTGTCTTCAGAGATGGTCTGATTATTTCTAGAGATGAACTATCTTAATATACACACCATTTGAATGAGATGAAAAAAGTTGAAAGGTAACTCTTGGCAAATAGACAATTTCATAATTGTCTTCTAGAGTTACCCAATTTTTGTTATCTCCTGAGAATTTTCAAACTTTCATGATCTTATTTTCTAGCCACTCACCTCTAACTCAGAAATGACCTCCCACTCTAGTCCTTTGAGCCTCTAATTAGTGAATAGTCACCTTATTTTACCTAGACATCCATAGATCTGTTTTGTCACTCTCTGTTTCAGCTGCTTTTTTAACCTGGAAGTTTCCTCAGTCTCTGTGATCTTCACATTCTGGAAGATAAATCTATCTCTGTGACCTTTACTCTCTGGAACCCTTCTTCCCTCAACTATACTCTTCTTCCCTTTAGTGAACTTCTAGATTCTCCCTTTTAAGAAAGGACCCAGATTATTCACCCGACATTTTTTCCTAGCTCTGTTTCTGATTCTCTGGATATCACTATACTTTTGTATGGGTAACTTGTTCTTTTTGCCTAGGTTTGTATCCTGATGCTTAGCATAGTGCTTAATACATGGTGTTTAACAAATACTTGTTGATATGAAAAAAAAAATGGACATAAACACTAGTTGCATAACACCGGGCACATCACTTAACCCATTTGCTTCAGTTTCCTCAACTGTAAAATGGGAATAATAATAGTTGTGAATATCATATGAAATAGTTGTAAGTGTACCAAGTACATAGTTAAGATAAATCTAACAAATGGCAGTTATTATTATTATTATGTTGGAAAGTGTATTCTTACTCATGTATGAATTGGACTAAATATCCTCTGAAGTCCCTAAGTATTAAGAAAATTCCTTAAAGACAGATTAAAAAAATTTTTTTTCCTTGTGTATCCAATGCCTTACATGTAGCAGGTACTTAACAACATTTTTTATCAATAAGTTAGATGAGGGTATGGATGGTATGCTTACATAATTTGCAAATGACACAAAACTAAAAAGGATAGCTAACACACTGGATTACAAAATTGGGTATGAAAAAATTGACAATAAGTAGCTGAATCTAGCTGCAAAAATTAAAAATGTAAAGTTTTATCCTTTAAAAAAATCAACTTTATAAAATATAGAATAGTGATGTGACAAAGGATAATACACATGAAAAAGACCTGCAGATTGTTGGCTTAGCTATGAACGGAGATGTTTCAGCGGATAAAGTTATATGATAATGATTACCATGTCTATTTGCCTGCTACAGGAGTATATAAAATGAGAGAAAGACAGGGAATGTCTCACAAACTTTTTTTTGAGTGTCACTCTCTTCTATCAATTTCATGCCTGGATTCTGGTAACAGTATTCTATATGGTTTCCTTATCTTTAATTTCAAGTGGCATGTGGTAATGTAAAGAGCAGGAGGTTTGGAGAAAACCTAAGTTCAGATCTTGCCTCTGCCTCTTTTGGTTGTATGACCTTTGGCAAGTCTTTTAACTTATTTTGCCTTCAATACTCTCATTTGTAAAATGAGGTAGCCAGACTAGATGATCTTTAAGATCCCTTTTCATCTCTAAAACTGTGATCTTTTCACATCTCCTCTTCAATCCATATTGAACACTGATGTCTGATTAATCTTCCTTCAAGTCACTCTTCCACCCTAAAATCTTTTATAAAGATTAAGTATCAGTATGTGGTAGGCACTGTGTATCACTACTTTTATAAGATTAAGGATTACTATGTAGTAGGCACGGTGCTTATGTTCCAAATTATATTCAGGATAAAGTCCAAGAAAAAAAAGTCCAAAAAAAAGTCTAGCTCAGAAAATAGGCTACTTATTTCTTCTTACTGGAAGCCATATCTTCCTTTCAGATTATCTAGAAATTTGTGATACCTGAAACTCCGGAGGATGGTAGGATGTAAAAGAAAAACAATAAGGCCTTTGCCCCACTTTTCATATCATTTAGGGTAAACAGGCAGTTTTTCTTTCACTTTTAGACTCAGATACTAATTGGTTCTTAGGTAGATGGATTATTTTCATACTCTTAGTAGTTACATATACATATCTGTAATTACACACATATCAGATAAATCAAATTTGATGAAGGCAACTGATAAAATTGAAAATTGAGACAGAACAGAGCCTTCTTTTTCAAAATGTAAGAAAATACTTTTTTATGATTCCTCCGAAAAGCTATATACCACTTTTTAGAGGCTCTTTCTTGATTTGGAACAAATGTGACACTCTGCCTACACAGGGAAAGTTAGTATCTGATTGATCTTACTCTCTTACAGAGATTCATCTTTATAGGAAATTTGGGATTTGAACAATAGGAAGAATATAATTTGCTTCTATTTGAAAGTCTAAAAACTAAAGATCAGAAACTTAGCTAGGTAAGAACTTCATAAAAAAGAAGGAGTCCTTAACAATTGGGCTAAATAGGATGTTGGATACACTGACATATCCCACTGTACGGTTTTGTTTTGAATTTGTTTTGATTGTTTTTCTTTGTTAGGAGAGAGAGAAATCTGAATGAGAGGATTGCTTTTACCCTTTACCTTTATTAAGAAATGACTTTTCTAGAAGGATGGAATCATTGCATAGTTTTCATTATCTAGAAATTAAGGGGAACTGGTAATGCAGTGGAGAGAGACCTAAGAATAGAGTCAGGAGTGATTGTGTTTAAATCAACCCTCCAAAACAGTCATTAGCTGTATGTCTCTTTGTCTAGAATTCAGGTATAAGTGTCTTGACCCGGCATGAGGTTGCTGGTTCATCATTCAAAGGAAATGCCATATGCCTTTATAGTTCGAGAACTGTATCCTCAGTTATTTATCCACCTGTGGGTAAATCATCTCTGGAAAAGTTGAGAGAATGACCTTATGTGAAGGTGAAGATAGGATTCTCTTGACCTATCCCCATCTTGATGAATAAGAAATTTTTCTATCTGGCTAATTCCGAATCTGACTGCTTGTGACTTAAAATTGAAATCAAACAGAACTAATGCTGCTATGTCCCTGCCTTTCTCCTCACATAGCAAATCTCATTGGAAAAGTATATAAAAAAGAGAGTGATGAACCCTATTGATGATTAGTTATACATGCTAGTATAGTTGAGGAATCATTTTTAATTGTCATTTGAATCACAAATAATAGAGATCATTAGTTTATAAGAAACCATCCTATATCATTCTTTCTCTATGATAATATACTTGAGGGGGCTATCACAGTAAAAAAAAAAAGGTCACAATTGCTAAAGTTAGATTAAGAATTTTGCATGTAAAATATTGTTTGAACCATCTATGTAATGACATTGAAATAAAGATTAATTTTCCAATTCAGGCATTTACCATGTAACAATTAAAATTCTCCAAGTTTAGATGAATTTTGTATTTTCAATATACTAATTGTTCTTAAGGCTCTATTTTGTATTGTATTCTGTATTATAAATGTATTTTGTATTTGAGTTTGGCACCTGAGACAAATCCTAGAGAGAAGATGCCTTTTTAATCTACCTAAAAACATGGCTTATTTTAGAAATATAAAGTTAAATATCTTGCAATTTTTATCTATATTAAGGATGTGATCCTTAGTCACTGAATCCACCTAGAGCTATGAAGCTATGATTATTGTTACCTGCTGTAAGAACTCATGTGACTGTAATTTATATGATTCTGAGTCTGATGTCAGGATTGATCACCAAAGAATCCTATTAGGCCAATGATATGTTCATATTAGTGCTATTAAGATTTGAACTCTCTCTCAATACTTGACCTAGTTATTATAATAGAAAACTAGAATTGTATTTAGATCTATTTTGTCAGAAATTTTTAACAGAAAAGTGTTAGGTCACTGAAAAGTGATCTGAACAGGAAAAGCAAATGCACTAGAAGTTGCTCTTAAGCCTCACTCATTCCAGTATTCCAAAGAGGAGAGATCTTCAGAGGACTGGGTCAGAGTCCTCACCTCACAATCACCATTGACTATTTGTCCAAATTGCTTGAATCTTTTTCATAAACTCAGAAGGTTTCCACAACTCATATGCAGGGCAGGCAATGCTCACATGGCTGGGTATGATCAGATGTCCTATGGACTTCATATATTGTAGGGCATGTTTTACCAGGAATACCTCTCCCTCAGGATTCTTCTTAGTGAAAGAGTCACTTCAGATAATCATTGTATGCTTAGGATATTTTGAATTAATGTATAATCAAGTGGAATATAATTAGTATGTTATAAATCATGTCCATTAAAAAAAGGAGTGACTTTTCTGAATAAGCTATAGGCATCACTAAAACTATATATAAATATGCATTTTTAAAATTTATAAACAAAATGGAAGAGGACAGAAACCGCCATGAAAACCGGGTCTTCAGAATCTTTATTCCACTTTTATAGAAACTTCAACTTATAGAACTCTGTTCTCTAGAAAACACATATGCCTAAATTTACTCATTTGCAAGTACTGTCTGGGGTGCAGGATTTATTTTAAAATATATTTCACCCCTAACATATTTGAATTCATGGGGCACACCCACATCAAAGCCAAGTAAGAGGCAAAAAGTGTGGATGACTAAAACCTACCAAATAAACTAAAAATTTCCACAGATGCACAATTATTTTAGTCACTTTCCCTGTCAAACCTCTTACCACAATTTCTAAATTTCAAGCAATAGCCATATTAATTTTAAAAAATCATTTGAATTTTCCTATTTAGGTCCAGCTCCTGTAGGAGGTTTTAATGAGAGTAGATTCCTGAAGAGGCAAAGCTAGTATTTTGAATGATCAACTCTTGAACTATACATAACTAGCAGTTTATGGATGACTCAATCAGCTCTCAAAATAAACAAAAACCTATCACCAGTAGCTCAAAAATATCTACAAAATAGCCATCAGAGGGAACCTTGGAAAGGAAAACCTTATTTTAATCACCTCACAAAACTTTAGCAAAGCTATCGTTTTATCCCAACATCATGAACTGTCCATAAGCCCTCAGTGACCAGCAAAATTAATTGAGAACTTGGAAAAGAATTTGGCATTATTCCTGCAGTTCAAGGCTAAGATTTTAGCAGGAATTGTGCGATGAATAGCCCTTCATGACAATCATTCAAACCCTAACTGTCCCAAAGTGGAGCAGATTAACCCAGAAGCCTCCGGAAAAATCTATACCTAACAAATTAATTTTCTGAGGCTCGGGGATTTCCTAAAATTTAGGAGCAAGCGGGCAGAGTACTACTAGCATACGTCTGAAGAGTTAATTGGATTCTTGCCAGCCCGGCTCTGCCAAGGCAGAAGGTGGGGAGGGAGGGAGGTTTGAAACTTCTGACTGGGGCAGATCACATCTTAACGAATTCCAGCTGCTTTTTTACTGCTTAGCTGCTTCATCTGCTCTATGGAACTGCCTGAACCATGAGGGAGTAAGAGCAGGTGGGACTCGAATTTTAAAAGATGGGATTTAGATAAAGATGACTGAGAATATATCCAAGGTACACCATCCAAGTACATCAACTGAGCCTAATAGTTGAAAAGCAGAATCAGAGAGTGCATGAGCAAACCTCTTCCCTAGCTCACCTCAAGGCCTGCATCCTCTCCGCCAATCTATCTAGGAATACCCCGAGGGAACCACTGCAGTTCTAGCAAGGCCGCACCCTGGGCGTGCTTCATCTCTTCCTAGTCAGGGTGAACCCCAGTCCTTTCCCTAGCTCCCGTCCCCCAAAAGACAATCGAATACCAATGATCCTTACCGAGCCAGTGCTTCTAAAACACTCTCTTTTCTGCAAGCCTGACACAAGCTTCACTTTTCAATTTCCCAAATTTTGCCTTGTGGCTGACAGATTCGTGTATATGCTAGTTTTGGAGCCCCCAAATGCCTCCTTTCTCTCCCGACTCCTCCGATCCATTCCCTTCTGAGTTCCCCCAGAGGCGGGGCCCTCCAAAAGCTGTCTCCTCTGCACTTCCATGCTTGTCTTGTCTTTGCCTACAAAAAAGGGAGCTGGTTAGGGGGGAAAGCTGCAGCTAGCGTTACCTTTATTTCTGTCCTTTCCCGAGTAGGATAGGGAAAGACACCAAATTAACCCAACTCCGGCCGCGAGGACACAGCTCTCTGGTCTTCCTCTTACAACCAATGACTATAATATCCGGCTCGGAGCCTGGGTGTGGAGCGGGAGGAAGTTACTCCTACCTTCCCCTTTGCTGCTGCTGCAGCCTGCCTCCCTTTTAGCTCAAAAGCGGCTGCAACCTTAGCGCATGGAGCTGGAGGACGCAGAGAGAAAGGGCTACCAGACCACGCTGCTCTCCTCCAGGTGAGAACATTTTAGGTAAGCAAGCGCGACT
The DNA here is from genome assembly GCF_016432865.1 of Antechinus flavipes. Taxonomy (NCBI): domain Eukaryota; kingdom Metazoa; phylum Chordata; class Mammalia; order Dasyuromorphia; family Dasyuridae; genus Antechinus; species Antechinus flavipes. The sequence goes on along the minus strand of NC_067402.1, from coordinate 234,148,212 downwards.
GTAGCACTCGGTTTCTATTGCCAAGGACTGAATTCTGGGCAACAGTTTTCCATTCATTCCGTATTATGCTTTCAGATCTGCTATCTCTCCCAACCCCCCCTTTAGGGGTGAGGAGGAGAAGGAAGAGAAGAAGAGGAGGAAGCAGAGACTGTGGTGAAAGTCTACCAGGAAAAAGTCTTTAGCCCGGCTGAGGGGAGGTCAATTATTGTGCTTTTTTAGTGGAATTGGGGGTGAGGAGGAGGGAACTCGGTTTCTGGTGGACGGGTGGGATGAAGAAAAGGCAGCTGTCAAAAGCTTTTAAATCTGAACGCCCTTGTGAGGCTGCCCGAAATCAGAGTTTACGGTTTCTCCAACACTCTAGCACCTCTGGCGTGCATGGTGGAGCTCGCGGTAGTGGTGGGTAGGGGGGGTGGGAAGAGATTTATTTTCAGAGGGCCAGTTCGTTGTACTGCAATCATTCCAGCAAGGCGGTGTAAGGTTCTTATCCTAGTGCATGTGGCTCCTAAATCCGAGGCTGGACTGGGTGGGGCAAAGGAATGACGCCTGGAGATGACTTGGTGTGGAGCTAGAGGCTGGTGGGATGGCCACCTAGCATTTTCTCTCCTAGATTTAAAAAAAAAAATTCATAATATTTAATTTCTTTTTCTTATAGCTTTCGTGAGATTTGCCAATTCTTTCATCTGAAAAAAAGGATAACAATAGCTGGCAAAAAGCTAAAGAAAGCATTTTGTGGGGTGGGTAGGCTTGCATCATCTGGAAGATAACAGAAGCTGAAAAACAGAACGTCTGTTTTTTACTAGGCAGAAAATAAACCGAAACAAACCTGCTATGGCAAACAAGGAGGAGAGGAGTTCCTTTTAATTAATTTAAACTTTTTTTCATAGTAGTGGATTAAATTTGGCATTCAGGGAAATAGGAACAATATAAAAATAACTAATTTCCTTACAATATGTTTGTTGTTTTCCCTATTGTACAGAAAGTCTCAGAGAGATCTTGTGTCTTGTCTAGGATCAATCATTAAGTGGGATTCAGACTTAAAACTCAATGCTCTCCTGTAGCCAAATCTCATTTAACTATAGGCTCCAGCCATTCTACCTACTTGTAGCTTTTAAAGCCATCTTTATTTATGATCCAGGATTGAATAGGCTAAACTTGATCAATTGAGTTCCCTCAACTTACCTGACTAAATTACAAAATATAAGGACAGATAACAACTGTTTAGAATTTTCCCTTCTAAGTGTTTTTCCCTTTCAGATACCAGTAGCTAAATTTGCAAATTATAAACTGGCAATGACCCATTTTTAACTTGCTGAGAAAATGTAAAGAGATGTTTACATTTCATTAGTCCTTTATTGCAGTGGAGGGGCTCTTTTAAAAAAATTTTTTAAATAGCTATTTACAAGTTATATGCATGGATAATTTTACAGCATTGACAATTGCCAACCTTTTGTTCCAATTTTTCCTCTTCTTCCCCCTACCCCCCTTTCCCAGATGGCAGGATGACCAATACATGTTAAATATATTAAAGTATAAATTAAATACAAAATAAGTATATATGTTCAAACCGTTATTTTGCTGTACAAAAAAAAATTGGACTCTGAAATATTGTACAATTAGCCTGTGAAGGAAATAAAAAAATGCAGGTGGGCAAAAATATAGGGATTGGGAATTCAATGTAATAGTTCTTAGTTGTCTCCCAGAGTTCTTTCACTGGGTGTAGCTGGTTCAGTTCATTACTGCTCCATTAGAACTGATTTGGTTCATCTCGTTGCTGAAGATGGCCAGGTCCTTCAGAATTGATCATCATATAGTATTGTTGTTGAAGTATATAATGATCTCCTGGTCCTGCTCATTTCGCTCAGCATCAGTTCGTGTTAGTCTCTCCAGGCCTTTCTGAAATCATCCTGTTGGTCATTTCTTACTGAACAATAATATTCCATAATATTCATTTATCACAATTTATTCAGCCCCTCAGTGGAGGGGTTCTTTAATCAATTGTTTTATGAAATTAGGCTGGTTCAGAGTGGCTAGCTCTGTAGGGAATCAATAGATTCATCATGGTTAAGAAAACTATGTATGTCCAAATCCTCCCAAACAAATCCCAGTTTCAAACCTCTCTAAACAAAACTAGTCTTGAGAGGGAGTTGCTCTTTGATTTTTCATTTGAACTTTAGTCAGATTGTAGTATGGAGAGAGAACTTTTCTCCCCTCCCTTCTATCAACAATAGCAGTGGAATAATTCATTCTGTAGGAAATGTCAGACCTGCCAGTGAGGAGGCTGAAAGAATTAAAGTATTCAGTGAAGCTTTAGAAAGATTCAGGCCTAGGGAATCCACAGAAAAATGACATGACCAGCACTGGTGCTGTTTCAAGTGGAATAGCATGAAGACCATATAAAAAAATAATAGTTACCTGTAGTGCCAAAAGTGACTTTAGCCATGTATGTTTCCTAAATTTGTCCCCTGATCTGTGAATACTTTGGGGGTCTTCTCACTAATGCCATGTATATTTGTGGGAGCATGTGCCACAGGTTTATGGGAAGAATATTTTGTTACTACTGTTCATGAAGCAATTTGACAAATGCTTTTATTTTCAGTTAATTATGTCAACTTGCTGACAAAAGAAAGTGCATTGGTGGGGGCTTGTGAGCTCCCCCCCCAATGTAAGAATGTGAATTCTTAAAATACCTTTAATCCAAAATAGTTATCTTCTGGGAATTTGAACTGTGGATGCAAGTTGGCAATTGGGTACCCCAGAAGGGGATGTTTTACACTTACATTTTTTTATATGAAAATATTTAGTTCATTTTAATTCAACAAAAACTTTTTAGAGACCTAATTTGTGAAGGTGATTTTGACTATCCAAGATGCTACTTTTTGAGAACTAAAAATATCATCAAAGCAGAAAATGGATAAACCAGTATTTTCAAAATTATTTGGCAAACAAAACTCTTTGGAATGTGAAATTACTTGAAGATTTACCTCCAGAGCATCCCAGGTAAGACTGGATACATCAGAATTTTAAAGCAAAATAGAGAAAAAATTCATACTAAAAATAATCACATATTATAAGTATCTTTATAGCAATTTCCATATTTGACATAATAAAAACATGGACATTTTATCAATGAGCTCTTTGTCATATAGTTGAAATTCCATAGATACAATTTGGAAAGTGAATGTTTATATGTAGGATAAAACAACCCAAATCCCTCTAGCATTTTGGAATGCCACCTCAAAATGAAGTGAGAAGTAAAAAATTAATTGAGTTAATTCTTGACTTTTGTAAGGTTGCAGGATATTACCAACAAAACCCAAAAGGAGGAGATAGAAGAGAAATTTCATTTAAAAAGTATAAATATGCAGTATAAAAGTATAAAAGATATGGGAATCTACCTGACAACATCCACATGCACTATGTGAATACAGGTGCAAAACATTCATTATACAAATGAAGTTATCTTAATAATTGAAGAAATATTGATTGCTGATTGGTAGACTAAGCAAGTATAATAAAAATAACCATACTACCTAAATTAATTTACCTATTCAGTGTCATATCCATTAAATTACCAAAGAATTTCTTTATGATTAGGAAAGTTACTAAAATTCATCCAAAAATCAAGAATCTTAAAAAATATAGGGAGGAAAAAGGAAAGAAAAGAAAGGGATGTCAGCAGGCCAGATCCTAGAATGTAGCATAAAGTAGAATTTATCAAAACAATTTTACTGGTTAAGAAATAGATAGATTAGATATAGATATATTAATTTAGATGGAGAAGCTAACAAGCATAATAGCCTAGTTTTTTAATAAATTCAAAGATCCCAGCTACTTGAGTAAGAATTCACTATTAAACAAAAATAGGAAATCTGACAAAAATTGTGTATAAATCCATATCTTCAATAGCATGCCAGAATAAGCTTACAATAGATATATGACTTACTTTTGAAGGGTATAAATAGAGGAAATTGGGGAGAAAACCTGATTTTTTCTTAAAACTTCCCTAAGTCCTTGAGTAAGTAGATAGTCAATGACTGCAATCTATGTCTTTTGTTCTGAGATTTGTGAAGGGGGTGATGGAACTCTTTAAACACTCTTTTCCCTGCCACAGCTCAGTCTTTTCAGTTTCTTCTTTCTCCATTGATTGCCCCTTCAGGCTCTGGTGATTTTTTGGATAGGATTAGGGATCCTGAGCACATTGCTGATATTGTTTAATAATATAGGTCCCCATCACTTCTTTTCAGGCTGTCTCTTACAGAGTGTGTCTCTAATGATTCCGAGGAGTTACTCAGTTCTTTCTACTAGTTCAAATATTAGTGCTCTTAAATTGCTTCCCAAGGCTTGTTCACACATTCATAAATGTGTGAAACGTGAACCACACATTTCAAGAATATAATCAAATCTCTAATACACCTCTAACTTAAAATCTTAGTTACCTAGAATACTAAGAAGTAAACTGATTTATCCAGAATCATAAAGTCAGTAGAAATAAGAGTTTGAATTGGAACCCTGGTCTTACAGTTTTCAAGATTCATTTACTGCCCAGTATAACAGATTGTTTCAACAAAATGTATTAGAAAAACAAAAGGCTGACAAACTGGGGTGGGGTGGGGGAGGGAATTATGTATCGAATATAAAAAACCACTGGCTGACCCATAAAACTATTCAAGGAATTTAAAAATCATTAAATTTGCTGATGTGCAATTGTAGTACTAGACCTGAGAGTCAAAAATACTCATCTTGAGTTCAAATCTAGCTGTATGACCCTTAGCAAGTCACTTACTCTGTTTGCCTCAATTTCCTCATCCATAAAAAGAGCTGGAAAAAGAAATGGCAAATCCCTCTAGTATCTTTGCCAAGAAAACCCTTTGTGACCCCTCACAAAGACTTTAACGTGCCAGGAAAATAAAACAACAACAACAAAGACTTCCTGAAAACATCACCAAAAATAAAATTTGGTCATGCCATATTTCAAGAAATAATAAATGAAAACTTCCCAGAGCTATAAGAACAAGATGGTCAAGTAAAAAGAGAAAGAATCCATTGTTATTTGCTTAAAGAAACTTTAAAAAAAAATCTCATGAAAAACCAAGTCAATATCCAGAGCTTTCAGATCAAAGAAAAAACAACAAAATTGTAAGTAGGATCACACAAGACAGCTACTAGGGAAAATGGAATATCATATTCCAAAAACAAAACATATAGACTGGAAGACATTAATAACATACTGCAAGAGTGAATATAAAAATGGATCTTTTTTATTAAAACAATACTGGCTCTTGCAAAACCTTGTGTTCCAATTTTCCCCCTTTCCCCCTCACCACCACCTCTAGATAGTAAGTAATACAACATATGTTAAATATAATAATATTTATATTATTAAAATATATTATTTTATATTTGATTACATATTACAAATTATAAAATATATAATGTAAATTATGATGTATGTTATATATTATAGAATTATATTATACATATATAATTAATATACATGATATATTAAACATACACTATAATATTTATATATTTCATATATAATATATAACTATTATATAGTATAAATATATATTAAAATATAATAATAAAAGAAATAATGAAAATGTTTGCATACATATTTATACAATTTGCTACACAAGAAAAATCAGATCAAAAAAGAAAAAAATGAGAAGTAAAATAAAATACAAGCAAACAACAAGAAAAGAAGTGAAAATGCTATGTTGTGATCTACATTCAGTTTGCACAGATCTCTCTCTGGTTGTAGAAGGCTCTCTTCATCATGAGATCATTGGAACTGAATTTTGTGCAATGATCTCCTGGTTCTGCTCATTTCACTTAGCATCAGTTCATGTAAGTTTCCCCAGGCCTCTTTGAAATCATCATGCTGATCATTTCTTATAAAACAATAATATTCCATAGCATTCATATACCATAACTTATTCAGCCATTCTCCAACTGATAGGCCTCCAGTCAGTTTCCAGTTTCCTGCCACTACAAAAAGTGCTGCCCCAGACATATTTGCACATGTGGTTTTTTTCTTCCTTTAAGATCTCTTTGGGATATAAGCCCAGAGGAAACACTTCTGTATCAAAGGGATTTTGATATTGTGATATCACTTTGGGCATGCTTCCAAATTGCCCTCCAAAATGATTGGATCAGTTCACAACTCCACCAACAATGTATTAGTGTTCCAGTTTTTCCACATCTCCTCCAACATTCATCATTATCTTTTCCTGTTATTTTAGTCAATTTGAGAGGCATGTAGTGGTACCTCAGAGTTGTCTTAATTTGCATTTCTCTGATCAATAGTAATTTAGAGCACCTTTTCATATGAATCTTCATATCTTCATCTGAAAATTGTCTGTTCATATCCTGTGATCATTTATCAATTGAAGAATGGCTTGAATTCTTATAAATTTGATTCAATTCTCTGTATATTTTAGAAATGAGGCCTTTATCAGAACCTTTGAATGTAAAAATGTTTTCCTAGTTTATTGATTCCCTTCTAAGCTTGAATGCATTAGTTTTATTTATTTATTTACTTATTTTTTGCTGAGGCAATCGGGATTACCGTGATTTGCCCAGGATCACATAGCTAGAAAGTGTTAAGTGTCAGTGTTAAGTTGTCTGAGGTCAAATTTAAATTCAGGTCCTCCTGACTTCAAGGCTGCTGCCACCTAGCTGCCCCATTGTCTGCATTAGTTTTGTTTGTACAAAAACTTTTTAACTTAATAGAATCATAAATATTTTGTGCTCAATAATGAACTCCAGTTCTTCTTTGACCACAAATTCCTTCCTTCTCCACAGATCTGAGCGGAAACTATCATTTGTTTTTCTAATTTGCTTATAACATTACTCTTTATGTCCAGATCATGAATCCTACCTTATCTTTTTTTTTTTTTTTACCTTATCTTGGCATACTGTGTTAGGTGTATGTCAATGCCTAATTTTTGTCATACTATTTCCCCATTTTCCCAGTTTTTGTCTAATAGTGAGTTCTTATCCCCAAAACTGGGGTCTTTGGATTTATCAAACACTAGTTTACTATAGTCATTGAGAATTTTGTCCTGTGAACCTAACTTATTCCACAGATTGACTACTCTATTTCTTAGCAAGTACCAAATGGTTTTGATGACTGATGTTTTATAATATAATTTTAGGTCTGGCACAATTAGGCTACTTTCATTTCCATTTTTTTTTTATTAATTCCCTTGAAATTATTGAATTTGAAATGTTTATTCTTCCAGATGAACTTTGTTATTATTTTTTCTATTCTGTAAAATAATTCCTTGAGAATTTGATTGGTATGGCACTGAATAAGTAGATTAATTTAGGTAGTATTATCATTTTTATTATATTTGCTCTGCCTACCCATGAGCACTAAGTATTTTTCCAATTGATTAGACCTGACTTTACAAAAATGGATCTTTTAATAGAAGAAAGGACTTTTGCTGAAAAGACCAGAGCTAAATAGAAACTTCAAAATGATAGGATTGCCTTGCCAAAGGGGATGGAGGAAAAAGATAGTCACTGAAGTATTCTTGGAAATTCATGAAAGAGAAAATAAAGGAGGTGAGAAAAAAATAGGTCAGCAAATCAGCTTTGAAAGTTTCATGCTGATATACCAAAAATAAGGGCCACTACAGGAATGAAGCAAACCATAGAAAGATAAATAAATAGAAAGAAAAAATAAAAACAATTGCAAAGGACTAAAAGATGGTGAAGTACTTCTATTTTAGTAGGCATAAAAGAAACACATATTCCTTTAGGATTCTAACAATTTCTTCATAGTGAGTTAAATAAAAATAATATAAGGATTGGGAAAGAATTTGTTATGATCAGACAAGAAAGAAAATAAAAAAAAGGAAAACAGGGAAGAGATGAGGAAGAAATGATAGAATTTACTATAATTGGGGTATGAGAGGAAGAATTAAGTAAAATTAACAAAGGGTGGGAGGAACAAATGTATCATCTTAATTCACCTGAATTGGACAAAGGGAGGCTGAACATATATACACAGAGTTTGGTGGAATAATATTAAATATTAATTCATCTTAAAATTAAATATTTATCAAGGAAACAAGCAATGATATGGTAAGAGGGAATAAGTTTAGGAGGAAATGAAGAATTGGGGAAGGAACAATCACAAATGAAATAAAGTTCAACTTTTTAGGATGAAGTGTAAAGGAAAGAATTACAACCAACAACTGGGGTCTGAATAACAAGAGATTAAAAACAGTGGAATGCTATCAGATAGCTTTAATTATAGATTATATGTTGTTCATATTCTTTCTTTTTTACCATCTCTTTCTTACCTCTAAGAGTGAGGAGTACGGAAAAATGAAAATAGGATGTAAGGAAATACACAATTAATGGTCATAAACATTAATATGAATGGGATGAATTTATCCATAATGGAAAATTGTAGTATGGATTAGAAAATAGAATCCAGTAATATGCTGTTTATAGGAACTCTACTTGATATATATAGGCCAATATAAATTAAAATGCAGAGCTGAAATAGAATTTTTTAATGATTTAGACAAACTCAAGATGGTCCTTCTCTCACCTATACTGCTCTATAATTTTTTCATCTTTTCTTAACATTGTCAAATGAGTGTTTGCCAGAGTTATCGGTGGCATTTACATAATTAAATGTGCGTTTATTCTTATGATCCTTCCATAGCTATGCCTAGAACAAGCCAAGAACAATTAAAAAAGACAAAAGATTATTTATCCAAAGCTTTCATAAATGATTTATTGATATATGTGAAATGTATTGGAGTTTGACAGATCTAGAATTCTTTTGGGGGGATTGGATTAAAAAAAATTTCACCTTTAATTATTTGCCTTTGAAGATTTCAAGTCAAGTGAGGTTTAATCCTCCATGTTAACTTTTACATTTTCTTTACCTTCTTTAGCACTTCAACAAGCCTCCAAAAGGATATTATACTTCAGTTGTTTTCTTGACTTTAATCTTATATAAATAGAACACCTAATACTCCCAAACAGAAATACCTTTAAAAGTAATATACTTTGATTATTTTAAATGTTTAAAAAGTTGAAACAATTATATCATCCACAAATGATTGTCAACCTTCTTCCATATAAGACCTTCAAATAGCAAATATTTGTTATGTATAGAATAGACATGCTTAATACTTAATATGTGTAATACAAGTGCTACATGAACATTTTAACAATTTTCCCCAATGGCATTTATAAATCAGATAACTTAAAAAAAACTTTGAAAAGTTTATCTTACAAAGAGTGTGATTATTGTCACTGTAGTTTCAAGAGTAAAATGGAACATTGTGGAAATATACGTTTTAATTGTGAATGGTTTATACTGAAAGTTTGAGAGAAGCAACTGTATCTTAGAAGAGTAGCTACTATTTTTCCTTCATCATGGCTGGAGAGAAGCTGGAAAAGACAAGGAAAAAGAAAAGGGAGAGATTTTTTTTGGTGTGTGTTTTTAAACTTTATCTGTGAAAAAGATTAAAAAAATTAAATTATGTAGAATTATGTTTTCAGAAGTACAGAGAGAGAATTCACCTGTCAATAGTGATGATCTGAAATAATGTAGTTAAGATAATTCTCACAGTAAAAATATTATAAATAATCATTTATGTACTTTGTTGATTTATTTGTTAATATTTTATATATTATTTTAAAATAATTATTTATTCCTAGAAAATCAAGGGGTTTAATATATAGAGATAATCTATATAGAGATAAATACCTATTAGGAAAGTATAAGTAATACTTGATGAACTGAGGGCAGGTTTTTTTTTTTTTTGAAACTTAACTGAAGAAATATTCAACAGTTTGTGAACAAGTTAAGGAGCAGGTTGAGGGATAATTTCTAAGGAAGGCTGGCAGATCCCACAATCTTTGCCACATACATTATTCAACAGAAATTTTAAATTTTTGAAAAAGATTACTGTCATTCTGGAGAACAAATAAAATTCCAACTTTTCTTCTTTGCTTATATCTTAGTTTGTGTACATTTTCAAATTGGATTATAAGAAACTCTCTTTTACTATAGTACTGTAAAGTTCAAATATAGACCCAAATCTTTGAAGTGAATCACTTACCTTTTGTTGCTTTTGAGCAATTCTTTATGTTCATACTTTCAGAATGCTGATAGTACTGAGAAAGAAAAATATTTCATAACTAAGAGTTTTTTAGCCTTGCACTCAAGCTTGCGTTATAAATTTTGAGAAGATAGTTAGATAGGAGATATAGGTCAAAGCAAAGGCATATAATCAACTTCTTAAAATATTTTATTTTAATCAGCCAAGATCTGGCTTCTCATCTTCCTACTCCCCCTCCCCAGTTGAGAATACAAGACAAACAAAATTTATATTACATTACATTTATATTACAAATTATATTTCCACATTGGCCATATTTTAAACAAATTTTCTTTATTCTGTATCCTCTACTTTTCTATCAGAAGGTGGAGAGCATATTTCATCATTGGTCCTTTGGAATCTTGGTTACACTAATAAAAGTTCAGTATAATAGTATTAGATTGCATTCACATACTAAGTTTGTTCATCTATTTCTGAATTATGGACATTCTCTCAGATTTTCTTCCTTTGTCTCTTCAAAAAGGGTTATAAATATTTTTTGCATATCCTTAGAGTTTGTCTTATTCTTATTCCATTTCCCCCTTTCCTCTTTTCCTCCTACTTCAGATCAGTTCAGATCAGAGTGAGGTAAGTGTCAGCTGCTTCCTTCCACCACCTCCTCCTTGTTTGTATAGATATCTATGGGGACACCTTGGTTATATTGAGATAGTATTCTCTGATTTTTCTTTCTCTTCTTCCTCCCCACAATCCCATCTCCCGCCAAAGCCTGTGTGTTCCTCTTATCTTCTTTTTCCATTTTTTATTGAAAGCTTAAGAACTACAAAAATCAATCTTAGGATTTATCTAATTGGACTCTCTCTCTCTCAGTGGGGTTCTTTGTTTGGCTGCATGTTTTTCTTGCCTCCTTTCTGATTTCAAAATTGATTTTAGGGTTGGACCTTGCCATGTTTCTGGAGAGGTCTTGGCTGGTCCTATGTTCTTTTCTTGGGAGTGTTATGTTATTCTGGAATGTAAGGAACAGTCAAGGGACCAGAAAGCTTTCACTGTTCCTAAATGGTGTGAGGCAGGGAAAAATCTATTTGCTTCCCTACCTGGTCTGAGTTTTGCAGGCTTGTGGCCCAGATTTGGGTCTGTGCAAAAGTAAACTGCTGCTTGATTCAGCCTCTATCAGCCTGTCAGAAAAACTCTGCTGGTTCAGAATGACAATTCCTGTCCTATTATTCTTCTGCAGCCTGAGCTAGTTGCTGGACATGAGACTTTGTTTTGAAACTGGAATCTAAGCCACAATTGCTTCTGATGTTCTTGTTTGCTTTTGAATTTCTTCCTTTTTCAGTGCACTGTCTAAGGCTTCCCTTCCCTGGGAATGACACTTCCTTCCATAAGTCCCCTTCTCAGTCTTTCCTAGATATATGGCTCAGAACTAGGTAGCAAGCAGCAATATTGCCAATTGATACTTGTCCTGATCACTGTGCCCCAGTATGGGTTGAGTAGTGGTCGGATGCAGTATGGATCTGGTACTTCCTATTGTCCTGGTCCATTGCTTCTCCTTGGAGAAGCTCTATGATACTCCTGCTAGAATTTTTATTCTCAATACTCTCAAACTATTCTGTTTAGCTGGGTTGAACTAGATTGGACAAATGACTCACCATGACTTTTTCTGAATTCAGAATGTCAGAATTCAAACTGGTGCATTTTCTAGATCTGTTTGGAGGAAGTTGTGGAGGAGAATTCTTTGCACTGCTTCCTACCATTCTGCTATCTTGGATCTTTCCTTCTCAGCATACAATAAACCTGGAGGAGAATACGAGAAATAAAGTCCTGATCTGTTTAGTAGGAAAAACCAAGCAACAAGCATTTATTAAACATTGAATAGCTAGGCATTGTGTTAGATACTGGAGATACACATCAAAAGAAAGAAAAATCACTACCCTTAAGGAGATTATATAATAAAAATATAAACATTTATATTAAAAAGAAATGTAAAATGAATAAATACAACAAAATAGTTACATACAAGTGTAACTGAGCTGGCATGGGCAGGCCTCTTAAACTAACATGAGGAACTTTTGGAGCATGCCCAGATCATCCAACAAGGAAATCATTCCCTAACATATGGATGAGGTAGTTTCCTTTTATTGTCTTCACAGCTAGAACAACTGTATCTTTAATATGGACCAGACCAGGATAGTTGCTCATTTTGGCTCATGCTTTCTTTCCTATCATATTCAGAGGGTGATAGTTCACTCATATAGTACAGGTGCATTAATTGAACTGTTGAGAATGGAAGTTTGACCCTGCTCCATCTTTTAATTTGTTTTCAAGAACTGAGTAGGAATGTTTGTCTTTTCTTTTTACTTCACTTTTGCATCATCAGTTGCCTATTAGATATATCTATCTGCCTATCTAGGTATCTATACAGATATATTAGTCATCTGTAAATGACCTAAAGTTGTATATATCCAAAGTGAAGGAGCATGATATGGAATGTGAGCTAGCAAAAGAAATCATTTAGGAAGAAAAGCAAAAGAGAATAGCATCACTAAATCCTACCAAATGAAGCAAAATCAAGCAGGATAAGGCTAAAAAGCATGACAGTTCTTGTGGAATACTAATTTAAAGTGCAATGAGAATGACAGTACAACCAGTAAAGTAAGCTATTTTTGATAAGTGTAATAACCTCTAATAGTGCTTTCATCAAGTCAGTGATGAAGGCTGTTATATGAGAATAAAGCATTTCCATTTATACCTTATAAGATTGTTTTAAGGAAAGTACTATAAACTGAAAAGTATTGACTGTGTGTGTGTGTGTGTGTGTGTGAGAGAGAGAGAGAGAGAGAGAGAGAGAGAGAAACAGAGATAGAGACAGAGAGAAAAGAATTGAATAATAAAATAGTGTTTATTTCTTTTTCCTTTGCTTTTCACCCAAATATTCTTTGTCTTTCCCTACCACTTGCATTTCTTGACATATCCATTGCCATTCCATATTCTTTTACTAACTCTGTTTCTTCTGAGTAAAAAAGACCCTAAACAATTAACTTTATTTTTGTTTACCTCAGTTTCCTCAACTTCAAGATAAAGCACACAGGATTGTTGTGAGGATCAAATGAGACAATATTTGTAAAGTGCTTTAGTATAGTATCTAGCTCACATTGGTACCATGAAAATGCTTGTACAGGAGGTAAATTGAGATATTTTGATCATTGTTATTACCTTTAGCAATATCAAGTTGTTTGGCATAAGCAGGTCTATGGTAAATAAAGTATTGATAAATGCTTATCATTGAATTTTGGTTGGATGAAACCTCAAACTCTACTGTGATTCTGGGTGGGCATGTCTTATTAAAAAGAAATAGAAAATAATAATAATTTTTAAAACAGTCAAAGAAATGAGGAAAATAAAGGAAAATGTAAGATTTATTTTCAGATTTAAAACAAATGATCAAGGATCAAGGACCATGGGGAAAAAAAAAGAGAAAATAGAATAGATGGAAATAATTAACTATTATAGCTGTGAATTTTAATGGTATGAATTCACACAAAAAATGAAAGAGATTAGCAGATTGAGTTAGAAAATTATCGGAAAATTTATTTTGCCTTAGCTAAACATAAAAATGAAAGAGTAGCAATTGTGATTTCAGACAAGGCAACAACAAAAATAAGCTTCAGATGCTAGAAGCATAAGGAAGAATACTGCTTTTTCACACAAATACAACCACTCAGGAAAGAGAAGCAGGAACATTTTTGAAAGGACTGACCATGAAGTGAAAAATGGGTAAAAAGGCAAATCCAAAAAATGATTAAATGGGAAAACATAGACAAAGTGATTTTGATTCATCCCTATGATAGTTGCTTGAATCAATCCATGTCTGACCTAATGAATTACTCCATATACATGCTGCCTACTCTGTAATGGCCCATAATAATCCTGTCTTACCTCCCAGTGGATATATTAATAAATTCTATAGGCTTATTATTTCTAAATCACTATATTCACCAATGTTTATTGATTTATTATTATAAGAATTATATATGTATATATATATATATGTGTATATATATATATATATATATATATATATACATATATATATATATATACATATATAATTCTTATAATAATAAATCATATATACATACAAATAATACATATATACAATATGTACATATACAAATAAATACATATATATATAATTTTTCCTGGAATATATAGGTACTTAATAAATGTTTACTTGACATGGTTCTATCTCAGGTTATAGAGCTAAGTTACACCATAGATGGAAATCTGGGGAAATTAAAAAGACCTGACTTTAAATTTAATCTTATATAGCATGTGTCAAGTCACTTAATCTCTTTCCTAACTCAGTTTCCTCCTCTGTAAAATGGGGATGATAATAATAACACCTCCCTCCCAGGGCTGTTGTGAGAAAAAATGAGATAATATTTGTAAGATGCTTTGTAAATTTTAAAGTGCCATATTATTGTTAGATAGTACTATTATTGTAATCTTTTGCTTTTGATCCAGACTTGTGATTTTATTATTGTGAAGTATGGAAACTTTCTCTATTGTTATAGAGTAGCAACTTTTCTGAAACTTATGGTCATAGAGAATTGTCTGGGACAAAGAGAGAAGTGACTTATAATAGATACTCAACCACTATATTTCAGAGGCAAAACTTGAGCACGTCTTATTTACTCCAATGCTACTCTGCTTTAATACAGATTCATAGAATATCTACAGAATAACTAAGTTGTTGCCAGTGGCTCAAAAGACTATATAGTTATCATATGGTACATTCCAGAAAATGAACTCATTCTCCCTGAATAAACCAGTGTTGATTTGGAAGGGCTCAAAGAAAGTTGACACCATAGCTTGATATCTAATTGCATGTAACATTCTGTTTCACTGCAGGTTGTGATAATATCTTTACTATCCAGAATGTGGGACTAGGGGAAGCTCTGTAATATGCATCCATACATGATTTATAAAAGACAAAAAAAAAAGTAAGAGTAATTCATCCCAGGAAGTAAGAGATTGTTTCTGAGAAATAAAAAAGCACATGAAAAAACTCAAACTTTGTAAATGATAATGTGTATCATTTTAGCAAATAGCATTGATTTCACTATTAGTTTCAGTCATATGAGTGAATAAAACATCTGGAATAAAAAAAATTACATTGGAACCTATTGCCCTTCATGAAAAAGATATCAGTAAGGGAGTAATACTGTTATTCTATGATCCTTATATCAAAATAATTTATTTATGTGGAAAGAATAACAGTATTTTGAAATCACAAATGTATCTGCTACCTCAACATCTGCAGTTAAAAAAAACCTCTGAAAGGTATTAATTGCATGTCCAAGAAAAGGCTCAATTCTAACAAATTCAAAATTGCCACATTTCTATATCTAGACACAGTAGGGCCAAAAAGCTCTGGAAGCAGAAAAGTAGTGTGAGGGGAATAATGCTGATTCACTCTTCATTTCCCTGAAACATGGTAACATTATAGTAAGAATTGGGACTTATTGGTGGTCAAGAAGAATCTTCCAGAAAATAAGTCTTTAGTAAAGAATAAATGTGCCCTAATTAGCTCTTTGAAGAGAGGTAGATGGTACTAATGTAAAATGTGTAAAATGAAACACACTTAAAAAGCATATAAAGTAGCCTAAGTTTAAAATGTGATATAGTTGAAATACTACTGATTCCTAAATTAGAAAGCTTTGAGATTCTAAATGAAGCTCTCCTACTTATTAGTTATGTGAGCTTGGGCAATTTATTTCAGTTCCTTTGAGACTTAAGTTTTTGTTTTTAACAGAAGAGAGAAAATTATCTTGATTTCACAAGATAAGACATAAATGGGATTTTATGTAAAAGAACATTTTGAAGTCGAAAAGAGTTATTAATGTAAACTGTCATTATTAAGTTTATATTTAAGGTATCATAATTATTTTATCAATTCACATTAAAAAGTAAGTTGCTATTGTACAATTGTACACTTTTTGTTGTTATAATTGATGTTAACTAAGAAGTGCATCCTCTGTGAATTAGTTCTGGGATCCTCCTAGGTGTTAGATTAAGCAAGAATGAACATTTCAAAACACAATGTATTCTTTTTGTTGCTACATAGAAAGCTATAATTCCATAGGTATTTAAAAAAACAACTTGATATTCCCAGCTTCCTGAAGGACATGTGCCTGATTCTAATGATACCACCCTGAATAGAAGTAAGATTCTCATCAGGTTAGAGATGCAATGTCCTTTCCTAAATTAGTTTTATTCTTCTCTGAAATGGTCAAGCCTATTGTGCTTGGACTCAAGGTATCCATAGGCTGAACAGGAACAGATTTCACTTCTCCAGGGGATATCTCAGTAGTCTCTACTGCATACAACTCTGTTTTTCCTAATTGCAATCCCCTTTTCCCCTCTGATTGCTTTTTGGCTGATTGATTGTGTATTCTCCTTCTTCCATCTGATTGCCTTTTGGCTGATTGATCATGTCTTACTATTGAATTTCTAAAGACTCTCTGGGTGTAATCTCAGCTGCCATCATGTCCCGCCTATCTTTTGATTGATATCTTGGGCCTGGGCTCCCCCTCTCATTTCCTTGGGTCAATCTGCATTCAGAGGCCCAGTGAAAGCCTTGGTTGCATTTTGGACATGGGGTTTTGGGTTTTCTTTCACCCTGTCTTCTCATTCTATCTCCATATCTACAATGAGCTCTCAAATGTCCAACTTTTCCACACTGAAAACATCAACGAGTTTCTCTAGAAGTCCCTTGTCAAGAGGGACCCTGTCTTTCCATGTTCATCATAGTTTGGGTATAATAAGCATTTGTGTCCACTGTGGCATAGCGTCTTATGATCTCCTCTAAAGGAGCGTCTTTGTCTAGTGCCCATATAATTCTTTTGCAAACCTCATTGGCATTTTCCTTAGCTAGATGTTTGGTCATTATTTCTGTAGCTGCATTATCTCTGATGGTTCTTATTACAACTGTTTGCAAACGTCCCACAAAATCTGCAAAGGTTCATTGGGACCTTGCTCTATTTTTGTGAAAGCTTTACTTCCATCTTTCTGTCCAGGGAGAGAATTCCAAGCTTTTATTGCAGCCTTAGAAATTTGCTCATACACTGGTATGGGATAATAAATCTGTTCTGAATTCTCTCCATACTGACCTTCACCAGCTAGTTGGTCAAAAGTGATTTGTCCAATAGCTCCTGTTTGCCTATTGCGTTGGGCTTGAATCCTACATAATTCAGGATATTCTGAAAGCCACAACAAATTTTGTCCAGGTTCCAAAAGGAGTGTATCTTCTCCCTTTCTGACTTGGAGTCAAGCTCTTTGATCACAGGGTATGCATTTATAAAATCAGATCTATCTTCTCCTTCATTTTTTTTTGTCTTAATTAATGCCTTTTCTAATCTTGTCACAGACTCCTCAATAGATGGTTCTGATTGCACTACTGCCTCTTCCCCTCCTCATTCTCCCTCCACCTATGAAGGGTTAATTGAGGGGGGAGGATCATGAGATGTGGAATGATCTAATTTCTCCTGCTGTGAAGTATCACACTCAAAATTGTACTTAACTCCATTCTTATCTGATTCTTCTTCCTTTTCACCTAGTTTAGTTGGCCCCTCCCCTTCTTGCTCTTTCTTCCTTTTCTTCATAACACTTAAATAATTTCTTATAGCCAGTTGTATTAAATTGTATGTATAAAGTATATTTTTGGAAATTGAATTTGTATGAGAATTGTAGTATTCACCTAGTTGCCCTCCTACTAATTTCCACTCGTCTAGATCCAATTCTTTTTCCATGAGAACCAAGGACATATGTACTTAACAGTTTCTAAAAGTTCAGTGATCTGCTCCAGAATTATAATCAAACCTTGGCTTTTCATAATCTTAACAATGCTCTCTAAACATTTTCCTTGAACAGAAACAGAAGGCTGTTTTCTAAACATCTGTCCCATCTTAGCTGAAATTCTACTTTAACTCTACCCTAATTTCTGGGTTGAGGAGACTTTTCCACTGGATTCAGGATCTTTGCCTGAAGACCACCAGCAAAGATTGGATGATGTAGTGTTCTTCTTCTTTTTTTATATATAATGGTTCTCTCTGGGAGTAGGTTTCTCGGGGAGGTTTCCTGGAAGCAGCCTTAGTTTCAGTTCAGAGTAATAATCACTCCAAATGCACCCAGCTGATAAAATCCAAACATTTATTTCTTATCTCTTTCCTTGGTTCCAAGAGTTCTCGTTGCTAGTCTTTTGCCTTTAGCTCAACTCCGAATGTCTCCAGCCAGCATCAAGGTGAAAGTTGGAGTGAATCTGACTCCACCTCCGAGAGTGGGCTTGTGGGCTTCCTCCCAGAGTGCTCTGTGTCTGTCCCAGAGTGCTCTCTGGCCCTGAGAGCTTCTTGCTTATATGAGCTCTCTAAAGGTGTGAACACAAGCATTGCTTCTATCAATTCCACTTAGTACCTTGTTTCAAGTTCTGGCCCATAACATCTCCTTGTAAGATCAGATCAATCATACTGAACCATGCTAAATTAGATAATTATTGTCTCTATCAATTTTAATGACTTAACAGCTTGTAAGGATTCTAACATCCTCAAATGGTAGGTGCCATATAAACTTAGATTCTTTTTGTAATTCTCTAAATGTGTTCATTAAAATGAGTTTTGTACCATCCAAATTCAATAGTTTTCCAGTTTTCATACATGATGAACATCATTAATCAACTTTTAACTTGCCATTAACAGGATTATTCTTTAACTTCAAACACTTATTTTCACAAAATAATAAAATGCATTAAGCACTAGAGTTTTATTATGGTATGTTTTAACTCATGCAAGTGATAACCAAAGGCCTAACATGAAACACCACTAGAGTGTACAGTAGTATAAAAGAATAAGCAGTAAGAAAAGAAGAATTTAGAGAAAAAGATATTACTATTTTAGTTGATAGTATGGCCTTCAGGGTCCAGAAGAAGAGAGCTAGTCAATTGTGGTCTTTTGAAAAAAACTACTTTAGTCTTCTTGTATTCAGGTTCACTGTACTGCCCAAAATTTCTCACAGATGTGCAAGATTTTTGAATCATTGTTTTTAAGGCAATAAAAGATATCTTAAAAATGTAATCTTAAGAAATCTTAAAATAATGTTTAAGAAAACAAATAATTTGAAATGGTTTTCTCCAAAGTCACTAGTGATCTTTGGACTTTTATTCTATCCTTATCCTTCTTGACCTAGCTGTAGCTTTTGGCAATTGATCATTTTTTTCTCTTGGATATTCTTTTGTCTAGGTTTTCACAAATATGAAATTAATACCTAGTTTCTCTAACACTAATAACAGAGCTTCACTTGGGATACCAAGACCAGGTTAACATTAATGCTTCTAGCATTTCATAGTGGACAATAGATTTTCTTTTCTTTTTTTTTAATTTTTAAAAAATATTTTATTTTATTTTATTTGATAATAACTTTATATTGACAGAATCCATGCCAGGGTAATTTTTTTACAACATTATCCCTTGCACTCGTTTCTGTTCCAATTTTTCCCCTCCCTCCCCTAGATGGCAAGCAGTCCTATATATGTTAGATATGTTGCAGTATATCCTAGATACAATATATGTTTGCAGAACTGAATAGTTCTCTTGTTGCACAAGAAGAATTGGATTCAGAAGGTAAAAATAACCCAAGAAGAAAAACAAAAATGCAGATAGTTCGCATTCGTTTCCCAGTGTTCTTTCTTTGGGTGTAGCTGCTTCTTGGACAATAGATTTTCCTATACAAAATGTTCCAAAAGTTTTAGTGCAGTTTCAAATTATTAAAGCTCAAAGGAGAAAAGCTTCAAATTGTCTTCCACATTGTGGTCATCAATGCTTGAAGTACAGGGTGTTTTAAGTTTTAATAGCTTAAAACTGCTTTAAGACATTTGGAACTCCATGTACTTTAATCACAGGTGATTTACACAATGGAAGAAAATTTGAATTTTTTTTTCCTTCACTGACATGCAATGAGTGATCTAGGGAAAGAAAAGTCAAGCACTGTTTGTGTCTGAACTGTTTGTGTCTGAACACTGTTTGTGTTCATGAACTCAACAGAATATTTGCATGGGAAGGATAGAGTTTTCTTTTCCAAAAAAGACTTTCAGGAAATGAGATTTTATAATAGTTTTGCCTACAATCACATGCTTAATCTTTCTAAATTTTAGAAAATTCTTCCTTGAAAATTCAAATATTGTTAATATTGCATATTCTAGTTAATTTCCTTTTACATTTGAATTTCCCCCTTCTCAACTGAATAATAACTATTTTCATATGCTTTTTATAGGATTTTTCCATTTTTCTTTAAGGATTTGCTCATAAGTGTTTTGACACTATTGTCCTCTTCTGAATTTGTGTCTTGTGTCTTGTGCTCTGTCACCATAATAATTTTCTTTGATTTTATTCATTTTTGTTCTCTTTTGTTATTTTTTGTTCATCTTTTCCAGACTTTCCCCTTACTTAAAAGTAAGAAACTCTCTCATCTGGTGCCATTCTGAGGAAGAAAGTGGGGTTGCTGGTGCTTCTAGGGATCATAGGTTCCACTTACTTGGTACTGAGCCAAGGCACATGGGAGATCCCAGAACTGGTGTCAGCCCATCCCCAGGAACTGTCCTGAGACAGGGTCCAAGAGCTGGCATATGCCCATGTGCTGAGGTACAGAAAAATGGGAATTAGTCTTAAGTTCAGAAGAAGTCATGGAAGAGCTCAAAAAGGAGCTTAAAAACAAAATAAAAGTTGTAGAAGAAAAATTGGGAATATTATATTAAATATCATATATGAGTGTATATTATATACTCTTGTGGTGGCCTGAGCCACTATAGTAGAAATGACAATTCTAGTTTATTTATTCAGTGCCATATCAATCAAATTACCAAAAATTATTTGATAGAACTAGAAAAAATAACAAATCATTTGGAAGAACAAAATGTCAAGAATATCAAGGCAATTAACAGGAAAAATGCAAAGGAAGGTGGTCTAGCAAGATTAGATCTCAAACTATATTATAAAGCAGTAATTATAGAGCTCAACAATGATTTCAAAATCAAAATAAGAGAGATAGAGAAAAAATTGGGAAAAGAAATGAAAGTGAAGCAAGAAAATCATGAAAAAAGGTAAAGAAAGTGCAAAAATACTGAAGATATCCTGAAAAAGAGATAAAAGAGGTACAAAAATCAAATGAGAGGGATGCCTTGAAAAGCAGAATTGACTAAATAGAAACACACACACACACATACACACACACACACACACACACACACATTCACTAAAGAAAAGAACTCCTTAAAAAGTGGAGTTAACTGGTGAAGCCAAGATGGTGGAGAGGACTTTCTAAGCTCTCCTCAAACTATTTTACAAAACTCAGCCTCTGAATTAGTGCTTGACTGTCAGGACCCACAAATATTGTGAGTACAATACATTACCAGTAGAAGATAATCTTGAAATTCACTAGAAAAGGTCTATTTTTGCTCGTGCACGGGGTCAGAATGTGGCTAGCTCAGGTGCAGACTCAGGCAGATAGGCAATGAGAGCATGGAGAACAGCTCATACTGAGCAGCCTGGAGGAGAATGGGAGGTCATCTCCACCTGTGGAAAATCTGTGGGGAGAAATCTACCATAGTGTCGGCTACTCTGCCCTGGCAGCAAGCCAGTAGATCAGCAGAGAAGGTATAAATGCAGAGTGTAAAAGACTATAATTCAAAAATACTAGAGTATCTTGGGACCTGGCCACACCCACCTAACCCTGGGAGGACTCAGCATGATCTCAGCACACAACCGCTAATCCCAGTTCAGCCACTGCTGTCAAACTGCTGCTTCACTGCCACTTCCTGTTGTCTGTTGAGTCAGCTTGGAAATACCTCACAACCCCAAAAGCAGACTGTTTTTTTTGTTTTTTTGTTTTGTTTTGTTTTTTAATGGAGCAAAAAGTCAAAGCAGGCTCTAACTATAGATAGCTTCTATATTGAAAGAGAGCAGATTTCAAAATCTCAAGAGACTAAAAGCAGTTGTTTCTAGATGAAAACTCAAAGGTGAATATAAACTGATCCCCACCACATAAGGCTCTCAGAAGAAATTAAAAAGGATCTTAAAATAGAGCTAGAAGAAAAATGGGGAAAGGAAAGGAAAGTTTTGCAAAAGGATATGGATAAAGCATATAACTCATGAAAAGATAGAGTAAAAAAAGAAAACAACTCCCTGAAAAACAGAATTTGTGAATTGGAAAAAAAAAACTCCTTAAAAAATAAAATTGGCAAAGTGAAAAAAGATTCCATAGAACAAAACAACTCATTTAAAAACTCAATTGGACAAATAAAAAAAGAAATTAAAAAATGTAAATGAAGAAAATAATTCATTAAAAATCAGAATTGAACAAATGGAAATGAATGACTAGAAGAGACACCAAGAATCAGTCAAGCAAAACCAAAAAAATGAAAAATAGAAAAAAAAAGTTAAATACCTACTTGGGGTAACATGGTAAAACAACAGACCTGAAAATAGATCTAGGAGAGATAATCTAAGGATTATTGGACTCCCTGAAAATCAGGGAAAGAGAAAAGCATAATCTGGGGATAACAAGATGGCAGGAAATAGAGAATTAGTAGTTTTAATCATAAATGGGAATAGGGTAAACTCTCCCATAAAGTGAAGGCAGATAACAGACTGGATTAAAAGACAGAATTCTACATTATGGTGTTTACAGGAAACACACCTGAAGCAGGTCAATACATACAGAGTAAAGGTAAAAGGCAGGAGCAGAATCAGGTGAAGTAAAAAAAGCAGGGTATTTCTTTATCTCAGATCAAGAAAAAGCAAAAATTGATCTAATTAAACAAGATAAGGAAAAACATTATATCTTGCTAAAGGATAGCATAGATAATGAAGCAATATCAACACTAAACATATATGCACCAAGTGGTATAGCATCTAAAATCTTAAAGGAGAAGTTAAGAGAGCTGCAAGAAGAAATAGACAGCAAAACTATAATAGTGGGAGATCTCAACCTTGCAATCTCAGAATTAGATAAATCAAACTGCAAAATAAATAAGAAAGAAGTTAAAGAGGTAAATACAACACTAGAAAAGTTAGGTATGATAGATCTTTGGAGAAAACTAAATAGAGACAGAAAGGAGTACTTCTCGGCAGTTCATGGAACATATATAAAAATTGGCTATATATTAGGGCATAAAGAATTCAAATTCAAATGCAGAATGACAGAAATAGTAAATGCATCCTTTTCAGATCATGATCCAATAAAATTACATTCAATAAAAAGCCAGGAGAAAATAGACTAAAAAGTATTTGGAAACAAAATAATCTCGTCCTAAAGAATGAATGGATGAAACAGCAAATCATAGACACAATTAATAATTTCACATAAGAGAATGACAATAATGACATGTCATACCAAAATGTGTGAGCTGCAGCCAAAGCAGTAAAAAGGGGAAATTTTATCTCTCTAGAGGCCTACTTGCATAAAATAGAGAAAGAGAAAATCAATGAATTAAGCTTGCAACTAAAAAGGCTAAAAAAAAAGAGCAAATTAAAAACCCCCAATAAAACACTAAACTTCAAATTCTAAAAATAAAAGGAGAGATTAATAAAAGCCAACACAATAGATAAACACTTGGTAATTTGATTAGAAAAAGGAAAGAGGAAAATCAAATTGTTAGTCTTAAAAATGAAAAGGAAGAACTTTCCACTAATGAAGAGGAAATTAGAGCAACAATTAGGAGTTACTTTGCTCAACTTTATGCCAATAAATTTGATAACTTAAATGAAATGGATGAATATCTTCAAAAATATAGGTTGCCCAGATTTACAAAGGAAAAAGAAAATTGGTTAATTAGTCCCATTTTAGAAAAAGAAATAGAACAAATCATCTCCCTAACAAAAATCCCCAGGACCAGATGGATTTACATGTGAATTCTACCAAACATTTAAAGAACAATTAACTCCAATGCTATATAAACTATTTGGAAAAAAAAAAGAATTAGAGTCCTACCAAATTCCTTTTATGACACAGACATGGTACTGATTCCTAAATCAGGTAAAATGAAAACAGAGAAAGAAAATTATAGACCAATCTCCCTAATGAACATAGATGCAAAAATCTTAAATAAATTATTAGCAAAGAGATTACAGAAAATCATTCCCAGGATAATGCACCACGACCAAGTAGGATTTATACTAGGAATGCAGGGCTGGTTCAATATTAGGAACACTATTAACATAATTGACTATACCAATAACCAAATTAACAAAAATCATATAATGTAGAAAATAGATATAGAAACAACATTTGATAAAATCCAACATCCATTCCTATTAAAAACACTAGAGAGTATAGGAATAAATGGACTTTTCCTTAAAACAGTTATTAGCATCTACTTAAAACCATCAATAAGCATCATATGTAATCTTGATAAACTGAAACTATTCCCAATAAAATCAGGAGTGAAATAAAGTTGCTCACTATTACCATTACTATTCAATATTGTATTAGAAATGCTAGCTTTGGCAATAAGAGATGAAAAAGAGATTAAAGGAATTAGAGTAGGTAATGAAACCAAACTATCACTCCTTGCAGATGTTATGATGATATACTTAGAGAACCCCAGATATTCTACTAAAAAGCTGTTAGAAATAATTCACAACTTTAGCAAAGTTGCAGGATACAAAATAAACCCACATAAATTATCAGCATTTTTATACAACACCAAGAAAATCCAACAGCAAGAGATACAAAGAGAAATTCCATTCAAAATAACTGTTGATAGCATAAAATATTTGGTAATCTATCTACTATTAGAATCCTTGTCAGCATTTTTATACAACACCAAGAAAATCCAACAACATGAGATACAAAGAGAAATTCCATTCAAAATAACTGTCGATGGCATAAAATATTTGGTAATCTATCTACTATTAGAATCCTTACAAAGTGTTATGTCATTAGAATTGATGGAAACAATGCTTGTGTGCTTAGGATTTACATCTTTGGGAGAATTCACACATTAGAGCGCACACCTTTGAGAGTTCACACATTAGCTCACACATTGGAATTCACAAGTTCAGGAGATTCACAAGTCAGAAACCCACAATCCCACTCTCTCAGAGGAGGAGCCAACCTTTAGGTTTACACCTTTAAGAGATCATATATAAGAAGCTCTTAGACCTTCAGTCAGTCAGTCAGTCACTTAAGGAGATTGACAAGCTAGAGACTGCAGTAGGGCAGAACTGGGTATTTGGTAAAGGAGAACCAAGATTCAGAGAGAGCTGGAGCCTGAAGCTGGCAGACAAGCTGTAAGAGCTCTTGGAACCAAGGAAGGAGATAGACCTCTAAGAAAACTAACTGGGCTATTTTGGAGGAAGCAATAAAAGATCTGAACTTTTAACATGTGGCTGCATTTGGAGTGATTATTACTTGGAACTGAAACTAAGGCTGCCTCCAGAAACCTCCCCAAGAAACCTGCTCCCAGAGAGAACCATCATATATTATACAAAAGAAGAGAACACTACAATCTACCAAAGGAAAGTCAGGAATCATATGAGCAAAATTACAAAATCTTTCCACACAAATAGTCAGACTTAAATAATTGGAAAAAGATTAAGTGCTCTTGGATAGACCGAGCAAATATAATATAGATGACAATACTCCCTAAACTAATCTATTTATTTAGTGCTATACCAATCAGACTCCCAAGAAACTATTTTAATGACCTAGAAAAAATAACAACAAAATTCATTTGGAAGAACAAAAGGTCAAAAATTTCAAGGGAACTAATGAAATAAAAATCAAATGAAAGTGGCTTAGCTGTATCTAATCTAAAACTATATTATAAAGCAGCAGTCACCAAAACCATTTGGTATTGGCTAAGAAATAGATTAGTTGATCAGTGGAATAGGTTAAGTTCACAGGACAAAATAGTCAATAACTATAGCAATCTAGTGTTTGACAAACACAAAGACCCCAACTTTTTAAATAAGAATTTACTATTTGGCAAAAACTGTTGGGAAAATTGGAAATTAGTATGGCAGAAACTAGGCATTGATTCACACTTAACATTGTACACCAAGATAAGATCAAAATGGGTTCATGATCTAGGCATAAAGAATGAGATTATAAATAAATTAGAAGAACATAGGATAGTTTATCTCTCAATCCTGAGGAGGAGGAAGGAATTTGTGACCAAAGAAGAAGATCATTATTGATCACAAAACAGGAAATTTTGATTATATAACTGAAAAAGCTTTTTTACAAACAAAACTAATGCAGACAAAATTAGAAGGGAAGCAATAAACTGGGACTACATTTTTTATAATTAAAGGTTCCAAAGGTTTCAAATGAATTAAAGGCTCATTTCCAAAATAAATTGAGAATTGACTCCATAAGAAATCAAGGCATTCTCCAAGTGATAAATGGTCAAAGGATATGAACAGACATTTTTCAGATGATGAAATTGAAACTATCTCTACTCATATGAAAAGGTGTTCCAAATCAGTATGATCAGAGAAATGCAAATTAAGACAACTCTGAGATACCACTACATACCTGTCAGATTGGCTAAGATGATAGGAAAAGATAGTGAGGAATGTTGGAGGGGATGTGGGAAAACTGGGATACTGATACATTGTTGGTGGAATTGTGAATGGATCCACCATT
Source organism: Antechinus flavipes (assembly GCF_016432865.1). Classification (NCBI taxonomy): domain Eukaryota; kingdom Metazoa; phylum Chordata; class Mammalia; order Dasyuromorphia; family Dasyuridae; genus Antechinus; species Antechinus flavipes. Next base: position 234,121,420 of record NC_067402.1, on the reverse strand, counting down.
CTGGAGAACAATTTGGAACTATACTGAAAAAGTTACCGAACTGGAGAGCCCTTTTTTAATGGCTAGAAAGTAGAAATTGACTGGATGCCCACCAATTGGAGAATGGCTGAGTAAATTGTGGTATATGACTGTTATGGAATATTATTGTTCTATAAGAAATGACTAGCAGGATGAATACAGAAAGTCATGGAGAGACTTATATGAACTGATGCTAAGTGAAATGAGCAGAACCAGGAGATCATTACATACTTCAACAACATTACTATATGAGGATCAATTCTGATGGAAGTGGCTATCTTCAATAATGAGAGGATCCAAATTAGGTCCAATTGATCAGTAATGAACAGAACCAGCTAAAATATTAGCAAAAAGATTACAGAAAAATCATTCCCAGGATAATACACTCTGACCAAGTAAGATTTATATAAGGACTGCAGGGCTGGTTCAATATTAGGAAAACTATTAGCATAATTGATTATATCAATAACCAAACTAACAAAAACCATATGATCATCTCAATAGATGCAGAAAAAGCATTTGATAAAATCCAACATCCATTTCTAATAAAAACACGTGAGTATATAGAAATAGATGGTTTTCCATAAAATAGTCAGGAGCATATATTTAAAACTGTCAGTAAGCATCATATGCAATGGGGAAAAACTAGAACCTTTCCCAGTAAGATCTGGAGTGAATCAAGGTTGCCCACTATCACCATTATTATTCAATATTGTATTAGAAACTCTAGTCTCAGCAATAAGAGTCAAGAAAGAGATTAAGGGAATTAGAGTAGGCAATGAGGAAACCAAACTATCACTCTTTGCAGATGATATAATGGTATACTTAGAGAACCCCATAGATTCTACTAAAAAGCTATTAGAAATAATTCATAACTTTAGCAAAATTGCAGAATACAAAATAAATCCCCATAAATCCTCAGCATTTTTATATATCACCAACGAAATTCAATAGCAAGAGATACAAAAAGAAATTCCATTCAAAATAACTGTTGACAGCATAAAATATTTGGGAATCTATCTAACAAAGGAAAGTCAGGAATTATATGAGCAAAATTACAAAAAACTTTCCACACAAATAAAGTCAGACTTAAATAATTGGAAAAAGATTAAGTGCTGTTGGATAGACAGAGCAAATATAATAAAGATGACAATACTCCCTAAACTAATCTATTTATTTAGTGCTATACCAATCAGACTTCCAAGAAAATGTTTTAATGATCTAGAAAAAATAAAAACAAAAATCACATGGAAGAACAAAAGATAGAGAATTGCAAGGGAATTAATGAAAAAAAAAATCAAATTAAGGTGGCCTAGCTGTACCTGATCTAAAACTATATTATAAAGCAGAGGTCACCAAAACCATTTGGTATTGGCTAAGAAATAGATTTGTAGATAAGTGGAATAGGCTAGGCTCACAGGACAAAATAGTCTATAACTATAGCAATCTAGTATTTGCAAAATCCAAAGACCCCTACTTTTGGGACAAGGATTCACTTTTTGACAAAAACTGCTGGGAAAATTCAAAATTAGCATGGCAGAAACTAGGCATTGACATCACTTAACACCATACACCAAGATAAGATCAAAATGAGTTTATGATGTAAGCATAAAGAATGAGATTATAAATTAATTAGAAGAACATAGGATAATTTAGCTCTCAGACTTGTAGAGGAGGAAGGAATTTATGACCAAAGAAGAACTATAGATCATTACTGATCACAAAATAGAAAATTGTGATTATATCAAGTTAAAAAGCTTTTATACAAACAAAACTAATGCAGACAAGATTAGAAGGGAAATTAGGAAAACATTTTATTTTTCTTTCTGGGTTATTTCTACCTTCTGAATCCAATTCTCCCTGTGCAACAAGAAACTGTTCAGTTCTGCACACATTTATTGTATCTAGGATATACTGTGACATATTTAACATGTATAGGACTGCTTGCCATTTGGGGGAGAGGGTGGAGAGAGAGAGGGGAAAAATCAGAACAGAAGTGAGTGCAAGGGATAATGTAAAAAAACTACCCTGGCATGGGTTCTATCAATAAAAAGTTATTAAAAAAAAAGAATTTGAAACTCAAAATTTTAAAAATGAATATTAAAAATTATTTTTACATGTAATTAAGGAGAAATAAAATGGTAAATAAATAGAAAAAATTTTAAAAAAAGGAGTTGTGGATCAGTGGAACAGATTAGGTACTCAAGACATGGCAATAAATAAACATAGTAATTAAATGTTTGATAAACTGAAAGCACCCCAGCCTTTGGGATTCTTATTTCAAATTCACTATTTAACAAATATTACTGGGAAAATTGGACAACAATAGGGCACAAACTAGGTAGAGATCAACATATTATATATGGCAAGATGAAGTCAAAATTAGTACTTGATTTAAACTATAATAATAATAAAGTAAAAGATGAAAGGTGAGATCATAAGCAAATTAGAGTAATAGTCTACCTGACAGATTCATGGAGAAAGGGAGAATTTATGACTAAATAAGAAATAGAGAGTATTATGAAATATAAAAATATATGCTTTTGATTATACTAAAATTAAAAAAAGATTTTATGCACAGAGAAAACCAATGCAGCTAAGATTAGAAGTAAAGCAGAAAGCCGAGAAACAATTTTTACAATAGGTATTTCTGCTAAAGGCTTTATTTCTCAACTACATAAGCAACTGAGTCAACTTTATAAAAAATCCAAGCCATTCTCTAATTGATAAATGATTAAAAATATGAACAGGTAGTTTTCAGATGAGGAAATCAAGGCTATCTATAGTCTTGTGAAGTAGTGCTCTGTCACTTTTGATTAGAAAAATTCAGATTAAAACAACTCTAATATAACATCTCACAACAATCAGGTCAACTAATATGACAAAAAAAAAAAGAATATTGGAGAGGATAAGGGAAAATCGAGACACCACTGCATTGTTAGTGGATGGGGACCTGATCTAACCATTCTGGAGAGCAATTTGGAACTATGCCCAAAAGGCAAATTGTGCATACCCTTTAATCCAGTAGTACCACTACAAGATCTGTATTCCAAAGAGATCACAAAAAAGGGAAAAGATCTACATGTATGAAAATGTTGATAGCATCTCTTTTTCTTGTGGTAAAAAATTGGAAATTAAGGAGATGCCCATTAATTGTGGAATCACTAAACAAGTTATGCTATATGAATGTAATGGAATTCTATTGTACCATAAAAATAGTGAACAGATGAACTTCAAAAAAACCTGGAAAAATTTTTATAAACTTATGCAAAATAAATTAATCATGCAGGAGAACATAGTACACAATAATAGCAACACTATGTGATAATCATCTATGTATTTGTCTCTTCTCAGCAATTCAGTGATTCAAAGGACTCATATTGGAAAATGCTATCCACATCCAAATAAAGAACTGAAAGATTCTGACCACAGAGAATATTCTTTTAATTTTTGAAAAATTTTCCATGATTTCTTTCTATTGATCTTTCACAAGTGTTACTAATATGGAAATATGCTTTACACGATTGCATATATATAATTTATGTTAAATTGTTTATTCTTCTAGGAAAGGGAAGGGGTAAAAGAGAGGGAGAAAAAGTTGGACCACAAAATTTTGTAAAAAAATGAATGCTAAAAATGTCTTTACACATAATAATAAAAATATAATCAAAAATGAACAAACAAAAACAACAAAAAAAAGGAGCTTCTCAAGGACCTCACCTCATTTTTTGGGAATTCTTCCTTGTACAAAGAATTTTCATTGAATCTTTTACATCACACTGGTGAATCACTTTGGTCTAATGCATATTTTCCTGTTTTATATCTCACTTGATATTAATGATGATTAATAATTATTGAATTATATTAGCACTGTTATATATTTAAAGGGATCGCAAATAATTATGATGCTTATAGGCTATAATTTGTCAGACAGCCTTCAGAATGGGATTTGGATTTACCAAGATTTTAAAAAAATCACCAAATGATAAATACAACAGAATTTTTTTCATTTTTCATATCTAAGTCACTAATTTTATAGTACAGCTATATTATAAATTATGCCCTTAATGTGTGGGAATGTTGTTCCCATACCTGAAATTCCATTTTCTGTGTCTGTGCTTCCTTCTGCTCTTCTTCCTTTCTTTTATCTTCTAACTCTATTCAGGTTTCAAGTCAAGTGCCATTTCCCTTATTATTGTGATTCCCTCAGTTATTTGTATCTGTTCCAGAAATCACTGTTTTTTTTTTTTTTTTCTATTTTGTTTTTATTTATCTGTGGATATCTTATATCCTTTTAATACAATATAAGCTACTTGAAGGAAGGGACTGTCCCACTTTTGTATTTACATTATTAGTTTTTATCAGAGTACCTAATACATAGAAGTTGCTTAATATAGTTGATTGATTATCTTATTTCCATTCAAACTTTATAAATATGAAAAAATAGACATTTAGGTTGGCAGTTTTTTATTTCCTTTTTTGGTGATATAATGCCTTACTTCCATTGTTATTTCCTCATTTAATTTTCTTATTTCTCTCTTAAAAGAGTCATTAGGCATCATAAAGCTTTGGGATAAGGAAAACCTAGTTTTAAGGTTTCTATTACCCTTGGAAAGTCACTTGATCTTTCAGTATCTTGGTGACTCTCCAAGATGCATTAAGTTGAAGAGAATATCCTCAACTTAATTGAGGGATTTGTGTGAGTGTGTGTAGTTACTTATATGGAAGTCCTCTATATCAAAGTACTCAAGATTCTACTCCCTATATTTTCAATAAAAAAGCAAACATCTATGAAGCACTTATTGTGTGCCAGATACTATTCTGGATGTAGTATGAGTGGATTTATAATAACTGAGAAGACAAAAATGAGTGATGTGATTTTTTAAAGCAAAGCATACATTTGTATAACAACTCAGATCCAGGGCCCCTCAATAGGCACAATGACCCTTGCCAGAGACCATGCTCTTGAAGATATGCCAGAGACCACTCTTGAGGATATGCCAAGAGACCATGTCCTTGAACATTGCCATGTCCTTGGACGCAGGAGACAAAGAGCTAAGAAGATTAGCATACACCCTAAATTCCTGAAGATTAGATAATGTGTGTCCCAAGAAATCGGTCATCTCCGCCCAAAATCTAGATAACAGTATACTCTAGGATTTCCGCCACACCTATGGTCCGACATTCTTCTCATTGTAACCCCCCACTCAGAAATCCTATTTAATTAAACTCTCTTCATTCATTAAAGAGAGACATTCACCATCTTAAATCTTGAGTTGCCTCTCTGTCTCTCCGATTCCGTTCCCAAGCCGTAGGCTTTACAGACTGGTTGTCTTACAGAGCTTTTGCTCCTCCTCGGCCCTGGTTCCCTTCGATGACCCACTGTTGATGTCCTGCCGGACAGGACAACTGGCGCCCAACGTGGGCCTCTAAGTGGACCTCGGCCCGACATCGCCCCCGAGCATTCCGGGAGAGAATTCACGGTCTCTACGGAACCCCGTAAGGGTAGAGGTAAGTTTTCGCGATTGTCGGTAATATGGAATCGTATTTATCTAAAGAACAAATATTCCTTAAAGATCTTAAAGGAAATCTTAAGGAAAGAGGCATAAAAGTAAAAAAGAAGGACCTTATAAAATTCTTTATATACATAGATAAGGTCTGTCCTTGGTTTATTGTAAATGGCCCTGAAATACACCCCGGGAAATGGCAGAAGGTTGGCCGAAACCTAAACAATTTGCTAAAACAAGAAGGGCCTAACGCTGTAAATGTTTTCCCCCTCTGGGCATTAATTAATGAAGTCATTGAAGGAGCCTCTAACAACGGCAAGGTTCGGCAATTACCCCCGGGTCCTCAGATAACTTGGGAAGACGCTGAGGGAAATACGGGCACTGTCCGCCCTTACATAGTTCCTAATCTACCTATTAACCTATGGGGAAGAGATATTCTCTCACAAATGGGTATTATTATGTACAGCCCCAATTCTGTAGTCACAAGACAAATGCTAAGCCAGGGTTTTCTCCCTCAACTAGGATTAGGGAAAAATAACCAAGGTATCAATCAGCCTTTACAAGTACAGCCGTACCCTGGCCGTGCTGGCCTTGGTTTTCAGAACCATTTTTTATAAGGGCCACTGGTCCGCCCAGCCTGCAGGCGGACAAGATCAAAACACTCCAGTCTGGTTTGACCAGTGGCCCCTTTCCAAAGAAAATATGTTGCGCAGTCCATAGATCCTTTTCGCTTGAAATACCCCAAACCTGCCACTAGACCTTAACCCTAATTTCATTTAGGTACCCCAAAGCTAGACCTCAACATTTGCTTCCCTGACGAAACAAACACCGGAAGCTAGATAATTTGGCGATCAAACTGGACCCCGACCTTTTCGGGGCACACTCAGAACCAATCTGGGTTTTGAGCTGTTCAAGCAGTATTCTTCCGGGAAGAATCTGCGTTCTTTCTTTGGTCTCACTCTATCTCTAAAGGTAGTGGGGAGAATATCTGTGTTCCGTCTCACTCTACTTCCATTTCAGGTGAAAAGGCTTCTTTGATCTAGACACTCCCCTGCCTCTAAAGTCTTTTCCTGGAGCAGATCCTTTGCTTGAAGAAACTCCCACTAACCAAATCCTTTAGAGAGAGAAAGGCCCTTCCTTTGCATCTCAATGCATTTCTAATCTTTTTTTTGTCACCAGATAGTCCTGCTCTCCAGCAGGAACTGCTGAGACACAAGAGGAAGTGTCTCTTTAACACCACCCCAGACCAAAGAGTGGTCATGTGGCCGTTCTGGGGACCTTACCCTTCTCGGGGGTCCCAGGCCAGCGCTCTCTTTGCTCTGTTCTGGGGAGATAACCGGAGAAATGTAAGAGGACGGTGTTGAGCCCTTCTCCCACTCCACTGTTAAATGCAATGGAGTCTCTAATGGTCAGGCTGTAGCCACGAGGAGAAAGGTCACTAAATTGGGGTGAGTTTAGAGAATGTCTCTGCCCACGGCAGCTACTCCCTGGACAGGGGTAAGCAGTCTTCCCTTCAGGTTTTGCTCTCCCAGTAAGATTTGGGGACTTAGATGAGCTGCCCTGCCTTCAAGTTCCAGCGTGGAATCGCCAGAGGAGCCCTCGCCATTCAAGACGCACTGCGCTGGGTAAGATGGCATCTCTTCCTCCCCCACCCTCGTTCTGGCCTCTCCTCCCCCTTCTTCCATGGAGTGGGGAGTGTAGAACTCGAGGCCTGGTTCGGACCTCTCCCATGTGGCTTGGCAACCTGCCATTTAAATGCTCCTATCCTGCCCCCTCCTTGGGGTTACTGTACAGTGGGGAGATTGGGGACTCAATCTTAATCTTCTCTAATCTCCGGAAAGGTTATCACCAACTTTTAAAATAGAAATTTGCTAGCAATTTGGACAAGTGGGCCGCGCCCCTTCCAGACATTTACCTGGCTCTTAAAGCCGCAGCTTCTAGCCCTCGGGACGTGTGCTGGTCCTATACATTTAAACGGGACTCAGTTTCCCTGATTTGGTCATCAAGGCTGTCTACAAAGATGGGATTTTAAACTGCTCTCGGTTTTTTTCTTAGCTTCAGGGCACTACTTAAAACTTTCTTAGCTGCTTATGGAGAGATAATCTAGTTAAGCCAGGCTAGGTCTGTCTGTCTCACACTTTCCTACCTAACCCTATAGGTGGGAACTCTTTTGCTCCTAATTTTCTTAGTCCTAAAACCTTTTGCTCTTAGCACACTTGGTTTCTATTCTTTTCTGGATTGGCATTCTATGTCCCTGCCAACAAAGGATTTTTTCCTGGGCTCCAACCCTGGCCAGGTTGCAGCTTCAAGAAAGACCTTTGGAATGATGGCTGGGAATGAAATTTTAGGTCAAGGCAAATTAAATTCTTTAAAAGATGGCTTTTTATTTCCTTTCTCCCCTCATTCCTTGACTGCAGCAAGAAATGAGTAAATGAGAGAAACTGAAGCCATTTAAGAATTCGGTGAATACCCTTAGGAAAGAAGTCTGCCTTTCCTGTGTGCTTTTCTATGTTCTCTAGACTTGTTCCCTGTTTTCCCTCCTCCATTCTTTGAGATGTTACTGAGGGACTAAGATGGGATAGTTTACCTTCCTACTTAGATGGTGTGTTTTATAGAGGTATTGGGTAATTTGTAACTGAGTTACTCCATACTTATCCCCACCCCCAGAAGAAGCCATGGTTTTAGGAAAGGGAAGGTGAGGACTTAATCCCATCAGCTCCTCCAGGGCCCCTCAGGGCACGGGAGAATTTAATTCGATTGACCCCACCTGGACTCCAAAAAAGAGTCATTCTCCTCTTTAAGGAAGGAATTAGATCAAATTCAAAGAGATATCCGAAATTATCCTTTGCCGGGAACTAAAACCCCAAGTCCTAAATTATATCCCTTAAGAGAGGTTCCTTCGGCCCAGGGAGGTATAGGATTTGTGAACGCTCCCCTGAGCACCACAGAAGTCAGGGCCTTTAAGAAGGAAATGAGGTCCTTGATAGAAGACCCCACTGGGCTAACAGAACAGTTTTGAACAATTCATTGGAATTTGTCTCCTAGGACCTAACATGCTTCCTCCCAAACAGCTTGAAGGCGTTTGCAACCACACCATACCTGTCAACCTGATGTGGCAATATGTGGCCGCTCCTGACGGCTCTTATTTTGCCTGCTCTGCTGGCCTTACTACATTTCTGGATGCCCGATCTTTTATCAAAAAACGCGATTACTGCGTTTCTGTCTTTCTCTTCCCTCATATTAATATATACCAGGCCGATGATTTCCTTGATATCTGGGAAAGAAAAAGTACTGGCAATTTCAGGACCAGGAGGGAACCCCTTACTGCATTAACCCTGACTGTCCTCCTTGGCCTAGGAGCGGTAGGAACGGGGACGGGTATAGCCTCCCTCATACAAAATGACAAACAATATTCCCAATTGAGCGCTGCTATAGATAAGGATTTACAGGAATTGCAAGCAGGACCTAAACACCTTAAAGACTCAGTAGCATCCTTAGCTGAAGTCGTCCTGCAAAACAGAAGAGGCTTAGACCTTCTCTTCTTACAACAAGGAGGTCTTTGTGCAGCCCTCAAGGAGGAATGCTGCTTTTATTCAGATAAACTTGGCCTTGTTGAAAACAGTCTACCAAAAGTTAGGGACAGTCTGGAAAAAAGAAAACAGGAAAGAGTAAAAAATGAATCCTGGCATAAGAACTGGTTCTCCACTTCCCCCTTGCTATCCACTTTTCTCCCTAGTATTCTCGGCCCTCTTGTGGGACTCCTTCTCCTCCTTTTGGCCCTTGGGCCTTTAATAAACTAACCACTTTCGTTAAATCTAAAGTAGATTCTGCGATCACAAAAAGACACATCTTTTATCAGTTACGAGACCAAGACACCTTGGAACCTGAAGAGAAGATCGAACCACTCAAATTCACTGAACAGCTCCTGAAACAGACAGGGTGTCAACGATTGAGAAAATTGTTGTTCTCATGTTTTAAAAAAAATCCTGAATGTCATGGAATCTGTATAACTGTGTAGTCTGTCATATATGTTCCATGTTCTGTGTGGTTTGTCTGTTATGTTGTTGTTTGGAAAACAACGTTGCAACTGTACATAGTAAATTGGAGCTCCATGTTTGTTTGTGTGTGTCTGTGTTAAAAGTTAAAATAAGCTTGTAAGAGATAAGGATTCAGCCTCTGTGTTGCAGACTTAGAAAATATCAAGAAGTTTGAAAAATCTCTCTCTCTCTCTCTCTCTCTCTCTCTCTCTGTCTCTGGCTGACTGCAGCAGCCTGTGAGAAAAAGGGAGAGAAAAGAAAAAAAAAATAGATTGAAAGGGATTTGAAAGTTTGGAAAGTTAATATACAGCAGTATTGCTAACATTTAAAGGAAAGACGTTTGAATAGAATATCTAGGCATTCTCTGTGAAGGCAGAGTAAAGCACTAAATGGGCTTCCTTGGAAATTCACCGAATTGGATTTTGGAATGGGAAAAGGGAATTCAAGGTGAAACATACTTCTCTCTGAGGGTGGGGAATCCTGGAAAAAGCCCCTAATCTGTTTTTGCTGATTTAAAAGCTTTGTTAACATAAGTTAATACTTTAAAACCAGCTCTGCTGGACAGGTGTGGGTTTTTGGAGGTTTACTATTCACTATAGTGTGAATCTTACAGGTTTTTGATGGGAAAAGGAAAGAGGAATGCAGGTGAGTTAGGAAGGACTGATTTGTAAGGGAAATTAAGGTTCGATTGGTATCAGAAGGGTGAAGAAAGACTTTTGGGAGTAGGTGAAGAGGTGGGGGAAGGAGTCACCCACCCCCACTGCCTTCTGCTACTTTACCAAAGGAGTAGCTGGGAAGGAAAGTTCTTTAAGGAGATTGTTTAAGTATGTAGTCAGAGGGAAAGAGAAAGTTGGAAATGGGTGGATTTGGGAAGAAACCTGATATTGGGAAACTGATGGGCTAAATCTTGAAAAGGATCCCCATGTAGAAAATTGAGTGGGGAACCTGAGGGAAGTTTTTTCTAGGGGGTCAGGAGTGGGGGAAGGATGGCCATATGGAATCTTCTCCGCCCCTCACCTCCCTGAGTATGTTCCTGCCGCTTTTTTTTCTTATCTGATTACAGCCAGTGCAGCAAACTGTGATTTTTAAGGACATGCTTACTTTAGCTTAATTGATTGAATATTTGTTTCTTCATAAAGGTTTTCTTGGTTAAGAGATATGGTCGTAAATGTGATCCATACTTTGGTACGAATATTTCTAAGAGTTTAATTGCTATGTTAAAAAAACTTCTTGAATTCTTTCATGTGGAATTGGGTTTTTTGTATAAGTTTAAATTGATTGTATTGGGTCATTCTGAGGTTATTTAAAGGGCCTCTGAACATAATAGTTTTTTCTCTTTGTCCTTTTGAAAATGTTTGTTATGGACAATATGCAATTTGGGATATTTTTCTATGTATTGGGTATTTTAAAAGCAAAATGATTTGTATGTATAATGTTCACTCATGTAACATCTACCTAGATATGATAATTGTTCTAAGTTGTGAACTTACTGAGGCGAAATTTCTTTCTGTTATTACTGTAAGGTTATGGTAACTCTTTAAGATTTATCCGAAATTTGATTTTGGAGGTAAAAGTTTTTGGGCTAATGTTATTTGGGAGTTTTAAAGCTCCACCCTGTGATAGTTACTGGGACAATTGATTGATAAGCTGTTAAAACTCAACCGCTTATGTTATGTTAATTATGCTCTTGAATTTTTCCTTCTGTAACTGATCTCGCTGATCAGAGCAATGGTCAATAGAACTGTTACTGCAATTCAATTATGTCATGCCTTGCTATTTTCAGTCTGGTTATATGTAATCATTGTATCCTAAATGCTTGGGCAACTATTTCGCCTAGTCAACTGTCTGTTACTGGATATTTGTGTTTTGTTCCTTTAAGGTTTCTACATGATAAGTGGACAATTAACAAGGGTCTGTAAGACTGCAGCCGTTTGCTTGGCCTGTAAAGCAAACTCGTCTCGTCACATAGGAAACTGCTGGCCAATCCATTTTGGCCTCCTCATGTTTTGCAACAGTCTGGTGAACTGAGTCTTTCTATCTGAGACTGATCCAATCTTTATGTGTTAGATTTGTGTTTTTGTTTTAGATTTTGGTCAAATTACAGATATTGACTTGCTTCTGGAACCTGGATCAACTTTGATCAGCTTTGTCACCACGGCACACACCCACTCTGCAAGGAATGAGAGCCTCCTATCACTTCACAGCCTGAAGCAGCAGTTTTAAAATGAGACCATGGACTTGATCCTGCATCGAGTGTACTTTGGACTGATATGAGGGACTTTGGGGATGGTTGATGACCGACTGTTAAACCTTACCTGGATCATCTATTACTGTGTGTTTAAGATTTGGGATGGGATTTGTTAAAACTGTAATTGCTGTTATGTTTGAGGGCTTTGAAGGAAATGCTACTGTATTAGTCTGTTATGTATAGGGATTTTGATTTGCTCTTGGGATTTATATGGGGAATGGTCATTTGAATAGGGGAGGTAGAGATAGAACATTGGGGAAACTGGTATATTTTTTCAATATACCTGAAAGAATGGGAACTCTTAGCTCCTATTCACTTTGCCTTAAGCACTTTTGCCCCACCTCCTCCTCATATCCATACAAGGTCTGGTCTCAGGTATTGCCCCCCTCCCGCATTCAGTAAATAAGCTGTGGGTGAGCCAATGACAGGATTATTGTGGCCCCATATTTCAGGATCATCATACCCTCTGGCTGCAGGAACACCCAATAACGGGATTATTGTGGGCCCGTTTTCCAGAAGCACACCCCGGAAGTTTGATGCTGGGGTGCTGGGACGGATGCCGCCCACATAGCCTAAGACAGGGGTCCTGCCCTTTTCTGGCCTTTTAAGGTCGGATTACTTGGGTACTGAATATGGATGCCGGCCACATAGCCTAAGACAGGCCTCCCACCTATATATTAATAAAGAAAGGGGGATATGCCAGAGACCATGCTCTTGAAGATATGCCAGAGACCACTCTTGAGGATATGCCAAGAGACCATGTCCTTGAACATTGCCATGTCCTTGGACGCAGGAGACAAAGAGCTAAGAAGATTAGCATACACCCTAAATTCCTGAAGATTAGATAATGTGTGTCCCAAGAAATCGGTCATCTCCGCCCAAAATCTAGATAACAGTATACTCTAGGATTTCCGCCACACCTATGGTCCGACATTCTTCTCATTGTAACCCCCCACTCAGAAATCCTATTTAATTAAACTCTCTTCATTCATTAAAGAGAGACATTCACCATCTTAAATCTTGAGTTGCCTCTCTGTCTCTCCGATTCCGTTCCCAAGCCGTAGGCTTTACAGACTGGTTGTCTTACAGAGCTTTTGCTCCTCCTCGGCCCTGGTTCCCTTCGATGACCCACTGTTGATGTCCTGCCTTACAGGACAGACCCTGAATGAAGATTTTTATAATTAAAAGAAAACAAAGAAACTGGATATAAATAGTATATAAGTCTTGATGAATCTCATTCTTTATTGGAGGAAAGACCTGGGACTTTGTAAGATATGAAGAAGAGAATGAACAAATTGAATTTCCCCAAATTAGGTAATTTACAGGAAAATGAAACTGAAATCTCAAAATGGAGGTTGTTCACAAAATGGAGTCAATTTGGTCCTCACAGGGGCTAGGGACTTTGCAACATTCTGGAGACCTAGAGAGTTACATGAAATGATGCTAAGTTAAATGAGTAGAACCAAGAGAACACCAACAAGCACCAACAAGATTATGTGATAATCAACTCTGATGAACATGGCTCTTTTCAACCATGATGTGTTTCAGACCAATTCCAATAAGTTTGTGTTAGAGAGAGCCATCTGCATCCAGAAAGAGGATTGTAGGAACTGAATATGGATCATAGCATATTATTTTTTGTTGTTTGCTTGTTTTTTGTTTTCACTTTCATTTTTTAATCTGATTTTTCTTGTGTAGCATGAGAAATGTGGAAATATGTATAGAAGAATATATGTGTTGCACTTATTTTGAATTACTTGTCTACGGGAGGGAGTGCGAGGGGAATAGAGGGAGAAAAATTTGGAACATGAGGTTTTGCAAGGTTGAATGTTGGAAATTATCTTTGCATATATTTAAAAAATAAAAATCTATTACTTAAAATATTTTATTAAAGCATTTTATTTTCAAAACACATGCAAGGATAATTTTTCACCACTGACCCTTGCAAAACCTTGTGCTCCAATTTCTCCCACTACTCTTCCCACTATTCCCCTCTCCTAGATGGCAAGTAATCCAATATATGTTAAATATGGTAAAATATATATGTAAATCCAATATAGGCACACATATTTATGCAATTATCTTGCTGCACAAGAAAAATCAGATCAAAAAGGAAAAAAAATGAGAAAAAATAAAATTCAAGCAAAAAACAACAAAAGAAATGAAAATGCTATGTTGTGATTCACACTTCATTCCCACAGTCATCTCTGTGGGTGTAGATGGCTCTCATCATCATAAGATCATAAGATCATTGGAACTGACCTGAATCATCTCACATTGAGAAGAATGTTGCATTGAAATTCTTTTAACTAATCTTCTGATCTACTGGTTTACAACCAACCCAGAGTAATCAACATTACTGTAGATTCCTCCCCACTTGGAGTCATGGAGTCCACACTGCTCTGGGTCCCTGAACTTGCTTCTGCACTCGCTTGTGCTCAAGTTTCCACACACTTGCCTGCCATCCTCTGTGCTGCACTGAAACAGATCTTTTCTGGAGATCTTCCAAATTATCTTGTGCTAGAAATTTGTTACACTCCAAATATTTGTGGGTTCTATCATTCCAAAACCAGTTCAGAGGCTGGATTTGCTATTAATTTGAGGGACATGGGGGGGAGCTCAGAAAAAGACCTGTCTCATCTCCCCTTCTTAATTCTGTTCTACCTTTTTAAAAGAGATATTAGAATAAGCTTTGAAATATCAAACCCCTGAGATTTTTAAGTTTTAAAATAATGCAGACATCTACATTCATATGACTCTAAAAATTACCAGGCACACTGAAGGATTAGACATTGAAATGGAGTGTTTTGCCAAAATAACTTTCTAGCTCAAAGCTTCTTTTATTGCTTTCTTATATTGTTTGTTTTACTAATAATCTTTGGTTTTGTGGAAAGATCAGAAATATTTGAAAAAGAGACAAAGTTGTCTGTATTTGTATAAGTGTGGCCCTAGGAATATGTGTATAAGTATAAGTATGTGTATGTGTATAGAAGATTTTGAAGATGGAGGTGCCTTTCCAGAAATATATGTGGCCCAGTACTCATTAGATATGGAAAGAAAGAAGAAAATGTACAATGTATTGGCAATTTAGATGGATGCAGAGTGAAAAATTAAATGTGATGTAATTGCTCAACAGGGATAATCAAAGGACAAGATCATTTATGGTAATTATACTGACCTAGTTCTCAAAGAAGTTATGAAGCAGTGACCCAGACTTGCAAAGACCTGATAGTAAAGTTGGAGAGGGCTGAAACTCCAAAAAGGTATGCTTGAATCAGACAATGGAGCACTTAAGGCTAATTACCTATTCAATGTGAGACAATGACTCTAATAGGTTTGGATAAATGGTTCTTCTCACTGTTGGTACTTGCTGAAGGTTTGGTGTTAAGATAATCATAGGCAAGTATTGGAAGGTCAAAGGACAGAGGCCAGAATGACTTGGCCACAGGACGAGAAATAGAGAAGTTGGCGACTCTGGACTCCTGAACCCAGGATTCTGCTTGGCTGCTTCTTTCACTTCTCCCCCTAAAGACTAAGGACTCTGGCTGACCCTGAAGCCCTCCAGAGAGCTATCCCATACTCCACATGAAGCCATTAAAAAGATAATAGTCTTTTGACAAGGGTAGCTCTAGAGAAATCTGGGTGTCAAAAGATTGATGCTGTTATGCCAGTTTGAACTGGGGATAAACTAACTCCAGCTCAGTATATGCAGTATACACTGTCTCTGTAAGGAGTAGCTTTCAATTCTGGAATGAAGCAAATTTGAGTGGTACAAATGGAAAAAGATCCAATGAAGACTCCAAAATTCAAAATTAATCAGAAAATTTCTATATATTACTTTCACAATAGTAGGGATATAGATAGTACAATATTATTGCCCCTATTTTATGGATGAGACTTGGATGTTGAGTCAACTAAGGTGATCGATTTAGTAAATGACACATCTGGGACTTGTGGTAGCAAATCCAGTGTACTTTTCTCTATAACTTTGTTATAATATGTTAAAAATATTTTAATTCCTTAGATAAACTGAATCATATGAATCTTAGTGTTTCATTGGATGTCAGAATTCTAGTTCTATCTACATTCTGAAGAGGATTTCCTCACTTTATAACACTTTTTCATTGTATACTGGAGTCTTAAAATGCTACTTACTCATTTCTTTAGTCTCCATTGTGTTTTCTATTATATTTTTCCAATGAAGGCTGTCTTTTTCCCTTTTTAAAAATCATTCTTTTTCATTATTTGGCACATTTGTTACTATTTGATGATGATTAAAGGAACTAGGCTTAAACTTGACCATTCATTTTACCATATTGTTAGAAATACTTGACATATCTTCAATATATTCTCAATCTGTTCTCTACTATAGTATATATTTAGAACAAATTCACCCTGCCAAATGAGAAAAGAGCATGATTTCCCAGGATAGAAATTTATTAAAGTAAATTGCTCTTGGGCAATTTAGGTTTTGGAATTAAAATCTGAGATTTAGTTCCTAGGATGTTTTTACAAAATTAGTATTGTCTTTATTCTATAAAATTGCATAAATCTGGGTGAAATTCTTCTTGAGGTATTGAGCAAATATATATTGATAGATTTTTACTATTTAGTATTTTTATTTAAATAGCCAAATTCTAACAGATATGAATGCCAATTATATAGTATTTTCATTGATTTATTCATATGAGAAAAAAAGCTTCAGTTTCTAGGGTAGTGGCCCTAATATTATTTGGCAACTCCTAGATTTTTATTTTTAATTTGTAGTACAAGGATATATATTTTCCTGTGTTGTCACAATTTTTCAGGAGGAAGTATTTATGAAGCACTTATATGATTCATAATATTATATTAGTTAAGGAGAATGATACATATTATTTCATGAAAGTAATAATTTTATTACTTTCCAATTTCTCTCCCAAGATACTATTTCAATATTCTATATAAGCAGAATCCTTGGCACTTGCTTGGAGTTGCCCTTCATGGCTTTGATTGAACATGTTGGTGATGTGAGTCTTGATTATAGACATATAATCGCCTAGCACTGTGAGGACCTCACATTTTGAGTGCTCCCTTGGTCCTCCCTTTACCTTACAGAACTCGTAAGAGTACAGTGATATTGATGTGGCAATTAAAAAAAGAGATAGTTTCTGATTCTGCCCCTTTTCTTTCAACTTGCCATGTAGGATCATATATCTTTTAGATTTCCAATGAAGGTTAGAGGTCTAGCTTTTCTCTCTTCTAATGGTATAGCAACCTCATGCACATAATAGTTTATAACTCAGAGGCCCAGACTTGTACCCAGACTACTGACTGTCTTTTCAACTTTTGTGTTTGTTTTTATTTTTTAGGTGAATGAATGTTTACCTTGAGAAAGTGTGCATTCCTCTTATCACTAGAGATTTGGAATATTTTTTATGTGGTTACTGACAGTTTGCATTTCTTCTTTTGAAAACTGTCCACATACATTATATACAGTAACAACAATATTGTATTATGATCAACTATAAATGATTTAGCTCTTTTCAGCAATACACTGATCCAAAAAAAATTTGCAAAGATGCACATTGAGAAATTCTATTCACATCCAGAGAAAGAACTCATGGAGTCTGAATGCAATTTAAAGCATACTATTTTTCACTTTTTAAATTTTTTAAATGGGATTTCTTTGTTTGTGTCTCCTTTCACAATATGGCTAATATGGAAATATGTTTTGTGTGATTGCACATGTACAAAGTATATCAAATTGCTGACTAGAGAAGGCAAAGGAGGAAAGGAATGTGGGAGAGAGAGAATTAAAAAATGAATGTCAACATTATTTTTACATGGAATTTGGAAAAAAAATTACAAAAAAGAAAACTGATTATATCCTTTGACCATGGTGTTGCAGAAGTAGATCTTGTTTTTATATACTTATATTAATTTCCTTTATATCTTATGCATTAGACCTTTACTAAAGAAATTTGCTACAAAAGTATTCCCCAGTTAAATATGTTCTTTTTAATTCTAATGATTGATCTTGCTTATATCAAGCTTTACAAATCAAGGACAAAAGCTCAGATCATATCTTTCTTAACTACCCAAGAAGTTCTACATATGTAGAGTAATATGACTTAATATAATAATAGTAATACAATAATAATAATAATAAAGCTTAAAACCAAAAGGTTATACAAGCAAAGTGTCAAAGAAAAAAGTAATTTGGACACAATTCCAAAAATAATTCTTATAAGAGAGAAAGCAAGAGTAAAAAAAAAGAACTAAAATGATTTTGAAAACCAAAGGAGAACAGTAGAAAGAAAAAAAATAGGAAAAGAAGCAAGAGCTGAAGTTTGAAAATATAACTTAGGGGAAAAAAAAGAGGTCCAAATCTTCCTTGAACAAAATAACTATTTGAAAATTAGAGGGGAGTGGAGCCAAAATGGCAGAGAAGACACACGCATCATTCTAAGCTCCCTTTTCCCCTCATTACTAATTACCAAATTCAGTCTCAGAAATAGTACTTGACTGATAAAATCCACGAATATTGGGAGTACAACAGATTACCAGCCAAAGATAATCTGGAAGATCACCAGAAAAGGTTTGTCCTCATAGTGGGGAGCAGGCCAGCGCAGGCAGAGAGGCAGAACCAGAGGCTAGCACACTGAGTAGACCGGGGTGAGGTAGTCTCTGTGGGTGGAAATTTTGCAGGGAGGACTCTACCACAGGTTGGCTGCTCTGCTTTAGTTGCAAAGCAATAGATCAGCAGAGAAGTTAAAGTCAAAAGAAGAGTATACTCCAAAAACCCCCAGAGTTTAACAGGATCTGGCTACGCCCACCCAACACTGGAAGTGACAGCATAGACCACAGCACAGCTGTGCAGCCCCATGTTGCAGCATGGGGCTTTTGCCCAGGGCAGTCACACTTTTGATCACCAGGGAGCTTGGCTGTGCAGTCACAAATCTGCAGAGAGTGGGGGGGCTGCCTGGGACAGCCATAAATCTGCACAGCAGGAGGGCTCTGCCTGGGACAATAGAACTTCTGCAGAACAGCTGTGCTTCCCAGAGCAGAGACACTTCTGGTGCGGGGCTTTTCCCAGGGCAGCTGCTAATCTCAACAGGATTCTGCCTGGGGCAGTGACACTTTCCCAGCCACTTGTCCCAGGGCAGCCTCTGCACAGCGGGGTTCTTCCCCAGGCAGGCACAAATCTACACAGTGGGGGGCTCTGCCCAGGGCTTCCCAGGGCAGAGACACTTCCTGTGCAGGGCTTTTCCCAAGACACTTCAGCAGCTTGGCCGCTCTTAGCAGCCTATTTGCAGGACAGCTACTGTCCATATATCTAGCCCTGCTCTGCAGAGGAAGCTGATGATATCCTTGTCCTGAAGACAGATCTTAAAAGCTTTTAAAAAATGAGTAAAAAAGGTGAATTTACACTAACTATCGATACCTTCTATACAGAAAGAGAGCAGGTTTTCAACCCCAAGGAGACAGTCTCCAGACAAAACCCCAAAGGGGAATGTAACTTGGTCTCCATCACATAAGGCTCTCCTAGAAGAAATTATAAAAAATCTTAAAATCTTAAAAGAAGAAAAAAGGGGAAAGGAAAGAGAAGCTCTGCAAGAGAGTTTGGAAAAGGCTTATAATTCACTGGAAAAAAAATTTGATAAAGTGAAAAAAGAAAACAACTTCCTGAAATGTGAATTGGAAAAAGTAAAGAACTCCAAGGAAAGTAAGATTTGTGTATTGGAAAAAGAAAAAAACTCAGTAAAAAAAAATTAGTGAAATGGAAAAAAAAATTCCATAGAGCAAAGCAACTCATTTAAAAACACAGTTGGACATATACAAAAAGAAGTTTAAAAAAAAGGCTAATGATGAAAATAAATAATTAAATGACTCATTAAAATGAATTATTCTTTGAGACATAAAGAATCAGTCAAGCAAAAACAAAAAAATGAAAAAATAGAAAAAAAATGTTAAATATCTACTTGGAAAAACAACAGACCTGGAAAATAGATGCAGGAGAGATAATATGAGGATAATTGGACTTCCTGAAAATTATGATGAAAAAAAGAGCTTAGACACTATTTTACAGGAAATCATCAAAGAGAACTGCCCAGAAATAATAGAAACCAAATGATCACTCTTTGCATATTATATAATGGTATACTTAGAGAACCCCAGAGATTCTACTAAAAACCTATTAGAAATAATTCACAATTTTAGCAGAGTTGCAGGATACAAAATAAATCCACATAAATTCTCAGCGTTTTTATACATCACCAACAAAACCCAACAGCAAGAGATACAAAGAGAAATTCCATTCAAAATAACTGTTGATAGCATAAAATATTTGGGAATCTATCTACCAAAGGAAAGACAGGAATTATATGAGCAAAATTACAAAACACTTTCTACACAAATAAAATCAGATTTAAATAATTGGAAAAATATTAAGTGCTCTTGGATAGGTCGAGTGAATATAATAAAGATGACAATTCTACCTAGACTAATTTATTTATTTAATGCTATACCAGACTCCCAAGAAACTATTTTAATGACCTAGAAAAAATAACAACAAAATTCATATGGAAGAACAAAAAGTCAAGAATTTCAAGGGTACTAATGAAAAAAAAATCTAATGAAAATGGCCTAGCTGTAGCAAATCTAAAATGATATTATAAAGCAGTAATGGTATTGGCTAAGACATAAATTAGTTGATCAGTGGAATAGATTAGATTCACAGGACAAAATAGTCAATAACTATGGCAATGTAGTATTTGACAAACCCAAAGATCCCAACTTTTGGGATAAGAATTCACTGTTTGACAAAACCTTCTGGGAAAACTGGAAAATTAATAGGGCAGAAACTAGGCATTGACCCACACTTAATGACGTACACCAAGATAAGGTCAAAATGGGTTCATGACCTAGGCATAAAGGATGAAATTATAAATGAATTAGAAGAACATAGGACAGTTTACCTGTCAGACCTGTGGAGGAGGAAAGAATTTATGACCAAAGAAGAACTAGCGGTCATTATTGATCACAAAATAGAAAATTTTGATGATATCAAATTGAAAAGCTTTGTACAAACAAAACTAATGCAGACAAAATTAGAAGAGAAACAATAAACTGGGAAAACATTTTTAAAGTCAAAGGTTCTGACAAAGGCCTCATTTCCAAAATATATAGAGAATTGACTCTAATTTATAAGAAATCAAGTCATTCTTTAAGTTGATAAATGGTCAAAGGAGATGAACAGATAATTTTCAGATGAAAAAATTGAAACTATTTCTAGCCACATGAAAAGACGCCCCAAGTTATTATTAATTAGAGAAAGGCAAATTAAGACAACTCTGAGATAGCACTACTCACCTCTCAGATTGGCTAGGGTGAAAGGAAAAGATAATGGTGAATGTTGGAGGGAATGCAGGAAAACTGGGAAACTCATACATTGTTGGTGGAATTGTGAATACATCCAGCCATTCTGGAGAGCGATTTGGAATTATGCCCCAAAAGGTATCAAACTGTGCATACCCTTTGATCCAGCAGTGTTACTACTGGGCTTATATCCCAAGGAAAGCTTAAAGAAGGGAAAGGGACCTGTATGCACAAAAATGTTTGTGGCAGCTTTCTTTGTAATGGCTAGAAACTGGAAACTGAGTGGATGTCCATCAATGGGAGAATGGCTGAATAAATTGTGATATATCAATGTTATGGAATATTATTGTTCTGTAAGAAATGACCAACAGGATGATTTCAGAAAAGCCTGGAGAGAGTTATATAAACTAATGCTGAGTGAAAAGAGCAGGACCAGGAGATCATTATATATTTCAACAACAATACTAAATGATAATCAGTTCTGATGGACATGGCTCTCTTCAACAATGAGATGAACCAAATCAGTCCATTTGTTCAATAATGAATAGAATCAACTACACCCAGCGAAAACTCTGAGAAATGAGTGTGAACCACTTCATCCAATCCCTCTTTTTTTGTCTGCTTGCATTTTTGATTTCCTTCACAGGTTAAGTTACACTTGTACATTATTTCAAAGTCTGATTCTTCTTGTACAGCAAAATAACTCTGAATATGTATACATATATTGTGTTTAACATATACTTTAACATATTTAACATGTATTGGTCTATCTGCCATCTGGGGGAGAGGGTAGGAGAAGGAGAGGAAAAATTGGAACAAAAGGTTTTGCATTTGTCAATGCTGAAAAATTACCTATGTATATATCTTGTAAATAAAAAGCTATAATAAAAAATGCAAAATAAAAAAGATGCAAAATTAAAAAAAAAAGTTGCTAAAAAAAATTAGAATTATCCAAATTGAAATTAATGACTTTATGACAAATCAAGAAATCAAATGACAAATCAATTTTAATCATTAAAAGACTAGGGGAAAAAGAAATGTGAATTATCTTACAAAACAAACAAAAAACTATTGGCATGGAATGCATATTGAGGAGAAATAAATTAATAATAATTAATCTACCATGAAATTCATGCAAAAAAAAAAGCCTAGTCTTTCCTTTTCAAGATATCACAAAAGAAAAGTGTCCACAGAGCACTTAGAAAGCACAGAGAAAAGTATAAAGTAAAAGAATCCATTGATGACCTCCTGAAAGAAACTCCAAAATGAAAACTCCCAGTAATGTTTTAGCCAAAATCCAGACCTCCCAGGTGAAGAGAAAAATACTGTATGCAGTCAGAAAGAAAGAATTCAAATGCTGAGGAACCAATAAGAATAACAAAGATTTTCTTACCACAACTACAAAGAATGGGGAGCTTAGCATATAAATATTCCAACCCAATAAAACTGAGCATAATTCAGCAAGGGGAACAATGGAATTTTAACAAAGTAGAAGACTTCCCAGGATTCTTGATGAAAGATAAGGGTAGGAAAACTTGCATGCAAACATAGGAGTCAAGAAAAGTATAAAAAGGTAAACATGAGTGAAAAATTATAAGGTGTAATGTCCAGACTAGCTTTCTGGAGGATCTCTGGATGGGCTATGGTCTTAGGTGGAGAAGTGATGAAGGCAGGAGAGCTACCTGGAAGATGGTCAAGGGTGGAGTCTGGAGTCTTTTCTGTGTCTGTGTCTGAGTCTCTGAGGCTGAGATCGAGCTCAAGCACACACACTCTCATCTCCAGTCCTCTCAGACCTTAAATACCTTAGTAAGATTATATCACTACAACACACTGAGCATGTGCCCACTGTAAAACTATTACATCACCATATCACACTAAGTATATGCCAACAAGAGTGATTACATCATTATATCACACCAAGTATATGTGAACTAGATTACCATTCTCTCATAAATGACACTGAGCACATACCTTACTGTACATATCCTTGTTTCAAGTATACTTTTCCCAGAGTGCCCAGAGTTAAGAGAAGGGTCTTAATTGAAACAGGTATCTATAAATCCATCAGCATGGGAGGTATTACACAAACACATAGTAATATAACACAGGTTAGTAGTCATGTAACAAACAATATGCATCAACATGAGGACTTATACATGTCCATAAGGGCTAGAAGGAGGGTCCAAAACCAATCTATTGTCCATAATTTCATGTGTCAGGGAATGCAATGATTCCTGCAGATTTTGAAGTCCTGAATCAGTCTCATCATGTGTCAAGGAATCCAATGATTCCTGCAGATTTTGAAGTACTATAGTAGTCTCATCAACAATTTTTGATGTTTATGAATTAATTCCCATATACAATGGGTTAACAGGCCTGCTTTTTCATGGCACATGTAGTCAGAGATGGAATCATCTGATGTTTCTTGGGTCTTCTCCTTTGTTTCGAGGGACTTTTCCATCTCTTTCCAATGGACAAGACGCATATGGCTTGTTGGCACCCATGTAACTGTTTCTCCTTCTGTAGAGATGCAAGCAAATCCTCTCCTTATTGCAGTAAACCTGTCTGGTCCCTTCCATTCACCACTTTCTGGACCTCTCCACATCACTTGGAGATTATCTAAAGATAGTGGAGTTGCTCACACTGAACACTGCCCTTCTGGTGGGTTATAAAACCAGTATGCTGGAGCCAGAACATCTTTATTAAAAATCAAAAAATTAATAGTATAAAGAGCTAAATGTAAAAGTTCTCTAGGATTACCTGTGGCTCCCCCTTTCTTTTCTTTTTGGAGGAGCATCTGGATGTTGCTGTTTCTCTTCAGTACTATTGGCTGTCCTTAAGGATTAAAAAGTACACCAGTGGTGTGTAAAATCTGAGACTGGGCATCAAAGTGTGCAAAATGTTTAGAAGTATATGCAGGTCCATTATCTGTTTTTATTGTTTGTGGCACAGCCATGATTGCAAAAGCTTGTATAAGGAATTCAGTGACCACTTGGGCAGTCTCTTTTACTACTGGTATTTCATTACAAGCCTCTGAATTAATGCTTGACTGAAAAAAACCTACAATTAGTTACCAAGAGCAGCCATCCTTGAGACTCGTCAGGAAAGGTCTGTTTTTGATTGAGGGCGGGGACGGGTTTAGATCAGAAGCAGGCTGCGGGCAGACAGGCAGCGGCAGCGGCAGTGAGAGCAGGGAAGGCAGCTTAGAGCCAAGCAGAGCGGAGAGGGGGTGGGGCGTGATCGCAGCAGTCTCTGTGGGGAGAGCTTTGCTACAGGATTGGATACTTTGCTCCGGCAGCAAGTCAGCAGCCCAGCAGAGAAGCTAAAAACACTGGGGGGTGAAGAATACAACCCCAAAGAGCTGGAGTCTCTCGGGACCTGGCCACCCCTCTGTCCCCCATCTCATCCCCCTCCCCCCCACAGTGACTCAGCATGCTCTGGGATCTCAGAGCCCAGGCGCAGCACAGTCGGGCTAGTGCCTCGCTGCTGCCCCCGCAGTCTGTAGAGGAAGCTCGGTAACACCACCCAGCCCCTCCCCCAAAGAAAGCAGCCTCCATTCAAGGGTTTCTTCTTCTGTTTCTTTGCTAGTTTGTCTTTGATTATTAGACAGAATGAGCAAGAAACTGAAGAGGACTTTAACCCTTGACAGCTTCTATACAGAAAGAGAGCAGACTCTAAATCCTGAGGAGACTAAAAACAGATTGTCTCCAGGTGAATCCCCAAAGGAGGAGATCATCTGTTCCTCAGCACAGATGAATCTCATAGAGGAAATTAAAAAGACTCTCACAAGAGAGCTAGAAGAAAAATGGGAAAAAGAGAGGGAGGCTTGGCAAAAGAGTCTGGAGAAGTCATCTCACTTATTTAGACACAGAGTGGATAAAGAAATAAAATCCTTGAAAAATAGGATTGGTGAACTGGAAACAGAAAACAGCTCTCTAAAAAACAAAATTGGCGAAATGGAAAAAAATTCCATAGAACAAAAGAACTCAATTGGACAATTAGAGAAAGATTTTTAAAAAGTGAGTGAAGAAAATACTTTACTGAAAATCAGGGTCGAACAAATGGAATTGAATGACTCGAGGAGACAAGAAGAATCAGGCAAGCAAATCCAAAAAAATCAAACAATGGAAAAGAATGTGAAATACCTTCTGGGGAAGACAACAGACCTGGAAAACAGATCCAGGAGAGACAATCTGAGAATCAT
This sequence comes from Antechinus flavipes, assembly GCF_016432865.1. Classification (NCBI taxonomy): domain Eukaryota; kingdom Metazoa; phylum Chordata; class Mammalia; order Dasyuromorphia; family Dasyuridae; genus Antechinus; species Antechinus flavipes. The sequence continues at coordinate 234,096,046 of NC_067402.1, read as the reverse complement.
CGGACTCTCAGAAAAGCATGATGAAAAAAAGAGCCTGGACACTATTTCCCAGGAAATTATCAAAGAGAACTGCCCAGAAGTCATAGAAATAGAGGGTAAAATAGACATTGAAAGAATTCATCGATCCCCTACTGAAAGGGATCCTAAAATCAAACCACCAAGGAATATAGTGGCCAAATGCCAGAACCCTCAGACAAAGGAAAAAATACTGCAAGCGGCTAGAAAAACCCAATTCAAGTATCGAGAGGCCACAATAAGGATCACCCAGGATCTGGCAGCATCCACATTAAAGGAGCGAAGGGCCTGGAATATGATATTCTGAAAGGTTAAGGAACTTGGTATGCAACCAAAAATAACTTAACCAGCTAGAATGAGCATCTTTTTCCAGGGAAGTAGATGGACATTCAACGAAGTAAGCGAATTTCACCTATTTTTGATGAAAAAGCCATAACTTAACAAACAGTTTGATCTACAAATACAGAACTCAAGAGAAATCTAAAAAGATAAAAATTAATCTTGGGAACTGTATTTCGGCTATAAAGATGTATAAAGAGTACAAGTATACCTTGTTTTAGAAACTAGATGTGGAAAGGACATTGTACCAGAAAAAGGGTAAAGTGGGGGTAGTACATCTCATGAAGAGGCAAAGGAAACCTATTATATCTGAGAGAAAGAATGGAGAGGGATGAATATAGTGAGTATCTTACTGCCTTCAGAATTGGCTTTGAGAGAAAAATTTTAGACATATTCAATCTATGGTGAAACTTCCCCCACCTCATTGAAAAGTGAGAAGGGAAAAGTGAAAAGGGAAGGAATGAGCTAAGTGGAAGGGAATACGGGAACTGGGAGGGAAAGGGGTAAGATAGGGGGAGTAACTCTAAGGGGGGGGAAGGATACTAAAAAGGGAGGGCTGTGAGAAGCAAGTGGTGCTCACAAGCTTAATACTGGGAAGGGGGGTAAGGGAGTAAGAAGGGAGAAAAGCATAAACAAGGGTTAACAAGATGGCAAGTAATACAGAATTGGTTATTTTAACCATAAATGTGAACAGGGTAAACTCCCCCATAAAGAGGAAGTGGTTTGCAGAACGGATTAAAAGCCAGAATCCTACAATATGTTGTTTACAGGAAACACACCTGAAGTGGGGAGATACATGCAGGATAAAGGTAAAAAGTTGGAGCAAAACCTACTGTGCTTTTGGTGAAGCCAAAAAAGCATGGGTAGCCATCCTGATCTCAGATCAAACTAAAGCAAAAATTGATCTAATCAAAAGAGATAAGGAAGGGCACTATATCTTGCTAAAGGGTAGAATGAATAATCAAGCAGTATCTATATTAAACATATATGCACCAAGTGGTGTAGCATCTAAATTCTTAAAAGAGAAATTAAGAGAGCTGCAAGAAGAAATAGACAGCAAAACTATAATAGTGGGAGATCTCAACCTTGCACTCTCAGAATTAGATAAATCAAACCACAAAATAAATAAGAAAGAAGTCAAAGAGATAAATAGAATACTAGAAAAATTAGATATGACAGATCTCTGGAGAAAATGTAATGGGGACAGAAAGGAGTACACCTTCTTTTCAGCAGTTCATGGTATTTATACAAAAATTGACCATATATTAGGACATAAAAACCTCAAACTCAAATGCAGTAAGGCAGAAATAGTAAATGCATCCTTTTCAGACCACGATGCAATGAAAATTACATTAAACAAAAAGCCAGGGGAAAGTAGACCAAAAAATAATTGGAAACTAAATAATCTCATACTAAAGAATGATTGGGTGAAACAGCAAATCATAGACATAATTAATAACTTCACCCAAGAAAACGATAATAATGAGACATCATACCAAAATGTATGGGATGCAGCCAAAGTGGTAATAAGGGGAAATCTCATATCTTTAGAGGCCTATTTGTATAAAATAGAGAAAGAGAAGGTCAATGAATTGGGCTTGCAACTAAAAATGCTAGAAAAAGAACAAATTAAAAACCCCCAGTCAAACACTAAACTTGAAATTCTAAAAATAAAAGGAGAGATCAATAAAATTGAAAGTAAAAAAAACCTATTGAATTAATTAATAAAACTAAGAGTTGGTTCTATGAAAAAACCAACAAAATAGACAAACCCTTAGTAAATCTGATTAAAAAAAGGAAAGAGGAAAATCAAATTGTTAGTCTTAAAAATGAAAAGGGAGAACTCACCACTAACGAAGAGGAAATTAGAGCAATAATTAGGAGTTACTTTGCCCAACTTTATGCCAATAAATTCGACAACTTAAATGAAATAGAAGAATACCTCCAAAAATATAGCTTGCCTAAACTAACAGAGGAAGAAGTAAATATCCTAAACACTCCCATCTCAGAAAAAGAAATAGAACAACTATCAATCAACTCCCTAAGAAAAAATCCCCAGGACCAGATGGATTTACATGTGAATTCTATCAAACATTTAAAGATCAATTAACTCCAATGCTAAATAAACTATTTGGAAAAATAGGATTGAAGGAGTCCTACCAAACTCCTTTTATGACACAGACATGGTACTGATACCTAAATCAGGTAGGTTGAAAACAGAGAAAGAAAATTATAGACCAATCTCCCTAATGAATATTGATGCTAAAATCTTAAATAAAATATTAGCAAAAAGATTACAGAAAATCATCCCCAGAATAATACACTATGACCAAGTAAGATTTATACCAGGAATGCAGGGCTGGTTCAATATTAGGAAAACTATTAGCATAATTGACTATATCAATAACCAACCAAACAAAAACCATATGATCATCTCAATAGATGCAGAAAAAGCATTTGATAAAATCCAACAGCCATTCCTAATAAAAACATTTGAGAGCATAGCAATAAAAGGACTTTTCCTTAAAATAGTCAGGAGCATATATTTAAAACCGTCAGTAGGCATTATATGCAGTGGGGAAAAGCTGGCACCTTTCCCAGTAAGATCTGGAGTGAAGCAAGGTTGCCCACTATCACCATTATTATTTAATATTGTATTAGAAACACTAGCCTCTGCAATAAGAATCGAGAAAGAGATTAAAGGAATTAGAGTAGGCAATGAGGAAACCAAACTATCACTCTTTGCAGATGATACGATGCTATATACCTAGAGAACCCCAGAGATTCTACTAAAAAGCTATTAGAAATAATTCATAATTTTAGCAAAGTAGCAGGATACAAAATAAATCCCCATAAATCCTCAGCATTTTTATACACCACCAACAAAATCCAAGAGCAAGAGATACAAAGAGAAATCCCATTCAAAATAACTGTTGATAGCATAAAATATTTGGGAATCTATCTACCAAAGGAAAGTCAGGAATTATTTGAACAAAATTACAAAAAAGTTTCCACACAAATAAAGTCAGACTTAAATAATTGGAAAAATATTAAGTGCTCTTGGATAGACTTTAAAGATGACAATACTCCCTAAACTAATCTACTTATTTAGTGCTATACCAATCAGACTTCCAAGAAAATATTTTAATGATCTAGAAAAAATAACAACAAAATTCATATGGAACAATAACAAGTCGAGAATCTCAAGGAAATTAATGAAAAAAAAATCAAATGAAGGTGGTCTAGCTGTACCTGATATAAAATTATATTATAAAGCAGCAATCACCAAAAGCATTTGGTATTGGCTAAGAAATAGATTAGTTGATCAGTGGAAAAGGTTAGGTTCACAAGACAGAATAGTCAACTATAGCAATCTAGTGTTTGACAAACCCAAAGATTCTAACTTTTGGGATAAGAATTCATTATTTGATAAAAACTGCTGGGATAACTGGAAATTAGTATGGCAGAAATCAGGCAAGGACCCACACTTAACACCATATACCAAGATAAGATCAAAAAGCGTCCATGACCTAGGCATAAAGAACGAGATTATAAATAAATTAGAGGAACGTAGGATAGTTTATCTCTCAGACTTGTGGAGGAGAAAGAAATTTGTGACCAAAGATGAACTAGAGACCATTACTGATCACAAAATAGAAAATTTTGATTATATCAAATTAAAAAGCCTTTGTACAAACAACAAATGCAAATAGATTAGAAGGGAAGCAACAAACTGGGAAAACATCTTTACAGTTAAAGGTTCTGATAAAGGCCTCATTTCCAAAATATATAGAAAACTGACCCTAATTTATAAGAAACCAAGCCATTCTCCAATTGATAAATAGTCAAAGGATATGAACAGACAATTTTCAGATGATGAAATTGAAACTATTACCACTCACATGAAAGAGTGTTCCAAATCACTATTGATCAGAGAAATGCAAATTAAGACAACTCTGAGATACCACTACACACCTGTCAGATTGGCTAAGATGACAGGAAAAAATAATGATGAATGTTAGAGGGGATGTGGGAAAACTGGGACATTGATGCATTGTTAGTGGAGTTGTGAACAAATACAACCATTCTGGAGAGCAATCTGGAATTATGCCCCAAAAGTTATCAAACTGTGCATACCCTTTGATCCAGCAGTGCTACTACTGGGCTTATACCCCAAAGAGATACTAAAGAAGGGAAAGGGACCTGTATGTGCCAAAATATTTGTGGCAGCCCTGTTTGTAGTGGCTAGAAACTGGAAATTGAATGGATGCCCATCAATTGGAGAATGGCTGGGTAAATTGTGGTATATAAACGTTATGGAATATTATTGTTCTGTTAGGAATGACCAGCAGGATGAATACAGAGAGGCTTGGAGAGACTTACATGAACTGATGCTAAGTGAAATGAGCAGAACCAGGAGATCATCATACACTTCGACAACGATATTGTATGAGGTTGTATTCTGATGGAAGTGGATTTCTTTGGCAAAGAGACCTAACTGAGTTTCAATTGATAAATGATGGACAGAAGCAGCTACACCCAAAGAAAGAACACTTGGAAACGAATATGAACTACTTGCATTTTTGTTTTTCTTCCTGGGTTCTTTTTACCTTCTGAATCCAATTCTCCCTGTGCAACAAGAGAACTGTTCGCTTCTGCAAACATATATTGTATCTAGGATATGCTGCAATATACTGCAACATATCTAACATATATAGGACTGCTTGCCATCTAGGGGAGGGGGTGGAGGGAGGGAGGGGAAAAATCAGAATAGAAGCGAGTGCAAGGGATAATGTTCTAAAAATATTACTCTGGCATGGATTCTGTCAATATAAAGTTATTATAAAATAAAATATTTTTTAAAAAAAGGTATGCCTGTGGTGTGTAAAATCTGATACTGTGCACAAAAGAATGCTAAATGTTTAGAACTATATGCAAGTCCATTATCTGTTCTTATTGCTGGTGGCACACCCATAATTGCAAAAGCTTGTACAAGGCATTCAGTGACCACTCATGCTGTCTCTTTGGCTGCTGGTATTGCAAAAGTAAATCCTGCAAAAGTGTCTAATACAACATGAATAAAAGACAGAACACCAAAAGATTTATAATAGGTCACATCCATTTGCCAAATGTCATTGCATCTCAAACCAGAAGGGTTCTTCCCGAGAGACCATAGGAGCTTGGAAAAGAAGGCAAGCTGTACAGGCTTTTCCTATGTGCCTAGCTTCCTCTTTTGTCATCTCAAATTGAAAATGTAAAGCTCGAATAGCCTGATGATATTTAGAATAAGATTCTTGAGCTGCCTAAAATAAAAGAGTATTGGCTAATATGGTTAGAAGGCTATCTGCCTTTGAATATCCATAAAAATAGGACCTTGAAGTCCACTATGAGATTGGATATGCAAGATATAAATCTTACCTGGATGCTTTCTTACTTGCTCTTGAAGTTCCTCAAAGAGCTGATATATAATAGAAGCTACAAATTTTATTTAGGCTGTGGCAATTCTTTGTACCATACCTACCAAATAAGCTGAATCAGATATTATATTTACATCTCCTGGATAATAAGTAACAGCTAGCATGACCGCATACAATTCATTTTGCTGAGTGGACTGAAAAAGAGTTCTGACTACTCCATTTATAGTTAAGTCATGAGAATATACAGCACTAATGTTATATTTGGATGCATGTGTAAAGATAGTTGGTCCTTTAAGAGGAATCTTAGAGATATTTTCTTTAAAAATCCATTGCCAATTATGTAATTTCCAATTTGTCTTTGATGGAGACCTGTGTGTAAAATTTGGAGCTGTGGCCAATAAAATTTGCTATTCTGGGATGTTTTCACAGCATATATTAATTTGTACATTCGTATAAAAGGTGTATATCTTGTCAGGTCTTATTCCAGATAATTGTACTACTCGCTTAATGGCCTTTAATAAAATTCTAGCCACAAGCACTGATTACGGAGTAAGACTTTGGTCTGGTTGTGCTGGGAGGGTCACCCACTCTATCACACTCTTTGAGCTCATCAGCGTTGTACTTAACTTCTTTCTTGTCTAACTCTCCATGCTTTTCAGTTACTTTGTCAGTACCATTCCCCTCTTTGTCAGTACCGTTCCCCTTCTGCTCTTTCTTCTAACACTTTCTTGTCTGGTTGTCCACCTTAAAATGTTTCCTTTTTTTAGAACTTGTAGAATTCTTTAAAGCCAATTGTATTAAAAAAAAAAAAGACAATTGTATTATATTGTACATAAGGAATGTTTTCTCAGAAGCTGAATCAGGACTCATAGCTTCCTAATATTCAATTAATTGCTATGCATTCTATTATATTTTAAAGTCCAGTAATCTGCTTCCATATTACCAACATACCTTGCTTCTTTATTAACCTAACTATGCAGTCTATACACTTCCCTTGGGGTCTAGGGAGGCTCTTTTTGTAGTGTTTGCCCCATTTCAGTTGAAGAATGGAAGTGACTAGTTTAGCCCTTACCAAAGTTTCCTGCTTGTCTATTTTTATACTCATGCTGTTTCCAAGTCACAGAGACTTCTCCAAAGAGCTTACAATTGTATTAGTCAAACTGCTTTGTGCCCTGCTTTGCAAGACCCTGTGTTTCTAGGGCCCCAAGTTTGGATGCCAAAATATAATGTCTGGGATAGCTCTCTGGAGGGTCTCAGGATGGGCCTTGGTCTTTAGATGGGAAACTTATGAAAGCAGGAGAGCTACCATGAGGTTGGTCAAAGAAGGAGTCCCAAATCTTCTCTGTGTCTGTGTCTGAGACACTTCTGTGTCTGTGGCAGAGAGAGTCCTCTGTGTCTGTGGTTCCCTTAAATACCCCAGGATGATTACATCACTCTAGCACACTGAGCATGTGCCATTACATTATCATATCACATTAAGTATATGTTTGGAGAATCTTTATCTCATACTGAATAGGTGCTTAACTACAAGCACCCTGCTGTCCTTGATTCAAGTACACTTTTTCAGAGTTCCCACCTTCTAATGAATTACATTACTACAATAATTTAATTGGCATTCCTTTTTGAGGGAGACAAATCTTATTACATAAAATTGCTTTCAACGCACAGTTATACATATATTACACATACACATGTACACGTGTCTATTTGTCTACATGTAAATATACTTATTATATATATGTATGTATATATATGGATACACACATGCACACATACTATTAAGTCACAATAATCATGTTTAAGTCAAGGGAGATGTATAAAACACAAGAAATTCAGGAACTGCAATAAAGTGAAACTATAAGTAAAACTGACCAATGGATCATACTTTCAAAGTTTTCTACTAGTAACCCAATGGCAGTTTTCTAAGCTATTCATATCGACTGTCTTATTAATATTAGTTCTGCAAGGGATGTATACAATGCCATTTGTTTTGGCTAAAATGTGAAGTTAAGGTGTTCCTCAAGTACTATGGATAATTACCAGGATGAAATAATCTGATAGCAATCACTGGTAGGTGACTAAATTACTGATATCTTCTTTATGTTTTTTGGGGAGTTATTGTAAGAAGAAAAAACCTAATAGTATTTCAACTGATGGAATTAGAAATATGGAAGCTACTTCTCGATGTCACCTCAATGTAATTTTATAAAGGTCTTCCTTCAAGTGAAATTATTACATTGTCTTCATTTTTTCTCAAAGTGTTGAATGATTCCTATTATCATCTAAATCATTTACTTGCCACTCATGTTTAATATCTGTAATTATTTTTAATGACATCATTAGGACAACCTAAACCAATGTGTTTTTTAAAGGTGCACATTCAGGAGCCCAGAATATAAAAACTAGGTCTTCTTTGGCATACTTTTTTTGTTTCATATGTTGCATAATCCAAAGCACATTAGCAGTCATTCAGAGGTATCAGTTTCAGAGACAACAATAGATGGGATCCTCTACAATATCAAGAAGATTTGCTTTACCTTTTCTGTATTACTTAAACAGAAGAGTGTTATGGGCCAGAATTCTTGTACTTAAAACAAGGATTCTTACCACATGTTAAGTCAGTGGAATTGATAAATACAATGATTATCTAGCTTAGCATGGTGATTAATAGTTCTCTAAGTTCAGTATGATTGATTTAATATCACAATAAATAATGGTTATATAGGGATATAATGATTGGTTTATACTCAGTGTGGAGCATATCAGCAGGGACTAAGAGCTAGAGAAGACAAGTGGACTGGAGGCAGGAGCTCAAGCTTTGGGAGCCAAGAAGAGAGAGATTCATTTCCATCTTCATCAACCTTGTGGTGGCTGGCATTTTCTGCATTTTCTCCACTGAAACCAAGTTCCCTCTGAAGACCAGAAGAAAGCTAGCTGAGCACCAGGCAAAGAAGACAAGAAAGACTTTTGGACTTTACCACCTGGCTATTCTTGTGGTGATTACTCTGCTGAAAAGAAGGGTGCTTCCAGGGACCTTCAGAAAATCAAACAAAGAACACTAGATTGTGGTGCCCAACGTGGGGTTAAGAACCTATATCTGTGACCCAGAAATTAGGGTAAGTACAAAAATAAACAAGAAGGAAACCTTGTTAAGAGCTAAAGTAGTATTCCAGCTTAAATGAGACAAATGTTTAGAAAGGAGCCTTTTCCATTTCAAGGAAAATTTGTCGAAAGCATAAACTCATCAAAAGCCAAGGTTTGATTGTGACTTGGGAGTCGGTCATTGAACTTTTAGAAATGTAACAATACATATCTCCTTAGTTCTTTAAGGAAAAAGAATTAAATCTAGATGAGTGGAAATTAATAAGAGAGCAATTATGTGAATACTACAGTGATAATGGTAGTGATTTAATTCCTAAAGAAACACTTTATACATATAACTTAATACAATTGGCTTTAGGAAATTATATAAGTGATAGAATAAGGAAAAAGAAGAAAGTGTAAGAGGGGGAGGATACTGACAAACTAGGTGAAAAGGATGAGGAATTAGACAAGAATGGAGTTAAGTACAATTCTGATGAAATTAAGGAGGGTGGTGCTTCACAGCAGGAGCCATTAGGGCATTTCCCAATCCCTGACCTACTCACCTCAATGAACCCAATTAACATGGGTGGAGGGAAAAGGAGGAAGGGGAGGGGCAGTGACACCATCAGCACCACCTATGCAGGAGCTTTGTCCACCCCTTATGACAAGATTACAAAAGGTATAAGCTAAAAAAAAAGGGCAGGATATATTTGATTTGATAAATGCATACCCTGTGATTGAAGAATTTGATTTTTCAGGTCAAGTCAGGAGAAGATATATTTCTTTTGATCTCGAAATTATCAAAGATTTTAAAAAGCATTGCACTCTTTATGGGGCCACATCGTCTTATGTTAAGATGGTATTAAAGAATTTGGCTTATGAAATTTTAACCCCTAGTGATTGGAAAGCCATATCAAGGACATGTTTAGAACATGGACAAAACCTGTTGTGGCTTTTGGAAAATAATGAACTTTGTAGAATACAAGATCAATGAAATAGGCAGACTGGAGTTAATATACAAGTCACCTTTGACCAACTAGCAGGTAAAGATCAGTATGCAGACACTTCAGTACAGATTAATTACCCCATAGCAGCATATGAGCAAATTGCTACTACTGCTGTAAAAGCTTGGGGCACCCTCCCAGGAAAGCAAGATCAAGGGGAAGCCTTCACAAAAATAGAGCAAGGTCCAAATAAACCATTTGCTGATTTTGTGGGATGTCTGCAAATAGCTGTCATACAAACAATTGGAGAAAATGCAGCTACAGAAATTATGATAAGACAACTTGCTAAAAATGCTAATGAGATTTGTAGAAGAATTATTCTGGGACTATATAAGGTTGCTCCTTTAGAGGAGATCATAAGACACTGTGCCACAGTGGACACAAATGCTTTTTATACCCAGGCTATGATGCAGAACATGGGAAGACAGGATCCCTCTTGGCAAGGGACTTCCAGAGAGACTTGTCGATGCTTTCAGTGTGGTAGAGTAGCACATCTGAAAGCTCAATGTAGGCAAAGAGATAGAGTAAGAAGACAGAATGAGAGAACAAGACCCCAAACCCCATGCACAAAATGCAACAAGGGCTTCCACTTGGCCTCAGACTATAGATTGACCCAGGGATATGAGAAGCAAAGGCCAGCTCCAGGGCCCCACGTGGGTCATGATGGCAGCCGAGGTTACACCCAAAGAGTCTTTAGAAATTCAATATTAAGACATGATCAATCAGCCAAAAAGCAATCAGATGGAAGAAAGGGATTACATGATGTATCAGCCAAGAAGCAATCAGAGGGGGAAAAGGGATTGCAATTATGGAAAATAGAGTTGTATGCAGCAGGGACTACTGAGATAGTCCCTGGAGAGGTGAAATCTGTTCCTGTTTGGACCATGGATGCTTTGTCTCCAGGCACCATTTTACCTCCTGAGAGTGCTTACAAAACAGTGTTCATCCATACCCTGATGTGGGAAACTGGAGAATCTAGTCACTAACATAGGTAGACAATGTGTGACTTATCAAGCAGGAGAAGTAGTAGCATCAAGTTTACTGTTACATATCCCTAATAGACAATCTGATGATAGGTGCCCAGATTCTGACTCCAAGCAGTAGTTACAGCTGACCAACCTATGCTCACTATTAAAGTAAATGGCATATCATTGGAAGAAGTGGTAGACACGGGTGCAGATTGCAGTCATTAGAGGTACCAGTTGGCCCAGTCACTGGCCAAAGATTAAAGCAGACACCTATATGTCTGATGTAGGAGGATCAGTAGCAGCTGAAGTTAGTGCTGTTCCTATGAGATAGACATTTGAAAGTGTCTTTTTTTTTTTTTTACTCCTTTTATAGTTGAAAAAATCCCCATCAGTTTGTGGGGAAGAGACATTTTACAGCAGTTAGGATTACAATTGAGTACTTGGGCTTTTTAGATAGGGCTGCTGTTGAAGGCCTGTCTTCACTCTCATCTGTTCCTATTTAGTGGAAAACTGATATACCAGTGTGAATGTAACAATGGCCTTTAATAAGGGATAAAATTCAGGCCTTAATAGATATAGTACAGGAGCAACTTGACCAATGACTTAGAACCTTCTCTAAGTCCTTGGAATTCTCTGTATTTGTTGTAAGAAAGAAATCTGGAAAATGGAGGATGTTGACTGATTTTAGAAAAGTAAATGAACAGATGGAAACTATGGGAACTCTTTAGCCTGGACTTCCATCTCCTACTCAGTTACCTAAAGAATGGTCTCTTTGGGTTATAGACATTAAGGACTGTTTCTATTCTATCCCTCTAGATAAGGAGGATATGAAAAGATTTGCCTTTTCAGTGCCCAGTGTTAATTTAGCTGAGCCTTATAAAAGATATGAAAGGAAAGTTTTGCCACAGGAATGAAAAATAGCCCTACTATATGCCAAATATATGTTGCTGCTGCTCTCACTCCAGTAAGCAAAACATTTCCAAAAGTAATATAGTTACATTATATGGATAATACCTTGGGATGTGCACTTGAGGAGCAAATGTAAGAAGCATGTCTACAAAAGACCATGGAAACACTAAGGAACTACAAATTGCATATAGCTGCAGAAAAAAATCTTAGACAAGCTCCTTTTCAATATTTAGGATATGAAATATATCCTAAGGCACTTACAGTACAAAAGCTTTCTTTAAGAACAAAGAAGTTGAACACTTTAATTGACTTTCAGAAATTCATAGGAGATATCCAATGGATACGTCCAGTGTTAAGTTTAACTACCATTCAATTGCAACCTTTCTATAACGTTTTAAGGGGAGACAGTGTTTAAACTCACCATGCCAGTTTACAAAAGAAGCTCAAGAGGATTTGAAAGAGGTTGAACTGGCTTTATCCAATGTGGTTGAAAGAGTCACTCAAAAATCCTAGGAAATATCAGTTTTTGTTACAAAAGCGGCACCCACAGCAGTTCTTCATCAAGGAAATAGTGTGATAGAGTGGGTGAACCTCCCAGCACAACTGGAACAAAGTCTTACTCCTTAACTAGTGCTTGTGGCTAGAATTTTATTAAAGGCCATTAAACAAGCAGTACAATTATCTGGAATAAAATCTGACAAGGTATATATATTTTATACCAAAGCATTAATTAATGTATGCTGCAAAAACATCCCAGAGTGGCAAATTTTATTGGTCACAGCTCCAAATTTTACACATGGGTCTCCATTAAAGATAATTTGGGTATTACATAATTGGTAATGGATTTTTAAAGAAATGGTTTCTAAGGTTCCTCTTAAAGGACCAAGTATCTTCACAGATGCATTCAAACAAAACATTTGTGCTGTATATTCTCATAATTTAACTATAAACAGAACAGTCAGAATGCCTTTTCAGTCCACTCAGCAGAATGAATTGTATGCAATCATTCTAGCTCTTATTTATTATCCAGGAGATATAAAATATAATATCTGATTCAGCCTATTCAATAGGTGAGGTACAAAGAATTGCCACAACCCAAATTAAATTTGTAGCTTCTAATATATATTAGCTCCTTAAGGAACTTCAAGAGCAAGTGAGAAAGCATCAAGGTAAGATTTATATCTTGCCTGTTCACTCTCACAGTGGACTTCCAGGTAATATTTTTGATGAAGTTCAAAGGCAGAGCGCCTTCTAACCATATTAGCCAAAATTTTTATTTATTTCAGGAAGCCCAAGAATCTCATTCTAAATATCATCAGACTGCTTGAGCTTTATGTTTGCAATTTGGAATAACAAAAGAGGAAGCTAGGAGCATAGTAAAAAGCTGCACAGCTTGCCTTCCTTTCTACCCTGTTATACTCTCTCCAGGGAAGACCCTCTCGTGGTTTGAGACCCAGTAAAATCTGGCAAATGGATGTAACCCATTATAAATCTTTTGGTTGTCTATCTTTTAGCCACATTGTGGTGGACACCTTTTCAGGATTTACTTTTGCAATACCAGCAGGCAAAGAAACACCCCGAGTGGTCATAGAATTCCTTATACAAACTTTTAAAATTATGAGTCTGCCACAAGCAATAAAAACAGATAATGGACCTGCATATACTTCTAAACATTTATCATGCTTCTGTGCACAGTATAAGATTTTACACACCACTGGCATACCCTTTAATCCTCAAGGAGAGCTGATAGTAGAGAGGAGAAACAGAGACATCAAGGCACTCCTCCAAAAACAAAAGAAAGAGGGAGCCACAGGTAACACTAGAAAACTTCTAATTTTAGCTTTTTATATAATTAACTTCTTGATTTTTGACAAAAATCAAGGCTGGCTTGGCAGAAAGGTTTTATAACCCACCAGAAGGGCAGTGTTCAGTGTGAGCAGCTCTACTATCTTTAGAGAATTGCCAGGTAATGTGGACAGATCCAGAAAGTGGTGAATGGAAGGGACTAGATAGATTAACTGCTTGGGAGAAAGGGTTTGCTTGTATTTCTACAGATGGAGAAGGAATCAGATAGGTGCCAGTGAACACCTGGAGAGAGATGGAAAAAGAGAAAAACCTGAAAACAAAGGAGAAGACCTGAGAAACATCTGATACTGAAAGAGCATGGCTGATAATGAGACTGTTAAAGAACTTCAATACCAACAGGAATCATTGGATTTCCTGAGATAAAAAATTGTTAATAAGACTGTTGCAGCACTTCAAAATCTGCAGGAATCATTGGATTCCCTGAGACATGATAAGACTGATACAGGACTTCAAAATCTGCAGGAATCATTGGATTCCCTAATATAAGCCTGTTGTTCTGAAAAACTTTTTTCATTTTGTATAATAAAAATTGTAGCAGAATAGTAAGACTGTTGTAGAACTTCAAAACTTGCAGAAACCACTGAATTCCCAAACACATGAAGTAATGGACAATAGATTGGTTTTGGACTATTTCTAGAATTTATGGATATGTATAATTCCTCATGTTGACTCATGTTGTTTCTTACATCACTACTAGACTGTGGTATATTGCTATATACTTATGGAATAACTCTCATGATGAATTTATGTATACCTCTTTCAAGTGAGACCCTTCAGAAACCTGCTAATCTGATTTTATTCCCCATTTTCCTTTGGTGTTTTCATCTCCCTTCCTGAAACATCAGGGAGGGCACGATCACCTCCTTTTTGGGGTTCTTACCTCCTTGAGAAGTCAGGGAGGGTGTGACCACCCTATGTTCTAAAACAAAAGAAAGTGGGAGATTTTATGGGCCAGAACTCTTGTACTTAAAATAAGGATTTTCTCAAGGTGTTAAGTCAGTGGAATTGATAAAAACAATAGATATCTAGTTTACCATGGTGATAAATAGTTCTCTAAGTTCAGTAAATAGTTCTCTAAGTTCAGTATGATTGATTTAATCTTACGACAAATAATGGTTTCCTAGTGATAAAATTATTGGTTTATACTCATTGTGGAGCATATAAGTAGGGACAAAGAGCTAGAGATGAGAGCTAGTGAAGTAAGAACTCCTATATGACCAAAACAGTTGGGAATCTGGCAGAAACTAGGCATAGATCAACATTTCATCATAGGCCAATAAATACCAAATGGGTACACAATTTAGACAAAAATGATGATATAAGTAAATTAATGGAGCGTGAAAGAAAATTTCACATCTATCAGTAAGGGGAAGAGTTCATGATCAAACAAAAGTAGAAGATAAAAATGGACAGAAGATAAAATGGACAATTTTTATTATAGAAAATGAAAAAGATTTTACTGAACAAAATCAAAACAACTAAAATTAAAACCAAGAAAATCTGTGTAGCAAGTTTCTCTGATCAAGATCTTATTTCTAAAATATACTTAGAGTAATAGATCAAATTTGTAAAAATAAGAGTCATTTTCTGTAGAGAGCCTGAGAGAGTGAGGGAACTCTGGGTAAGGTATAAGACCCTTTTAGTCCAGAGGATATCCCCTGACAATATCTGGTTTGGTTTCCCACCTCCTTTTGGTGTTCACACCTTTTCCTGAGAAGTCAAGGAGGGTGTGACCATCTGTGTTCTACCTGAAGCAAGGATATTTACAGCAGGAGGTTCACTCAGTGTGATTGATGAGATAATGCTTCTCTAGTTCACATATATTTAGTGTGAGATGGTGATGTAATGGTTCTACAGTTGGCACATGATCAATGTGCTATAGTGATGTAATTATACCAAGGTATTTAAGGGCTGAGAGGCCTGGAGAGGAGAGTGTGTGCTTGAGCTCAACCTCAGACTCAGAAACTCAGATACAGACAGAGAGGGGATTCCAGACTTCATCCTTGACCATCCTCATGGTGGCTCTCCTGCCTTCATCACTTCTCTACCTGAGACCAAGACCCCATCCAGAGATCCTCCAGAAAGCTAGTACCAGACAATTAAATTTTGGTATCCAAATGTGGGGCAT
This sequence comes from Antechinus flavipes, assembly GCF_016432865.1. Lineage (NCBI taxonomy): Eukaryota > Metazoa > Chordata > Mammalia > Dasyuromorphia > Dasyuridae > Antechinus > Antechinus flavipes. The sequence continues at coordinate 234,080,316 of NC_067402.1, read as the reverse complement.
AGACGTGAGGCTCTGGGCATAAGAACTTACACTCAGCAGTTCAACTGACATGATCACAAGTTTAGTGAAGAATTCCCTGTGACCTGGAAATAGGGTGACTACAAAAATAGACAAGCAGGAAACTTTGGTAAGGGCTAAACTAGTCACTATCATTTTTTCAGCTGAAATGGGGCAAGTAGTAAGAAAAGAGCCTCCCTCACCTTGAGGAAAGTGTGTAGCATGCATAGTTAGGTTAATAAAGAAGCAAGGTTTGTTGGTAACTTGGAAGCAGATCACTGGACGCTTAAAGATAGTAGAGTGCATGTCTCCTTGGCTTTCTAAGGAAAAAAAATTAGAGCTAGTTATGTGGAAAATAGTGGGAGAGCAACTAACTGAATATTACAAAGCTATGGGTCCTGATTCAATTCTTGAGGAAGCATTCCTTATGTACAATATAATACAAGTGGCTTTAAAGAAGCACACACATTCTAAAGCAAGGAAAAATTTTAATGTGGACAGCCAGACAAGGAAGTGTGAGGAGAAGGAGCAGGAGAGGAATGGTACTGATAAAACAGCTGAAAGGCACAGAGAATCGAACAAGAAAGGAGTTAAGTACAGTGCTGATGAACTTAAAGAATGTGGTGCTTCTCACTTTCACAGCTCAGTTTCACTTCTGCCTATATCTGAGAAGGTACCCTTAAGGCATTCCCCATCTCCTGTCCTCCTCTCTCAATTTTGCCTTTTTGGGTAGAGAAAGGAGGAAGAGTGGGAGGGGGTAGTGACACAATCAGCACCACCCATATAGCAGTTTTGTCCACTCTCTATGACACATTTACAAAAGCCATTAGTTAAAGCTAAAGAGGAAGGACAAGATACATCTGATTTGAGAATAGAAGCAAAACCCTGTGACTGAAGAGTTTGACGCTACAGGTCAAGCCAGTAGAAGATACACTTCTTTTAATCTGGAAATGATCAAAGATCTGAAAAAGGCTTGCACTCTTTATGGCTCTACATCATCTTATGTTAAGATGGTATTAGAGAATTTGGCTTATGAAATTTTAACCCCTAGTGACTGGAAATCTATAGCAAAGACATGTTTAGAATCTGGACAAAACTTGTGGCTTTCTGAGTAGAGTGAACTCTGTAGAGTACAAGCCAGTGAAATAGACAACCTGGAGTTAATATACCAGTCACCTTTGATCAACTAGCAGGTATGAATTCTTGTGCAGATGCTTTAGAGCAGATTAATTACCCTATAGCAGCATATGAGCAAATTGCTTATGTTGCTATCAAAGCATGGGGCACCCTCTCAGAAAGACAAGATAGAGGGAAAGCATTCATGAAAATAGCGCAAGGTCCAAATGAACCTTTTGCTGATTTCATGGTTGTTTGTAGACAGTTGTCATATGAACTATTGGTGAAAATGTAGCAACAGGAAATATGATAAGAAAACTTCCTAAGGAAAATGCTAATGAGGATTGTAGAAGAATTATACTAGGACTATGCAAGAATGTTCCTTTAGAGAAGATCATAAAACACTGTGCCACAGTGGGCACAAATACTTTTATACCCAGGCTACGATTCAGACTTTTCAAGACTTGAACATGGGAAGACAGGGTCCCATTTGGCAAGGGACTTCCAGATAGACTCATCCATGTTTTCAGTGTGGTAAAGCAGAGGATCTGAAAGCTCAATGTTGACATAAAGATAGAGTGAAAAAACAGGGAGGGAGAACAAAACACAAAATCCCATGTCCAAAGTGCAACAAAGGCTTCCATTGGGCATCAGAATGTAGACTGACTCAGAGAAATGGGAAGCAGGGCTCGGCTATAGGGTCCCAGGCAAAAAACACTTGGAGCATAATGTCAGCAATGTTACTCCCAGAAAAGTTTCAAAAGTTCAGTACTCCAACATGATCAATCAACTGAGAACTAACCTTATAGGAGAAAGGGATTGGAATTGGGGAGAATAGAGTTGTATGCACACAGGACAACTGAGATATCCCCTGGAGAGGTAAAATCTGTCCCTGTCCAGCCTATAGATCCCTTGCCTCCAAACACAGAAGACTTGACCATTTCACCTCCTGAGAGTGCTTACAAAACAGTGTTTATCCACACACTGACTTGGGAAACTGAGGAATATGTAGCTAATAACCCAGTCACTAATACAAGGAAGACAATGTGTGATCTATCACCCAGGAGAAGTAGTAGCATCAGATTTACTGATACATATTCCTGATATGCAATTTAGTGATATTTATCCAGACTTTGACTCCCAGCAACAGAATCCAGGAATAATCTGGACTGCAGCTGTTACAGCTGACCATCCTATGCTCACTACTTATGTACATGGCATACCATTGAAAAAGTTGGTAGACACAGGTGCAGATTGTACAGTCATTAGAGGTGCCAGTTGGCCCAGTCATTGTCCAAAGATTACGGCAGATACCCATATGTCTGGCATAGGAGGATCAATAGCAGCTGAAATTAGTGCTACTCCTTTGAAATGAACATTTAAAGGTGAAACGGGAGTTTTTACTCCTTTTGTAGTAAATAAAATCCCCGTCAATCTGTGGGGAAGAGTCATTTTACAACAATTAGGATTACAATTGAGTACTTTGGCTTTTTAGGCAGGGCTGCTGTTGAAGACCTGCCTGCACTCTCACCTGGTCCCATTCAATGGAAAATTGATAAACTACTGTGGGTGGAACAGTGGCCTTTAATAAGCAAAAAAAATTTAGGCCTTATTGGATATAGTACAGGAGCAACTTGACACTTACAATCTTCTCTATGTCCTTGGAATTTCCCTGTATTTGTTGTAAAAAACAAATCTGGAAAATGGAGGATGTTGAATGATTTGAGAAAAGTTAATGAACAGATGAAAACTATGGGAACTCTTCAGTCTGGACTTCCATCTCCTAATCAATTGCCTAGAGAATGGCCTCTTTGGGTTATAGACATTAAGGATTGTTTCTATTCTATCCCTCTAGATAAGGAGGATATGAAAAAAAATTGTCTTTTCAGAGCCCAGTGTTAATTTAACTGAGTCTTATAAATGATATGAATGGACAGTTTTGCCACAGGGAATGAAAAATAGCCCCACATATGTATGTAGTTGCTGTTCTTACCCAGTAAAAAAGCATTTTCAAAAGTTATGTTGTTACATTACATGGATGATATCTTGTGGTGTGCATCTGAGAAGCAAATGTTAGAAGCATGTCTACAAAAGACCATAGAAACACTAAGGAATTACAAATTGCATATAGCTCAAAAATTTAAAAGCATACTCCTTTTCAACATTTACGATTTGAAGTATATCCTAAGGTGTTTACAGTACAAAAACGCTCTTTAAGAACAGAGAGGCTGAACACCTTAAATGACTTTCAATAATTGATAAGAGATATCAAATAGATGCATCCAGTGTTAGATTTAACTACCTATCAATTACAACTATTATATGCATTTTAAAGGGAGACACTGCTTTAAACTCACCACACCAGCTTACAAAAGAAGCCCAAGAGGCTTTGAGAGGGGTTTAACTGGCTTTATCTAATGTGATTGAAAGAGTCACTCAAAAACCCTTGGAAATATCAGTTTTTGCTTCAAAAGTGGTACCCATAGCAGTCCTTCATCATGGAGATAGTATGATATAGTGGGTGACCCTCCCAGCATAACCAGACCAAAGCCTTACTCCTTAACCAGTGCTTGTGGCTAGAATTTTATTAAAGGCTATTAAAAGAGCATTACAGTTATTTGGGGTAAGACCAAGATAAGAACCCTCATAGTTTGAGATCCAATGAAAATTTCCAAATGGATGTGACCCATTATAAATCTTTTGGTCGTCTGTGTTTTATCCATGTTGTAGAAGGCATCTTTTCCGGATTTACTTTTGCAATACCAGTAATAAAAGAGACTGCCCAAGTGGTCACTGAATTCCTTACATAAGCTTTTGCAATTATGGGTGTGCCACTAGCAATAAAAACAGATAATAGACCTGCATATACTTCTAAACATTTAGCATGCTTTTGTGCACAGTATCAGATTTTACACACCACTGGCATACCTTTTATTCCTCAAGGACAGGCCATAATGGAGAAGAGAAACAGAGACATCAAAATGCTCCTCCAAAAACAGAAGGGGGAGCCACAGGTAAACCTAGAGAACTTTTACATTTAGCTCTTTATACTATTAATTTTTTTATTCTTGAATAAGATGCCCTTGCTCTGGTAGACACATTTTATAACCCACCAGAAGGGCAGTGTCCAGTGCAAGCAGCTCCACTATCTTTAGATAATTGCCAGGTGATGTGGGGAGACCCAGAAAGTGGTGAATGGAAAGGACCAGATAGGTTAACTGCTTGGGGGAAAGGGTTTGCTTGTATCTCCACAGATGGAGAAGGAATCAGATTGCCAACAAAACATATTTGCCTTGTCCATTGAAGAGAACTGGAGAAGACTCTTGAAACAAAGGAAAAGAAGCAAAGCAAGCAACATCATATGATTCCATCTCTGACTACACATGCCACTGAAAAAGCATGACTGCTAATCCTATGAATATGACAATTGACTCATGAACATCAAAAATTGTTAATGAGACTGCTGCAGGATTTCAAAATCTGCAGGAATCATTGGATTCCCTGACACATGATGAGACTATTGCAGGTTCTACAGTTGGCACATGCTTACTGTGCTGCAGTGATGTAAGTGTACTAAGGTATTTAAGAGCTGAGAGGACTGGAGAGGAGAGCGTATGCTTGAATTTGATCTCAGACTCAGGGACTCAGACACAGACACAGAGGACTCCAGACTTTAGACTCCATCCTTGACCATCCTTGTGGTGGCTGTCCTGCCTTCATCACTTCTCCACCTAAGACCAAGGACCAATCTCTAGATGGGCCTATTTAGAGAACCTCCAGAAAGTTAGTACCGGACGTTACAATTTCCCAATTGATGGTCATAGAATTTGAATATGATTTTTTTTTTTTAGTGGAAGAAACCCAAATTATCAATTTAATTTATCAAAAAATGCTCTAAATCACTAATAATTAGAGAAATGCAAACAACTCACATTCATCATATTGTCTAAGTTAATAAAAAAGGAAAATGACAAATGTTAAAGAGCCCTGGAAAATCAGGTATGCTTTTGCATTGTTGGTGGAATTATAGTCTTATAAAATCTTTTAGGAAAGTAATTTGAAACTATGTTGAGAAAACCATAGTAGGTTGATATTCCCCTCCTCCCCCTGCAAAAAAGGAGGAAAACACTCTTATATAAAAAGTATTTGCAGTAGTTCTTTTGAAGTATCAAAGAATTAGAAACTGAAGTGATGCCCATAAATTGGGGAATGGCTTAACAAGTTATGGTATGTAAATGTGATTGAATACTATTTGCTATAAAAATGAAGTGAATGATTTCAGAAAAATCTAGAAAAACTTGTATTGAACCAATGCAAAATGCAAACAATCATGAGAACAATTTATACAGTAACAGCAATATTGAAAAGATAATCAATTTTAAATACTTTGTATTTCAAATTTCAATTCTGATCATCATACTGATAAACCATAACTCCTAAAGAGCTCATGATGAAACATACTATCCATTTTCAAATAAAGACATGATATATTCAGAAGACAGATTGAAGCATATTTTTCTCTTTTCTCTGCCTGTTCTGTTCTGTTCTGTTCTTTTTGCTCCCTCTCATTTTCTTTCTCCTCCTTCCCTTTGCTAATGGAGAAGTTTGTTTTACGTGATTATACATAACTTTTAATATTTGTGTTATTTTTCTTGACTTTATAATGGTTGAGGGAGGGAGAATGTTTAGAATTATAAATAAAATTTAAGTTTAAAAAATTTAAGAAGTAAATAAATAAAATCAGACTGTTGGAATAGATAATCTTTCACTTTTAAAGTCTTGTAATTCCAAAGTAAATGATATCTGAATATTAACCATTTGCTACCTTGGTACAAAGGCTTTATTTGTAAGTGTCAGGAGCCAGTTCAGACTTCTCTTCCTCAGTTGCAACTTTAATTCATTTGCAGTCATAGTCAACAAAAGCATCCTTTAATTATGGAATTCTTTCCATAGATAGGAATTTCTTTAGGATAGCTCAGAAATAATGTCTAAAGACAAATGTTACAAAAGGCAGTATGCCAGATAAAAGAGATTCTTATGAAGTAGATGTATGATGGCTCACAGTTTTAGGAATCATTTAGATTTGTTTTATGGACTGAAAAGAAAGTAACCATTATTACTGACCTATGATAAGCAATGTTGTCTGCTTCCTGTAAGTCACATCACTTCCTGTCACTACCTCCAAAAATATAGGCTTCCTAGATTATCAGAGGAGGAAGTAAATTGCTTAAATAGTCCCATTTCAGAAAAAGAACTAGAACAAGCTATTAACCAAATCCCTAAAATAAAATCACCAGGACCAGATGGATTTACATGTGAATTCTACCAAACATTCAAAGAACAATTAGCCCCAATGCTTTATAAACTATTGGAAAAAATAGGGAATAAAGAAGTCCTACCAAATTCCTTTTATGACACAGACATGATACTGATAGGTTCAACCAGGTAGGTTGAAAACAGAGAAAGAAAATTATAGACCAATCTCCCTAATGAATATTGATGCTAAAATCTTATATAAAATATGAACAAAAAGACTAGAGAAAATCATTCCCAGGATAACATACCACGATCAAGTAGGATTTATACCAGGAATGCAAGGTTGCTTCAATATTAGGAAAACTATCAATATAATTGGCCTTATTAATAACCAAATTAACAAAAACCATATGAAAATATACTTGAGAGTATAGGAATAAATGGACTTTTCCTTAAAATAATCAGTAGCATCTGTTTAAAACCAGCAGTAAGCATTATATATAACAGGGACAAACTGCAACCATTCCCAATAAGATCAGGAGTGAAACAAGGTTACCCCACTATCACTGTTGCTATTTAATATCGTCTTAGAAATTCTAGCTTTGGCAATAAGAGTTGAGAAAGAGATTAAAGGAATAAGAATAGGCAATGAGGAAGCCAAATTATCACTCTTTGCTGATGATATGATGGTATACTTAGAGAACCCCAGATACTCTACTAAAAAGTTATTAGAAACAATCCACACCTTTAGCAAAGTTGCAGGATACAAAATAAACCCACCTAAGTCATCAGCATTTTATATATCACTAACAAAATCTAACAGTTAGAATTACAAAGAGAAATTCCATTTAAAGTAACTACTGATTGTATAAAATATTTAGGAATCTATCTGTCAAGGGAAAATCAGAAACTTTATGAGCAAAACTACAAAACACTTTCCACACAAATTAAGTCTGATCTAACCAACTGGAAAAATATTAAATGCTCTTGGATTGGGTGAGCAAATATCATAAAGATGACAATACTACCTAAACTAATCTATTTATTTAGCGCTATACCAATCAGACTCCCAAAAAACTATTTTGATGACCTAGAAAAAATAACAACAAAGTTCATATGGAAAAACAAAAGGTCAAGAATTTCAAGGGAATTAATGAAAAAAAATCAAATGAAGGTGGCCTAGCTTTACCAGAACTAAAATTATGTTATAAAGTAGCAGTTACTAAAACCATCTGGTATTGGCTAAGAAATAGACTAGTTGATCAATGGAATAGATTAGGTTCAAAGGACAAAAGCACCAATAATTTTAATAATCTAGTGTTTGACAAACCCAAAGACCTCAGTTTTGGGGATAAGAATGCATTATTGGACAAAAATTGCTGGGAAAATAGGAAATTAGTGTGGCAGAAACTAGGCATTGACCCACACTTAACACCATACACCAAGATAAAGTCAAAATGGGTTCATGAACTAAGCATAAAGAATGAGATTATAAACAAATTGGGAGAGCATAGGATAGTTTACCTCTCAGACCTGTGGAAGAGGAAGGAATTTATGACCAAAGAGGAACTAGAGATCATTATTGACTACAAAATAGAAAATTTTGATTATATCAAATTGAAAAGTTTTTGTACAAACAAAACTAATGCAGACAAGATTAGAAGGGAAACAATAAACTGGGAAAACATTTTTTCAGTCAAAGGTTCTGATAAAGGCTTCATTTCCAAAATATATAGAGAATTGACTCTAAATTATTAGAAATCAAACCATTCTTCAATTGCTATATGGTCAAAGGGTACGAACAGACAATTCTCAGAAGAAGAAATTAAAACTATTTCTAGCCATATGAAAATATGCTCCAAATCTTATTAATCAGAGAAATGCAAATTAAGACAACTCTGAGATACCACTACATACCTGTCAGGTTGGCTAGAATGACAGGGAAAGATAATGCAGAATGTTGGAGGGGATGTGGGAAAACAGGGACACTGAAATTGTTGGTGGAATTGTTGGTGGAATTGTGAACACATCCAGCCATTCTGGAGAGCAATTTGGAACTATGCTCAAAAAATTATCAAACTGTGCATACCCTTTGATCCAGCCATATTGTTACTGGGCTTATACCCCAAAGAGATACTAAAGAAGGGAAAGGGACCTGTATGTGCCAAAATGTTTGTGGCAGCCCTCTTTGTAGTGGCTAGAAGCTGGAAAATGAATGGATGCCCATCAATTGGAGAATGGTTGAGTAAATTGTGGTATATGAATGTTATGGAATATTATTGTTTTGTAAGAAATGACCAGCAGCATGAATACAGAGAGGATTGGTGAGACTTACATGAACTGATGCTAAGTGAAATGAGCAGAACCAGGAGATCATTATATACCTCAACAATGATGCTGTATGAGGATGTATTCTGATGGAAGTGGATTTCTTCAACAAAGAGATCTAACTCAGTTTAAATTGATCAAGGATGGACAGAAGCAGCTACACCCAAAGAAAGAACACTGGGAAATGAATGTAAACTGATTGCATTTTTGTTTTTCTTCCCGGGTTATTTATACCTTCTGAATCCAATTCTCTCTGTGCAACAAGGGAACTGTTCTGTTCTGTATACATATATTATATTTAGGATATACTGTAACCTATTTAACATGTATAGGATTGCTTGCCATCTTAGGGAGGGGGTGGAAGGAGGGAGGGGAAAAATCAGAACAGAAGTGAGTGCAAGGGATAATGTAAAAAATTACCCTGGCATGGGTTCTGTTAATAAAAAGTTATTAAAAAATAAATAAATAAAATAAAGTTTAATGTGGGGGGAAAAAAAACTTAAAAAAAAAAAAAGATCCCTTTGGTATATAAGCCCAGTAGAAACATTGCTGGGTCAATGGGTATGCATACTTTGATAACTTTTGAGTATAGTTCCAAATTGCTTTCCAGAATGGTTGGATCTGTTCCACCAACAATGTTTAATGTCCCAGTTTTCCCATATCCCCTCCAATATTTGTCATTATCTTATTCTGTCATCTAAGCCAATCTGAGAGGTATGTAGTGGTATCTCAGAGTTGTCTTGGAGCACCTTTTCATATGGCTAGAAATAGTTTCTATTTCTTCATCTGAAAATTGTCTGTTCGTATTCTTTGTTCATTTATCAATTGGAGAATGGCTTGAATTCTTATAAAATTGAGTTAATTCTCTATATATTTTAGAAATGATGTCTTGATATAAAAATGTTTTCCCAATTTATTTCTTCCCTTTTAATCTTGTCTGCATTAGTTTTGTTTGTACAAAAACTTTTAAACTTAATATAATAAAATTTATGTATTTGGTGTTTAATTATGAGTTCCTGTTATTCTTTGGACACAAATTCCTTCCTTCTACACAGATCTGAGAATTAAACTATTCTATATTCTGGTAATTTGCTTATAATATCATTCTTTATGTCTAAATCATGAACTCATTTTTACCTTATCTTGGTATATAGTGTTAGGTGGGGTCATTGCCTAGTTTCTTCCGTACTAGTTTCCAATTTTCCCAGCAGTTTTTTTTTTAAATAGTGAGTTCTTATCCCAAAAGCTGGGGTTTTGTCAAACATTAGATTGCTCTAGTTATTGATTATTTTGTGCTCTAATCCTTAACTGGAGTAATGATCAACTACTCTATTTCTTAGCTGGTACCAAATGGTTTTGATGGCCACTGCTTTATAATATAGTTTTAGGTCTGGCACAGCTAGGCCACCTTCATTGGAATTTTTTTTAATTCATTAATTCTCTTGAAATTCTTGAGCTTTTGTTCTTTCAGATGGACTTTATTATTATTTTTTCTAGGTCTATATATTTTTTCTAAGGTCTCTTTTTCTTCTCTTATTGCCAAAAATAATATTTCTAATATAATATTGAATAGTAATGGTGATAGTGGGCAACCTTGTTTCTCCCCTTGTAGGATCTTATTGGAAATGGTTCTAGTTTATCCCTAGTTTAGCACCTTGTTTCAAGTTCTGGCCCACAACAGAAATTTTCTGGGTCTAATTTCTTGGGGGCTTGATTGACATGGTACTAAATAAGTACATTAATTTGGATAGTGTTTTCATTTTTATTATATTTTGCTTGTACTAACCATGAGCACTTGATATTTTTCCAACTGATTATATCTGACTTTTTTGTGTGTAAAGTGTTTTGAGGTTGTGTTCATATAGTTGCTGAGTTTGTCTTGACAGATAATTTCCCAAATATTTTATGCTATCAACAGTTATTTTGAATGGAATTTCTCTTTTTATCTCTTGGATATAATGGCTGGACTTCATTGGTAATATATAAAAATGCTGATGATTTATGTAGATTTATTTTGTATCATGTAACTTTGCTAAAGTTGTGAATTGTTTCTAGCAGTTTTTTAGTTGATTCTCTAAGAATACCATCATATTATCTGCAAAGTGATAATTTGGTTTCCTCTTCTATTCCAATTCCTTTGATCTCTTTTTCTTCTCTTATTGCCAAAAATAATATTTCTAATATAATATTGAATAATAATGGTGATAGTGGGCAACCTTGTTTCTCCCCTTGTTTCTCCCCTTGTTGGATCTTATTTGGAAATGGTTCTAGTTTATCCCTAGTTTAGCACCTTGTTTCAAGTTCTGGCCCATAAAAGCTCTAGCAGCTGAATGCTTTCCATCCACAAGCTGTCACATCTTTCCTCAGATCCAGGCTTCATTATGACAGTGCAACACTTTGCTTTTTAATGAAGATGTGCACAAGAACAAAATAAACAGATCCCTCACAAAAGCTTAATTCTATAAATATATAATACATTGAGTATTTGCAGAAATTAATTTGAAAGAAATTTTTATACAAATATATGTATGAAGATTTCTAAACAATTTATTGTAGTTTAGTTGTTTTGCAGTCACATTCAACTCTTCATGACTCCATTTGAGGTTTTCTTGGCAAAGTTACAAGAGAACTTTGCTGTTTCCTTCTCCAGTTTATTTTTCATATAAGGCAAACTGAGAGTTAATTGACTAAGCCAGGATTTCATGGCTAGTAAGTATCTGAAGCCACATTTAAACTCAGGAAGGTGAGTCTTTATGATCCCAGGCCTGGAATTCATTCACTGAGTCACCTAGTTTCTTCTTCTTAACAAATCCTTGTAGTATACTAAAATCTAATTTTGGGACCTAAAAAAACAAAATCCATTCAATCCTCTGATCTCTGTGGAATATTTCTACCCCAATGTTATAGGTGCTGAACATTCAGATGCTCTTCACCCCAAGATTTGACTCTAGAACATGTGGAGTTTTTTGATCTCAGGATGAGATTCTGCTTTTCCTATTGTAGTTGGCTTTCTGGGTACCCATACTAATATTTTTGTCCTTTTTGTGCCATTGAAACTATTTATCTGGTAAAACTATTCTTTTTATTCTTTCCTTTTCTGACCTAGTACCTCATGGGGCAAGTAGGACATAATATTTTGTTATTTACTCCCTTCTATAAAATCAAATGAGTAGTCCCTTTCTCTGAAATGCAGACAGATCCCATATTCTGGAAATAATTTGATCTAGACTTAAACCTAGGCCACAAAAGGGAGAGAAGGAAATAGCTTAAGAAAAGAGAAATGTGTATTTTTATAGAAATGTGCATTTATATTTTCATTTCCCCACCCATAATGCAACATGTATGCAAATCTTGTGTCTCTCCAATTTGGGATGTCCTTACTGGGAAAAGCCTTACTGTAGACTTTCATTTCCTAGGCTTGGATGGGCTCTGAAAATGCGAAGGAAATAGAATTGAGGTACTAAAGACAAATTTCACTTCCTTTGTAATTTTGTAGAGAACTTGCACTGGCTGCAGCCAAAGAAACAACATTTCTCACTCCTTTAGTGAGATGTTGAAATCTTTACAAACTGTTAAGTCATTAGAGTTGATAGAGACAATAATTATCTAATTTAGCATGGTTCAATATCCTTGATCTAATCTTACAAGGAGATGTTTTGGGCCAGAACCTGAAACAAGGTACTAAGTAAAACTAATTGATACAATGCTTGTGTTCACACCTTTACTCATTAGAGTTCACACGTTTGGGAGATTTCAGGGTTTAGTATGAGATATCCGAATTCACACCTCCCTTGAAGCAATTAGGGCCAGAGAGCGCTATGGGAGAAAACCCATAATCCCACTCTCTGATATATAAGAAGAAAGCAGAAGCTCAGTTAGGAGAGTTCAGCTGAATTTAGATTGAGAGGGGAGCATCAAGTGAGTTCAGCCAGAAGCCCTCTCTGAGTGAGGAGTTTTACTTTGGAACATTGACTGGGGTCGGAGAGGAGCACTCTGGGAGATTGAGAGACAGAAACCCTCTCTCAGAGGCAAGACAGATTCACCTTTGTGCTGGCTGGGCTGAAGGACAAACCTTTGGATTTGGAGTCGGAGGGAGCTCTTGGAACCAAGCTGAGAGATAGACCTCTAAGCTAACCGGGCTATATTGGAGACAATAAAAGATCTGAACTTTTATCACTTGGCTGCATTTGGGGTAATTATTGATCTGAACTGATACTAAGGCTGCCTCCAGAAAACCTCCCCTGAGAAACCTGCTTTCTCCCAGAGAGAACCTTCATATTATATTTTAAAAGAAGAAAATCACCACAGTGGAGAGACTAGTTTCAGTTTGGTTTTGAGGAAATAGGAGGAAGGAGATATGTTTGCAAACAACTGCTCATCTACAGATATTAATAAAAATATATGAGAGGATTGTTGAGCACTCAATGCATGGTTCAATGTTTAAGTATTTTGTCTTTGCATAAAATAGATCCTTTGAAAACAAAATAATATTCACAATAACATTTCCTGTGACCAGGAAAACTGCATACATATTTTTCTATTTTCTTTTGACTTGGATTTTTATTGTTTATATGCAATAAAGACAAATTCTCAGTCTAAAAGACTAAAAAAAAATGCTTCCCTGTTTGATAGAATTCCTCCTCCCCAAAAAGTCAAGATATAAGAAAAATAGTTATTTTAACAGATGGAGAGAAGTCATGGGCCGTAAAATGGTTCATGTAAAGTAGTTTGTAAAAGTTTACTGTCAGAGAAAGGTTTATATGTGAAGTTTGAACAGTCAGACCTACAGGTTCTTACAGTGATATCAATCAATAATATCAAATGACTAGTCAGTATATTGATTTGGAAATGTAGGAATTTTTCTTTAGCTAATTCAAAACAAACACATTTGAAAACCATGATAAACACCCATCCAGTAGCTAAGAATTTAAAGACAGGGAGGAAATCAACAATGTATTTGCAGAAAAGCATGAGTATAAACTAACACAGTTGGCCTCCTGCAACTTTAGACTGCTTGCTTGCCTTCAGGTATCAACTATTTCATCAGCCCTTCCCTAGACTGCTGCACCACTACTTACCCTCTATTCTTCTTTTCTATCTTCCTATTGTACACCACTCACTGGACTCTGGGAAAACATCGATCATTAATTCAATGATTCGTGAAATTGCACATGAAACCTCAATATCTTTGAAAGGCTCTCTAGCTAATCCACCTTCAAACCAGCTGTCTGACCCCTTGAGATCAGGATAGCTTTCTTGAACACATTCCATAATGATTATCCTTTTCCCATTCAATCATGTCCTGACCACTCCATTGACTCTGAATCCTAAAGTATTCCTCTATGTTTTCTATCTCTTGTTTCTTTCCTTTTCAACTTGACACTTCCCCCACCCTTTCCTACTCAATATCTACCTTACCCTTCCACATTGCTCTCTGAAATGCTTGCTCCATGGATAATAAGCATATTTTCCTTTTTAATCTTGTTTTTTTCTCACTCCTTTCATCTTACACTTATTGAAACATTACTTTCTCCTCATCACATGAAAACACTGGCCATCACTGATTGAATTTTCATGAATATTCTACCCTCATTCCCTATGATGTTGTAATTTATTTTATACATTTATAAGGTCTTCTAGATTTCCATAGACTTCACCATAGACTTTCCATAGACTCAGAGGTCCCCAGTACACAGAAAAATTACCTATGTTCTGTAATGACCGTGCTCACACCCAGGACAGCTCAGAATCAGCTGGAGTCAGGATAAGCAAAAGCCCTTCTTTATTCTTGGTCTTAGACTCAGGATTGAACAGGATGGAAGCAGAACTCTGCAATCACCTTCCCTCTCGTCTACCGCCAAGAGTGTATCCCTGGCTAGCTTTTCTCCACCCCCTAGTCCCTTCTACAATTCTCTATACACCAATCATTGAGCCAGTACAGATAGTGGAAAGGACCATTTTCCAAGCATAGCCTCAAGTGCTCAGTAGTCCTGATCTCAGGACATTGATTCCATAGTTTCAGCCCTCTACATCTCCTGCTTTCTTTTGTTTTAAAAGGTGGTCATGCCATCCTTGACTTCTCAGGATGGTGAGAGCCCCCAAAAGGAGGTGATCACCACGCCCTTCTCCTGCCCCGCCTCGACTTCTCAGGAAAGAAGGTGAAAGCACTAAAAAGGAGGTGATCATGCCCTCCCTGACATCTCAGGAAGGGAGATCAAAAGCACCAAAGGGAAGTGGGGATTGCTAATGGGTTTCTGGGCTGAAGGGTCTTATTAGAAACAGGTATGCACAAACCCATCAGCATGGGAGGTATTACATGAGCACATAGCAATAACACACAGGTTATTAGTGATGACTTTTCCCACAGTCAGTACAGGCTCAATGTGGTGCAACAGACATGAATTGTATATGCAAGTATTGATATAACAAACAATATAAATCAATATGGTATTATAAGAGATTTCCAGAAGTCCTAGAACGAGGGTATGTAAACAACAGTCACACATACGCCTTCTTCAGCAGCCAAGAAATAGTACAAAACCAATCTATTGTCCATTGCTTTATGTGTCAGGGAATCCAATGATCCCCACAAGTTTTTGAAGACCTGCAACAGTCTCATTATTTCTCACAAAATCCAATGATTCCTGAGAGTTTTCAAGTCCTACAACAATCTTATCATATCTCAGAGAATCCAACGATTCCTGAGGGTTTTGAAATCTAACAATTTTTGATGTCCATGAGTCAAACACTATAACTGCCATGCTCTTTCAGTGGTGGGCACAATCAGCAATGGAACCATCTGATGTTTCTTGGGTCTTCTCCTTTGTTTCAAGAGTCTGCTGTGTCTCCCTCCGATGGACAAGGTGAATATGGCTCGTTGGCACCCATCTGATTTCTTCTCCACCCGTGGAGATACAAACAAACCCTCTCCCCAAGCAGTTAACCTGTCTGGTCCCTTCCATTCACCACTTTCTGGGTCTCTCCACATCACCTGGCGATTATCTAAAGATAGTGGAGCTGCTCGCACTGGACACTCCAGTGGGTTATAAAACCTGTCTGCTGGAGCCAGTGCATCTTTGTCAAAAATCAAGAAATTAATAGTATAAAGAGCTAGATTTAGAAGTTCTCTAAGCTTACTTGTGGCTCCCCCTTTCTTTTGTTTTTGGAGGAGCATCTTAATGTCTCTGTTTCTCCTCTCTACTATTGCCTGTCCTTGAGGATTAAAGGGTATGCCAGTGGTGTGTAAAATCTTATACTGTGCACAAAAGTGTGCAAAATGTTTAGAAGTATATGCAGGTCCATTATCTTTTTTATAGCTTGTGGCACACCCATAATTGCAAATCTTGTATAAGAAATTCAGTGAGCACTCAGGCTGTCTCTTTTGCTGCTGGTATTGCAAAAGTGAATCCTGAAAAAATGTCTACCACAACATGGATAAAAGACAGATGACCAAAAGATTTATAATGGATCACATCTATTTGCCAAATTTCATTGGGACTCAAACCATGAGAGTTTTTCCCTGAAGGCAGTGTAGGAGTGTGGAAAGGAAGGCAAGCTGTACAGGCTTTTACTATGCTCCTAGCTTCCTCTCCCGTTATTCCAAATTGCAAACGTAAAGCTCAAGCAGCCTGATAATATTTAAAATGAGATTCTTGGGCTTCTTGAAATAAAGGAGTATTGGCCAGCATAGTTAGAAAGCTATCTGTCTTTGAATTACCATCAAAAATAGGACCTGGAAGTCCACTATGAGAGTGGACATGCAAAATATAAATCTTACCTGGATGCTTTCTCACTTGCTCTTGAAGTTCCTTGAAGAGCAGATATATATATATTTTAGAGGCTACAAATTTTAATTGGGCTGTGGCAATTCTTTGTACCATACTTACTGAATGGGCCGAATCAGATATTATATTTTATTATATTTATATCTCCTGGATAATAAGAGCTAGAATTATTGCATACAATTCATTCTGCTGAGTGGACTGAAAAGGAGTTTTGACTACTCTCTTTATAGTTAAGTCACGAGAGTATATCGCACAAATATTATGTTTGGATGCATCTGTAAAGATAGTTGGTCCTTTAAGAGGAACCTTAGAAACCTTCTCTTCAAGAATCCATCACCAATTATGTAATAGTCTGGGTCTCTTTAATGGAGACTCATGTGCAAAATTTGGAGCCATGGCCAATAAAATTTGCCACTCTGGGATGGTTCCACAGCATACATTAATTTGTGCATTAGTATAAAAGGTGTATATCTTGTCAGGTCTTATTCCAGATAATTGTACTGCTCGCTTAATGGCCTTTAATAAAATTCTAGCCACAAGCACTGGGTAAGGAGTAAGGTTTTGTTCTGGTTGTACTAGGAGGTTCACCCACTCTATTACACTATCTCCTTGATGAAGAACTGCTGTGGGTGTCTCTTGTGTAGCAAAAACCGATATTTCCAAGCGTTTTTGAGTGACCCTTTCAACCACATTGGATAAAGCCAGTTCAACTTCTCTCAAAGCCTCTTGAGCTTCTTTTGTAAGCTGTCATGGTGAGTTTAAAGCACTGTCTCCCCTTAAAATGTCATATAATGGTTACAACTGATAGGTAGTCAAGCCTAACACTAGACACATCCATTGGATATCTCCTATCAATTTCTGAAAGTCATTCTGAAAGTGTTTAGCTTCTCTGTTCTTAAGGAAAGTTTTTGTACTGTGAGTGCCTTAGGATATACTTCATATCCTAAATATTGAAAAGGAGTATGTCTTTGAATTTTTTCTGGAACTATGTGCAATTTGTAGTGTCTTAGTGTTTCCATGGTCTTTTGTAGACATGCTTCTAATATTTGTTCCTTAGGTGCACATCCTAATATATCATCCATGTAATGTAACAACATAACGTTTGGAAATGCTTTTCTTACTGGAGTAAGAGCAGCAGCAACATACATTTGACACATAGTAGGGCTGCCCTGTGGCAAAACTATCCATTCATGACTTTTATAGGGCTCAGCTAAGTTAACACTGGGCACTGAAAAGGCAAATCTTTTCATATCCTCCTTATCTAAAGGGATAGAATAGAAACAATCTTTAATGTCTATAACCCAAAGAGGCCATTCTCTAGGCAAGTGCGTAGAAGATGGAAGTCTGGTTCTATTTAATACCTTGTTTCAAGTTCTGGCCCATAACATCTCCTCGTAGGATCAGGTCAATCATACTGAACCATGCATAATTAGATAATTATTGTCTCTATGAATTCTAATGACTTAACAGCTTGTAAGGATTCTAACATCCTCAAATGGTAGCATATGTCCATAGAGTATTGTCCAATCAGAAGTTAGCCTCAAACACTCAGCAGTCCCGACCTCAGTGCATCCCAATAGTTTCAGTCCTCTACATAATGGGATTTAAATTGATCTTTTCTAAACCATGACTACTATTGAGGTTTCCAATTTGCTGGCATACTGAATGCATCACTTTAATAAAATAATCTTTTAGTCTAGCTTCAGTGAATATTAAGTGTGTGAACTGAATATTCCAAGAGCAGAAAAATTTGCTTGTAAATTTCATTTATTAATCTGAGAGCCAGTTTATTTTATTTATTTATTTATTTTTATTAATAACTTTGTATTGACAGAACCCATGCCAGGGTAATTTTTTTTTTTTACAACATTATCCCTTGCACTCTCTTCTGTTCCATTTTTTCCCTTCCCTCCCTCCACCCCCTCCCCAAGATGGCAAGCAGTCCTATACATGTTAAATAGGTTACAGTATATCCTAGATACAGTATATGTGTGCAGAACCGAACAGTTCTCTTGTTGCACAGGGAGAATTGGATTCAGAGGGTAAAAATAACCCAAGAAGAAAAACAAAAATGCAAACAGTTTACATTCCTTTCCCAGTGTTCTTTCTTTGGGTGTAGCTGCTTCTGTCCATCCTTGATCAACTGAAACTGAGTTAGATCTCTTTGTCGAAGAAATCCACTTCCATCAGAATACATCCTCATACAGTATTGTTGTTGAAGTATATAATGATCTCCTGGTTCTGCTCATTTCACTTAGCATCAGTTCATGTAAGTCTCGCCAGTCCTCTCTGTATTCATGCTGCTGGTCATTTCTTACAGAACAATAATATTCCATAACATTCATATACCACAATTTACTCAACCATTCTCCAATTGATGGGCATCCATTCATTTTCCAGCTTCTAGCCACTACAAAGAGGGCTGCCACAAACATTTTGGCACATACAGGTCCCTTTTGCTTCTTTAGTATCTCTTTGGGGTATAAGCCCAGTAGAAACACTGCTGGATCAAAGGGTATGCACAGTTTGATAACTTTTTGAACATAGTTCCAAATTGTGAGAGCCAGTTTATATTTCAACTAGTGTTGCATCAACACCAGATACCTCCAGGTGGCACTATGTACATTCCAGGGTTAATGTATAGACCATATTTCCACATTTCAGTTTGATCTTACCCAGCAATAACAAGTAATAATAATAGTAATAATAATCATAATAGTAAATAACAGTAACTATTAATAACAAGGCATTTGTCAAAACAATTATAAATATCATAATTGTTTTGCCTTGTTCCTGTCACAAGCATTCTTCATCAAGATTATCCTAAATTTTCTTGAGTATGTCTTTCATTCATTGTTTAAGGGAGGTGGTGAACCAATGTTTTGAACTGTTCACCCTTACAGAGAACAGGTCTCAAGTAATACCTGAACCGGACTCTTCTTGTACATGGACTTATTCAATATTGGTCCTCTACATTTTAAGGTTTTAAATGGTTCAGTTAGATTCTATCACTTCTATTAGCCTAATTGATAGTGATGCTTTCTAAGGCCCAGTTGATTTCATTCTTTAGGATGTCTGGCTCTAGATCAGTAATCATATCATTGTGATTATTGGTGATGTTAAAATATTTTTTGTATAGTTCTTTTGTGCATTCTAATCCCTTCTCCTTAGTCTCTTCTACTTCTGTTAAATCCCTACCTTTTTTTGTCTTTTATCATGCTAAGTTTTGCATGAAATATTTCCTTGAATTTCTAATTTTCTTGAAGAAATATCTTATTTTTTACCACTCTCTTGTCTTCTTCTCTTTCTTTGCACTACTCATTTAACAAAATCTGCTCTTCTCTGCAATTCTGCCTTCATTTGGGTATATCTTTCTGTTTTTCTTTTCTTTTTCCCTTTCTTTTCCTTTATAGCTATGTGTAAAGCTTCATCAGATAGTCATTTTTCTTTCTTTCTCTTCTTATTCTTTGGTACTTTTCCATTGCTTGCTCTTCTACAATATTGTAAACCTCTGTCTGTAGTTCTTCAGGTACTCCATCCACAAGATTTGTTAAATCTTTTAAAATTGGATCTATTTAACTTTTAAATATATTCACTACCTTTACTTGGTATTGTTTTCCCTATTTTCTATAATTTAAGTTTGAATATTTCAATAAGAAGGTCATGATCTCCACCATTTTGTAGAGAAAATTGGAACTATGCCCAAAATGCTATAAAATATTATATTGATATACATTTTGATCTCATAATATTATTGCTAAGTCTATATCTCAAAGACATTAAAAAAAAGAAAAAAAGTTATTTGTTGACAAATATTTACAGCTGCTCTTTTTGTGGTGCCTAAGAATTGGAAATCAAGGGAATTCCCATCAATTGGGGAATGATTAAACAAACTGTGATATATGATTGTGGTAGACTATTATTGTACTAGAAGAAATAACAAGCAGGATGGTTTCCAGGATAACGTGGAATTTATTTCCTTTTGGATTTTGTCCTTACTATCTGAAAACACTAATCTTTTTGTAAATACATTTTGCCTCCTACAACTTTACTGAAAACGAAAGGAAAGAAAAACCTGGAGAGAGTTACATAAACTGATGTAAAGTGAAGAGAGAACCATGAGAATGTTGTATACAGTAAGAGAATTTTGTATAATAAAGTGTGAATGACTTAGTTATTCTCAGCAGTATAGTGATTCAAGACAATTCCAAAGGACTAATGATGAAGCAAACTATCTGCCTTCAGAGAAAGAATAGATATTGTCTGAATGCAGATTGAATCAAGCTATTTTTCACTTTCATTCTTTTTTAAACAATTATTTTAGTCTTTCTGTACAAAATGACTAATGTAGAAATATTTTACATGATTGCACAAGCATAGCCTACATCTATTTGTTTTCTGTCTCAGGGAGAGAGAAAGAAAGAGAGGAAGTGGAACTCAAGACTTAACAAAAACTTAAATGTAAAAAATTGTTTTACCATGCAATGGAGGAAAAAAGAAAATATTATACAAATATTTTTTAAAAGAAGCTCATGAACTATTTCTTATCATATGAAAAGGTGCTCTAAATCACTATAGATCAGAGAAATGTAAATTAAGACAACTCTAGAATCTCTGCCTAACCCTGGAATTCCTCCATTGGGTTTCTGTTACACTGTAATCTTTGCACTTTATAAATATATTATTATTATTAGTCATTTTCTCCATGTGCATATTAAAATGCAAACCAAAACCAGACAGACCTTAATACCAAAGTGATACTTTTCTTAAACTAAAGAAGTTTCACTTTTTGGAAGAAAGAACTATTTATCAAGTATATGGCATAGTCTTATTTCTATTTATTTAAATAGACTACCTAGATTTTGTACTTTCTATCATTTATGGAATCAATGTACAGGCAATTATTTTTCCTAATATTCTGATCTTCTTTGGAAGAAACTCTAGAATCTCTGTCTAATTCTGGAATTCCTGCACTGGGGCTAAGCTTTCTGTTGCATTGTATTAAGAGACTTGGGCTTAAGTCCTGCCTCTGCCAACCAATACTTGTGGTATTAATAACTTGCTTCTCTGAGACTCAGTTTCTTCAATTGAGAAATGGGAGAAATTTCAGTTCTCAATCTATTTAGCTAGGAAAAGCATTGAAATATTAAAGTCCTCTGTTGAAATGTTTTGTTGCAGTGGTTTGCTAACTATTAATAACAATTAGTATTATATAGCACTTTAAAAAATTGCAAAGTACTTTAGTATGTTATCTCATTTGATTCCCACATTAATACCATGAAGTAGATATTATAATTATACCCACTGAGGAATCTAATGCAGAAAGAGATTTAATGAATTGCCCAGGGTCACACAGTTGGTAAGTACCTAAAGCAGGACTTGAACTTAGAGCTTCCTGAACCTAATCCTTCCACTATACCAATTAGCTGTCTTAACAAAGATCAGCTGACCAACAATTGAGTCTCATAGTTTCACAAAATTAAATTGAAAATATGTTGAAAAAGGGACTGTCCATATTCCAAAAAAAGTTTCCCAGGAGGTAGGAGGTTACAAGATTTGCCTGCAAATTAATGTTAATATTTTACTTGCTTTGTCTTTGGACAGGGCAACTATAGTACCAAAATAAGTGCTCAAATGTCAGATTCTAAGGCATCTATAGTGAGCATTGTCCTTGGGTTTGTCAGCCAAATTTCAAATTATGTCCCAGAATAGTTGGGTTAATTCACAACTCTACCAATTGTGCATCATTTTGCCCATACCACCTCCATTCCACACCAACTTTTCTCACTTTTTTGTCTTCTTTATCAATTGTAAGGTATGAGATGAAATGAGTTACATTTTTTATTATTATTATTGATTTGGAACGTTATTTTATATGGCACATAAGTCTTAAAAATCTAACGTGTCAAATTCTTAGGGAAGCTATGATCAGTTCTTTCTTAGCTTCTTGCAATTGACCCCCTTCTTTCCTTGTAGAACCAAGAGCCTGTTAAGATTTTCATGCCAAAATCACCTTTCTCTTTTTATTATTAGGAGACATCCTGTTTTCCAGAGCTAAGATCCAGCAAGCAAATTGCACCTTGAACTTGGCATAACAATAGTTCCTTGGATGAACTCTGCTGCAACAAAATCACAGAATTGTTTCAACCTCAAGGACTTCCTGAGCTTGCTGTGTTTTAGTTATAGAGGCTTTGCTATGAATTAAATTTGCTTTCTTGTTGTTACTCCTCATTTCCATGAATATAGCTTACTGCAAAGCATGCATCTTTGTCTAGCCATTACTATATGTATCAAGGCTTAGTCTCCTGGAAAAGATCCTAGCACATTTATCTAGTTTCCCTCCTCCAATGGAATAGAGAAGGCTTTTTGCCTATAACTTCTGTGAACTCTTTTGTATTTTTGGAGGTAACAGGTGTTTCATAACTCCTATTGCTCTTTGGTCATTTATTTTCTAGGTTTGACAAGCCAAATGGCTCGAAGTCTACCTAAACCTAAACTTAGTCCAAGTTCTCAAGCTTTTAGCCTAAGGTACATTCACTTTGGCAAGCTTGCTCAGCCTTTCCAGAACCTATTTCCCAATATTACTTTTAAATGTTGCCTTGCAAAAGGTATTGATTTAGTTAATTGCCAAAGATTCATTTCATGACCTATTACACATACAGCAAAGGACTTAGTGTTGATTTTCTCACACTCACTGAAGGTCTCCTTCATACTAAAAAGAGTTTGTAGTGATGGAAAGAATGCTGGATTTGGTCTAAGATCTGGCTTTGAGTCCAGCTCTGTCAGTTACCAGGTGGATAACCTCAGGTAAGCTACTTGGATATTACAGTTTCTTCTCACACACCATTTTGTCAAACTATTTGCAGTCTGTCCCTACCACTAAATAAACATTATTCTCCCAAAGGTAATTTCCTCATTACTGAATCCAAGAGAGCTAGTTAGGAGTCATATGCATAGATATTGAAGTCCCATTCTCAGCATTTCTCCTTTATCTCAACTGACACAGTTGAAGATTTACTATTCTTGGAAGCTAAAAGCTTCCCAATTACTATGCTCTCACTTATTTTCATGGCTCATATGTTATTTCTTTGCTGACCTTGTAAGGTACTATTACTGGCTTTACATTCTTTTCTGTTTTTATTTTTTTTTATAATATTAACACTCAAGACTTTTGCTGTATGCAGATTATTCCTCAATATGTTTTCATCTCTGTCATCTTAGAAGCATCTAGATGGCATAGTTGATAGAGTATTGCACATGAAGCCAGAAAGATATGAGTCAAAAATCTAGTTCGATGATCTTGGTCAAGTCACTTGACCTCTGTCTGATTCAATTTTCACAAACAGAAATTGGAAATAAATAGCATGTAGCTCTCAGGGATATTGTGAAGATCAAGTGAGTTAATATTTGTAACGTATTTAGCATGGTCCCTGGAACACAGAATTACTTAAATATTTCTTTCCTTTCTCCCTCCTTTCCTCCTTCCCTTAGTTCCTTCCTTCCTTCCTTCCTTCCTTCCTTCCTTCCTTCCTTCCTTCCTTCCTTCCTTCTTTCCTCCCTTCCTCCCTTCTTTCCTCCTTTCTTTCCTTCCTTCCTTCCTTCCTTCCTTCCTTCCTTCCTTCCTTCCTTCCTTCCTTCCTTCCTTCCTTCCTTCCTTCCTTCCTTCCTTCTTTTCTTCCTTTTCTACTCTAAACCTCCACTTCCAACTCTCTACCAGATAACATTCACTGAATGACCTGCTTACCACCTCAAAATTATCAAGAACAAAATCACATCTGATTTTTATTTCTCTCCACTTACTACTCTGCTTTCATCATTTCTATGAGTGGCATTACCATTTATAATGATGTTTCTAATTGATTCTTCCTTTTCCCTCTCTTTCCATGCATTATTTACCAATTTTTGCCAATTCTACCTCAATAGATTTAATTTCCTCTCCATTCCCACTGCATCCATCCTAGGATAAGCCATCATTATCACCCATCTGGTAAAACAATTGTCTCTTAATTTGTTTTTACCTCAACTTTCTTCCCTCATCTTTCATGCAACTTTCTTATAGTTCTGGCCCCATAATTCTTTCATGATTTCTTGTCTACTGAATAAAATTTGCACTTTTTTGTTTAATATTAAAGGTTCTCTATAATCTAGTGTCAATTTTTTTCCATGTTTATCTCATTTTACTCTCTTCTTTATACTCCATATTTTTGTCAAACTGGACTTTTCATTTTTTCTTAAACACAGACTATATTTTTATCTCCTTGTTTTTAGCTCATGATATTCTCTATGTCTGAATGTCCCACTCCCAGGCTATGATTGTTGAAAGACTATCTATCTTTCAAACACCTAATTTGGTGTTTGAAAATTTTAATGTAATTCTTCCTTCTACAAAGACTTACTTGTCACTAATGATTTTTTGTTTCTTAGGAACTTTACTTATATTCTGCTTTTTCCCTTTCCACTATTCTTATTATGTCTCATAACACTTTAATTTTCTATGTGTTATATCTCTCTAGTCAGCTCCTCATTGCCTATTCTAATTTTTCTTTTTCTTCTCTTATTGCTAAAACCAACATTTCTAGTGCAATATTGAATAATAGTTGTGACAATGGGCATATTTGTTTCACCCTGATCTTATTGGGAATATATCCAGCTTCTCTCCATTGCAAATGATGTTTGAGAATGATTTTAGATAGATGCTGCTCATCATTTAAAGGAAAACTCCCTTTATTCCTATGCTTTCTAATGTTCTTAATGGGAATGGGTGCTGTATTTTGTCAAAAATTTTTTCTGAAACTATTGAAATTATCATATAATTTGTTACTTTTGCTGTTGATATGGTCAATTAAGACAATAGTATTTCTGATATTGAACTAGCCCTGTATTCCTGGTAAGAATCCTACTTTGTCATAGTGTATTATACTGCTTATAAGTTGTAAGCTTTTTGCTTATATTTTATTTAAAATGTTTTCATCAATATTCCTTTCTCTGCTTTGCCTCATCCTGGCTTAGGTATCAGTATCATTATTTATATTACAGAAGGAATTTTGCAGAACCTCTTCTTTATCTATTTTTTCCAAATAGTTTATATAATATTGGAATTAATTAAAAATTCACTTTAAAATCCATTTGGCTCTGGAGATTTTTTTCTTAGGGAGTTCATTGATGGCTTGTTCAATTCCTTTTTCTAAAATGGGGCTATTAAAGTAATTTATTACTTCTTCTGTTAATCTGGACAATTTTTATTTTTGCAAATATTCATCCATTTCAATTAGATTTTCAGATTTGCTGTCATATAGTTGGGCAAAGTAACTCTTAACTATTGCTTTAATTTCTTCTTCATGTGTGTTATGTTCACCTTTTTCATTTTTGATGCAAGTAACTGTTTTTTTTTTCTAATAAAATTAACAGAAGATTTATAGATTTTGTTGGTTTTTTCATAAAACCAAATCTTAGTTTTAATTAGTTCAATGGTTTTCTTCAATCCAATTTTTTAAATCTCTCCTTTGAGTTTCAGAATTTCTAATTTGGTATGTAATTGAGGGGGCTTTAATTTTTTCTTTTTCTAGCATTTTTAGTTGCATGCCCAATTCATTGATCTCTTTACTTATATTATTCATATTAACTATTCAGAGATATAAAATTTCCCCTAAGAATTGCTTCGACTACATTCCATATATTTTGGTATGTTGTCTCATGATTGTCATTGTCTTGTTTCTATGATTTTTGTTTGACCCATTCATTCTTTAGAAGCAGATTATTTAATTTCCAATTTGTTTTTAATCTGGTTTTCCCTGACTCTTTATTGAATATAATTTTTATTGTATCATTCTCTGAAAAGGAAGCATTTGCTATTTCTGCCTTTCTACATTTGATTGTGAAGTTTTATGCCCCAATGCATAGTTACTTTTTGTGTAGATGCCATGTACTACTGAGAAAAAGATGTATTCTTTTCTGTTCCTATTCAGTTTTCTCCAGAGAGCTATCATATCTACATTTCTAGGATTTTACTAATCTTCTTAATTTATTTAGTGGTTAAGTTTATCTAATTCTGAGATGGGAAGATTAAAATCCCCCACTAAAATAGTTTTCCTGTCTATTTCTTCCTATAACTGGCTTAATATCTTCCCTAAGAATTTGGATGCTCTGCCATTTGGTGCATATACATTTAGTGTCAATACTACTTTGATGTTTATAGTACTTTTTAACAAGATGTATTAGGGAAACTGAGTCAGAACAATAAAAGAGAACTGTGGCATACATAATAAACACCACCTGAAAGAGACCCTATAAGGAAAACCTACAGGAATATCATAGCCAAATTCCAAAAACCCTAGTCAAGGAGAAAATATTACAATTAACAAAAAAAATCATTCAGATATGGCAGTCACAATGAGAATCACACAAGACCTAACAACAGCTATATTAAAAGACCCCAGATCATGACATTATATATGAAAGAGCAAAAGAACTTGAGTTGTGACTGAAAATATCATATTCAGCAAAATTAAGCATAATCCTGAACAAATTTTATAAGTAATACACGTTTTTTACATACATACATTCAATGAATTCAGACATTCAAGATTTTGTTGCAAAAACACCTTAGCTTAATGGAAAATTTGACATGTAAAATCCAAGGAAAACATCAGGTAACATCAAAAACTAATGACAAGAGACTCAATAAGGACAAACTGTGCTTTATAGAAACATAAACCTAAGATTGTCATTAGTAACTAAATACTTCAAAAGAAAGATTATAACAGAATTTAGTATGATGTGATTCTAAAAAGCAAAACCATGTAGGAAAAAGTAAAAAAAAAAGAGTAATTATCTTATTAAAATAAATGCCAAAGGAAGAACTAACACACTGAAATTAGATGGGGGATAAGGATTGGTATTCTGAAATTCAGTTCTCACTAGGAATGGGTTAAAGAGAGAACAATACACCTAAATCTAGGAAGGTATAAGAGTATTCTAAATTGAGAGAGAAATAAGAGTGTTTTCATCTGAACTAGTAAGATAAAGGGATAAAACATACTGACCAAGTTATAGAGTTTAATGTAGAAATACATTCAATTCAACAGGGAAAGAAGAGGGAATAGTGGGAATGGAAAAGTAGGAAAAGGGTAAGTAAATTATGGAGGCTTCACAAACAAAACAATTTGCAACCTCAAAATGTAGATTGTGAAGAACAGTTTCAAAGAAAGGGGAAAATGGTAAGATAATTTGGATTGCAAGAGGATGATAAGAAAGGGAAGGGGATGGATGAAGATTACAGCACTAAGTAAATATTCATAATTTTTGTAAAAGGGACTGAGAGAAAATAAGACAGAGGTAAATAACCCCTTAATAATCAATAACTGAATGAGATGAATTTATTCAGAAAACCATACTACCACTCTTCCCTCTTCCCTACTCTATTGGCTTTCTATTACCTACAGGATTAAACATAAAATTGTATTTGGTTTTCAAAGTCCTTCATAATCTCTCTCTCCTTTCCATCTTCTTACATGTACTTTACTCCTCTCCACATAATCTATAATCCCATGAACTAAACTCTTTACTGCTCCTCAAACAAGAGACTACAACTCTAAGCATTTTCTCTCTGATCTGGCTGTCCTTCATGACTAGAATGATTTCCTTTTTCATCTCTACACCCTGGTTTCCCTGATTTTCTTCAAGTTCTGGTTTAAAGCCCTCTTTTTACAAGAAATATTTTCCAGTCCTCCATAATTTCCATGTCTTTCTTCTAAAATTATTCCCCATTTATGCTGTTTACATCTCATGTATATATGTTTGCATGTTTGCAGGGATTGTATTTGCCTTTCTTTGTATTCTCAGAATTTAGCAATGTGCCTAATTTTTGATAGATATTAGTTGACTGGCTGACAAAACAGAGCATAATAGATTAGAAAACAATCCAATATTTCACAAATAAAAATGTTTACAAGAAACACATATGAAACATAAGGATTTGTAAAGGGTTAAATTAAGGGACTAAATTAAATATTTTACAGTGTAGATGAACTAGGGACTTATATGATTATGTTGGGATAAATTTACAATGCAAATTGGGTCAGTTTTAAGGTTTTTATCTTTTAAAGACTAAAAAAAACCTCAAACATTGGATATCTCAGGTGTCTAAACTTTAAGGCTGTTGATATTATTTCCTGGTCACCTCATTATAGAGTAGGCACAAGTTGTTCCAAGGGCTCTCTGATGCTTAGCTGGCAGATCAAGTATCTCTCATGCAAGGGAGTTTCATTCATCTGAATCAACTCAACAATCTCAATATCTATCTTTGTTGAATATCCTTCTGCAGCTATGGCCAAGTAAAACTTTTTGTTAATTGTTGAATACTCTATGTGACTCATTTTGTTTTCATATTAAACCTAAATTACTATGGGAATAGGGTGTAAGATGTGTTCAGGGAAGATTCCTACTTCTAGTGTGAGAGTTGCTGAATCCTTTTCAGGACTGACTCAACTGTGGCTCCAAAAAGCTGTAGCATGCACAGTAACCACACCTCAGTTAACTATTTAGGCAGACAGCTAAACCACTTTGAGAGTAACCAAGGAGTTTCAAACCCATTGGTGAGTTAGGGGAGGTCTATACCAAGCATATGAAGATTTCCTGTGGGGAAATGGGTGGAGAAGAACAAATTTTTTTCCAGTGGTTGTGAAAGTAGCTGAAGCAGGTGCTGTGGAGTGCTAAGAGCCTAGTTAGACATTGAAGATGTCAAGGTTATCTACTGCATCCTGAGCCATCACCAATCATCCTGATTTTTGTCTTACCCCTGGAGTTCAATGACTCTGGAAGAGAGAGTTAGGCAGATGACTTTGTGTGACTCTACCAATCTTAAATTCTATTTGTGCACAAATCAAAAGACATCACTCAGACCATTTCACCTATGCCAAATTTCTTCAGTGAAAGGTAAGTAACAAAGAAGCAGGTGCAGATAAACTAGGAGCTGTACTCACAACTTTGCATAGAGGCAGCCTAGGCTATAGGTTTCTCTCATTGAAAGCAACAGTGGAATTTGGCAGTCCCTTTGGTGACTGAGCAAACTTTTTTTTAAAATTTTATTTAATAATAACTTTATATTGACAGAATCCATGCCAGGGTAATTTTTTAAACAACATTATCCCTTGCACTCGTTTCTGTTCCGATTTTTCCCCTCCCTCCCTCCACCCTCTCCCCTAGATGGCAAGCAGTCCTATATATGTTAGATATGTTGCAGTATATCCTAGATACAATATATGTTTGCAGAACCAAACAGTTCTCTTGTTGCACAGGGAGAATTGGATTCAAGGTAAAAATAACCCGGGAAGAAAAACAAAGATGCAGATAGTTCACATTTGTTTCCCAGTGTTCCTTCTTTGAGTGTAGCTGCTTCTGTCCATCATTTATCAATTGAAACTCAGTTAGGTCTCTTTATCAAAGAAGTCCACTTCTATCAGAATACATCTGACTGAGAAAACTTTTAAGGATTATACTGGTCACCTGTGAGAAGACGAAGCTTGAAAAGTTACCCTTAAAATTGTTTGATTACCAAATCCTGGCCTGATTTATCTCTGCAGGTCAGGATACTATCCTATGGTACACACACACACACACACACACACACACACACACACGTACAAAAACTTCTGCTAAGATTATTCCACTTACCACTGATACGTGGAATGTGTTCACACTTACAGACAACACAAAATCCAGTAGACTTGAAAGATGTACAGATTTTGCTGCAAGAGATCTCAGCAGGTATCACATGCAAATTGAAGCCCTGAGCAAAACAGGGCTGGCAAATGAAGGCTATCTTAGCAAAGTCAGAGTTGGATACATGTTTTTTTCTGAAGTGATTGCTGTTAAAGAGAGCACTGTGAAATTTGCATAGATTTTGCAATCAAAATTAATGTAGCCAACAATCTTGTATGCCAACCAAAAGGAATGAATGATAGGCTCATGACAACATGATTGCCACTTGCAAGAAAACATACCACCACCATCATCAGTGCCTATGCTCCCACTATGATAAACCTTGAAAAGGTGAAAGAAAGTTTTTATTAAAACCTATAGACACTCAACATCAATGCACCAAAAGAGGACACAATTTTATTTCTAGGAGACTTTTATGCCAGAGTAGGCATAGATTATTAGATATGGTAAGGAGTTCTTAGGAGGAATGAACTTGGAAACAGCAATATCAATGGTCACTTACTAATGAAGACTTGTATATCTCATGATCTTCTCATCACCAACATTGCCTTCTATTTCTGAAAGAAAGTGTGGGAGAGAAAAGGCATTAGTTGATTACCAAACTGAAGGTCTAGAGATCCACTATGATGACCTCATTGTTGTATGCCTGTAAAACCTAGATACTATACCAATGCTATTCCAGGAAACTGAAAAGCTTTTATTTGCATTAGCTTAGGAAGATTCTAAGATCATCCTTACTGCAAACATTGACATTTAATAGAGTATATGATTGTACAGAGAAGAAACAGACAGCATGTGAGAGTGATAAAGTCAGTGTGGCACAGTGTTGTGCTAATAATAGCTTTATTCTCTCCAAACTAAATATTCATATTCAACCAAAGTTTTAGTCACAAGGCAAAAACAATGCCAAAAGAATTGTCAACAGATTGGAGTGCATCTCTGAGCTGTTACAGTTTGTTGTTAGCTTGGAGGGAAGGTTGAGCCAGCACCAGTTGGCAGCAGTGGAACAGCTTTCAGAGTTCTGGTGTACAGCACTGCATTTGTTCATCTCAGTCAGAACAACTGCAAACATCAAGAGTGGTTTGATGGAAAAAAATGGAGAAATTCAGGATCTGCTAAATGAAAAAACCACAGGATGTACCAGCAGGTAAAGAAGGGAGCATGTAAATGCATCAAAAATAAGGTGCATGAGGAGCTTAGAAAGATGCAGGATTCTTGGCTCTGTAAGAAGGCAAGTAAAATATCAGTTGCTGATAATAACAATCCAAAGGGCTTTTAAGATTTCTTGAAGGTTTATGGGCCAAAGACCTATGGTGAATATCACCCACTCAGTATTAATAAAATCACATTGATTAGTTTTTTTATTTATTTTTATTTTTTAATAACTTTTTATTGATAGAACGTATGCCA
Organism: Antechinus flavipes; assembly: GCF_016432865.1. Taxonomy (NCBI): domain Eukaryota; kingdom Metazoa; phylum Chordata; class Mammalia; order Dasyuromorphia; family Dasyuridae; genus Antechinus; species Antechinus flavipes. The sequence continues at coordinate 234,048,706 of NC_067402.1, read as the reverse complement.
GGGTGATTTTTTACAGCATTATCCCTTGCATGCACTTATGTTCTGATTTTTCCTCTCCCTCCCTCCACCCCTTCCCCCAGATGGCAAGAGTCCTTTACATGTTGAATGGGTTGCAGTATATCCTAGATACAATATATGTGTGCAGAACCGAACAGTTTTCTTGTTGCACAGGGAGAATTGAATTCAGAAGGTATAAATAACCCGGGAAGAAAAACAAAAATGCAAGCAGTTTATATTCGTTTCCCATTGTTCTTTCTCTGGGTGTAGCTGCTTCTGTCCATCTTTGATCAATTAAGGCTCTCTTTATCGAAGAGGTCCACTTCCATCAGAATACATCCTCAAACAGTATTGTTGTTGAGGTATATAATGATCTCCTGGTTCTGCTCATTTCACTCAGCATCAGTTCATGTAAGTCTCGCCAGTCCTCTCTGTATTCATCCTGCTAGTCATTCCTTACAGAACAATAATATTCCATAACATTCATATACCACAATTTACTCAACCATTCTCCAATTGATGGACATCCTTTCATTTTCCAGCTTCTAGCCACTACAAACAGGGCTGCCACAAACATTTTGGCACATACAGGTCCCTTTCCTTTCTTTAGTATCTCTTTGGGGTATAAGCCCAGTAGAAACACTGCTGGATCAAAGGGTATGCACAGTTTGATAACTTTTTGAGCATAGTTCCAAATTGCTCTCCAGAATGGCTGGATGTGTTCACAATTCCACCAACAATGTATCAGTGTCCCTATTTTCCCACATCCCCTCCAACATTCCCCATTATCTTTCCCTGTCATTCTAGACAATCTGACAGGTGTGTAGTGGTATCTCAGAGTGGTCTTAATTTGCATTTCTCTGATTAATGATGATTTGGAGCATATTTTCATATGTCTATAAATAGTTTCAATTTCTTCGTCTGAGAATTGTCTGTTCATATCCTTTGACCATTTATCAATTGGAGAATGGTTTGATTTCTTATAGATTAGAGTCAATTCTCTATATATTTTGGAAATGAGGCCTTTATCAGAACCTTTGATTGTAAAAATGTTTTCCCAGTTTATTGTTTCCCTTCTAATCTTGTTTGCATTTGTTTTGTTTGTACAAAAACTTTTCAATTTGATATAATCAAAATTTTCTATGTTGTGGTCAATAGTGATCTCTAGTTTTTCTTTGGTCATAAATTCCTCCCTCTTCCACAGGTCTGAGAGGTAAACTATCCTATGCTCTTCCAATTTATTTATCATCTCATTCTTTATGCCTAGATCATGAACCCATTTTGACCTTATCTTGGTGTACGGTGTTAAGTGTGGGTCAATGCCTAGTTTCTGCCATACTGATTTCCAATTTTCCCAGCAATTTTTGTCAAATAATGCATTCTTATCCCAGGAACTGGTGTCTTTGGGTTTGTCAAACACTATATTATTAAAGTTATTGGCTGTTTTGTCCTTTGAACCTAACCTATTCCATTGATCAACTAGTCTATTTCTTAGCCAATACCAGATGGTTTTAGTAACTGCTGCTTTATAATATAATTTTAGATCTGGTACAGCTAGGCCACCTTCATTTGATTTTTTTTTTTCATTAATTCCTTTGAAATTCTTGACCTTTTGTTTTTCCATATGAACTTTGTTGTTATTTTTTCTAATTCATCAAAGTAGTTTTTTGGGAGTCTGATTGGTATAGCCCTAAATAAGTAGATTAATTTAGGTAGTATTGTCATCTTTATTATATTTGCTCACCCAATCCAAGAGCATTTAATATTTTTCCAGTTGGTTAGATCAGACTTAATTTGTGTGGAAAGTGTTTTGTAGTTTTGCTCATAAAGTTTCTGATTTTCCCTTGGCAGATAGATTCCTAAATATTTTATACAATCAGTACTTTAAATGGAATTTCTTTTTGTAACTCTAACTGTTGGGTTTTGTTACTGATATATAAGAATGCTGATGACTTATGTGGGTTTATTTTATATCCTGCAACTTTGCTGAAGGTGTAGATTGTTTCTAATAACTTTTTGGTAGAATCTCTGGGGTTTTCTAAGTATACCATCATATCATCAGCAAAGAGTGATAATTTGGTTTCCTCATTGCCTATTCTTATTCTCTTTCTCAACTCTTATTGCCAAAGCTAGCATTTCTAATACAATATTAAATAGTAACGGTGATAGTGGGCAACCTTGTTTTACTCCTGATCTTATTGGGAATGGTTGCAGTTTGTCCCCATTACATATAATGCTTACTGCTGGTTTTAAATAGATGCTACTGATTATTTTAAGGAAAAGTCCATTTATTCCTATACTCTCAAGAGTTTTTAATAGGAATGGATGTTGGATTTTATCAAATGCTTTTTCTGCATCTATTGAGATGATCATATGGTTTTTGTTAATTTGATTATTAATGTGGCCAATTATATTGATAGTTTTTCTAATATTGAACCAGCCCCTGCATTCCTGGTATAAATCCTACTTGATCATGATGTATTATCTTGGGGATGATTTTCTGTAGTCTTTTTGCTAATATCTTATTTAAGATTTTAGCATCAATATTCATTAGGGAGATTGGTCTATAATTTTCTTTCTCTGTTTTCAACCTATCTGGTTTAGGTATCAGTACCATGTCTGTGTCATAAAAGGAGTTTGGTAGGACTCCTTCATTCCCTATTTTTTCAAATAGTTTATAAAGTATTGGGGCTAATTGTTCTTTGAATGTTTGGTAGAATTCACATGTAAATCCATCTGGTCCGGGGATTTTTTTTTTAGGGAGTTGATTAATAGCTTGTTTTATTTCTTTTTCTGAAATGGGACTATTTAAGTAATTTACTTCCTCCTCTGATAATCTGGGAAGCCTATATTTTTGGAGGTAGTCATCCATTTCGCTTAGGTTATCAAATTTATTGGCATAAAGTTGGGCAAAGTAACCCCTTATTATTTCTTTAATTTCCTCTTCATCAATGGTAAGTTCTCCTTTTTCATTTTTAAGACTGCCAATTTGATTTCCCTCTCTCCTTTTTCTAATCAGATTTACCAAAGGTTTATCAATTTTATTGGTTTTTTCATAAAACCAACTCTTAGTTTTATTTATTAGTTCAATAGTTTTTTTTACTTTCTATATTATTAATTTCTCCTTTTAATTTTAGAATTTCAAGTTTAGTAATTGATTGGGGGTTTTTAATTTGGTCTTTTTCTAACTTTTTAAGTTCCAGGCTCAATTCATTGATCTTCTCTTTCTCTATTTTATTCAAGTAAGCCTCTAAGGATATAAAATTTCCCTTTATTACTGCTTTGGCTGCATCCCATAAATTTTGATATGATGTCTTATTGTTGTCATTATCTTGAGTGAAATTATTAATTGTGTCTATAATTTGCTGTTTCACCCAATCATTCTTTAAGATGAGATTATTTAGTTTCCAATTACTTTTTGGCCTATTTACACCTAACTTTTTGTTGAATGTGGTTTTTATTGCATTGTGGTCTGAAAAGAAAGCATTTACTATTTCTGCCTTCCTGCATTTAATTTTGAGGTCTTTATGTCCTAATATATGGTCAATTTTTGTGTAGGTTCCATGAACTGCTGAGAAGAAAGTATACTCCTTTCTGTCACCATTCAGTTTTCTCCAGAGATCTATCATGCCTAATTTTTCTAATATTCTATTTACCTCTTTAATTGCTTTCTTATTTGTTTTGTGATTTGATTTATCTAAATCTGAGAGTGAAAGATTGAGATCTCCCACTATTATAGTTTTGATGTCTATTTCTTCTCGCAACTCTCTTAGCTTCTCCTTAAGGAAGTTAGATGCTATACCACTTGGTGCATATATGTTTAATACTGATATTGCTTCATTGTCTATAGTACCCTTAAGCAAGATATAGTTTCCTTCCTTATCTCTTTTAATTAGATCAATCTTTGCTTTTGCTTGATCTGAGATAAGGATGGCTACCCCTGCTTTTTTGACTTCACCTGAAGCATAATAGATTCTACTCCAGCCTTTTACCTTTAGTCTGTATGTATCTCCCTGTTTTAAATGTGTTTCCTGTAAACAACAGATTGTAGGTTTCTGAATTTTGATCCAGTCTGCTATCTGCCTCCTCTTTATGGGAGAGTTCATCCCATTCACATTTGCGGTTAAAATAACCAATTCTGCATTTTCTGCCATTCTAATATCCCAGATTATACTTTTCTTTTTCTTGCCCTCCTTCCCTTCTTCCCTAGTATTAAACTTATTGGTCCCACTAACGTCGCACAGCTCTCCCTCTTTAGTATCCCTCCCTCCTCCCTTTGAATCCCTTCCCCTTTCTTGTACCCTTCCCTTATTACTTTTTCCTTCTCCCTTTTCCTCTCCCACTTTTTAATGAAGTGAGAGAAGAATCTGTGTAAAACAAATATGTCAATTGTTTCCTCTTTGAGCCAACTCTGATGAGAGTAGGATTCACACAATGTTTCTCCCCCTCTCTAAGTTCCCTCATATATGATAGGTTTCCTTTGCCTCATTGTCGCATGTAGTTTCCCTCTTTTTATTTCCCTTCTTCCCTTTTTCTGAGGCTATCCCCTTTCCATTTCTACTTCCCTTTTTTATGTTATATTGGTAAAATCAAATCATACATATGGTTTTTATGTATATTCACAACAGAAATACAGTTCTCAAGAGTTCCTTTTACCTTTTTCTACTTCTCTTGATTCCTGTTGTTGAAGATCAAATTTTTTGTTTAAGTCAGGTTTTTTCCTTAGAAACAGCTGGAATTCCTCTATTTCATTAAATGTCCATCTTCTTCCGTGGAAAAAAATACTCAGCTTAGCTGGATAGTTTATTCTTGGCTGCATTCCAAGTTCTTTTGCCTTTCGAAATATCTGATTCCAGGCCCTTCGATCCTTTAATGTTGAGGCAGTCAGATCTTGCTTGACCCTTATTGTTGCATCTCAGTATTTGAACTGTTTTTTTCCTGGCTGCTTGTAAAATTTTTTCTTTAGTCTGGAAATTCTGAAGTTTGGCCACAATATTCCTTGGAGTCTTTATTTTAGGGTCTTTTTCAGAAGGTGTTCGATGAATTCTTTCAACGCCTATTTTCCCTTCCGGTTCTATTACTTCTGGGCAGTTCTCTTTGATGATTTCCTGTAAAATAGTATCTAGGCTCTTTTTTTCATCATAATTTTCTGGTAGTCCAATGATCCTCAGGTTATCTCTCCTAGATCTATTTTCCAGGTCTGTTGTTTTTCCAAGTAAATATTTGACATTTTTTTCCAATCTTTCATTTTTTTGGTTTTGCTTAACTGATTCTTGATGTCTCAATGAATCAGTCATTTCTATTTGTTCAGTTCTAATTTTTAGTGAGCTATTTTCTTCGTTAGCTTTTTTTAACTTCTTTTTGTATATGTCCAATTGAGTTGATTTGCTCTATGGAATTTCCATTTCACTAATTTTTTTTTTTTTTTTTTTAGTGAGTCATTTTCTTTTTCCAATTCGCAAACTCTGTTTTTTACCTTTTCCAATTCACATTCAAATTTTTCTTTTAGTGAGTTATGTGTCTTTCCCCATTTCTCTTCTAGCTCTCTTTTAAGGTTTTTAGTAGTCTCTTCTAGGAGAGCCTTTTGTATTGGAGACCAACAATCGTCTGGAAACTGTCTGGTATTAGTCTCTTCAGGGTTGGAAAGCTGTTCTCTTTCTGTGTAGAAACTATCAATCGTTCTTTTGATTTTTTTACTCATTTTGTTAAAGCCTGTAAGGTCTGCCTTTAGAGCCAGGAGGTTATCAGCTTCCTCTGCAGAGCAGTGAAAGGTATATGGACGGGTAGCTGTCCTGTCAACCGGCTACAAAAAGCAGAGAGGTACTGGAGTGCTCTGGGAAAGAGTTCCCCACCTGAAAGTAACTTAGGCCTGCAGGGCCGGGCTGGGAAAGTGCCTTTCAAAGAACCTTAGCTGTGTGAGATAACAACTGCCCTGGGGCTAGATGCTTAGCAGTGAGAGTTTCACTGCTCCAAGCCAAACCCTGCCCTGGGGCTATGGGTATTAGTAGCTGTGCCCGGGTTCTGGATAATGGCCTATATTCTCATGTTTTCCTAGTCACCAACAGAGTGAAACAAGGTCACTTATGCTTTTTAGCATGATATTTTTAGCTATGTTGTCTAACCTTCAGTGAGGATGAACATAACATCAAAGTCAGCTACTACACAGATGATAAATTCTCCAACTTTAAAAGGCTACAAGTCAAAACTAAAGTGGAGGAAATGTTGGTGCATGGTTTTTTATTTCAGGTAATTGTGCATTCAGTGCAGTCTCTGAAGCAAGATGCAACAGAGTATGAATTGATTTTTGATGCTTTTGCTTATGTGGAGCTAACAATATCAAGAAAATGCAAGTTCTCCATTAGTCAACACCACATTGTCTATATGTAAAACCATCAGTCAAAATAAATGGAAAAGTTTTAAATGCTGTAGAGAAGTTCATCTATTTTAGTGGTATCCTTTTCAGGTTGTATACATTGATAGTGAGGTTGACACACACAGTGTTCAAGCTAGCTCAGTGTTTGGAAGGTTCTGAAAGAAAGTGTGGGAGGGAAAAGGCATTTGATTACCAAATTGAAAGTCTAGAGATCCACTATGATGACCTCATTGTTGTATGCCTGTAAAACCTAGATACTATATCAATGCCATTCTAGGAAACTGAAAAGCTTTTATTTGCATTAGCTTAGGAAGATTCTAAGATCACCTGACAAGATAAGGCATTGAGATCCTTTTGTACACTAAACTACCAAACATTCAAACTCTATTACAAAAAGTGCAATTCCATTGGGCTGGCTACATTGTTCAAATGCCATGCACATACTTGCCAAAAAGATTATTTTATGGATAATTCACACAAGGTAAGCACTCACATAGTGATCAGAAAAAGTAATACAAGGACACTCTTAAGAACTTTAGAACAGATTGCATAACATGGGAGATGCTGGCACAGGACTACCCACCATGGGGTATCCACATCAAAGCAGATCAGAAAAGGTACTGTGCTCTATAAAACAAGCAGAATTGCAGTATTTCTTCTGAGATTTTCTCAAAAGAAATGTGAGGTGCTCAAAGTTAGAGATGTAAGCAGCTTATAAGCAAAAATTTGCTTTTGCTTGCTATCCCTAATTCCTAAGCTTGCGGTTGATACAAGATAAGAGATGCTTGTTGAATTCAATTATAAGTTACTTTTGATGTTGCATACCAATAATATTATGACTTACAGTCCCATAACTTAATATTATTTAAAATAGTAAAATTATGAACTATATTTTTCTTTGAGAGAGCTAGAAGGAAAATTCTATATGAATAAAATTGGGGCACATATATGGTCTTTCAAATGAATTCTTTGTAAAATTAGAAGATATCCATTATTTACCCAAAGATAATATTTGAATTAAGTGCTTACATGTATTCTACTGTCCTGCTAGTTGAAAAAATTATGTGTACACGGGAAGATCCAAATACAGTTTCCTCAGCTGCATAGGACTTTGGCCAAAGAGCTAGTATCAAAGATGAGTTTAATTGAAACTACTTAATAATGGAAATCATTGATGTTTGAATGATGGCACTGCAGCTACAAGAAGGTGCCCACAACTTCAATAGTGTTGCTGCTAACCCATATGCAATTAAGTTAATTATAATTACTTTTCAAAAAATTAGATGGTGCAAATAGGTTTCAAAGATTTGACATTCTTGATTTGTATAATTTTTAAAAATTGTGTAATCTTTGTGGTTTCCAGAGATGTAAATTAACTTTCATATACTTAAACATAACATATGACTTACCAACACTTTTTCATAAAACTTTGCAAAACAGAATGGGGGGAATAAATCTAATAAATTATTGCATAGTTGAAAAAGTAGAAATTAGGACAAAATGTTGGTCTGAATCCTAGCTCTTTCACAAACTACCTATGTGCAATGAACCATTACAATCTCTCCATGTTTTCTCCTCTTCTGTAAAGGTGGTATTAGAGTAGATAGTTTATATATATGAATTATGTACAATGTAAGCACTAGCATATATTAGATATTCTCTAAACATTTCTTTAATCTGGTGTCTTTACAATGCTTTACAGTTTTGAAAGCAAAATTATTTCCTTTGAGAGTCACAACAGTTCTAAGTGATGTATATTATAGGTATTATTGTCCCCCTTCTACACTTAAGGAAACTGAGGCTCAGAGACATGGAGAAATTTAACTTTTGTTGTTGGTTGTGCTGTCCTCACCAGCAATAAAATTTAAAATAGATAATAAGCAACCCTCAAAAAGAAGCTGTTTCCAAATGTCTGCTGAACTTTGAATATTAGTCACTCAATGGAATACAATAATTCTGTAACTTTTTATTAACATTACACTTTCTGGTGGGAATAAAGATACCTATTCTAAACCATATGCATGTATATACATGATCCTTCAGGGTGAAAAGTGAAATGGAGGACTTTCATTACTGATGAATATACCAGAGCTGAATGGAAACTGTTTTTCAAATATAAGACATGAAAAAATAAAAAGGAAAAAAAAACCCCAAAGAATTCAATAAGGTTAAATGAACTATTTACATTCCTTTATGATATGATTGTACTTATAACTAATAAGAACTTTATCATTATTAGGGCAGTTAAGAGTATACACAATAGACAGAATAAGTCATCATAGTCATTTGATTACATCAAAATTTTGTAAAAAAAATAAAAAAATTAAGGGATGAGAAAGAGGGATGTACTTAAAGAAAGTTGAAAAGAGAGGCAGAATGGGGTCAAGTATCTCACACAAAAGATCTTTCACAACAGAGTCATGTGAGGGAGAGAAATGATGGGCAATTTCTCTCATTGGAATTGAATCAAACATACAAATATACATACATTTGAGTTGGATATAGGAACCTATGTTACCTTATAGGGAAGTAGGATAAAAGGGAAGATGGATTGATGAAGATGGCAGTGAAAAACAAAACATTTTTGAAGAGGGACAGGGTCAAAGGGAAGAGAAGGATAAATGCAAAAAAGCAGGATAGAGGAAAATACATAATTAGTAATCATAACTGTGAGTGTGGATGAGATGAACTCACCTATAAAACAGAAACTGGAATACTTAAAAAAAAAACTAACAGAAAAAAGAAATTGAACAAATCATCAAAGAATTCCTTAAGAAAAAAAATCACCAGGATCAGAAAGATTCACAAGCAAATTTACTCCAACATTAAAAAAATAATTAATTCCTATATAAATATTTTAGAAAAATAGGCAAAAAAGGAGCCCTACCAAATTCTTCTTATGACACAAATATGGTACTTATCGCTAAGTGAGGAAGAGTAGAAACATAGAAAGAAAACTATAGACAAATTTCCCTGATAAATAGTGGTGCAATTTTATATTGTATATATCAGAAAAAATCATATCCTATAACCAAATGGGATTTATATCAGAAATTGATAAGATTGGTTCAATGTTAAGAAAACTATCAGCATAATTGATCATATCAATAACAAAAACAACAAAAATCATACAATTACATCAATAGATGCAGAAAAACTTTAAACAAAATATAACACTCAATCCTATTATATACTATAGAAAACATAGGAATAAATGGACTTTTCTATCTAAAACCATCAGCAAACATTTTCTGTAATGGACATGTTAGAAGCCTTCCCAGTAAAATTAAGGAAGAAGCAAGGATGTCCATTATCACCTCTATTTTTCAATATTGTAGTAGAAAATGCTAATAAGACAAGAAAAAACACTGAAGTAATTAGAATAGGCAATGAGAAAACTATCACTCTTTGCAGATGATATGCTTGGAAAATCCTAGAAAATCTGTTAAAGAACTAATTGAAATATTTTAAAACTTTAGCAAAGTTGCATAATATCATATTAAACTCAAATCATCATTTCTATGTATATTACCAACAAAACTTAGCAGGAAGAGCTAAAAAGAGAAGTTTTATTTAAAACAACTAAGGCAGTATAAAATATTTGGGAATCTACCAGTTAAGACAAACTCAGGAACTATATAAATACAATAACAAAACACTTTTCACACAAATCAAGTCAGATCTAAATAATTGAAATAATATTAATTGCTTGTGGGTTTATAGTCAATATAATAAAAATGATAATTCTACATGAATTAATTTACTTAATGAGTGTGAAATCAATAAAACTAGCAAAATTATTTTATAGAGTTAAAAACCAAAATAAAATTTATCTGGAAGGACAAAATGTCAAGAATATCAAGGAAGTTTATATTAAAATAAAACATTTTACACAAACAAAACCAATGTAGAATGTAGATGAGAAGGAAAACAGAAATGTATAATAATGTATAATTTTTTTTTGTATTAAACACTTCATTTTCAAAATATAAAGAGAAGTGAATCAAATTTATAAGAATATAAGTCATTCCCCAAATAGCAAATGGTCAAAGGATATGAACAGGCAGTTTTCAGACAAAAAAATCAGTTGTCTATAATCAAATGAAAAATGCCTAAATCATTATTGATTCAAGAAATGCAAATTAAAATAATTCTGAAATAGCTGAAAGATTGACTAACATAATAAAAAAGAAAAAATGACAAATGTTGGAGGACATTTTGGAAAATTGGGACATTGTAGAAAATTGTGGAATTGTGAACTTATGCAATCATTTTGAGAAGCAATTTGGAACTATGCCTTAAAAGGTTATAAAACTATGCATATTCTTTGATCCAATAATTAGCACTACTGGGTTTGTATTCCAAAGTGATTTAAAAGATAAGGAAAGAAAAAGGATTTGTATGCACAAAAATAGTTATATCAACTCTTTTTGTGGTGGCAAAGAATTAGAAATTCTTTTAAACTGGAATTGGATGCCCATCTATTGGGGAATGTTGAACAAGTTGTGGTATAATAACTATGCTAGGGAGTAGAGCTAAGATGTCAGAGAGGACATACTTCATTCTGAACTCCTCAACTACCCTCACACTATTTACGAAATTTAGCCTCTAAATTAATCCTGAACTGTCAGAACCCACGAATATTGGGAGTATAACAAATTATCAACAAAACATAGTCTCAATTGCCAGAAAAGGTCTGTTTTGGTAGTGCCCGAGGTGTGGGCACATGAGGAGGCCAGGCACAGGCACAGGTAGGCAAGCAGACAGAGCATGGAGGACAGCTCATACTGAGCAGACCAGGGACGGGGTGTGGTCTCTGCAGGCAGAAAATCGATAGGGGAAGATATTACCATACTGTCGGCTATTTTGCCCTGGCAGCAAGCCAGCAGATCAGCAGAGAAGTTATAAAACTTCACACACAGAGGGTAAAGTGTGTACCCCAAAATGCCGGAGTCTCACAGGACCTGGCCAAACCCACCTAACACTCAGCATGGTCCCAATACAGCCACTGATCTCAGCACAGCTGCTGCCTTTCTCCTGCTGCTTTTCTGCCACTCCCTGTTGTCTGTTGAGGAAGCTTGGAAGCATTGCCCCAAAAGCAGATAACAGCCTTTTTTTCTCTTCTTTTCTTTCTTTCTTTCTTTCTTTCTTTCTTTCTTTCTTTCTTTCTTTCTTTCTTTCTTTCTTTCTTTCTTTCTTAAAATGGGTAAAAAGGCAAAGCAGGCACTAAACATAGATAGCTTTTATAGTAAAAGAAAACAGATTTCAAACCTTAGGAGACTCTAAATGAAACACCAAAGGGGGATATGACCTGGTTCCCACCACACAAGGCTCTCATAGAGGAAATTAAAAGGGGTCTTAAAAGAGAGCTAGATGAAGAATGGCGAAAGGAAAGGAAAACCTTACAAGAGAGTCTGAATAAGGTATATAACTCATTAATGGGAGAGCAACTAATTGAATATTACAATGAAAATGGTCTTTGTTCGATTCCTCAGGAAACATTCTATATATGTAATATAATACAATTGGCTTTAAGGAATTACATAAGTTTCAGAATAAGGAAAAAGCAGCTGAAAAGCATGTAAATTTGGATTCTGAGAAACATGATGAAAAGAACACTCAGACAAGGAAGTGTGAGGGAAAAGACAAAGAGGGGAATGGTACTGACAACAAAGCTGGAGGGCATAACCAGTTATACCAAACTGAGTCTTATCACTCTCACCATTCAGTTTCACCTCTGCCTACATCCGAGCAGACTCTTGACCCTCTGCCATCAATTTTGCCTTCATGGGTGAAGGGAAGAGGAGGAGGGGGAAGGGCAGTGACACCATCACCACCGCCCATACAGAAGCTCTGCCCACTCCTTATGATATGTTTACAAAGGGCGCTAATTAAAGCCAAAGAAGAAGAGCAGGATATATCTGATTTGAGAATAGAAATGTATCCTGTGATTGAAGAGCTTAACTCTTCATGTCAAGAAAAAAGAAAATGTGCTCCTTTTAATCTAGAAATTATCAAAAATCTGAAAAAGGCTTGCACTCTTTATGGGTCTACATCATCTTATATCAAGATGTTATTAGAGAATTTGGCTTTTGAAGTTTTAATCCCTAATGATTGGAAATCTATAGCAAGGACATGTTTAGAACCTGGACAAAACTTGTGCCTTTCTAAGTATAGTTAACTCTGCAGAATACAAACCCAAGAAATAGGCAACCTGGAATTAATATACCAATCACCTTTGATCAACTAACAGGTTTAGGTCCTTATGCAGACACTTTAGCGCAGATTAACTACTCTATAGCAGCATATGAGCAAATTCCTGCTGTTGCTATCAAAGCATGGGATACCCTCCCAGGAAGACAAGATAGAGGGGAAGCCTTCACAAGAATGGCACAAGGTCCCAATGAAGCCTTTGCTAATTTCGTGGGACATTTGCAGACAGCTGTCATATGAACTATTGGTAAAAATACAGCAACAGAAATTATGATAAGACAACTTGCTAAAGAAAATGCTAATGAGGTTTGTAGAAGAATTATACTAGGATTATACAAGGATGCTCTTTTAGATGAAATCATAAGATGCTGTGCCACAGCGGGCACAAATATCTTTTATACCAAGGCTAAGATACAGACTTCTCAAGATCCAAATGGGAAAACAGGGACCCTCTCAGTAAAGGAATTCCAAAGAGACTCGCCAATGCTTTCAAAGTGATAAAGTAGGGCATGTGAAAGCTCAATGTTGGCATAGAAGACACAGTAGGAGAATAAGATGCAAAACTCTATGTCCAAAATACAACAGAGGCTTCCATTGGGCATCAGAATGTAGAATGACTCAAGGAAATGGGAAGCTCAGCTCAGCTTCAGGGCCCAAGATAAACAACATTTGGGGCATGATGGCAACTGATATTACACCCAGAGAGTCTTTAGAAGTTCAGTACCCAGTGGGGCAGAGCCAAGATGGCAGAGAAGAAACACACTTGATTCTGAGTTCCCCTGCTACCCTTAAACTATTTATGAAATTCAGCCTCTGAATTAGTGCCAGATTGTCAGAAACTATGAATGTTGGGAGTACAACACATTACCAACAGAAGATAATTATGAAGATCACTAGAAAAGGTGTGTTTTGGTCATGTGCAGGCATGGGAGGAGGACAGGCCAAGCACAAGCTCAGGGAGGCAAGGAGGCAGAACACAGAAGTCAGCTCATGCTAAGCAGATTGGGGTGTGGTGTGGTGTCCATAGTGGAAAATCTGCAGGAAGTACTCTACCTCAGTATCAACTACTCTGCCCTAGCAGCAAGTCAGTAGATTAACAGAGAAGTTATACAACTTCTTATATAAAAACAGAGGGTGAAAGAGTGAAACCCAGAGTCTTGTGGGACCATGCCACACCCACTAAAAACCCAGAGTGACTCAGAGTGATCCAAGCTCAGCCGCAGGTGCTGTTCCCAGAACAGCTACTGCCTTTCCACCATTGATTTCAACACTGTGGCTAATCCCAGCACATCCAGTGCTTTTCCACTGCCTTTTCACTGCTACTTTCTGTTGCCTGTAGAAGAAGCTTGGAAAGTCCTCATTACCCCAGAAGCACACTGCATAATCTTTTTTTTTTTAAATGAGTAAAAAGGCAAAGTGAAGCTTCTATACTGAAAAACCCTGAGGAGACTAACAACAGATTGTTTTTAGATGAAACCCCAAGGTGGGATATGATCTGGTCCCTATCACACAAGGCTCTCATAGAAGAAATTTAAAAAGATGTTAAAGAGAGCTAGAAGAAGATTGGGGAAAGGAAAGAAAAACTTGGTAAGAGGGTCTGGAAAAGTCATATTACTCATTAAAAGATGGAAAAAGAAAACAACTCCCTGAAAAATAGAATTTGCAAATTGGAAAAAGAAAATAACTCCTTAAAAAAAATGATGAAATGGAAAAAAAAACTCCATAAAACAAAACAACTCATTTAAAAACTCAATTGGACAAATACAAAAAGAAATAAAAAAGTAAATGAAGAAAATAATTCATTAAAAATCAGAACTGAACAAATGGAAATGAATGATTTGAGGAGACATCAAGAATCAGTCAAGCAAAACCAAAAAAAAAGAAAAAAAACATTAAATAACTACTTGGGAAAAAAACAGACCAGGAAAATAGATCTAGGAGAGATAATCTAAGGATAATTGGACTCCCTGAAAATCATGATGAAAAAAAGAGCCTAGATACTCTTTTTCCGGAAATCATCAAAGAGAACTACCCAGATGTCATAGAATCAGAAGGCAAAATAGCCACTGAAAGAATTCATCGATCACCTACTGAAAAAGATCCTAAAATTAAAACTCCAAGGAATAGTGTGGCTAAATTCCAGGACTATCAGACCAAGAAAAAAAAAATACGACAAGCAGCCTGAAAATAAACAGCTCAAATACTGAGGAGCCACAATAAGGATTACTCGGGATCTAATAATGTCCACATTAAAGGATCAAAGGACCTGGAATCTAATATTCTGAAAGGCAAAGCAGCTTGCAATGCAGCCAAGAATAAATTACCCAGCTAATCTGAACATTTTCTTCCAGGGAAAAAGATGGATATTCAATGAAATAGATGAATTCCATTTATTTATGACAAAAAAAAAAAAAAAAACAAACAACAACAAAAAAAAAAAAAACAGAGCTAAACAAAAAAATTGACCTCCAAATACAGGATTCAAGAGAAGCATAAAAAGGTAAAAAGAACTGTTGTGAACTGTATTTCTATTATGGGTATACATAGGGAGTACATATAAAATTAAATTATACTGTTACAATATAAAAAAGGAACTAGAGATGGAAAGGAGATAGTACCAGAAAAAGGGAAAAGTGGAGTTAAAAAGAGGGAAATTACATCTCACGAAGAGGCAAAGAAAACCTATTATATCTGAGAGAAAGAAAGAAAGGGGATGAACATTGCGTGAATCTTACTCTCATCAGATTTGGCTCAAAGAGGAAATAGTAAACATATTTAGTTTACAGAGAAGCTTCTCCCACCTCATTGAGAAGTGGGAGAGGAAAAGCAAAAAGGGAAGGGGTAGGCTAAATAGAAGGGAATACAGAAATAGTAGGGGAAATATTTAAGAAAGGGGGAGGAACTCTAAAGGGGAAGGGGAGATTCTAAAGAGGGAGAGCTGCATGAGGCAAATGATGTTCGTAAGTTTAATACTGGGGAGAGGGGTAAGGGGAAAGGAAAGAGAAAAGCATAATCTGGTGATAATAAGATGACAGGAAATACAGAATTAGTAGTCTTAACTATAAATGTGAATGGGGTAAACTCTCCTATAAAGTGGAGGCAGATAGCAGACAGGATTAAAAACCAGAATCCTACAATATGCTGTTTATAGGAAACATATTTGAAGCAGGGTGATACATACAAAGTAAAGGTAAAAGGATGAAGCAGAATTTTCTATGCCTAAGCTGAAGTCAAAAAAGCAGCGGTAGCCATCCTGATCTCAGATCAAGCAAAAGCAAAAATTGATCTAATTAAAACAAATAATGAAGAAAACTACATCCTGCTAAGGGGCAGTATAATGAAGCAATAGCAATACTAACATATATGTATCAAGTGGTACAGCATCTCATTTCCTAAAGAAGTTAAGAGAGCTGGAAGAAGAAATAGACAGCAAAACTATAATAGTGGGAGATCTCAACCTTGCACTCTCAGAACTAGATTAATCAAACCACAAAATAAATAACAAAGAAGTTAAACAGGTAAATAAAACACTAGAAAATTTAGGTATGATATATCTGGAGAAAACTGAATGGAGACAGAAAGGAGTACACTTTCTTCTCAGCAGTTCATGGAACCTATACAAAAATTGACCATATTAGGACATAAAGACTTCAACTTCAAATGCAGAAAGGTAGAAATAGTAAATGCATTCTTTTCAAACCACAATGCAATAAATACTACATTTAATAAAAAGTCATGGGAAAATAAACCAAAAAGTAATTGGAAACTAAATAATCTTATCCTAAAAAATGAATGGGTAAAACAGCAAATCATAGACACAATTATTAATTTCCCAAGAGAATGACAATAATGAGACCAAAATTTGTATGAGGACAAAATGGTAATAAGGGGAAATTTTATATCTCTAGAGGCTTATTTGCAAAAAATAGAAAAAGAGAAGATTAATAAATTAGGCTTGCACTTCAAAAAGCTAGAAAAAGAACAAATTAACCCCCCTTCCCCCAATCAAACACTAAACTTGAAATTCTTTTTTTTTTTTTTTTTTTTTTTTTTGCATCTTCATAAGTCACTGGATTGGTCTGAAGAAGAAAATCCCCATAAAATTTACACTTGAATTCCTTAGTTGATTTTATCATACAGTCTTCTCCATTTCCACTTGCTGCTACACTGGGAATCTTTTTTTTTTTTTTTTTAAAGCCTTCAATGTTCCTACTATATCCTTAATATTTTCATTATTGGAAACTTTCTGATCAAACACAAAGAAATTCTGGGCTCCATAGAGCACCCTGTCAATAGTGATTTTTTTTTTTAGATTCTTTTTTCTCTTATTAAAGCTTTTTTTGTGCAAAACGTACACATGGGTAATTTTTCAACATTGACCCTTGCAAAAACTTCTGTTTCAACTTTTTCCCTCCTTCCCTTCATTCTGTCCCCTAGATGGCAGATAGTCCAATACATGGTGAATATATTAAAGTATATGTTAAATACCATATATGTATACATATTTATACAGTTATCTTGTTGTACAAAGAAGATTGCATTTAGAAAGAAGGTAAAAATAACCTGAGAAGAAGAAATAAAAATGCAAGCAAACAATAACAAAAAAAGTGGGAATGTTTTGTTGTGGTCCATACTCAATTCCTGGTGTTTTTTCTTTGGGTGTACCTGGTTCTGTTCATTACAGATCAATTGGAGCTGATTTGGACCCTCTCATTGTTGAAGAGAACCATGTCCATCAGAATTGATTGTCATATAGTATTGTTACTGAAGTGTATAATGATCTCCCAGTTCTGCTCACTTCATTTAGCATCAGTTCATGCATGTCTCTCCAAGCCTCTCTGTATTCATCCTGCTGATCATTTCTTACAGAACAATAATATTCCATAACATTCATATACCACAATTTATTCAATTCAGCCATTCTCCAATTGATGGTCATCCACTCAGTTTCCAGTTTCTGGCCACTGCAAAGAGGGCTGCCACAAATATTCTTGCACCTGTATAGGTCCCTTTCCCTTCTTTAAGATCTCTTTGGGATATGAGCTCAATAGTAACACTAATGGATCAAAGGGTATGCACAGTTTGATAACTTTTTGCTCTTCAGAATGGTTGGATCCATTCACAACCCCATCAACAATACATCAGTGTCCCAGTTTTCCTCCATCATTCATGATTATCTTTTCCTGTCATCTTAGTCAATCTGACAGGTGTGTAGTGGTATCTCAGAATTGTCTTAATTTGAATTTCTCTAATCAACAATGATTTGGAACACCTTTTCATATGACTAGAAATAGTTTTCAATTTCTTCATCTGAAAATTGTCTGTTCATATCCTTTCACTATTTATCAATTGGAGAATGGCTTGATTTCTTATGAATTACAGTCAGTTCTCTATGTATTTTGGAAATGAGGCCTTTATCAGAACCTTTAGCTGTAAAAAATGTTTTCCCAGTTTATTGCTTCCCTTCTAATTCTGTGCACATTAAGTTTTATTTGTACAAAAGCTTTTTAACTTAATATAATCAAAATTTTCTATTTTGTGATCAATAATGACCTCTAGTTCGTCTTTGGTCACAAATTCCTTCCTCCTCCACAGGTCTGAGAGGTAAACTATCCTATTGCTAATTTATTTATAATCTCATTCTTTATGCCTAGATCATGAAAACATTTTGATCTTATCTTGTTGTATGGTGCTAAGTATAGGTCAATGCTTAGTTTCTGCCATACTAATTTCCAATTTTCCAAGCAATTTTTGTCAAATAATGAATTCTTATCCCAAAAGCTGGGGTCTTTGGGTTTGTCAAACACTAGATTATTGAAGTTATTGACTATTGTATCCTTTGAACCTAATCTATTCCCCTGATCAACTAATCTGTTTCTTAGCTAATACAAAATGGTTTTGGTGACTGCTGCTTTATAATAGAGTTTTAGATCTGGTACAGCTAGGTCACCTTTATTTGATTTTTTTTCCCATTAGTTCTCTTGAAATTCTTGACCTTTTGTTCTTGTTAATTTTTCTAGATCATTACAATAATTTCTTAGGAATCTATTTTGTATAACACTAAATAAATAGATTACTTTAGGTAGTATTGTCTTCTTTATTATATTATATTGTATATATTTATTATATTATATTATTTTATATTATATCCAGGAGCACTTAATATTTTTTCCGATTGTTTAGATCTGACTTTATCTGTGCAGAAAGTGTTTTGTAGTTTTGCTCAAATAGTTCCTGACTTTCCCTTGGCAGATAGATTCCCCAATATTTTACACTATTGACAGTTATTTTAAATGTAATTTCTCTTTGGATCTCTTACTGTTGGATTTTATTGGTGATGTATAAAAATGCTGAGGATTTATGTGGATTTATTTTGTATCTTGTAACTTTGCTAAAGTTGTGGATTATTTTTAATAGCTTTTTAGTAGAATCTCTAGGGTTCTCTAAGTATACCATCTGCAAAGAGTGATAATTTGCTTTCCTCATTACCTACTCTAATTCCTTTAATTTCTTTTTTCATCTTTTATTGCTGAATCTAGAGTTTCTAATAAAATATTGAATAGTAATGGTGATAGTGGGCTACCTTGTTTCACTCCTGATTGTATTGGGAATGGTTCCAGTTTATCACATATGATTCTTGCTGATAGCTTTAAATAGATACTCCTGACTATTTTAAGGAAAAGTACATTTATTTCTATACTCCCTAGTGTTTTTTTTTAATAGGAATGGGTGCTGGATTTTATCAAATGCTTTTTCTGCATCTATTGAGATTATCATATGGTTTTTGTTAATTTGGTTATTGATATAGTCAATTATGCTAATAGTTTTCCTAAAATCGAACCAGCTCTGCATTCCTGGTATAAATCCTACTTGGTCATGATATATTCTCCTGAAGACGGTTTTCTGTAATCTTTTTGCTAATATTTTATTCGAGATTTTTGCATCAATGTTCATTAGGGCGTTTGGTCTATAGTTTCCTTTCTCTGTTTTCATCCTATCAGGTTTAGGTATCAGCACCATGTCTGTGTCATAAAAAGAATTTGGTAGGACTCCTTCATTCCTTAGTTTTTAAAATAGTTTATATAACATTGAAGTTAATTGTTCTTTAAATTTTTGATAGAATTTACATGCTATTGGCATAAAATTGGACAATTTAACTTCAAATTATTGATAACCTAAGTGAAATGGATGAATACTTTCAAAAATCTAGACTACCCAGATTAACAGAGGAGGAAGTAAATTGCTTAAATAGTCCCATTTTATTAAAAAAAAATGAAACAAGCTATTAATCAACTTTCTAAGGAAAAAATCCCCAGGACCAGATGGATTTATGTAAGATCAGGAGTGAAAAAAAGTTGCCCACTATCACCATTACTATTCAATATTGTATTAGAAATGCAAGCTTTGGCAATAAGAGATGAAAGAGAAATTAAAAGAATTAGAGTAGGTAATGAGGAAACCAAATAATCAATCATTGCAGATGATATGATGGTATACTTAGAGAACCCTAGAGAATTAACTAAAAAACTATTAGAAGTAATCCACAACTGTAGCAAAGTTGTAGGATACAAAATAAATCTACATAAATCATCAGCATTCTTATACATCACTAACAAAATCCAACAGCAAGAGATACAAAAAGAAATTCCATTTAAAATAACCATCGATAGGAAAAAAAATATTTGGGAATCTATCTGCCAAGGGAGGGTCAGGAACTATATGAGCAAAACTACAAAATACTTTCCACACAAATAAAGTCACATCTAAGCAATTGGAAAAACATCAAGTGCTCAAGGGTAGGCCAAGCTAATATAATAAAAATGATAATATTACCTAAACTAATCTATTTATTTAATGCTATACTAATCAAACTCCCAAGAAACTATTTTATTGTCCTAGAAAAAATAACAACAAAATTCATCTGGAAGAACAAAAGGTCAAGAATTTCAAGAGAATTAATGAAGAGAAAAGCAAATGAAGGTGGCCTAGCTATATCAGATCTAAAACTATATTATAAAGCAGCAATCATCAAAACCATTTGCTACTGGCTAACAAGTAAAGAAGTTGTTTGGTGTAATAGGTTAGGTTCACAGAACAAAATAGTCAATGTCTATAGCAATCTGGTATTTGACAAACCCAAAGACCCCACTTTTTGTGATAAGAATTCACTATTTAACAAAAACTGCTGGGAAAATTGGAAGCTAGTATGGCAGAAACTAGGCATAG
Organism: Antechinus flavipes; assembly: GCF_016432865.1. Taxonomy (NCBI): domain Eukaryota; kingdom Metazoa; phylum Chordata; class Mammalia; order Dasyuromorphia; family Dasyuridae; genus Antechinus; species Antechinus flavipes. The sequence continues at coordinate 234,027,897 of NC_067402.1, read as the reverse complement.
ACCACACTAATACTGTATACCAAGATCAGGTCAAAATGAATTCATAATCTAGACATAAAGAATGATATTATAAACAAATTAAAAGAATATAGGTTAGTTTACCTCTCAGACCTGTGGAGAAGGAAGGAATTTGTGACCAAAAAAGAACTAGAGATCATTATTTATCCCCAAAGAGATAATTTTGATTATATTAAGTTAAAAAGTTTTTGTACAAACAAAACTAATGCAGATAAGATTAGAAAGGAAGCAATAAACTGGGAAAACATTTTTTACAGTCAAACGTTCTGATAAAAGCCTTACTTCCAAAATATATAGAGAATTGATTCTAATTTATAAGAAATCAAACCATTCTCCAATTGATAAATGGTGAAAGAATGTGAACAGACAATTCTCAGATGATGAAACTGAAACTATTTGTACTCATATGAAAAGGTGTTCCAAATTACTATTGATCAGAGAAAGGCAAATTAAGACAACTCTGAGAACTACTACACACCTGTCAGATTGGCTAAAATGATGAGGAAAGATAATGCGGAATGTTGAAAGGGATATGGGAAAACTGGGACACTGTTACATTGTTGATGGAATTGTGGATACATCCAAGCCATTGTGGAGAGCAATTTGGAACTATGCTAAAACAGTTATTAAACTGTGCATACCCTTTGATCCAGCAGTGTTACTACTGAGCTTGTATCCCAAAGAGATTTTAAAGAAGGGAAAGGGACCTGTATGTGCAAGAATATTTGTGACAGCCCTCTTTGCAGTGGCCAGAAACTGGAAACTGAGTGGATGACCATCAATTGGAGAATGGCTGAATAAACTGTGATACATGAATGTTATGGAATATTATTGTTCTGTAGGAAATGACAAGCAGGATGAATACAGAGAGGTTTGGAGAGATATACATGAACTGATGCTAAATGAAGTGAGCAGAATCAGGAGACCATCATACACTTCAACAACAATACTGTATGATGATCAATTCTTATGGATGTGACTCTCTTCAACAATGAGATGAACCAAATCAGTTCCAATAGTGCAGTAATGAATAGAACCAGTTACACCCAGTGAAAGAACTCTGGGAAATGAATGTCAACCACTACTTAGAATTCCCAATCCCTCTATTTTTGTCCGCCTGTATTTTTGATTTCCTTCACAAGTTAATTGTATTATTTCAAAGTGCGATTTTTCTTGTGCAGCAAAATAACTGTATGGACATGTATACATATATTGTATTTAGCATATACTTTAACGTATTTAACATGTATGGGTCTCCTGGGAGAGGGGGTGGAGAGAAGGAGGGGAAAAATTGGAACAAAAGGGTTTGCAATTGTCAATGCTGAAAAATTATCCATACATATATTCTGTAAATAAAAAAGCTATAAATAAAAAAAATAAAAAATAAAGATGAGAAAATTTAAAAAAAGAAATGATGTAAATAATGAATCCAGAGAAACAAGTAAAAATCTATATGATTTGATGCAGCGTGATGGAAAAGGAATAAAGGAAACAATATCCATGGTAACTATCACATGTGCAGGTGAGAGATAAATAGGTATTATAGTTTGCACATGATTTTGTCTAAAATCATTTATCAGCATTTCGATGAGGTGTGCTGATTTTTTTTCTTCTCCAAAAATACTATTTGATATATGGGATGACTCTGGGAAGCAGAAGAAAATGAAATGCATACTTGGAGCTACTTTAATCATGTAAGAAATAGAAAATATCAATAACAACTTAAACAACAAATTATAAAAGTAGTATAGAATTGTGATGGTTCTTTAACTATTAATGTTCACCCTTGATGACATAAGGGCTAAAATCATAATTTTGAGAGAATGCTGTGTAGCGCTACACACACATGCTTGCTGAATGAATTAATCTCATAGACCCCTTGCTTTGAAGCATGGCACAAAACAGTACACTCAATGTCCTATAAAAGGAAACCATGAAGAAGAAATGCCAGTAACTGCTTATCCATATCTCTCACCTTTCCCAGTTTACCTTTGAGTTTTCCTCCATTTAGTTATTCTTCCAAACTGTACTCCTTAGTGAGGCTACACACCCAATATCTTATGAAGCAGATACAAATTTATTATAGGTTACAAGCAAGTTCTGTTTAACTGTAAACAGTAACTCCTACATATTAGTTTTCCTAAAAGGATATTTTCAGACTGCTCCTGTATAGCATATAGGAGTAAGGAAATGTGAAAATGAATTAGGAATAAAACCCTGGAAATTCTCTACTTCCTTCAAACCTTCTGGCACAAACATTGTAGGAAGGGTAGAAAATGCCACAGTACCACCCTTCAATTGAAGACACACTGGACAGAACCAAAGGAAGGAAACCCCAAGGACATTTATTATGGAGAAAATCTTTGCCTCATTATACCACAAAACTCTTCACTTATAATTTCATAGGATGGTTGGACATTGTTATCAATTTATTAAGCACTTTAGTGAAAATGTAGTTTTTGTACCACAAATTTTATAGCTTGGTCATTCATTATTTTGGTTGATAAATTTGATTTATCCACTAGACTGTGCATTTTTGGAAAAGAATTTTAGTTTTCAAGTGTAATCAGCATCCAATAAAGAGAAATATATTTCCCAGATCTGAAAATGGAAAAGCTATCTTGTAGAAACAAAATAACCACTTCAATCTAATAGTAAATACATTTACTCTAAAACCTTTCCCCAAAGTGTATCATTAACAAGGCCAAATAACATAAGGTTAAGGTTAAATTAAGAATCTAAAATTTTGTCAGCACAAGGAATTTCTAGTATAATGGGATTTAATAGAGCAATAACAGATTACCACTTTTTTCTTCTGGTCAACCATATATGTTTTTTTTAGCACTTGGAACTTTATGAATGAAGAACTTGGGAGTTTCTGACCAGGTGTGTGTAACTTAGTGGACTTTAAAGAGGGCAAAACAATCCCCTTTATTGGCTGCTGAGTGGGAAGTCAGTGACTCAGTATACATTAAAAAATGAAGTGATTCCATTCAAATTGTTTTTTTCTTGATATTTCCAGGTGTCATGGTCAGCCAGGTGTTGCAGTGAATAGAATGCCATTCCTGGAGTCAGCTAGACTCACCTTTGTAAGTTCAAGTGTGGTCTCAGACACTAGCTATATGACATCAGGCAAGTCATTTAACCCTGTTTGCCTCAGTTTTCCCATGCACAATGATCTGAAGAAGGAAATGGTAAAACAATCCAATATTGTTGTCAAGAAAACCCAAATGGAGTCAATGACACAAATGAAATGACTAAATAAAATTACTAAAATCATTGACTCCAATGCTACCATCTAGGGAAGAAAGTAGGCATAGTTTGATAGACATTGCTAATTTGGGAAAGAAGATTTCAAAGGATTTAGAGAAAAGATAGATAATATCCCACTGACTGAAATGCTTAAGCATGAAATTCTGAAGACAGAAAGGAAAATAATTTAATCACAGAGAAAAATCTAGCATATCTTTAGAGAACAGAATAGATACATAGGGGATTCATCAACTAACTTAGATATTCTGAAGAACTATATGGTCATTATTATTTTTAGCAATATAGTGACCCATGACTATGCTGAAGGACTTATGATGAAAAATGCTATCTATATCCAGAGAAAGAACTGATTGTGTCTAAATACAGATTGAAACATCTTTTTTTTTTTTTTGGCTTTATTTTTCTTGAGGATTTTTTTTGGGGGGGAAAGGATAGATCTATATTTTCTCTTACAACTTGACATTATGGAAATGTTTTGCACAACTTAACATGTGCCTTCTTAAAGTAAGAAGGAAGGGAGAGAATTTGGTAGCCAAAGTTTTAAAACAAATGTAAAAATTATTTTACATGTAACTGGAAAAATATTAAATATTAAAACTGTTAAAATTAATGTTGTAAACTAAAATAAGAAAAAGAAAAAGCAAATCCTCTAGAGAACCTTATTATCAACACATGGATTGTGGCAGGGGCAATATCTTATCTTCTCTCTCATACCAATTTTCCTTAAAAAATATAAATATTATTTTTGATTCTTGGTTGATTCAGTCAATAAATAAATCTTTATTAATTTCCTTTGAATAATTCTTGCTTTATTTCTTCCAGGAACTCTAATTTAAATAGTTTCTAAGCTTTTTTTTTTTTTTTGGTAGTTTGGAAGTCATATTCTTATTGCTTTATGTTTTTGTTGTCCTCATAATAGTACTTTATAGTGGTTGTGTATATATTTTTCATTTGTTTACAATTGAAATTGGGATTTTGTATTAGATCCAAGCTTTTGAATCTCAGAATTTGAACTCAGGCCTCATTCTCAGGGCCAATGTTCTATCAATGGTGCTATTTAGTTGCTCCTCCAATTTGTTTCTGAGCTCCTTTCCTTGGTTACTCAGCTCTAAATTTTGGACTTGAATTTGAAACCCTTATATCTCCTTAGTAATAGATTTCTTCATGATACATTGAAATCTTTTCCTCTGAATGTGGAAAAAAACACAACTTACCTTTATTGTTTTAAATATTTTCTTCTTTTTTTAAAAATAAACTTTGCTTTTGTTATTCTGTTGTTATGGACTCTGCATGCCTCCATATGGGGTTTTCTTGGCAAACTGCAGTGGTTTGCAATTTCCTTTTTTAGCTCATTTTATAGATGAAGAAACTGAAACAAATAAGGTTAAGTGACTTTCCCAGAGTCACAGAGATAATGAGACTGGACTTGAACTCAGGTCTTCCTGACTCCAGTTTTAGTGCTCTATCTACTGAGCCACCTAGCCACTTTTATAAATTTTTCTAACCACCAGCATTCACTAGTTGAGTTGAAGTTCCTGGAAATATTTTTGGAAGTGAGATGGAAACATTCCCATAAAAGAGAGATTTAATAGGTGAGAAAGAGATATTTTGCTAATATTCAGATGATCTGCTAAAAGTTGATGTCTGGCTGAATCTGAGAGCTAATAAAAAGACAAAAGAGAATTATGAGTCTCACAGCCTCTCCTACTATTATTAGTATTCTTTTCACAGGCCTGTACTCATTCCTTGTCCTATAGTAGCCATTAGCCAGTCACTTCTACATGCAGTTCCTTCCGCAGTCTATACTTTATCTTCAGCCAAATTCAGAGATAGTGGTGACAGAGCTATCCTTGCCCAGTATCAGTCAAATATCTGCTGTTTCTAATAGTGCTTTTTGCTCTGCTACATAGCTATAAGTTCCCTAACTTAAAAGACTCAGAGCTGCATTTTATTTGCTAGACCATGTTCCCAACACCTGAAGACTTTTGTCTCTGTTGTCTAGGCTGGAAAATCTAACTTACTATGATTTTCTCTTGGATTTCCTGGTAGTTACTGAGTCTGGTGCTCTTTCTAGATCTTTGTTGGAGAAATTTTGAGGGAGATTGGGATCCTATAAGTATCATAAGAACTATCATGAAGAAGAGATTCCATTTATTTTGTGTGTTCCAAAGATAAAACCAAGAGTACTGAAAGAAAAAAAGGGCAAATTTATGCCTTTTATGCCCATTTTAGTATCATTAGTCAGAAACGTGGAATTATCTACTTTTAGTGGTGATGGATTGATTCCCTTTCCTTAGAACAATAAATAGAGGCTGCATGATCACTTCCTGGATATAGCATAGAAGAGATTTCTTTTGGGATATGAGTCAGACTAGACTGAAATATCTTTAGGTGAATCTGTTACTCTATCCACTACTTTACATCGACACAGATACACACAGGCACATAAACTTTGGTACAGATTTGTGATTGCATCAGTGTAAGCAATTCCCAGTGTAGAAATTCCCTCCACTGATACACAGTAGACATCTTATCTATATTTGCAGGTTAAGTGCCTGAAGCGCTGAAAGGTCAAATGATTTGCAAATAGTCATTATAGAACATCTTATAGACAGGGTGTAAAACAGATCTTTTCTCAAAAGTCATTGCCACATATGGCATATTGCCAATGGCAATTGCTGAATGGCAATATGTCATATGTCAATATAAAAGTGTGTGTTTGAATGAATAAATGGCTGTATAGGTAGATGAAGAAAAACATTTTTAAATAATATAGCCTAAGGAATGGAGTTCATATTCTCATGGTGGTAGAGTAATTGTATATAAAATAGTAAGGTGACAAGAGTGAGGGAAAATGTCCTTTTGTGATGAAAAAATAGATGTCAAGGAGACTCCTGGAGCAGATGATTATATGATATGTAAATCATGGCCTGGGATCTAGGATTGTCCATACATAGTGTATTATTTAGTGTGTATAAGCTTCATGAGTCAGAAAACTAACCATGGACTTGATTCCATATTTATAAAATTGATTTTTTTAACCCAAGTATAAGACTGTATTTTTATCCCAATTGGTTTTTTTAGTTAAAGTCAGAAAATTAGAAAGCAATACAATATATATATATATATATACACATATATATATATATTCTGAAGCACTTGGAAAGATTAATGGAGAATGAATTTAAACAATTTAAAAGGGTTTGTGATACATAGCAAAATTTGATTTATATCATTTGACAATGGCCTTTCTTTTACTGAAGAGCTAGATTTTGTCTACATTGTGACTGAAACTTTGTACATTGTCAGACACTCAGACTCTCTGTAGTCTTAGACAAAAAAAAATTCTGGGATGCACAAGAGTCACAATGTATTAGGTTTCTGACATCTCCTTTATATAATGTATTTACAGAGTTAGATTCAAGAATGTAAGAGACATCCAACCCCATAATTCTGGCAGGAAAGGCTAATCTAGTAACTGCCTTTATTTTTATTTATTTTTAAAGCTTTATTTTCAATTTTTAAAATAACTTTTTATTGTGGGCAAAATCCATGCCAGGGTAATTTTTTACAGCATTATCCCTTGCACTCACTTCTGTTCCATTTTTTCCCCTCCCTCCCTTCACCCCTTCCCCCAGATGGCAAGCAGTCCTTTACATGTTAAATAGGTTACAGTATATGCTAGATGCAATATATGTGTGCAGAACCAAACAGTTCTCTTGTTGCACAAGGAGAATTGGATTTAGAAGGTATAAATAACCCGGGAAGAAAAACAAAAATGCAAGTAGTTTATATTCATTTCCAAGTGTTCTTTCTTTGGGTGTAGCTGCTTCTGTCCTTCACTGATCAATTGAAACTGAATTAGCTCTCTTTATCGAAGAGATCCACTTTCATCAAACAGTATCGTTGAGGTATATAATGATCTCCTATTTGCTCATTTCACTTAGCATCAGTTCATGTAAGTCTCGCCAGTCCTCTCTGTATTCATCCTGCTGGTCATTTCTTACAGAACAATAATATTCCATAACATTCATATACAACAATTTACTCAACCATTCTCCAATTGATGGGCATCCATTCATTTTCTAGCTTCTAGCCACTACAAACAGGGCTGCCACAAACATTTTGGAACATACAGGTCCCTTTGCCTTCTTTAGTATCTCTTTGGGGTATAAGCCCAGTAGAAACACTGCTGGATCAAAGGGTATGCACAGTTTGATAACTTTTTGAGCATAGATCCAAATTACTCTCCAGAATGGCTGGATGTGTTCACAATTCCCCCAACAATGTTTTAGTGTCCCTGTTTTCCCACATCCCCTCCAACATTCCACATTATCTTTCCCTGTCATTCTAGCCAATCTGACAGGTATATAGTGGTATCTCAGAGTTGTCTTAATTTGCATTTCTCTGATTAATAATGATTTGGAGCATATTTTCATATGGCTATAAATAGTTTCAATTTCTTCATCTGAGAATTGTCTGTTCATATCCTTTGACCATTTATCAATTGGAGAATGGCTTGATTTCTTATAAATTAGAGTCAATTCTCTATGTATTTTGGAAATGAGGCCTTTATCAGAATCTTTGACTATAAAAATGTTTTCCCAGTTTATTGTTTCCCTTCTAATTTTGTCTGCATTTGTTTTGTTTGTACAAAAACTTTTCAATTTGATATAATCAAAATTTTCTATTTTGTGGTCAATAGTGATCTTTAGTTCTTCTTTGGTCATAAATTCCTTCCTCTTCCACAGGTCTGAGAGGTAAACTATCCTATGCTCTTCCAATTTATTTATAATTTCATTCTTTATGCCTAGGTCATGAACCCATTTTGACCTAATCTTGATGTATGGTATTAAGTGGGGGTCAATGCCTGGTTTCTGCCACACTAATTTCCAATTTTCCCAGCAATTTTTGTCCAATAATGCATTCTTATTCCAAAAACTGGGGTCTTTGGGTTTGTCAAACACTAGATTATTAAAGTTATCGGCTGTTTTGTCCTTTGAACCTAACCTATTCCATTGATCAACTAGTCTATTTCTTAGCCAAACCAGATGGTTTTAGTAACTGCTGCTTTATAATACAATTTTAGATTTGGTACAGCTAGGCCACTTTCATTTGATTTTTTTTTCATTAATTCCCTTGAAATTCTTGACCTTTTGTTTTTCCATATGAACTTTGTTGTTATTTTTTCTAGGTCATCTGGGAGTCTGATTGGTATAGTGCTAAATAAATAGATTAGTTTAGGTAGTATGGTCATCTTTAATGATATTTGCTCGCCCAATCCAAGAGCATTTAATATTTTTCCAATTGGTTATATCAGACTTAATTTGTGTGGAAAGTGTTTTGTAGTTTTGCTCATAAAGTTTCTGATTTTCTCTTGGCAGATAGATTCCTAAATATTTTATACAATAAGTAGTTACTTTAAATGGAATTTCTCTTTGTAACACTAACTGTTGGGTTTTGTTAGTGATATATAAGAATGCTGATGACTTATGTGGGTTTATTTTGTATCCTGCAACTTTGCTAAAGGTGTGGATTGTTTCTAATAACTTTTTAGTAGAGTCTCTGGGGTTCTTTAAGTATACCATCATATCATCAGTAAAGAATGATAATTTGGTTTCCTCATTGCCTATTCTTATTCCTTTAATCTCTTTCTCAACTGTTATTGCCAAAGCTAGCATTTCTAATACAATATTAAATAGTAATGGTGATAGTGGGCAACCTTGTTTCACTCCTGATCTTATTGGGAATGGTTGCAGTTTGTCCCTGTTACATATGATGCTTACTGCTGGTTTTAAACAGATGCTACTGATTATTTTAAGGAAAAGTCCATTTATTCCTATACTCTCAAGGGTTTTTAATAGGAATGGATGTTGGATTGTATCAAATGCTATTTCTGCATCTATTGAGATGGTCATATAGTTTTTGTTAATTTGGTTATTAATATGGCCAGTTATGCTGATAGTTTTCCTAATATTGAACCAGCCCTGAATTCCTGGTATAAATCCTACTTGATCGTGGTGTATTATCCTGGGGATGATTTTTTGTAGTCTTTTTGCTAATATCTTATTTAAGATTTTAGCATCAATATTCATTAGGGAGATTGGTCTATAATTTTCTTTCTCTGTTTTCAACTTACCTGGTTTAGGTATCAGTACAATGTCTATGTCATAAAAGGAATTTGGTAGGATTCCTTCATTCCCTATTTTTTCAAATAGTTTATAAAGCATTGGGGCTAATTGTTCTTTGAATGTTTGGTAGAATTCACATGTAACTCTATCTGGTCTGGGGATTTTTTTTTTTTTTTAGGGAGTTGGTTGATAGCTTGTTCTATTTCTTTTTCTGAATAGGACTATTTAAGCAATTTACTTTCTCCTCTGATAATCTGGGAAGCCTATATTTTTGGAGATAGTCATCCATTTCACTTAAATTATCAAATTTATTCGCATAAAGTTGGGCAAAGTAACCCCTTATTATTTCTTTAATTTCCTCTTCATTGATGGAAAGTTCTCCCTTTTCATTTTTAAGACTACTAATTTGATTTTCCTCCCTCCTTTTTCTAATCAGATTTACCAATGGTTTATCAATTTTATTGTTTTTTTTCATAAAACCAACTCTTAGTTTTATTTATTAGTTCAATAGTTTTTTTTTTTTTACTTTCTATATTATTTAATTTCTCCTTTTAATTTTAGAATTTCAAGTTTAGTAATTGATTGGGGATTTTTAATTTGGTCTTTTTCTAGCTTTTTAAGTTGCAGGTCCAATTCATTGATCTTCTCTTTTTCTATTTTATTCAAGTAAGCCTCTAAGGATATAAAATTTCCCATTATTACTGCTTTGGCTGCATCCCATAAATTTAGGTATGATGTCTCACCATTGTCATTGTCTTGAGTGAAATTATTTACACCTAACTTTTTGTTGAATGTAGTTTTTATTGAATTGTGATCTGAAAAGAAAGCATTTACTATTTCTGCCTTCCTGCATTTAATCTTGAGGTCTTTATGTCCTAATATATGGTCAATTTTTTGTGTAGGTTCCATGAACTGCTGAGAAGAAAGTATACTCCTTTCTGTCACCATTCAGTTTTCTTCAGAGATCTATCATACTTAATTTTTCTAATATTCTATTTACCTCTTTAATTTCTTTCTTATTTGTTCTGTGATTTGATTTATCTAAATCTGAGAGTGCAAGATTGAGATCTCCCACTATTATAGTTTTGTTGTCTATTTCTTCTCGCAACTCTCTTAACTTCTCCTTTAGGAAGTTAGATGCTATACCACTTGGTGCATATATGTTTAATACTGATATTGCTTCATTGTCTATAGTACCCTTTAGCAAGATATAGTTTCCTTCCTTATCTCTTTTGATTAGATCAATTTTTGCTTTTGCTTGATCTGACATAAGGATGGCTACCCCTGCTTTTTTGACTTCATCTGAAGCATAATAGATTCTGCTCCAGCCTTTTACCTTTACTCCATATGTAGCTCCCTGTTTTAAATGTATTTCCTGTAAACAACATATTGTAGGGTTCTGATTTTTGATCCAGCCTGCTATCTGCCTCCTCTTTATGGGAGAGTTCCTCCCATTCACATTTACGGTTAAATTTACTAATACTGTATTTCCTGCCATCCTAATATCCCCAGATTATATTTTTCTTTTTCTTGCCCTCCTTCCCTTCTTCCCTAGTATTAAACTTATTGGTCTCACTTGTGTCATGCAGCCTCCCTCTTTAGTATCCCTCCCTCTGCCCTTTGAATCCTTTCCCCTTTCTTGTACCCTTCCCTTATCACTCTTTTTCCTTTTCCCTTTTCCTCTCCCACTTTTTAATGAAGTGAGACAACAATCTCTGCAAAACAAATATGTCAATTATTTCCTCTTTGAGTCAACTCTGATGAGAGTAGCCCTGCAAAGAACCCCAGCTGTGTGAGATAACCACTGCTCAGGGGCTAGACATTGAGCAGTGAGAGTTTCACTACCCCAAGCCAAAGCCTGCCCTGGGGCTGTGGTTATTAGCAGTTGAGCAGTGAATGGATTTGCAGGGACTGGAAGTGTCTGCCCCAGAAGCACAGTCAGCTGGGGAGGTTCTATTGCCCCAGGCTGAGCCCCCCACTCTGCCAATTAGAGGCTGCCCAGGCTGTGCCCCCCCTGCCATGCAGATTAGTAATTGCCCCCGCAAAAGCCCCAAACTGCAGGGTGTGGCTGCAGGGCTGCATTACATTCTACATAAGTCACTTCCGGGTTTGAGTGGTTACAGCCAGATCTCATTAGGTTCTGGCGTTTTTTAGAGTACCCTCTGTTTTAGGTTTTAATTTCTCTGCCAGTTTACTGCTTTGTAGTCAAGGCAGAGCAGTTAGCCTATAGCAGAGTAGTCTCTATAACTTCTCTAGCCACAGAGATCATTCCCGCCCCTGGTCTGCTAAGGACCTAGTCTCTTGCTACCTGTGCTAGTCTGTTCCTGGCCCCTCAGTTTAAACCTTTCCTGGTGATTTCCAGATTGACTTCGGCTGGTAAATTATAGTGCTTCTAATCTTCATGAATTTAAGCAGTGAAGAGCTATTTTTGAGGCTGAATTAAATAGTTGGTTATGAGGGGAATGAGAGGAGCTTAGAGAGTCGTGTGGACCTTCTCCACCATCTTGGCTCCCTAGTAAGTTCCTTTAGACACATTTGATTCAAGGCAACTTTAGACAGTGATCCTAAAATAAACTGTGTGAAAAATAAATATGACTGAAAACCATTTGAGCAATGAGCACTAAGCAAGATTTCTTTTTTATTTAATATTTTATTACATGTAATTACAATGGAAAAGAATTAAATTTTTTTTCATATTTTGAATTCTAATTCTTTCAATTCCTCTCTCCCTGTCTATTGAGAAGGCATGTAATTTACTGTATATGTGTGGTCAGACAAAACATATTTCCATATAAGTCATACCATGAAAGTACAGTCAGACAAAAAAAGACCCCAAAACAATAAAGTAAAGAAAAAGTACCTTAGATTTACATTTTAGGCATATCCTCACATATAAACAAAGATATACAATTTCCTGAAATGCTTTTACTTTTGGTTTTTAAAAAATATGTAAGCACTAATTTTTTTTTTGCATTCTATCAATATGAATTCCTTTAACAACTAAATTTGTTCTTTAAATTGGATCCACTTTAAGTGAATTCCAAAGTAATATACCATATCCCTCTATTTGCAAAGCAGAAAAACATACTTTCACAACCCTCCTTTTAAAAAATTGGTTAAAAGTTATTAGGCATAAAGTAAATTATGTTATTTGAGATTCCACAAGTTGAAGCCTTGCATATTAGATAAAATTTAGTGGTTTTCCTTGAATCAGAACATTTAAATTGCTATTAATGATATTTTAAATTTCTTAAATGTGTCTTCTCTATATTAGTACTACCATTTTCTTTATTGGAAACACCATATTCTCAATAATGGCATTCAGATCATCCTATAAACTTAATGTTTTCCCCAAATGCATCAAATAATAGTGGGGGGATTGGGCATATTTGCCTTGCTCTTATATTTATTGAAAATGATTCTAGTATAATGTCATTCTTCATATTATGCTCACTTTAATTTTTAGATGCATTTTGTGATAATAAAGACCCCTTTGTACCTTATATCCTGTGGGAGTTTTAGCACAAATGAGTGTTGAACTTTGTTAAAGCCTTTTTTATGTATCTTTTGCAATGATCATGTTGACCTTTAGCTAATCTGATTAGAAAGAAAAGGGAAGAAAATCAAATAAAATCAGAAATAAGCAAAGTAAAATGACAATAGAAGCAGGAATAAATAACAATAATCAGAACATATTTTACACAGTTATTTGTTAATAAAACTGGGGAAGATCAGGGTCCTGTGTCTGCCCGGTCTAACTCACCATGAGGGGCATCTCACCAGGACCTCTGGGGAAGATGAGAGAGTTCTCATTTGAAATAAACTACTGTGTATAACACCCAAAAGCCAGTTTTGCTGCTGCCTACTGGGGAGTGTTTACACATTCAAATGGTTATTCATGTCGCTGATTTAGAACATGTACCTTTAAATAATTCCTGTTAAAATGTAATCTTTTATAAAGGGTAATTTCTAAGGACAAGGGAAAAGAGTAATAACCCTGTTGTTTAAAAAAAAAAAAGAAAAAAAATTTTCTAAACAGTTTTTTTTAATAGCAAGATCCAAAAAGCATGTATTTTTTGAAATAGGACAGCATCATTGCTTATATCATTGTTCAGACAGAAAACAAAAACAGTATTTCCGTCATAAATGAGGGGAGATTGTCAGAGAAGGACAAAGGTTAATAGGAAAAAGCTTTTTTTAAAGACAAAAAGCATGTTTTGTCTGTAGAAGCTGGCACCAGTTATTTTGAATACACTTTTTTCATTCTTTTATAAAAGAGCTATTTTGAAGACCAACCTAAGCAAGCAGCTTTTGTAGTACTTGTGCCGCCAGCCTTGTCCTCCTGCAGCTGAACCGTGGGAAAAAGAACAAGCCCCTTCCCAGTCTGGTCTCGTTCGCCTTGGATGGCTGGGAGCGATTGTTTGCTACCTTGTTATCCGATTCCTTTTCACCCAAACAGTTCTTGGTCTGCACGTCATTTCAGTTTCCCTTCAGTTCCTAAAGCCACTTTTGCTCTCGTATATACTGGCCCGGACCTCCTTGCTCTTCCCTCTTATTGGCGGAGGCTCAGGGGTTTTAAAGGGGCCCATCTGAGGATCCGAGTGGGTGGGGGGACACCCCGGGGCCATCGAGCGGCAAAGTCATGAGAGAGAGGCTGCTGTTGGGTCAAAAGTAATGAGGTGAAGAACTATTTATTGCAAACTTTTTAATAACGGCGTAATCCTTCAAAACATGCTTGTGTTCACTCTAGCTATTTGAGCTCTAGTACGGTTTTGGGAGGTGAAGTGGTCACATGCTGTGTATTAATAGATTTAAGAAAAATATTTTATTTAGTCCTTAATGAATAATTATATTATATACATTTTTTACCAAGTTTTCCATGACATTTCAACATGTTTTATATTCAAGGTCAATTATTTGAATTACATTAGTCTTTATAACCTATATTAGAACAAAGTAAAAATTTATATATGCAAAGTGACAAATAAAACTAAGCCCCGTGTACATTTAAGTAAAAATAGTTCTCAGGAGAGGCTATCATTTAAAATACTGAAAAACACTGTTCAATTCTTTTTACATGACTGCATTTTGGTTTGTTAGCCCATGATGTCTCAGTGAGTCCTCCACCTCTGGAGGTAACCATTGAGAATCCTTGTTATTCAGACTTGTTTTGTATCCCTTGAGCATTTTATCAATAAATAATTCTGGTTTAGTTAAAAAAAAAATAAAATAAAACTGGGGGAAAAAAACCAAAATGCTTTTGAAATCATAAAATGTGCAAGCTGATGAAAGATCAAATAAAATTATTAAGCAAACCCATTTCAGAAAATAAATAGAACTATCTATAAAATAACTACCAAAATAGTTTTTTTAAAGGAAAAAAATTCTGATCCTGATAGATTAATATGAGAATTCTATCAAACATTAAAAATATATCTATATAACATAAATCAGCCTTGAAAAAAGGTAATTAAATTGCCTTAAAGTATTTCTTTTATGAAGCAAACAATTCTAATACTGAACCCAGGGAAGGATAAAAAAAATAAGATCTATAGAAAAATATTGTCAATAAATATTGATTAAAATTTTTTAAATAAAATCTTATAAAATATACAACTTGTTCAAAAAAGAATTTATTATGAACAAATATAATTTAAACCAGAGATACAAGGATGGCTTAGAGATGGATTGGAAAGGGGGAAATCAATAGTTAATTATAGTTAAAATAAGAAAATCTAAAATTACATGGTCATTTAAATAGATGCAGAAAAAATTCTTTGAACAAACTACAACACTCATTTCTGCTAAAATCCCCACAAGATACAGGTACAAAAGGACCTTTATTGTCATAAAATTGTCCAAAAAATCTAAAAATTAAAGCAAGCATAATATGAAGAATGACATTACATTAGAATCTTTTCTAATAAATATAACAGCAAAGCAAGAAGCTTCAGCAATTTAAGGCAATTAAATAAATGATAAAAAAACCCCCAAAGTTAGTATTAGGAAGGGAAGTCTCATTCCTAATAACCACAAAATATATAAAATATCTCAGAATTGAACTACCAACACACTTAAAAGACTTCCATCGATTCAATTACAAGGGCTTCTTCTTTTTTTTTTTTTTAAATTAAAGCTTTTTATTTACAAAACATACACATCGGTAATTTTTTCAACATTGACCATTGCAAAACCTTTTGTTCCAAATTTTCCCTTCCTGTCCCCTACCCCCTCCTCTAGCTGGCAGATAGTCCAATGCATGTTAAATATGTTAAAATATATGTTATATCCAATGTTTGTATACATATTTATTCAGTTTTTTTGCTGCACAAGAAAAATCAGATCAAGAAGGAAGAAAAAGAAAAATTGAGAAAGAAAACAAAATACAAGCAAATAGCAGCAGAGAGAATGAGAATGTTATGTTGTGGTCCACACTCAATTCCCAAGGTTCTCTCACTGTGTGTAGATGGCTCTCTTCATCACTGAGAAAGTAGAACTGGTTTAAATCATCTCATTGTTGAAGAAAATCATGTCCATCAGAATTGATCACCATATAGTATTGTTGTTGCCATGTATAATGATCTCCTGGTTCTGTTCATTTCACTTAGCATCAATTCATGTAGGTCTCTCCAAGCGTCTCTGAAATCATCATGCTGGTAATTTCTTATAGAACAATAATATTCCATAACATTTATATATCATAATGTAAAAGAACCATTCTCCAATTGATGGGCATCCTCTCAGTTTCCACTTTCTGGCCACTACAAAGAGTACTGCCACAAACATTCTAGCACATACAGGTCCCTTTCCCTCCTTTAAGATCTCTTTGGGATATAATCAAAGTAGAAACACTGCTGTATCAAAAGGTATTCACAGTTTGATAACTTTTTGAGCATACTTCCAAATTGCCCTCCAGAATTGATGGGATCTGTTCACAATTCCACCAACAATGTATCATTGTCCCAGTTTTCCCACATCCCTTTCAACATTCCGCATTATCTTTTTCTGTCATCTTAGCCAATCTGAAAGGTGTGTAATGGTATCTCAGAGTTGTCTTAATTTGCATTTTTCTGGTCAATATGATTTAGAGCACCTTTTCTTATGACTAGAAATATTTTCAATTTCTTTATCTGAAAATTGTCTGTTCATATACTTTGACAAATTATCAGTTGGCTTGAATTATTATAAATGAGCCAATTCTCTATATATTTTAGAAATGAGGTCTTTATCACAACCTTTGAATATAAAAATGTTTTCCCAGTTTATTGCTTCCCTTCTAATTTTGTCTGTGTTAGTTTTGTTTGTAGAATTAATTTAATAAAATCAAAATTATCTATTTTGTGATCAATAGTGATCTCTAATTCTTCTTTGGTCACAAGTTCCTTCCTCCTACACATATCTGAGAGGTAAACTAACCTATGTTCTTCTAATTTGTTTATAATATCATTCTTTATATCTAGATTATGAATCCATTTTGACCTGATATTGGTATATGATATTAGTGTGGGTCTATGCCTAGTTTCTGCCATACTAGCTTCCAATTTTCCCAGCAGTTTTTGTTAAATAGTGAATTCTTATCCCCAAAAGTGAGGTCTTTGGGTTTGTCAAATACCAGATTGCTATAGACATTGACTGTTTTGTTCTGTGAACCTAACCTATTACACCAAACAACTTCTTTACTTGTTAGCCAGTAGCAAATGGTTTTGATGATTGCTGCTTTATAATATAGTTTTAGATCTGATATAGCTAGGCCACCTTCGTTTGCTTTTCTTTTCATTAATTCTCTTGAAATTCTTGACCTTTTGTTCTTCCAGATGAATTTTGTTGTTATTTTTTCTAGGACAATAAAATAGTTTCTTGGGAGTTTGATTAGTATAGCATTAAATAAATAGATTAGTTTAGGTAATATTGTCATTTTTATTATATTAGCCTGGCCTACCCTTGAGCACTTGATGGTTTTCCAATTGCTTAGATGTGACTTTATTTGTGTGGAAAGTGTTTTGTAGTTTTGCTCATATAGTTCCTGACTCTCCCTTGGCAGATAGATTCCCAAATATTTTTTCCTATCAATGGTTATTTTAAATGGAATTTCTTTTTGTATCTCTTGCTGTTGGATTTTGTTAGTGATGAATGAATGCTGATGATTTATGTAGATTTATTTTGTATCCTACAACTTTGCTACAGTTGTGAGTTACTTCTAATAGTTTTTTAGTTGATTCTCTAGGGTTCTCTAAGTATACCAGCATATCATCTGCAAAGAGTGATAATTTGATTTCCTCATGATCTACTCTAATTCCTTTAATCTCATTTTTTCCTCTTATTGCCAAAGCTAGTATTTCTAATACAATACTAAATAGTAATGGTGATAGTGGGTAACCTTGCTTCATCCCTGATCTTATTGGAAATGGTTCCATTTTATCCCCATTACATATGATTCTTAGTGATGGTTTTAAATCGATGCTACTAATCATGTTAAGGAAAAGCCCATTTATTTCCATACTTTCTAGTGTTTTTAATCAGAATGGGTATAGGATTTTATCAAATGCTTTTTCTGTTTCTCTTTGAGATGATCATATAGTTTTTGTTAATTTGGTTATTAATATGGTCAATTATACTAATAGTTTTTCTAATATTGAATCAGCCCTGCATTCCTGGTATAAATCCTACTGGTCATGGTGTATTATCCTGGAGATGATTTTCTGTAATCTCTTTGCTAATATTTTATTTAAGATTTTTGCGTCAATATTCATTAGGGAGACTCATCTATAATTTTCTTTCTCTCTTTTTGTCCTACCGGGACTATGTCTGTGTCATAAAAGGAATTTGGTAGGAATCTTTCATTCTCTATTTTTAAAAATAGTTTATATAGTTTTGGAGTTAATTGTTCTTTAGATGTTTGGTAGAATTCACATGTAAATCCATCTGGTCCTGAGGATTTTTTTTTGGGGAGTTGATTAATAGCTTGTTCTATTTCTTTTTCTAAAATGGGATTATTTAAGTAATTTGTTTCCTCTTTTGTTAATCTGGGCAATCTATATTTTTATAGAAATGTCTCCGTTTTACTTAGGTTATCAAATTTATTGGCATAATGTTGGGTAAAGTAATTCCTAATTATTGCTCTAATTTCCTCTCAATTGGTGGCAAATTCTCCCTTTTCATTTTTGACACTAATAATTTGATTTTCCTTTTTCCTTTTTCTAATCAAATTAACTAAAGTTTTATCTATTGGTTTTTTCATAAAATCAACTCTTCACTTTATTTATTAATTTAATAGTTTTTTAGTTTCAATTTTATTAATTTCTCCTTTTATTTTTAGAATTTCAAGTTTGATATTTGATTGGGGGTTTTTAATTTGTTCTTTTTCTAGCTTTTTTAGTTATAAGACCAGTTTTTTGACTTTATCTTTTTCTATTTTATGCAAGTAAGCACCTAGAGATATAAAATTTCCCCTTATTATCACTTTGACTGCATCCCACATATTTTGGTATGTTGTCTCATTCTCTTGCATGACGTTACTGATTGTGTGTATGGTTGGTTTGCTGTTTCACCCATTCATTCTTGAGGATGATTATTTAGTTTCCAACTACTTTTTGGTCTATTTTCCCCTTTTTATTGAATCTAATTTTTATTGCATAATGATCTGAAAAAAATGCATTTACTATTTCTGCCTTTCTGCATTTGATTTTGAGGTCTTTAAGCTTCTTAAAGAACAACTAAAATAGATGGAGGAATAGTCAGTACTAAAGTTAACTTAAATTATATCAATCAAACTTGATAAAAAAACAAAATTTATTCAGAAAAAATTTTAAAATCTAGAATATTAAGGAAACAATGAAAAGAAGTAGAGACAAAAGGGGAATAGTACTTCCCAGGCCTCAAATTATAAGGTATAAGTCATCAGACCCATATATTGGTATTGGTTAAAAAAACAAACAAACAAAGAAATAGATCAATGGAAGAAACTAGACAAATGAGAATGAGAAAAAATGGAACTTAGCAACTCATTGTTTTACACATTGGAAAACATAAAATTTTTGGGAAAGAATTAAGTGATTTCAAAAAACTGCTGAAAAAATAGGAAAATAGGCTTCTAAAAATAGTACTTGGGCCACTTTCCAAAATATATTCTACATGGGTAGATGATCTTAGTATTGAATATTTCTCACAGCTATATGATGTGGCATTTAAAAAGTTTGAGACATAATTAATCATTTTATTAATAATGCCAGAATTCTCATATGCTCACTGGAAGAAGGGTTTTCTTGAGGGACATCAACTCTAGTTAACAATTAAAGAGAGAACAAATATTATAATGAGGGGCTGGACTTGATCTTTGATTATTTTTTACTTTTAAGTTAACCCTAAGAAGTTTAGGTAATATATTTAAAGAATTTAATCTTCACCCAAGCCTGAGCAGAAGTGAATTTCATGTTACATTAGAAATCTGATCTACTTGGGTGGAGTAGCAATACACAGAATGTAATTTACCTTTCATTAGCCCTGTCCCTGAAAGAAATAGTGCAGGGAAAAAGAACTGGACTCTCTCTAGTTTTAATAATTGGCTATTAATATGAGAGAGAAATGACAATTTCTCTCAATGTAGAAGATCAGATGTATTCTTTACCAAACAAGGGATAGAGATAATTATAAAAGATACTATTTGTAACATTCATTAAATGAAACTGGAAAAATTCTGTAATGACAAAATTAATTTACTTAGGATAATAATGGGAAAAGAAAATTTTCTGTATCAAATTTCTCTAATAAAACTTATGTATTGCATACAACTCATATAGACATATGTGTATTTATACATATAAATATGTATATAATATGTATAGTTTCAGTTATATGCATATAAAACTATGTGGAGCTCATTATATAACTAGTTACCTATATAGATATTATAGCTATAAGTATAGGATTCTAGTTATAGAAATATATTAAGTGCTTAGGTTTGGGGATATTTTTAGATATCTAATTCATGATAATATATTTCTTTTGAAATATTTTATTTTTTTCAATTATATGCAAGAAAATTTGACATTCATTTAAAAACAATTTGGAGTTCCAGATCCTTTCCCTTCCTTCCTTCCCTTTTCCCTTTATTAAGAAGGCAAGCAATTTGATATATAGGTTAAAGAGTATGTTCATTTTAGTCATTTAATGTGCATAATTCCAAATTGTTTTGCAAAATGGTTGTTCTGATTCATAGCTTCACCACTTTGCTAGTCCATAATCCTATTTCTCTAATTATTCATAATTTGTAACATAGTCTTGGATAAAATCATAACAGATTAGTGTCTAAATGTTTGGAGCTGAGAGAATTTATGTCATTAATCATTGTCTCCCTTTATTGATTATATTTGGGAACAAAATCTTCTCTTTCCCTCCTCCCCCCAGCCCTTTACTGCTCATTGAAGCCACACTGACATTTCTCAGTTCATAAAAGTTAATTGTTTTGTCTTTTCTTTTAAAAGCCTGAACATATTTTTGGTCTATAAATTCTTGATGCCTTTTTGGAAGGATTTTTTTTTTCATTTTTCAGGTGCTCCAATATCTATTTGCTGATTTACAATTTTTTTGATATTTTAAATTTTGCTGAAAATTTCTAATTCCAGTGACTATTTCCTTTCCTCATGATCAATCATAGAAGAATTAAAAGTGCAAAATGCTTGTTTCAATGCTTCTGGTGAGGTATTAATAATATATTAAGATATTAAGTCTATGTTGATGAAACTTCATTAGATGTAATTAAAAAGGTCATTCTTTTCTCTGAAAACTGATCCCTCAGTACTCACTACAAGCAACAAAACTGCCTCTTTTTTTTTTTTTTTTTTGGAACTGTCTTCTAGTTGACTCCTATTCAATTAGCGTGAACCAACATTATAATTATTTCTCATTAAAATGTTGCCAAACCTACATTCTAATATCTCTTAGATGTGGGGATATCTTTGGATATCTAATATCTCTTAGCTTCAGGGTAGTGTTTTAATTTTTAAAATTAATTGTAAGAAAATTTAACATTCTTAAAAATTCTTTCGCTCCCTCCCTTCTCCTTTCCTCTCATTAAAAAGGCAAGGACTTTAATATAGGCTATACACGTGCAGCCATGAAAAACTTATTTCCATATTAGTTATGTTGTGAAAAAACATAAAGCAAAAAAATTATACCTGTACAAAAATACAGTTTAAAAAAGTGCTTTGATAGGCATTCAGACTCCATCAGGTCTTTCCCTGCAGGTGGATAGCATTCTTCATCACAAATCTTTTAGAATTGTCTTGGATCATTCTATTGCTGATAATGGCTAAATCATTCACAGTTGATAATCATTGCTTTTACTATGTATATTGTTCTCTTGCTTCTTTCTCACTTCACTTTTCATTAGTTCAGGTAAATCTTCCCAGATTTTTCTGAAAGCATCTTGCTTTCATTTTTTATTTTGCACAATAGTATTCCATCACTATCTTCTTCAGCAATTCCCAAATGATGGGCACTCCTTTAATTTCCAGTTATTTAACACCATAAATATTTGTGTGCATATAGATCTTTTCCACTTTTGGGGGAGGAGGATGCTGGGTCAAAGACTATACATGATTTTATAGCCCTTTTGGCATAGAACTAAAGTGCTCCCCAGAATGAATGAATCAGTTCACAACTCCAAGATTTTTCTAATCAATATTTTCTCTTTCATTTGGGAGTTCAAGAATTTGACCATACAATTCCTGTTCTTACCCCAGTGTTCTCCATTTTCATCCCAATGAGACACATCTTTTTTGCTGATCTTCTAAGTTGTCTAGGACTGGGAAATTATTTTACCTCACTATTTTGTTGTTTTATTGATTAGAAAATTGTTTTTTTTTCTAATCAGTTTTTTTCATATGACTACAAGTAGCTTTGATTTCATCTGAAAGGTTATATTCAGTTTTGCTGAGAAGGTTATTCCTGGTTGGAATTCTGGTTCCTTTGCCTTTCAGAATATGATATTCCAAGCCCTTTGATCTTTTAATGTGAAAGCTGCTAACTCTTGTATGATCTTTACTATGATTTCATCATATTTAAATTGTTTCTGATTTCTTGCAATATTTTCTCTTTGATTTGGGAGTTTAAGAATTTGGCTATACAATTCCTGCTGTCCCCCAATGTGCTTGATTCTCCTTCCAATGAGACACATTTTTCCTTTCAACCTTCTAAGTTGTCTTGAGCTTGAAAATTATTTTACCCCACGATTTTGGTGTTTTTAACCACTATTTTTTTGGTTCTACTATTCCAGAATTCATTTTGAGCTATCATTTTCAAGGAGGGGAAATTAGGAGATATCAGGTGAGTGAAATGAGACCTTTTTCAGATTATTTTGGATCTGCCTTCTGAATATATACCTTTCATAACATTGGTAAGAGAACAGTTGATAAAAAAAGAGAAATAAATCACTCAAGTGTTAGGAAGCATTCCCATCTAATCCAAACAAGTCTTTGCAAGTTTGGCAATGTTCAGTTACTGTTAATATTTTAATGTAACTCCTACTCACTGGAATAATAGGATTAAGTACATCTAACTAGTTAACCTAGAAATTCTTGGAGTTCATACCTCCTTCATAATGTCTTAGGATCTCAGCTCAGTCATTCTTACCATTTAGTAGTAGCACCAGTACTAGGTTTTCACAAGAAAAATCTAGAGAATTATTTAAACATATAGGGAAGCAAGGATAGCAATTCAGAATACTAAGCTGAAGAAAAAACTCCAAACTCAAAATTGAAAACAGAACAAAAAAAGCATTTTACTCTATTCTGAAGACAATCAAAGATTTCCTGTATAACTGGATTTGGCACACAGCAAATGCTTATTAATTGTTTGTTTCCTTCCTTACCTTAGTCCATTTAAATAATGAGAAAGATCAGTTGTCTTTCCCTCTTTCAGACTCATCAAATCTGGAAATGACTAGAGAAGGGGGAAGATTTCACATTTGATAGCATTAATGTCTAAGAAAATCATGGTTTTATAGGACATGGTTGTATTGGAAGAATGCTCAGACACTACTGAATCCTCAAACCCCTCATTTTATAGATAACTAAGCCAAAAAGTTAATGTCTTGTTCAGGTTCACATACACAGCAACCTGTATATAGCATCTCAACTCCAAATCCAAGGTTCTTTCTCGGTTATGGAAAGAATATTGATCTTAGGAATCATGAAACCTGAATGTGACTTTCAAGCTATGATATTGCTTAGCAATGTGTCCATATATACTAGTATTTTTACCTCTCTTAATCTTAGTTGTCCTCTCTGTAAAATCAATACAGTAAATAAAAATAACAAATAGCAAAGCATTTGAGATGCATAAATCAAGCACCATATTCAAAAGGGTATGAGGAGTCAAAATATCAGCACAATCCTTGCCAGAACTTATGATCTATATTTTTTCTAACATAAAAATATTAATTTAGTAAATCAGTGATTTTAATTACATCTTCATCTATTAAGTAAATATATATAGTATTATGGGGAAAAATAACTGGAACCAAGATATTTATATATGTCAAATGATTAATATGCAGACTTATTTCTTTTTAATCCAAATCTTGTAAACTGACGGAAAAGATATTCTTGGCCAGTGTCAGAGGGAAAAACAATGTGTTTATTGTGAAAATTTGGCAGAAGCAGGTTTTCAGGCTATGGAATTTTGGATTGTTGTTTGAGATTCTTTGTTTCAGGGATTGGCCTCTAGTATTTCCTCCTGAAATTTCTCATATTTGCAGAACAAATTTATGTAATTATTTTTTCATTTCCTTTATATTTGAAATTCTTGCTATTTATAAAGCTTTTTATTTGTTTTAAAAATTGTCAGCTTTTATCATTATGTATGACTTAGAATTTGATGTGCATTTTTTTCTACTGGTCATTTGTAGATTTTCTTTATGGATGCTATATTGTTATTGTTGTTGATAATGATGATGATATCTATATTAAGAAGTTCTGAGCAATTTTCTTGTTTTTGAAATCATCATATTAAGATTTTTGATTTGTCAGATTCTTGGAAACATGATTGTCAGTTTTCTCTGCCTGTCCTATCCCTAATGTCAGTTCCTTTGGCTTGCATATAAATTATATATTCTTTTAACATGCTTGTCTTTTGTTTTTCTTCTGTCAACTTTACTTCCACTTTATTATTTCTGTGTTCCAGGTTTTTTATTCTTTACTCAAGAAATTCTATTTCTTTGGAGAGTTACTCCATCAGTTTTTCCTATTCTGCTAATTGTATTTTTAAAATTGCCCCGAGAGTTCTAATTTATGACCTATGTTCATTCAGACATCGCTTAAGTGGTACAGTGGATAGTGTCTGAACTCGGAATCAAGAAAATCTGATTTCAAATGTGGACTCAGACATTAAATTCAATGTATTATTCTAGGCAAATCACTTAACCATTCAACCTCAGTTTCCTCATTGTGAATAGTAATAGTATCTACTTTCTAAATAAGGTCACAAAGAGGCAGACATGACTGAAAACAACTGAACAATACTCTCTGGGATTGTTGGGAGTTCTAATAAGATAAAATGTGTAAAACAGTAAATCTACAAATACTATCAGTATTTTATGAATTTTGGATTTCTTTTGAGTCAATTTGGAGTTTCTTTATATGAATCAGTGATCATAGAAATGTGGGTAATGTCTTATGGCATATTGTAGTATGACTTTCTCTTCTCTCAAATTTTATTCATTCTTTCTAGTTTAAAATTTTTCTCTTTTGCTTATGTGTCAGGCTTTTATTGAACTTTTTCTCCTGATGCTTTTGATGCCTGAGACTTTTCCCTCTCTTTTTTCTTAAGACACTAGCCTTCTCTCTTTTATTTCTTATTTATCTCATGTAGCTTGCTTGCACATATTTATTTATTGTTTCTACTATTAGATTGTGAGCTCTTTGAGGGCAAAGCTTTTATTTTGCCTCTTTTTAAATCATTAGTATTTAGCATAGGTGTATAATAAATGTTTCATCATTTAATTAATTAATTAATTTTATTTTATTTATTTTTTTATTAAAGCTTTTTATTTCAAAACATATGCATAGATTTCAACATTCAGTCTTGCAAAACTTTGTGTTCCAAAACTTTTTCCCTCCCTTCCACCCAGCTTTTCCCCTAGATGGCAAGCAATCCAATACATGTTAAATATGTGCAATTCTTCTATACATATTTCTACAATTATCACGTTGCACAAGAAAAATCAGATCAAAAAGGAAGAAAATGAGAAAGAAAACAAAATGCAAACAAACAACAACAAAAGAGTAAAAATACCATGTTGTAATCCACACTCAGTTCCCATAGTCCTCTCTCTGGGTGTAGATGCCTCTTTTCATCAGAAGACCATTTAAATTGTCCTGAATCATCTCATTATTGAAAAGAACCATATCCATGAGCAATGATCATTGTATAATCTTGCTGTTGCTATGTACAATGATCTTCTGATTCTACTCCCTTCACTCAGCATCAGTTCATGTAAGACTCCTCAGGACTCTCTGAAATCATTCTGCTGATCATTTCCTATTGAACAATAATATTCCATAACATTCATATACCATAACTTATTCAGCTATTCTCCAATGGATGAGCATCTACTCAGTTTCCAGTTTCTTGGCACTACCAAAAGGGCTGCCACAGACATTTTTGCGCATGTAAATCCCTTTCTCTGCTTTATGATCTCTTTGTGATACAAGCTCAGTAGAAACACTGCTGGATCAAGACATTCACAGTTTGATAATCCTTTGGGCATAGTTCCAAATTGTTCTCCAGAACAGTTGAATGAGTTCACAACTCTACCAACAATATATTAGTGTCCCAGTTTTCCAAAATCTCATCCAACATTTATGATTATCTTTTCATCTTAGCCAATCTGAGCGGTGTATAGTGGTACCTCAGAGTTGTCTTTATTTGCATTTCTCTGATGAATAGTGATTTATTTATTTATTTACTTTCAAACCTAATGAGAATTTTTATTTCTTATTTGTTCTTCTGGGGAAATTCTTCTTCTTTTTTTTAATGCTCCAAAATTCAACTTTTTTAAAAAAAAATTTTTATTGACAGAACCCATGCCAGGGTAATTTTTTACAGCATTATCCCTTGCACTCACTTCTGTTCCATTTTTTCCCCTCCCTCCCTTCACCCCTTCCCCCAGATGGCAAGCAGTCCTTTACATGTTAAATAGGTTACAGTATATCCTAGATACAATATATGTGCGCAGAACCAAACAGTTCTCTTGTTGCACAGGGAGAATTGGATTCAGAAGGTATAAATAATCCAGGAAGAAAAACAGAAATGCAAGCAGTTTATAGATGAGTAGTGATTTAGAGCATCTTTTCATGTGACTAGAAATGGTTTCAATTTCTTCATTTGAAAATTGTCTGTTCATAGCCTTTGAAATTTATCAACTGGAAAATGGCTTGAATTCTTACAAATTTGAATCAATTCTCCATATATTTTAGAAGTGAGGCCTTTATTAGAAACCTTCAGTGATTAATCCTCCCAATTTATTGCTTCCCTTCTAATCTTGTTTGCATTGGTTTTGTTTGTACAATAATGTTATAATTTAATATAATAAATTTATCCATTTTATATTCAATAATGTACTTCAGTTCTTCTTTGGCTACAAATTCCTTTTTTCTCCACAGGTCTGAGAGGTAAACTATCTTTTGTTCTTCTAATTTGCTTATAATATCACTCTTTATATCTAAATCATGAACCCATATTGATCTTATTTTGGTATAGGGCGTTAGGTACCTAATTTCTGCCATACTAATTTACAGTTTCCCAGAAGTTTTTGTCAGTGAGTTATCACAGAAACTGGGATCCTTGGGTTTATCAAACACTTGATTACTATTGTCATTGCCTACTGTGTCTTGTGAACCTAATTGATTCCACTGACCATCTACTCTATTTTTTATCCAATACCAAATGGTTTTGATGACTACTGCTTTATAATTCAGTTTTAGGCCACCTTCATTTATATTTTTTCATTAATTCCCTTGAAATTCTTGGCTTTTTGTTATTCCATATGAACTTTGTTATTTTTTCTAGATCTGTAAAATAATTTCTTGGAAGTATGATTGGTATGGCAGTAAATAAGTACATTGATTTAGGTGATATTGTCATTTTTATTATATTTGCTTGGCCTACTTATGAGCACTTGATATTTTTGCAGTTGATTAGATGTGATTTTATTTGTGTAGAAAGTGTTTTGTAATTGTACTCATATAGTTTCTGACTTTTCCTTGGCAAGTAGAAACACAAATAGTTTATATCTACAGTTATCTTAAAAAGAATTTCTATACTTTCCTTTTTCTAATCAAATTTCCTACAGATTTATCTATTTTGTTGTTTTTTCATAAAATGGGCTTTTAGTTTTGTTTATTAATTCAATAGTTTTCTTACTTTCAATTTTACTAATCTCTCCTTTAATCTTCAGAATTTTAAATTTAGTATTTAATTGGGAGTTTTAAATTTGTTCTTTTTCTACCTTTTTTAGTTGCATCCCCAATTCATTGAACATTTCTTTCTCTATTTTATGCAAGTCAGAATCTAAATATAACATTTTCCTTAAAAATTGTTTTGGCTGCATCCAATAAATTTTGATATACTGTCTCATTATTGTCACTATCTGGGATGAAATTATCAATTGTGTCTATGATTTGTTGTTTCACCCACTCATTTTTAGGACTAGATTATTTAGTTTCCAATTAATTTTTGGTCTACCTCCCCCTAGTCTTTTATTACATGTAATTATTATTGCATCATGATCTGAAATAATGCATTTATTACTTCTGTTTTTCTGCATTTGATTTTGAAGTTTTTATGCCCTACCTAATACCTAGTCAATTTTTGTATAGGTTCCAGTTACTTTTTGTAGAGGCCATGTACTGCCAAGAAAAAAAATATATTCCTTTCTGTCTCCATTCAACTTTTCCCCAAAGGTCTATCATATCCAACTTTTCTAAAATTCTATTTACTTTCTTAACCTCTTTCTCATTTATTTTGTGGTTCAATTTATCTAGCTCTGAGAGAGCAAGGTTGAGTTGCCCAACTAATATAGTATTGTTGTTTAATTCTTCTTGCAGCTCTCTTAATTTCTCTTTTAGGAATTTGGATGCTATACAACTTGGTGCATATATGTTTGGTATTCATATTACTTCATTATCTATGGTATCCTTTAGCAAGATGTAGTTTCTTTTAATTAGATCTAGTTTTTATTTTGCTTGTTTTATGATCAGGATTGCTACCACTGCTTTTTTTTTTTTTAACTACAGCTAAAGAATAATAGATTGCACTCCAGTCTTTTACCTTTACTCTGTATGTATTATTTTGCTTTAAATATGTTTCTTGAAAACAATATTTTGTAGTATTTTGCCTTTTAATTCAGTCTGCTATTTGCTTCCATTTTATAGGAGAGTTCATCCCATTCACATTCATGGTTAAATTTACTCACTTTATATATTTCCTACTATCTTGTTTCCTCCAAGTTATAGTTTTCTCTTTCCTTTCCCCCTTTCCATCCTCCCCAGTATTTTGATTTTGAGTACTACCTCCCTCAAACAGCACTCCCCTTTCTATTTTTGTTTTCCTTTCTATTAGCTTCCCCGTTTCCCTTCTTAATTTTTTATGGAGTGAGACAAGTTTTTCTGTGAAGCTAAATATGTTTCACATTTATGATATTCTCTCGTTGAGCCAAATCTTATGAGCGTAAGATTCATATAATGGTCATCCCCACCTTCTTTCCCTCCATTGTTATAGTTCTTTTTTGACTGTCCATGAGATGTAATTTACCCCATTTTAACTCCATTTTCCTCTACTTTCTAGTACAATCCCCTTTTCAACTCTAACTTTTTAAATAATAAATTATTAAAAAATTAAAGGAATTAAACTAGAAAGGAGGAAATATTACTTTCCTTTAAATATGTTTCTCCCTTTCTTATATTTTTCATCTTCTATTTCTGTTATCCTTTCTATTAGCTTCCCCATTTCCCTTCTTACTTTTTATGGAGTGAGACAAATTTCTCTGTGAAGATAAATATGTTTTACATTTCTGATATTTTCTCTTTGAGCCAAATCTTATGAGAATAAGATTCATACAATGGTCATCCCCACCTTCTTTCCCTCCATTGTTATAGTTCTTTTTTGCTTGTCCATGAGATGTAATTTACCCCATTTTAACTCCATTTTCCTCTTCTTTCCAGTACAATCCCCTTTTCAACTCTAACTTTTTTAATATTATCACAATAAAATCAAATGGTACCTGCACCCTCTAAGTATACTCATAAGAGAAATACAGATCTGAAGAATTAAGCATATCATCTTCCCATATAGGGATGCAAACTTCTTAACTTTTAAAAGAAAGTTGTTTTTTTCTTTCCTTTTTCTTAAGAAATAAATGAAATTCACCTGTTTTATTGAATGTCTGTCTTTTTCCCTGAAAGATAATGCTTAATTTTGCTGGATAGTTGATTCGTGGCTGTAATCCAAGTTCCTTTAACTTTCAGAATATCAGATTTCAGGCTCTTTGATCCTTTAAAGTGGAAGGTGCTAGGTCCTGAGTAATCTTGATTGTGGCTCTTTGATGTTTGAATTATTTCTTTATGGCTTCTTGCAATATTTTCTCCTTGATCTGATAATTCTTAAATTTACCTACAATATTATGTGGGACTTTCATTTTGGGGTCTCTTTCAGGAAGTGATCAGTGAATTCTTTCAATGGCTATTTCACCCTCTGGTTCTAAGATATCAGGGTAGTTTTCCTTGATGATTTCTTGAAAGATGGTGTCTTTCATTGTGATTTTTTTCTTGTAGTTTTCAACTAATCAAGTAATTCTTAGATTATCTCTTTTGGATCTATTGTTTTTCCATTGAGGTCTTTTACATTTTCTTCTATTTTTTTCATTTTTAAAAATTTTGTTTGACTGATTCTTGAAGTCTTATTGAGTCATTCATTTCCATTTGTTGAATTCTAATTTCTAGTGAATTTTTTTCCAGTTAGCTTTTTTATCTCTTTTTGCATTTGGCCAATTAAACTTTTAAATGAGATGTTTCTTTCATTAGATTTTTTTTCCATTTCACAAATTTTCTTTTTAATGAATTGGCTTCTTTTTCAAATCTATTTTGTGAGGAGTTATATGCCTTTTCCATTTCACCTGATCTACTTTTAAGGAATCATATGCTTTTTTGCATTTTGTTAAATCTATGTTGTAAGGAGTTATATAATTTTTCCATTTCACTAAATTTATTTTTAAAGGAGTTTTCTTCAGATAATTTCCATTATTCCTATTCCATACTCTACTGCAAAATTCTCATATTCTTTCCCAATTTTTCTTCTAACTCTCTTTAAAAAACCTTTTTGAATTCTTTCAAGAGAGCTTTGTGAGATGGGGACTAACTCATATCACCATTTGGGGCTGCACTAGAGATGATTTGCCTTTAGTATCCTCAGGGTTTTAGGTCTGTTCTCTGTCTCCATAAAGGCTATCTTTATCAGAATTCTTTTTCCTTTTTTGTTCATTTTTTTTTAAAAAGTAGAGGTCTACTCTTAGGACAAAGGGGAGATTGTCCCAATCTTTCTTTACTGGAGACAGCAGTTGCCCTGGGCTGGTGCTACTGACTTCCTTTCTAAGCTGTGTATGTGTGGCCAAGTCCTGTGTTATTTTAGGCTTGCTATTTGCCTTATGTACTTGCCTTGGATGTCTCACATATAATCTGCTGATCTATTGGCTTCTGAAGTAAGAAAAGTAACCAGTGCTTCTATATTAGCCAAAATACCCTCCTGGTAGATTCTCCAATTCTTGGAACCTTGCACTGCATCTGTGCTTGCACACCTCACTCCTCTCCACCCCTGTGCCCAATTGAAACAGATTGTTTCTAAAGTTCTTCCAAAATATCTTCTACTGGAAATTTGTTATACTCTGTTACATCAAAACCAGTTTATAATCTTGATCTAGTGTTGATATAAGGGACACCACAAAGAGCTCAGATAGACATTTCTACTTTCTTCCATTTTGGCTCTGTCCCCTTCCCCATAATGAATTTTTACTGACTAACTAACCATCCTACATCGACAAGAGAAATATATCTCTAAAGTAACGAACATTTACACAATACCAATTTTAATGTATCTATAAAAACATGCTATATATGGAAAATATTCTAAGAAAATGGTTAAAATATTAATAAAACACAGGGCTCATCAATAGGGCAATTATATAAACATTAACATTTTCTTGCCAAAAATAAGGAAGAATATTAATAGACATGATTATAGTCTACAACAATAATAGTTTTTTATTTTCAAAATATATCCAAAGATAGTTTTCAACTTCCACCCAATAGTTTTCAATATTTACCCTTGCAAAACCTTGTTTTCCAGTTTTTTCCCCTCCTTTCTCCTCCCTCCCATCCCCTAGACAATAAGTAACCCAATGTATGTTATAAACATGTGCAATTCATACATAAATATTTCCACATTTATCATGCTGCACAAGAAAAATCAGATCTAAAAGGGGAAAAATGAGCACAAAAAAAGCAAGGAAACAACAAAAAGATGAAAATACTATGTTGTGATCCATATTCATTTCCCCCAGTATGCATTCTGGATGTAGATGACTCTCTCCATCACAAGTCTATTGGAACTGGCCTGAATCACCTCAACGTTGAAAAGAGCCAGAATTGATCATCATATAATCTTGTTGTTGTGTACAATGTTCTCTTGATTCTATTCACTTCACTTAGCATCAGTTCATGTAAGTCTCTCCAGGCCTTTCTGAAATCATCCTGCTGATCATTTCTTACAGAAAAATAACATTCTATAACATTCATATAGAATAACTTATTCATCCATTTCCCAATTAATGAGCATCTACTCAATTTCCACTTCCTTGCCACTACAAAAAGGGCTGTTAAAGCCTGTAATAACTAGGTCAAAATATTATTGAACTAAGTAGATATCAGATCTTCACCAAAGAATATGTCAATAAAGACGCATCAAAAATGGCTGAGTCATGTGGATCTATTTTGTAAATGGAGAGATTTGTGGCAATTCAGAACTGAGTGCCATCAGAAATTACAGAAAAGTTTTCTTTAAAGATTCCAAGTTAATGATTAGTGCAACTTTTCTCTTGTCACTCTCACACTTAATAAGAGATGCCACCTATTGAACCATACCTAACTTATTCTTCCCTCAATTTTCAGAAGATGAGATGCTTCTCATTTTTTTATAAAGACATAATACCTTTATCTGTGGCTTTCATTTCATCCTCTTCTATCTCTTCTAGCACATTAGTCACAGGGATCCCTATGCTTCATTCTATCTACTACTGGGTCCTTCCACTCTGATTCTGCCCAAAATTCTTCTGTCATTAAAAAATCTTCTCTTGATGCTCCTGTCCTATTTTCTCTTTTTGCCCCCTTTTATTAAAAAACTTCCAGAAAGAGCAATATATATATATATATATATATATTTCACCATCCATTTCTTTATCATATGAGTTTACATGTGCCTTTCTCATTGCTCTTCTAAAATTATTCTCTAAAACATCACTAAGATGGCTAGGTTCTTCTCCCCTGACCCGAGTCTTAATTCTTTTTGTCCTATATCTCTGTATCAATTCCACTGAATTCAATTAACAATAGCAATTAATAATAAAAACAGTAAATAATACTTTAAGATCTATGAAATATTCTTGACCTAACAACACTGTAAAATAGGCATTACAAGTTTAATAATAAGAGGTAACATTTATATTTTGGTTTTTAAAGGTTTACAAATTGCTTTACAACTTTTATTCTCAGAATATTTCTGAGAGGTATTGTTTTTATTATTCCCATTACCTTCACAGATGAGAAAATGGAAACAGAAGGAGGTTAAACAATTTGCTCAGGGTCACAGAGATAGCAAATATCTAATACTAAAATTGAACTTATCTTCCCGATTCCAAGTCCAGTCCTCTACCTGCTGTGTCCACATAATCTGACCTAATGTGGAATAAATAGATGATTTTATACTTTCCCATTACACTCTCCACCTATGGGACTCAGAGCCATTGATCCTTGCCCATGGGTATTCTAGTTCAGAATTAAGGGCTTGGAGTTTTGAGATGATACAGTAAAAATCCCTAAGGGTCTCTCTGTCTTCTGTCTCTTGGTCTATTTGTTTGGTTTTGTCTTGGTTTCTTTCTCTTCTCTTGGTCTTTCTCTTTCTTTTGGTCTCTTGGTCTCTGTTTTTTTCTCTCTGTCTCTCCTTTCTCTCCTAGTAGAAATGATTACTGCTCATTTGTTTCATAGAAAGCTTTGCTTAGGTTTATTCTTTATTTTTGCAAAAATTGTTTGCACCCTGAGCAAGCATTTGGTATATAAACCAGATTTCCCCCAAATCTGTGGTATTTTGTATGTTGCTATGTATGCAGGAAGATATGATTCTTGATTGCACTATGTGCAATGTACTTTCAGGTATGACAGGTCACCTAAGACATCACAGTATACATAGAAAACACTAGAAACCTACTTCTAGGAGACTGGAAGACTAGAGCATGTATGAACATTCTGCATTGGCCTGCCATGTGGTAGAGAGAAATCTTTTACCATTGGCTTTTTGGATGGATCTATCAGTCTTTAAAATAGTCTGATTAAATAGTGGTAAAGAAATTTTGCTGCATCTGAGTCTTAGGGTTAAAAACTCCTTTACTTACACCATGTGGTAGGGGAAAGGGCATGAGGATAGTCTTTTCTACCTAGTCCCTCCCTTGGGTCATGTGGTCCCAAAAAATAGGCTTGAGGTTTGACCTTTTTATTCATTCTTTTTCATTCTAAGTGTGGGGAACAGTCTACATTCTGATTCAGAATCCAGAAACCCAGGCCAATCTTAATCTTGCCAAAGGAAGAGGCTAATGCACTGGAATTTTAAAAAGTTCTGCAATGATTCCTATCCAAGTACTGGAATCATTCTGTTTTTTTTTTTTTTTCCAGATAAGTTGCTGAGATGAGGAATGAGAACAAAAAAGAAAATGGCTCCAGGGAAGAGAAATGAAAATGTCAGGGGGGGGTGCAACTGGGTAATGAAGAGTATTTCACATGCATATTAGAGACATGGAACCTAAAATTGTTCTATAAGAAATGAGGGAAAGAAGAAGAGAAATAAACATTTTGTTCCAGGCACTGTACTAAGCATTTTACAAATATTAGCTCATTTTATGCTCACAACAATCCTGAGAGATAGGTGCTTTATTTTTACAATTATGGAAACTGAGGGCAACAGAAGTTATTTTTCCCAGTATCACATGTTGTTTTCAGCTAGATTTAAATTTCTGACTACAGGTACACATAGCTACTTATAAGAATTCCAGAAAAGTCTATTAATTCTTTAGGAACAATATTATGTATCGCAAATAATGTAATAAAAGCTATTCTGCAGGAACAATTTTATGAAAGTTAAATAAATAAGTTTCTGAACTTTATTATAGTTACAATTCATATTAATGAATATAATAAATAAAATTTGATATTATAGTTCAATATTATTAATGAAAATATTACTACAACCTTTTGTGGCCCAAACACTACTTGTGTTTTAACATTCCCTCAACTCATAATCATGCACATACTATTACTTCTGCCTAAAACAAACTCACTGAAATGTAACCACCATATCTCCACTTATAGAAATCTGTACCAACCTTTCAAGATAACTCTTAAATGCCTCATTCTTAAATGTTATCTCATAGATGAATCCAATTAAAAGTGGTTTCTCTGTCTTCCAAACTCATAGAGCACTTTGTTTTGCCTTTTTTTCTATTCTCACATATTTCTTCACAATACATATTCTATTCTCTCTGAGAGTATTATGTATTTTTTTTTTACCATCACTGCAACTTTTATAGCCCAATAATTCAGTTCAATAAATTAAAAAGTTCGCCCCATTCTTCTTAACATCTCTTTTTTTTATTATGGCTTTTTACATACAAAACATATGCATGGGTAACATTGACCCTTGCAAAAACTAATGCTTCAACTTATATATGCTTCAACTCTACCACCTCCCCTAGATGGCAGGTAGTCCCATACATGTTAAATATGTTAAAGTATATGTTAAATACAACATATGTATACATATTTATACAGTTATCATGTTGTACAAGGAAGATCAGATTTAGAAAGAAG
This sequence comes from Antechinus flavipes, assembly GCF_016432865.1. Taxonomy (NCBI): domain Eukaryota; kingdom Metazoa; phylum Chordata; class Mammalia; order Dasyuromorphia; family Dasyuridae; genus Antechinus; species Antechinus flavipes. Next base: position 233,992,295 of record NC_067402.1, on the reverse strand, counting down.
GTAAAAATATCCTGAGAAGAAAAAACAAAAATGCAAGCAAACAATAACAGAAAGAGTGGAAATGTTATGTTGTGGTCCGTACTCATTTCCCAGTGATATTTCTCTGGGTGCATTTCTTTTATGATATTTCTCTGGGTGTAGCTGGTTCTGTTCATTGCAAATCAATTGGACCTGATTTGGATCCTCTCAATGCTGAAGAGAGCCACCTCCATCAGAATTAATCATTATACACAACCTCTCTCAGTCTCAGTTGTTGTTGAAGTGTATAATGATCACCTGGTTCTGCTCATTTCACTTAGCATCAGTTCATATGAGTCTCTCCAAGACTCTCTGTATTCATCCTGCTAGTCATTTCTTATAAAACAATAATATTCCATAACATTCATATACCACAATTTATTGAGCCATTCTCTAATTGGTGGGCATTCCTTCAATTTCCAGTTTCTAGCCACTATGAAAAGGGCCGCCACAAACATTTTTGCACATAGGGGTCCCTTTCCCTTCTGTAATATCTCTTTGGGATATAAGCCCAGTAGTAACACTGCTGGATCAAAGGGTATGCAAACTTGGATAACTTTTTGAGTATAATTCCAAATTGCTCTCCAGAATGGTTGGATTCATTCACAACTCCACCAACAATGCGTCAGTATCCCAGTTTTCCCACATCCCCTCCAACATTCGTCATTATCTTTTCCTGTCATCTTAGGCAATCTGACAGGTGTGTAGTAGAATCTCAGAGTTGTCTTAATTTGCATTTCTCTGATTAACAATGATTTCCTTGGAACACCTTTTCATATGACTAGAAATAGTTTCAATTTCTTCATCTGAAAATTGTTTGTTCAAATCCTTTGACCATTAATCAATTGGAGAATAGCTTGATTTCTTATAAATCACAGTCAATTCTCTATATATTTTGAAAATGAGGCCTTTATCAGAACCTTTAGCTGTAAAAATGTTTCCCCATTTTATTGCTTCCCTTCTAATCCTGTGCATATTGTTTTATTTGTACAAAAGCTTTTTAACTTAATATAATCAAAATTTTCTATTTTGTGATCAATAATGACCTCTATTGCTTCTTTGGTCACAAATTCCTTCCTCCTCCACAGGTCTGAGAGGAAAACTATACAATGTTCTTCTAATTTATTTATAATCTCATTCTTTATACCAAGATCATGAACACATTTTGATCTTATCTTGTAGTATGGTGTTAAATATGGGTCAGTGCCTAGTTTCTGCCATACTAATTTCTAATTTTCCAAGCAATTTTTGTCAAACAGTGAATTCTTATTCCAAAAGTTGGGATCTTTGGGTTTGTCAAAAACTAGACTGCTATCGTTATTGACTATTTTGTCCTGTGAACCTAGCCTATTCCCCTGATCAACTATTCTATTTCTTAGCCAACACCAAATGGTTTTGTTGACTATTGCTTTATATGGTTCTTGTTAATTTGGTTATTTATATAGTCAATTATGCTCATAGTTTTCCTAATATTGAACCAACCCTGCATTCCTGGTATAAATCCTACTTGGTCATGGTGTATTATCCTGGGGATAATAATCTGTAATCTCTTTGCTAATATTTTATTTAAGATTTTTGCATCAATATTCATTAGGGAGACTGGCCTATAATTTTCTTTCTCTTTTTTTGTCCTACCTGTTTTAGGTATCAGTACCATGTCTGTGTCATAAAAGGAATTTGGTAGAGTCCTTCATTCCCTATTTTTTCAAATAGTTTATATAGCATTGGAGTTAATTGTTCTTTAAATGTTTGGTAGAATTCAAATGCAAATCCTTCTGTTTCTGGGGACTTTTTTTAGGGAGTTGATTAATAGCATGTTCTATTTCTTTTTCTAAAATGGGACTATTTAGCCAATTTACTTCTTCCTCTGTTAATTTGGGCAACCTATATTTTTGAAGGTATTCATCCATTACATTGAAATTATCAAATTTTTGGCATAAAGTTGGGCAAAGTAACTCCTAATTATTGCTCTAATTTCCTCTTCATTAGTGGAAATTTCTCCCTTTTCATTCTTCCCTTTTCAGATTAATAATTTCATTTTCCTCTTTCCTTTTTCTAATCAAATTTACCAATAAAAGCAACTCTTAATTTTATTTATTAATTCAATAGTTTTTTACTTTCAATTTTATTGATCTCTCCTTTTATTTTTAGAATTTCAAGTTTAGTGTTTGATTGGGGATTTAAAATTTCCTCTTTTTCTAGCTTTTTTTAATTGTAAGCCTAATTCATTGATTTTCTCTTTCTGTATTTTATGCAAGTAAGCCTCTAGAGATATAAAATTTCCTCTTATTACCACCTTAGTTGCATCCCACGCATTTTGGTATGACATCTCATTATTTTCATTCTCTTGGGTGAAATTATTAATTTTGTCTATGATTTGCAGTTTCACCCAATCATTCTTTAGGATGAGATTTTTTTAGTTTCCAATTGCTTTTTGGTCTATTTTCCCCTGGCTTTTTATTGAATATAATTTTTATGCATTGTGATCTGAGAAGGATGCATTTACTATTTCTGCCTTTCTGCATTTGAATTTGAAGTCTTTATGTTCTAATATATTGTCAATTTTTGTATAGGTACCATGAACTGCCAAAAAGAAAGTGTATGTTTTTCTGTCTCCATTTAATTTTCTCCAAAGATCTATCATACCCAACTTTTCTAGTGTTCTATTTACCTCTTTAACTTCTTTATTATTTATTTTGTGGTTTGATTTATCTAGTCCTGGGAGTGCAAGGTAGAGATCTCCTACTATTATAGTTTTGCTGTCTATTTCTTCTTGCAGCTCTCTTAACTTCTCCTTTAGGAATTCAGATGCTATACCATTTGGTGTATATATGTTTAGTATTGATATTGCTTCATTTTTCTATGCTACCCTTAGCAAGATATAGACCCTTTCTTATCTCTTTTAATTAGATCAATTTTTGCTTTTGCTTGATCTGAGATCAGGATGGCTACCCCTGCTTTTTTGACTTCACCTGAAGCATAGAGATTCTGCTCCAGTCTTTTACTTTTATTCTGTATGTGTCACTCTGCTTCAAGTATATTACCTGTAAATAACATATTGTAGGATTCTGGCTTTTTATCTAGTCTGCTATCCACCTCCATTTTATGGGGGAGTTTACCCCATACGCATTTATGGTTAAAACTACTAATTCTGTATTTCCTGCCATCTTATGATCCCCAAATTATGCTTTTTTCTTTCCTTTCCCCCTTATTCCCCTCCCCAATATTAGACTTATGAGCACTACTTGCCTCATGCAGTCCTCTCTCTTTAGAATCCCTCCCTCCACCTTGAAGTCCCTCCTCTTTTCTTAAACCTTTTCCTTACTATTTCTGTATTTCCTTCTATTTACCCTAACCCTTTCCTTTTTGTTTTTCCTCTCCCACTTCTCAATGAGGAGAAGTTTCTATGTAAACCAAATATGTTTAATATCTTCTCTTTGAGCCAAATTTGAGTAAGGTTAAAACTATATTCATCCCCCTCCCTTCCTTCCCTCAGATAGAATAGGTTTCCTTTGCCTCTTTGTGAGACACACTTTCCCTCTTTTTACCTTCACTTTTCCCTTTTTCTGGTATAATTTCCTTTCTATCTCTAGTTTCTTTTTTATATTATAATAGTAAAACTAAATTATACATGTACTCTTTATGTATACCCATAACAGAAATACAGTTCTCAAGAGTTCTTTTTACCTTTTTATGCTTCTCTTGAGTCCTATATTTAGAGATCAAACATTTTGTTTAGCTGTGTTTTTTTTTTTTTTCCATGAGGAATAAATGAAACTCACTTATTTCATTGAATGTCCATCTTTTCCCCTGGAATAAAACACTCATTTTGGCTAGGTAAGTTATTCTTGGCTGCAGACCAAATCCTTTTTCCTTTTGGAACATCAGATTCCAGGCCCTTTGATCCTTTAATGTGCATGCTGCTAGACCTTGAGTGATCCTTATTGTGGCTCCTTGGTATTTGAATTTTTTTTTTTTTTTTATTTTTTTTTATTTTTTTATCCTGGCTACTTGTTGTATTCTTTTCCTTGGTCTGTTAGTTCTGGAATTTAGCCACACTATTCCTTGGAGTTTTAATTTTAGGATCTCTTTCAGTAGGTGATTGATGAATTCTTTCAATGTCAATTTTGACTTCTGTTTCTATAACATCTGGGAAGTTCTCTTTGATGATTTCCTGAAAAATAGTGCCTAGGCTCTTTTTCTCATCATGATTTTTAGGAAGTCCAATAATCCTTAGATTATCTCTCCTAGATCTGTTTTCCAGGTCTGTTGTTTTTTCAAGTAGGTATTTAACATTTTTTCCTTTTTTCTTTTCTTTCTTTTTTCTGTTTTTTTTCTTTTTGGTTTTGCTTGATTGATTGTTGGTGTCTTCTCACATCATTCATTTCCATTTGTTCAAGTCTGATTTTTAATGAATTATTTTTATTTACTTTTTAATTTCTTTTTGTATTTGTACAAGTGAGTTTTTAAATGAGTTGTTTTTTTTCTATGGAATTTTTTTCCATTTCACCAATTTTTTTAAAGAAGCATTTTCTTTTTCCAATTCACAAATTTCCTTGGAATTGTTTACTTTTTCCAATTCACAAATTCTGTTTTCCTGGGAGTTGTTTTTCATTTTCAAATTGCAAATTCTGTTTTTCAGGGAGTTGATTTCTTTATCCATTCTATCTTTTAATGAGTAACTTGACTTATCCTGACCCTTTTGAAAAGCTTTCCTTTCCTTTCCCTATTTTTCTTCTACCTCTCTTTTGAGAACCTTTTTAATTTTTTGTGAGAGCCTTGTGTGATGGGGATCAGATCATATCCACCTTTGGATCTAGAGACAAACTTTTTAGTTTCCTAGGGTTTGAAGTCTACTCTCTTTCCATATAGAAGGTATCAATAGTTGGAGCCCACTTTGCTTTTTTAGTTCAAAGAAAAGAAAAGAAAACAAAACAAAAGCCACAGTCCGCTTTTCAGGGGCAGTGGGATATTTTCAAGCTGTCTCTACAGACAACAGGAAGTGGCAGTGAAGTGGCAGTGGAATAGCACTCACTGACTTCCCTGGCACCTGAAATCAGATCCTGAAATCAGCAGCAGCAGAAAGGCAGCTATTAGGTCTATGTTGGGACCAACTACTGAGGCTGCTCCTGGATCACTCTGAGTCACTTCAGGTGCTGGGTGGGTGTGGCCAGATCCCTAGAGACTCTAGTGTTTTGGGGTTATAGTCTTTATACCCTGTTTTTATAGCTTTTCTGCTGATCTACTGGCTTGCCGCCAGGGCAAAGTAGCCACACTGTGGTAAAGTTCTCCCTGCAAATTTTCTGCTGGCTGAGACCACATCCTGTCCCTCTCCACTCTGCTCAGCATGAGCTGTTTCCCATATTCTCACTTCCAACTTGCCTGATGGTTGCACCTGGCCTAACCCTGTTCGTCCCCATGCATGAGCAAAACAGACTTTTTCTGGTGAATTTAGAGATTGTCTTCTGTTGGTAATGTGTTGTACTCCCAATATTAGTGAGTTCTGACAGTCAAGCACTAATTCCAAGGCTGAATATCACTAAAATAGATTGAAGGAACAGGAGATTTTAGGAAGATGTATGTGTTCTCTCCTCCATTTTGGCTCTGCCCTCTTAACATCTCTTTTTAACACATTTCTTCCTAGAGTTCAAAGGAATATTTGAAAACTATTTCAAGACTTTATGTATTTATTTTTTTTTTTCAAAAACTTGTATCTCCTTCAGGAAAAGACAAGAACATTTACCATCAACCTCAGAGAGTGTTTATAACAAAAAAATCTTTCTGATGCCAACTAGTTCCAGAAGGATTGATACTGAAACAATCCCAGGATCTAATAGTTGAGAGAATATTAATATGTACTGTAGTTCAAATTTTCACCAAACTATAGTCCATTGACTATTGATGACTTGAAAAAGTTTTTTTTTCTTTTTAATAGCATTTATTTTTCCAAATACATGCCAAGATAGTTTTCACCTTTGTAAAACCAAAAAGGGTTTTTGATAGCCAGAGTTAGACTGGCTCATTTATAATCTGGGTGAAGTTTATTAATGTTTTTAAAAATGTATTAATCCATTTTATCTTTGAAACATAATGAAATATGGGATGTTTTACAAATAGATTAGTCATCTTTGTCCACACTAATCTCTGTCATTCCAATTTTAGTTTATTGTTCAGCCATTTTTCAGTTGTGCTTGATCCTTGGTGATGCCATTTGGGGTTTTCATGGCAAGGATATTGAAGTGGTTTGCCATTTCCTTTTCTGGCTCACTTTACAGATGAAGAATCTGAAGCATCAGAATTCAACAGGGTTAAATGACTTTCTCAGGGTCAAACAACTAGGGTTTCAGACCAAATTCAAACTCAAGTCTTTCTGACTCTAGACCAAGTATTCTATTCATTATATCACTTAATTTTCCTAATTTAAGTTTATGTGTTGCAAAATAAGCACTATATTTAGCAATTTTGGTTAATCTGTCCTTTGAAATTAATGTACAAATCAATGAGATGACAGACCACTATGTCCTGCTTTTGGTTTTAGTCTTGGCTGTATCATATTCTCTTCAATGATACCACAATTCAATAACAAATATATGAAGTAACTCTCTGAACAACAAGTCTTATAATGTGAAATTCTAATATCAAATCTATATTTCTGGACTATTTTTCCTTGAACCAAAAAAGAAAAACACAGAACTTTGGGGGAAATGGAAACAAGGAAGGAGCGGCTCAAGGAAAATTTCTGCATTTAGATGCTCACATGGACAAAGTTCTTTGCCTATATTTCTTCTAGATATTTCCATTTTTCTTACTCCTTTTTAGTCCAATGGCATTTTAATTTTGTCCTAGTTAAATCAATTGTTGGACATCCTTCATGAGAGCTGCTAAAAGCAGCTCTATCTTTTCTTCTCTTCTTTACATTTTTCCATCTCACCCTAATTTTATGCTGATCTTTGATCAGGATGATAATATTTCCTAGCCTTTATCTTGCACTGAATTCTCCTTTCAGAGTTTCCAGAAGGACACTTGCAAACCTGATATGCCATTAATATATTGAGGCAAGAAGTATTGATTTCAAGCATTACAAACTTAATTTTAAGAATACTAATCTGCTATTCTCTCCTTTCACTGTTAGTTGGACTTTATGGAGCTCAGTACTAACTGAAACATGTAAGTGAAGCTCTTTTCTAATAAATAGATGACTGAGCAATCTTTTCAGGACCTAGTTGATTTTTAGAAAAAAAAATTAGATAATGCAAAAAGTTTTCCTAGTCACCTGAGGCATCCTAAGTTGAAATCATAGGATCTACAATTTCAATGACTCTAGGATCTGCTATGTTAAGGTTCATGTGACAATAGAATAGATTGAGAGCTAACTGAAAAGGAACTTAGAACCATGTAGTCCACTACCTCCTACCTTCTTTATACTGAGGCCCAGAGAAGCTATACTACTTACCATAATCATATACATAGTGACAGAGGCAGGATGTAAATAATTCTAAAAATTCTTGCCGTTGAATCATATTGTCTTAATTCAATGAATTTTTAATAAGCAAATTATTAGATGTGTTAAGCATCTTTTGTCTGGATGGCACTGGGTTAAGTTTTGAGGAGGATCCCAAACAATCATCAGAGTTAGTTCTAGTCCTTTAGACTTTGCAATCTCAGTGGGAAGATAAAAAATAAAAGGTAAAACTTTTAACAAATAGTAAATGCCAAGGGAATGGCATCAATAGAAAGGGTTCAGGGGAAAAGGACAATAGACATCTCCCTATTTCAATCAGTTTTTCCTCTAATTAGTCTGGGAATAATGAAGCGTTTCATTATATCTTTTAAAAGTAGCCATTTGCAAAACTACAGACTTAAGGTTTCCCCCACCCCTGTCCAGAGGCCACTGGAGGGCTCTCTGCTTTAAGTTTTACAGATAAATTCCAACTATCACCTAACTGCAGATGACTTTTGAAATATCATTCTGAAGTTTTGTGGAAACTACCATGCTTTTAACTGGTGAGTGAATGTGTCATGTCTCAAAAATGGTGCTATATTCAAAGTCAGTTATGGCTAGATATTAGGCAAGTATCTTACCATAAAACTTCTCCTGTACACCTGAGATCCCACACCTGTAACAGAATTTGAGCCCACACATAATTCATTTATTATACTTCATGTTCCTGACCTATAGCACTGGTAAAAAAGCAGTCTATCTCTGTTTTCTATTGCTTTTTCTATGCTAGCCTTTGCTATAGGTTTGAGATAAAGGTCTAAGCTGCTCATGGCTATGATTCCAGAAGGTGATCTTAGACTCATTACAGAGGAATTTTTTTTTTTTGATGTTATGAAGAAGTAGAGCAGTAGAGGATCTGGGGAAGGGATGACACTGATACCTTTAACACATTCTCAGGTCTTCCTGCCCTAATAAAGCATCATAACTAGGGAAGCAGAATGGTGAAATATTATCAGCATGCATCTAGAAAATCTCTTCTATCAAGATGTTTTGAGATAAAGATTTAATATCTTAGTAAGATAGTAGCTTGCAGAAGAAGCAAAAGGACTCATTTGCTGGCTATAACATGGCATTAAAGAAAGTAAATTCATAACACTGTCAGATGTAATCATTAATTGCTTGCTTATCTCAAACTCATTCTCACTGGTAGTCCATAGTGAGAGTTATTTGGGGATATATTCTTTACTAAAGTGAAGAACAATAACAATTTAACAACCTACAACTAGAATAATTTGTTAATTCATTAATTATCTCATGCTAGTGCTTTCCCTCAGAGATTACCCCCAAGTTATACTGTAAATATTTTTACGTGTAATTATTTGTATATTGCTTCCCCATTTGATTATGATGTCCTTAAGGACAGGGATTATACTTTTCCTTTCATTGCATACCCAGCACTTAGAACAGTGCTTGATACATAGAAAGTGCTTAATAAATGCTTTTTGACTTATTTTTTGTTGACTTCTTTAAAAAAAAGATGAAGAAATAAGATAGTAGGAATGTTTGTAAACTTAATATGAATGACTCCAATTTGTTCTAAACCTCCATTTTGTGATTGAGTTATTTTAAGTAAATTGTTTCTCTATAATTGTTTGTCAACAATAAAATATCACTTATGTGGTATGATGTAGTAAACAAATATGTGCTTAAATATGTGTTTAAACAACAGATAAGTATATGTTAATCCTCATTATATATAGAGTAGATTACCAATAAAAATATTAAAAACAGCTTTATATGTAATTTACCAATTAGAAAATGTGGTAAATGAATTAGGAACATAGCTAAAAAACCCCAGGAGACCCCATGAACATGCACAAAATACTCCAAAGAGAGGCAATCTCCATGTGGGATTGAGCATGTTCATATTTTCTGTTTCCAGTGGCTGATGAACCAGAATTGAACTGAGAATGCATTGAAAAGACACTAACTAGCTAAAGCCCTTTCTCTTTCTGGGTGTAAAGTAAGTCTAGATGAACAGAGAGACCTTGGACCTCTAATTCTCACCCCATATGTTTTTCCTCCCTTTTCCCAATGGCATCAGGTGCATAACCTTGCTGTGGTTTCTGTCCCCATTGTGTATGTTCTACCTTGCATTAGATGAAGGAATATTGGAGATATAATGTACTAGGCTGAAATCTTGTGAGCATTAAAAGTTTAGAAAATTTAACTTCTAGAAGTCCAGGAACTGTAGTCCAGGATAGAATTTGTGATTTGTCAGCACAACCAGAAGAACAACCAGAATCCACTCCAGTTGATTGATTCTGTAGCCTAAAAAGGGTATATCCTTTTTCTTAGTTGTTTTCATTTTGAAGTCTCACTTAATTTTTTAAAAGAGCACTTTATTCTTCCAGATAATTTACATTTTCCAAAGTTGGAGCCTCAACTCAACAAGCAGTTACTAAGTGCCTATTATTTTCCTGGTATTCTGCTAGAGACCAAAAATGCAAATACAAAAAAGTAAAACAAAACAAAATAAAACAAAAAAACCCCAATCCCTATCTATAAGCATCCATGGGAAGTGATGACATGACTCTAAGATGGAAATAACTAATCAATGAGAGGGTAGAATCCCTCACAATAGTCATTATTGGAGCTTGTCTCTCACATCTCTATATTCATCTATCACCCTTTAGTATTCAACTCTCCCCTACTTCACCCCTTCTGTTCCTATAATTATTTTCTATGGCTTCTTACTTGCTGCTTATAAGTATGCAATTTCCCCCCTCACCTACCATTTGATTTAGTATATAGGCCTAAAAAATATATTTTTATCAAACTTTGTTAGAGGCATTCTACCTATTACTGGTAATCTTTCATCCCTTTATTTTAAACCCTGGTTAAGAAAATAAAATACTCTTTTAATCTCCTAACCATTTCTCAGGACAGTTCTAACTTAAATTCAACCTGGATATCCACAGAAGTAGTTGTTCCTTTGGAAGAATTCTCTGTCTCTCTCTACAGCATATCCATCTCTGATACTTAATCATTTCATTATCTTTACTGAAAAGCCATCTCCATTCTATCAAAGTGCCACTATCCTTTCAGTTACCTTAATTTGCAACATGGGTACTATTGTCAACTCCCTACTTTCAGTTAAACTCCCTAACCTCCATTTAAGTAATTGCTAAATCCTGTTCCTTCTATCTCTATAACATGTATCACACACATGACCTCATGATCAATTGTAAACCATTTTATTTGGTATCTAAAGCCCTTTACAATTAAGTTCAAAGCTACCTTTCCAGTTTTGTTATATATTACTCTCTTTCCTGCACTCTATTGATCAGCCAAATTGGCCTTATTGCCAACTTTTATACTCCTGAAAAAGGAGTTTAAACTAAGTAAACTCTCTCTCTCTTTAAAATCTAACTAAACTAAAATATATAATCATGAATAGGAAATTAATATATGCTATCACATATTAATTAGAACTTTATGGAAAAAAAGAGAATTGAT